>NC_083226.1:38463487-39102211 GCF_032191835.1 Heteronotia binoei
GGAAGCACCCAATTCTCCATCTCCTTGTATGGCAGTTTTAGAGAGACACTGAACCTTTCCCTCGGAAATGCTCAAAGCAATGAGAAATGATGGAAATGAAGGGCAAGGAAGCTGCACTTTCAAATACAGTTGATTTGAGAGGGGAGGTGTGCAGATTGAATTATAGATTGAGTTGAGAAAACCTGTGTGGGCATTTCACTGGACACTGCATAGTGCTGACATTGCACCAACACATGCTAGGCCACTGATTGAAAGCCACCCCTTTGCAGCATTGTGCATTATGTGTGTGTGTTTGCTAATGTCCTGTGTGTCCTATGCAGCCCCATCCATGGGCATGATCTTACTGATAGGAGTCATCGTCATCATCTCCCTCCTATGGAGGTTACTTACTATATTGTAACAGTGGGGAAAGAACAATGGCCTATTAATTTCATTATTATTTACATTATAGCAATTGTGCTATAAAGGATTCAGCATGCATCGTGGTTGAAAATATGCAATTTGAAAAAGCTATATATAAGAACAATGAAATCAAGGATGGATGGATATTAGTCATTACAAGAGTTATGGGAAACCTTGCTTTTGGGAGACATACAGTGTAGTCCTAAAAGTGTTACACCCTTTTAAACAATGGTTACCAACTCTGGTTTGGGAAAATTCTAGAGATTGGGGGAGGGGGTACTTGGGGAGGGTGGAGTTCGGGTAGGAGACAAAGCCCAGAAGAGATGGGATGCCATACAGTCCATCCTCATAATCTGCCCTTTCCTTCTGGGGACCTGGGCTTTGAAATATGGACTTGGATTTTAATTCTGGGAGAATTCAGGCCTAACCTTGTGGTTGGTAATCCTTTGCTAAACCCATTGTTTTAATTGACTTTAAAGTGTGTAACTCTGCTAGGAATGCTCTATTCGCTGCATTAATGCAAAATGTTAAAAGGCAGCAAGTTCCATAGATTTCTATATAGGTTATGATTTTAAAGTAAGTGGATTATTTGGGTCCCATTTCATCTAGGCTTCCTAACTCCTCCTAGACGGAAATCTGGCAAGAGGCAGAGCCCAACCCAGGGCCCACCCATCAAGGAGTGTGACTAGTGGTATCAAAGGGTGGGACTCAGTGGGATCAAGGGACAAAGCCAGTGTGCCTAGAAGAGTTGAGAAGTCATAGCTGATTTATGACTACTCTATAGGGTTTTCAAGACAAGAGATGTACAGAGGTGGTTTGCCATTGCTTGCCTCCACATCATGACCCTGGTATTCCTTGGAGGTCTCCCATCCAAATACTAGCCAGGGCCAACCCTACCTAGCTTCTGAGATCTGAGGAGATCAGCCTAGATTGTGCTGGAAGTGTATTGGTGGGGGAGGCTGCCATGTTGAATGGAGAGAACAGCCAGCTCTGTAGTCTTCTGCTGGAGCAATCTTAAGCCCCTTAGACAGGAAACAGATGCGTGACGCTGCTTCAGCTCTCTCTGCCTGTGTGGATCCTATGGGTGAAACATTCTTCTAAGGTTTCTCTTGCACCTGTCAGGAAACATATTGGATACATCCATCTAAATGACAGTAGAGGGCCAAAGGGCAGAGACTTTAGGGAAGCCAAGGGAATGACTTTCATTTATACACAAAACACTAGAGTGTGACATGCCAGAACATAGATAAACTGCCTTTTGTTCCTTCTTTTAGACTTAAGGAAAAGCAATAGCCCAGGATTTTGCCACTCTGTCTGTTCGTAAGTCAGTGTTGCTGGAGGACATTGAAAATACATTTGTTTTGTTTTGTTTGGTAATGTGCTCTTAAATTGGAATTGGTAACACATGTTGAGGTGCAGCTCTATGTCCTGACTGAATTGCACCCATTGAGTAGGGGAGCCCATAACATTCTTTCTCCATTTCCTTCATCCACTAGCCTTTGATTTGAGGAGCAGATTATGGTGGATAAACACTTTGCCAGGACTGGGAGGCATCTCCCTAGTAAGATGCAACATCATGGCTTCTCTCTGAGGCTACAAGCATGCATACTTGGAACATGAATAGTTTAGGCACTGCAAGCCTAAGGAGGAGGCAAGCAGCTAAATCTTTCTGAGTGAAGCATGGAAAGGCCTCCCACACTAGATAGGGTTGCCAACTAGGGCTCTGGAAATTCCTGGAGATTTAGGGAAGCTGTCTGACAAGGGCAAAATTTAGGGAGGGAGTTTAGTGGATATGTGATACTACAGACTCCACCCACTGAAGCTGCCATTCCTCCAGGGGAACTGGAGATTGGTTGTAATTCCAGGAACAAACCAGGGCCCACCTTGTGGTTGATAGCCCTAGTTCTAGGTTATGCCAAATACTTTGCTGGATGCCCGATACTACAATGCATGCCAGTGGGAAAGTGAGATGTTGGCAAAGATTCTCTAATATCTTATAAAGATCCTCTCCTGTTCAGATCTGTTGCTGTGGGAATGTATGGTTTACACCATTACTATTTTTTTTTTCAAAATGCTGAACATAAAAGTCTTATCTGACCTTTGATTTTCAGCCCAAGGTCAAGGAACGACACTGTATGCATAAATAGAAATGACAACTTCTTGTTGAGTGGCAATGAATGCTTAGACAAACAAAAATATTGCATGTGCTCGCACTAATCTGTGCAGATTGCAAGCCTGAGCTCATGCAAGTGTGTGCAGGGCAAGAAAGGAATGGCAACCACTTCTAGGTTGTCAGAACAGAAAGTTCTTTTCACCATTGTCAATTCTCTTCATAAGCCATCCAATATCTAATTGCAAAGGTGTGACTGAAGGTAAAGGAGATCTCCTTTCGTAATTAATGGCAGCAATCAAAATGTGGATGGGGTTATATGTTATGTCAATTTTTCGATTGCTCTTCATGTTGCCATGTTTGATTCCCCCCCCCCCCCGCCCAATCCACTAAGATACTAATGCTTTAAGATTGTAATTGATTTTCAGCTAATTCCCAGATACCTTTACATTAGGCATACTTGCAGGAGCTGCTTTAGATATCTGGTTGCTACTTTTCATACAGTTCTCTTACCAGATGTTGCCGGAAAACCAATCTGAAGAAAGAGGGGTGCACAAAAGCAAACAAAGAAGAAAAAGACAAAATGGTGGAAAGGAAAAATAATCTTTAATAATTATACAACCCCTATGCATTTTGTTTGCAGCTTCATCCAAGGGAATCTTTCAGATTCTGTTCCAGTGTAGAAGAAAAAGAAGAGATTGGATTTATACCCCACCCTTCACTTCCTGAAGGAGTCTCAGAGCGGCTTGCCATCTCCTTTCCCTCCCCACAACAGACACCCTGTGAGGTAGATGGGGGCTGAGAGAGCACTCCATAACTGCTCTTGAGCAGAACAGCTTTGCAAGAACTTGTGACTGGTCCAAGGTCACATCAGCAGGTGCTTTGAAGGAGGGGGGAATCAAACCCAGTTCTCACAGATAAGAGTCCATACATTTAAACACTATACCAAATTGGCTCTCATGTATGCATGGGAATGACACTAAAAAGAATCTGAAAGATTCCCTCTGACAAAGCTGCATGCAAAATGCATAGGGGATGTATAATTATTAAAGATTATTTTTCCTTTCCACCATTTTGTGTTTTTTCTTCTTCAGAAAACCAAATTGTCATGTATTGCTTGGGTGACTTTCATTGTGGCAGCTTGCCCTTTGGAGGTTATTAGACCTATCCAAAGGTAATAACCAGGCACTCTGAAGATACTTGCTTAAATTCTTCTAAGAACAGGGCTGACCCTGCCACTAGGCAAACTAGGTGATTCCCTAGGGTGCCGGCCTTCTAGGTGCGCCAAATTGGGCACCCCTTGTGTCATGGTGACATTATCTGTGTGTGTGGTGGTGTGTGTGTGTGGGGGGGGGGGTGTTACCAGAAGTTAGCCTTGCCTAGGATGACAGACAGTCTAAGGCTGACCATGTCTAAGAAGGTAGTCATGAAGCAACTCCTAAAGGCACCCTCTTTAGATCCCAAAGATTATTCCAGCTCTTGGATAGTCACACATTTTCCTTCCAGGCCAAGGAGCTCAAATGTGTAGCATGTGTATGAGTGTAAAGTAAATCCCCATAGGATTTTCAAAGTGAGAAGACTGCAGGGGTGGTTTGACATTGCCTGACTCTGCATGGCAACCCTGGACTTCTTTGGTGGTCTCCCATCCAAATACTAACAGAGGTCAAACCTTCTTAGCTTCCCAGATCTGATGTGACTGGGCTAGACTGGGCAATGCAGGTCAGGGCAGGTGTGTAGTAGTAGTTCACAGCCAGACAACTCTGAATAAAACTAAGATTTCACATCTGAATTTGGCACAGAAACTCCTTTTTGTGGATGACCTGTTCTGGATGATGGATAGAGGGGAATAACACCCTGCTGCCCTCCTGAACCTGTCAGCTTTTTTTCAGAAGCATTGAGCATGGTATCAAGATGGATGGACAGACAGATGAGCATTTTAGTGTGGTAGGTCAAGTACCAAAATTGCCTGCCTTGGGGCCAGATCCAATGATCCATCCTTTTCCACAATTGCACATACATCTGTCCAAGCTTTTTCCCTAACTTTTTGGTCATGATACATGAATGTCAGAATCCACATAAAGATGTTGATTCCAGACCAATATTACAATTTTTTTTTAAATCACAGAGCGATTTTTAAAAAATCGCTACCGTCCTTTCCCTTGGTGAAAGAGGGGGCTTCTTTGGGTCACCAGAAAAGTCTATGTTGATGATTGTCAGATGCATGTGGACAAAAGCCACATCAGATGGTAGTCATATTGAGGAAGGGAATCAGAAAAGGTTAAGGAGAAAAGCTGGTAGGTTTCAGCACAGTGGTGTGTATCACATCATAAACTGGATGAAATTCCTCCTCCTAGGGACCCATCCTCCAATTTAAATGGCTCTTTCATTGGATTCATCAAATGTGGACATTAATTATAACACATGCATCCTAACTCTATTGATCCCTTGCTCTATACGTGATAATTGCCCATGTTGTGGGTCAGCTGTATACCTGGAAAGGTCTTCAAGGCAAAATCCCATACAGAGCACTTACTGAACAAACAAAATAATAAAAACAGATCAGCTTGGTTGCTGTATTTTAGATATTCCAGTTGTGCAAAGCAGATATTGACTACTGTGGGAAACAGGATGTAAAACCAGATGAAGCTTGAGGTGATCCCAACAATGCAATCCTCATGGTTTTAAAGGTTAAAAAGAATGGTAGTGATAGTTTCTGTGACTACTGCTATGTAACTGGTAAAGTTGTTTTCATTATAATGACCAGAAATAGGTAGAAAGCTCCAAAACATGAGCAAACACAGTGTCTCTATGTCCTTTGATATGACTTTGGGCAGCTGAATGGTGGATTCAGTTGGGCAAGAGACCACAGACATTGCAGGAGCAGCTTAGAGTATTACAGATTGCTAGTAAAAGACCTGGCATTTAGTATCCCAATGCTGCTGCCTTTCTTCCTCTTAGACTGTGATGTGTTCGGAAAAGCCTAGCAATTTGATTAAGTTACCGACACACGCACAATCTGGTTTGGGTATATTGTTATCGCTTCCAAGGAGAAAACGGCTTTATCCAATTGCTTCTCTTTTTGTTTGCAAGCTGTGCAGCACCATCTTTGGCATTCACTCACAGTGCTTTCCGTACTGGAGACAGATATCATGAGGGCGAAGAGAGAATTAGGAGGAAAAAAATCTCACAGCTCCACCTTGGAATTAACAACAAGGACTGCTGGTAATAAACCACAGAAGAGCAGCCGACGACACCTCCACAACCAGGCATACAACTGAGGAGGAAGCCTCCAACCTTGAAAAAGGAGTGAGTATTGATGCGCTCTGTTTGTGTGGTGAGCATCCTTTCTCCCTAAGCATGTTTCCATGGTGATGGATCCAGTAGGGGCTGATCTAAGGAGGCTGGTGGCTGACTCGTTCATTTTTTTGTTTGGGCATTCATGTGTGTTTTGTGCATCTCTGATGGGAGGAAGAAAAGGAAACACTGATTGTGTTTCTGTAAGAATACAGGTAGCTTTTTTCCCATGTGTGTCAGAACAGATGTCTTGTGAGTCTGGTCCATATGTGGAATTGGTTTGCACATCTCAGCACTTCCATCATTAGCCTGGTATTTCCTTGCTGGTTGGCTGCAACAGCTATAATTTCCAACTCATAATGGTGTTAGCACAATTTGCCATCAGCTGTGATAGCTAAATGCATCCTGGAGTCAAATACGAGTTATTTGCAATTGTTAACTTTAAGAAAAGGAAGAAAATACAACTTGTATAAAACAGGCCTCTTGCACTGTGATCCTAATTGGAGTTACACACTTCTCTAAGTCCACTGAAGTCAGTGGGCTTGGAAGGGTGTGACTCGACTTAGGACTGTGTTGTTTGGTTCCCCGAAAAGACAAGGGTAGATATTTTGTGATGAAATGGAAGCAAGATTTTTAAACATCTGCCAGGTATTTGGCTTCAGTTGCTGTGAATTGTGTAAAAATGAGGGACACAGAATCAATGAGAGGATGTTGTTGAAAGGAAGAACCAGAAGCATTCAGGTGTTATGCAAGCTTTCATGTTAACCAAGGATTTTGCTAGCACTGCAAGTAATGGAACTCCTACATTACAGTGGAGTAGAAGCAGTGTTCCTTTCAGTTCTCACAGTTAGCAAAGAGGATGATAATGGTATGTTCAGTTTTCTGATGTTCTCATTGTATTGCTCTATAGTTCTGCTTTGATTTGTATATTCACCAAACTGCTGCCATTTTAGTAGTAAAAATTTGCATTAATGGAAGGGTTTTGTTGGTTTGTTGGTTTTTTGCTGATCTCCCTCACATTGTAGACACAAACTTCCTCTCATGCTATTCCCAAGGGGGGGTGGGTGGGAAGCTTTCCTCTGTCTCCAGGATCAGCCTTCCACAAACCATTTGGGGCTTGTAAAAGAAATGCATGCTTAGAAATCATGCTCAATGTTTCTCCATTCATCCCACTGCCTCTTAACATGGAGGAGATGCAATTTGACAGTAAATTGATTCCGGGATCCAGGAAGCCAAACAACTGGTTAGGTGGGTTCCATGAGGCAGGACCTACAGGGACTCCACTCATTCTCTGCCACCAGCAGGTCAGGAAGTGGCTGGTGTTGCCCTTTGGATTTGTACTGCTACTTGGGAGCAGTCTTAGAACTGCTACTTGGGAGTGGCAAGGTATCTTGAAGAGCTGCCCTAATGTCCAGTTAGCTAGGTCTTTATGCTGTAAAGAAGCAGTGAAAACAGCCAGAATATAAGACAGTTTGGGAGAAGCCATCTGGGAGAACCTGTCCATTTTCCCTCTTCATTTACCCGTTGACAGATGTAGTGAGCAGGACTTCAGATATTCTAGGGATGCCGAGCTCCAGTTGGTTTGAAGGTCCTTCCCCTGCTTCAGGGTTATCCGAAAGTTGGAGGGGGGGGGCTGGTTTGAATGTCTGCTCAGCATTCCATTATACCCTATGGAGACCGGTTCCCCTAGGGTATAATGAAGAATCAATCTGTATATATCTGGGGCCCAGGGGGCTGTTTTTTGAGGTAGATGCACCAAGGTTTCAGCATAGCATCCAGTGCCTCTCCTCAAAACACCTCCCAAGTTTCAAATGCCTTGGACTAGGGGATCCAATTCTATGAGCCCCAAAAGTAGGTGCCTCCATCCGCCAATATTTCCAATGAAGGGAAGGCATTTAAAAGGATTGCACTCGTTTTAAATGTGATGGCCAGAAACAGAACTCCCTTAGGAGTTCAGTCGTGCTTGTCAAAACCTTGCTCCTGCTCCACCTCCAGAGTCCCCAGATATTTCCTGAGTCTGACCTGGCGACCCTAGGTATGACAGAGAGCAGAAGGGTGCTGGTAGAGAACCAGTTGTTAAAGGACTCAAGAGAAATTGGTTGGGAATCGTTCAAAGAATTCCCAAGATAATTTGAAGTCTGCCAAAAGGTTGCTACTTGGGACAGTATGAGACCCACAAATTACTCCTCTCTTTGGTGGAGGTACCATTTAAATGAGCCCAAATAGTAACATAGGAATGAAGGAATTCTCCCTCAATATGCACAGGGTGTACTTTTACTTGTTTCTCTTAACAAGCAGTTGGTTCCAAAGGATCAAAAACATTTTTAAGTTCCTTACATCATTCAGCAGCTTAAAATGTTCTTTCAGGCTAACTGCCAACAATTGACACTCCATAATAAAGATGTACTCTAAACACATCACCTTCTGGTGCACAGCATGGAAATCAAAAGAAATGTTAAAACTGCGCAGGTAGGGGGAGAATCCATCAACCCACATGTAGGTTAACTAGAAAGGGACTTTTGGAGTTTTGAAGGGGGGGGGGGTTGCATCCGAACTTGCCTTCATGTTTTCATTTCTGTCTGACCTTTATATTACATGTGAAGAAAAAAAATTGTAAGACTCATGTCTTACATGTGCAGAAGACCTAGAGACAATGGGTTAGATCCATCCAGCTCTTCTGCTGTTGGAAAAGGTGTCCTTTTTGATGGCCCCAAAAGGCTGTGCTGATCATCATGGAACCTGTTATGTACAAAAGTCATGTGGGATTGTGTGCTATAGTATGGAGGAGAAACTGAGTGAAAAAACTGGCTGGATCTAGTGGTGTAAACATCCCTGTTAAACATCACATAAGCATGTGCCAACATTGTGCAAAGAAAGGACAAAGCCATATTGCTAAATAAGGCTATTGAATATGCTAGCTTGGCCATTGTTGACTATTGTTGGGATGCATCCAAATGTTTGTGTCTTCTTTTTTTGTGTGAATGGAGGCCATCGATGTGTACACTGTTTTATGTGCTTCCAAAAGCCCATTAAAACCAGATCAGTAGAATTATTTAAAAGGTCTACGCAAATAAAAACATTTTTGGAGATTTCTGTTTGGAAGAGAAAAGAGCAATAAAAATATATATTTTATTAGTATAAAAATGAATCATGCTGGAAGATGGGCAACTGAATGAGCCTGAGATGGTGTAGTTAATGCAATCAGGGCCAGTGATTGTGTGGTCTGAATGTACATGGCAGCAAAGTTGGCATTTGGGTTTATTGCAAGCTCTGGTACCAGGGTCCATGCTCAAATGAGATGTTGTATTGTTGTGGGTGAGGAGTTGTTTGAGATTATCTAGATTATGGGAACTGTCTAGATTTTGGATACTCTTGCCCTGGCTCCAATTACCAACTCCAGGTTGAGAAATCCCTGGAGATTTAGGGTCAGAGCCTTGGAAAGGGTAGAATTTGGGAGGGGAAGATGTTTAGCAGAATTGTGATGCTATATGGTCTGCCCTCTAAGGTTGCCATTTTCTGCAGCAGAACTGATCTCTGTAGTCTGAAAGTCAGTGGTAATGCTAAGCGTGTGCCAGGCTCTACCTCCAGTACTGTCGAACAGCCTGTGGGAGGTGGTGCATCAGGCACTCTTTCTTCAACCCATTAGGAAAACATGCAAGGCAGTCCTTTTCGGTGTGACATTTGGGTGATTGTTTTGATTGATAAGATGCTTTTCCTGCCACTAGAGTGGCTAGTAAGTAATTTGATGTATTATTTTGCCAGACTAGTGAGTTATTCTGACTCCTCATAAATGATATCCTGCGGTTAGTTTGCTGTATTTGATTTTCAGGGTTTATTGGATGGTAAACTGCCTTTGAGCTACTCAGAGTGGAAGGACAGAAATATTTTCAATTTATAAACAAAATATTTGTTCCTGTGTGGCGACAGGGCTTTTTTTGAGCAGGAAAGCACAGGAACACAGTTCCGGCTGGCTTGCTTTCAGGGGGTATGACCTAATATGCAAATGAGTTCCTGCTGGGCTTTTTCTATAGAAATGCCCTGTGTGAAAAAATTGTGACTTTTTTTCTACAAAAAAGCCCTGGTGGCACATACGGAAGCATCTCGTTTTATCCCATGTCTACCCTGTGAAATAGGTTAGGCTGAGAGGTATTAGCTGTCCCATGGCAATATTTATGGATTTTCTTCATCAAATGTTTCTCCTCACAGGGATTAAAAAATCAAGTTAGATTTTATGGACAAAAATCAACAGCTTTGAACATTGGTCTTACACTGCTGGGTCACCGGCCAATCTAGCTGAGTGCTAGCTACCTTCCCTGACTGGCCAGAGTCTCCAGTGGCTTGGAAATAAAAGATCTTTCCTAGCCCAGCTACCCAAGGAGGGAGATGATAGAGATCTTTTTTTAAAGAAAATATGAATGGGGTGTAGAGAACGTAGATTGAGAAAAAAAAATCTTCTCTCATAATGCTGTAACTCAGGATTACCAACTGAAGTTGATGGGCAATAGATACAAGACTGACCAAAGGAAATTCATTCAGTGAGTAACTAAATCATGGAATTTACTGCCTGTGGATATAGTAACATCCTCTGACAGATGGTTGGGAGGGTAGAAAGATTCATGAATGGGTAGGTCCATCACTGGCTACTAGCCAAGATGACTAAGGGGAGCCTCTACTTCCAGATCTAATAAATCACTGAACACTAATGCAAGGAGGTAATATAAGGAGATGTCCCTATCTTCTACAGTTTTGTTGTTGTTGTTTGGCCCTCTAGAGTGATTGTTTGGCTGCCATGTGAACAAGATGGACTACTGATGTGATCCTGCAGGGCTGTTGTGTTCTTTAACAGAGGGACAGAGAAACTAAGCTTGATAAACTTGATAGCTTGATAGGCTCTGGTTCCTATTTGGTATGCTGGTTTGTTTCTCAATGCTAGAAATCTTCATTTTGACAGTAGCCACCTGGGAGCTGTTTAGAAAGCAACAATTGTGCAAAAGCATTTAGATCACAAGTTCCTAAACTTGAGCCTGTGGGGCAGAAAGCATGATGGCTGTCAGCAGAATATGCCAACCTTAGGAAGTAAAATCACAAAATGGTTGTCATGAGCATTGGCACAAAATGTAGTCAAGGTTCAAGCCATGTATTCTCCGATCATGGAGGCAGCCAGGGCTTTTTTTTGGTTTTTTTGCAGCAGGAACTCCTTTGTATATTAGGCTTTACCCCCCTGATGTATCCAATCCTCCAAGAGCTTACAGGGCTGCTCTTACAGGGCCTACTGTAAGCACTTGGAGGATTGGCTACATCTAGGGTTCCCAACCCCCCCACCCTGCCGGGGGACCCCTGGATTAGGAGCCTTCCCCCCCCCCGATCTCCAAGAATGTGGAAGCGGGAGGGGTGGGGGGGAAACGAGGTGCATGCTGGGACTCATAGTCCTTGCATCTTCTCCGGCTGCTACAGGCGTCTCCTCGGGGAGTCTGGCCGGCGGAGGGGGGGGGAGTTCCGCCCCCAGAGGACCATGTGCGTTTCTACCTCCGGAGGCTTCAGTCGCTGATTGAAAGGCTTCCTCTTGGGATGGGGTGTCTGTGTTACTTTGAAAAAGTTGGCAGCAACTCGTGAGTAGAGAGGCCGATCCCCTTTCAGTGTTGCCAGAAATGGGGGGGGGGGGGGAGTCTGCTGAGTACTTCATTATTCTCTATGTGGAGATTGATTCTCATAGGGTATAATGGGGACTTGATCTGGAGGTTTTGAGGGCGCTGGGGGCGCTGTTTTTTGAGGTAGAGGCACCAGATTTTCAGTATAGTATCTACTGACTCTCTCCAAAGTATCCACCGAGTTTCAAAACGATTGGACCATGGGGTTCTATGAGCCCCAAAAGAAGGTGCCCCTATCCTTCATTATTTCCTATGGAAGGAAGACATTTAAAAAGGTGTGCAGTCCCTTTAAATGTGATGGCCAGAACTCCCTTGGAGTTCAATTATGCTTGTCACACCCTTGTTCCTGGCTCTGCCCCTATGTCTCCTGGCTCCACCCCCAAAGTCTCCTGGCTCCACCCCCAAAGTCCCCAGATATTTCTTGAATTGGAGTTGGCAACCCTAGCTACATCAGGGGTGTGTAGCTTAATATGCAAAGGAGTTCCTGCTACCAAAAAAAGCCCTGAAGGCAACTATTTCTAAATGGGTGTTCTCTGTAGACCTAAAGGTGATATCTCCTGGGATCTTCTGCTCCAGTGAAATGGAGGAAAACCAGGGTTACCTTTTTGCTTGGGGAAGGTATACTGGAGGTGAGATGCTAGAATAACCTATATGTTAAGGGAATGGCATGCAAAGGCAGGGCTTTTTTGAGCAGGAACATACAGGAACACAGTTCTGGCTGGCTTGGCATCAGGGGGTGTGGCCTAATATGCCAATGAGTTCCTGCTGGGCTTTTTTTTTTACAAAAAAAAGCCCTGGATAAAGTTTTTTATGGAACTGAAAAGCTTCTTAAAGATGTTTTGCTTTATCCTGGAGAAAACATGACATTTCCCTCGCACTGGAAACAATGGCGGATGGGCCCATAAAACTGTTCAGGGCCCATAAAACTGGACCCCTTGATCCAATGTACTTGAAACTTGGAGGTTCATCAGAAGACAGGTGCCACCAGCTGCCCTGCAATTTTGGTGCCTCTTCCTTTAAAAGCAGCTCCTTCATAACTCCAGAAGGATTTCCCATAGGGAATAATGAAGCCAAATAAGCAGAGCTATACCTTTCTAAGCCTGTTGATTAAAAGGAGGATTACCAAATACATGCCTGCAGAAGGTGAACTCCTCATCCTGCCCTCATTTACCTACAGTAGATGAAATGAGTATTGGGAGGGAGGGGAATGATATTGCAGGCACTGTGATGTCACTTTCACATGATCATCTGGAAGGGATCTAGGCATTCTCCCAATCTCTGTGGCGCCTCCCTCCCTCCCCCCCCCCCCTCTCATTTGTGTCCCACCACTCCCTTGACAAACAAAGCTTAGGTGGCTTACAACAAGTAAAATACAACTCAATCTACAATACTAAAACCAAGAAGAAGAATAAATATATGATGAAACACAATTTAAAATCAACTATATAAAACTCCTATTTAAAGACATAGCCACATCTAAAAACTCAACAGTAAACTGATTTTGCGGCAGCAAGAATTAAAAGACATACAGTACATAATAACTTGACCATAGAGATTGAGGGATTTCTGCCCCCCTGAATCGCCTGGATTTTTTGGCATTCCTCAGTTTGGAGCAGGGGATACCCTAGTTTTGGGGGGTTCTGCCCACCGCTGGCCAGCTGGCCAGTGAGGGAAACCCCATCTCCAAACAGCAACATCACCATGTGACATCCCCAATATGCTGACATCACATCATTGTGTCAAGGATGTCATGCAGTGACACTCTGGTTTTGAGGCAAAACTCTATAGTTTGATGCCAATTTTACCATAGAGTTTTGCCCCAAAATGAGAGTATCGCTAAGCTATGTCCTCAGTGCAATGATGTCACTTCCACATGATATCAGTACATCATGTCACTCCACCCCTCTCCTGGAAAGTTCCTTTCCATCCCCCATCAGGGTGGTCATCAGACCAGGCAACCCTACTGGCAACTTAAACTGGAATGGTGTTTGTTCAGTATTGGTTTCACACCAAGACAACAGCTAATTTCAATGGAGGCTAAACAATGACATTACAAATATAACTAGAGAGCAACAGCTACTTCACAAATTCCTAGGCCTGGAGCACCATGCCATCAAGCTAGAACTGCAAGACCAGAGCAGATAAACATAAAGAGTATCTCAAAACTCCAGTAATACTATCTATGGGACACTTCTATACACTACATGTGAGCCATCTCTGAGATGTTTTGCATTATCTCTTTTGATGAGTGTTGTTTGATACACTAACTTCCGTCATCTTCATCCATCATCAGCCAAGTGACTCTCCATGAAATAGCTGTAGAGAGAGTTGTATTAGTCAAGAAATTTGCAATTCCTCCTCCATCCAGAAGGTGTGGAGCAACTTCTGTTATAACCATTTTCCTAGAGAATAAGAGCAAACACTGTGGCTTTGTTGTTCTTCCCAGCTGTCATCAGCCAGTGTTGTAGAGACTGGGATTGGACAAGGATTTTAGGATGTCTCAGGCAGGAAAGAAAGAAAGAAAGCATTGGCTTGGGTGAATTGATGTATTGTGTGTTTTCAGTCTCCATCATGGTTGTGGAAAAATTGATAGAGCAACCTGCATGAGTTGGAAATCCCTCTGCGAGCTCAGAAAGCACACTGGGATATATATTAAACTCGTAAATTAGGATTTCCCTGTTTTCACTCAGTCCTCCCTTTCATGCACTGATAAATGCCTCATGGTTTGGTTAGTTTAGACTGCTGGGAAGTTACAGGAGACTCTAAAATAAATAACCACAGAGCTGCTGAAATACCCCTGGGCAGCAAGAGAGAAGTAACAAATAGCCACAGGACGGGCATGGGGTAACTGGTCATTGGGAAGAAGACACACTGGAAAGCAAAGCCTGCCAAGTATTGACAAGCCAGAGCAATCCACTAGCATGAGTCAGTAGCCCTGAAAATACTTTAAAATGGTTAGTTATTGACTTTATGGCTTCAGCGCAGTCACTTTTTTCAGCTGTCTCTTGGATTACCACTTTTTTTTTTTTTGCGCCAGATGATTTACTAGCATTTAGGGTTGCCAAGTCCAATACAAGAAATATCTGGGGACTTTGGAGGTGGAGCCAGGAGACTTTGGGGGTGGAGCCAGGAACAAGATTGTGATAAGCATAATTGAACTCCAAAGGAAATTCTGGCCATCACATTTAAAGGGACCACACACCTTTTAAAATGCCTTCCCTCCACTGAAAATAATGAAAAATAGGGGCACCTTCTTTTGGGCCTCATAGAATTGGACCACCTCGTTCAATCCTTTTGAAACTTGGAGGGTATTTTGGGGAGAGGCACTGGATGCTTTGCTGAAAATTTGGTGCCTCAAAACCCAGATACCCACAGAATAAGGAGATCAATTCTTCATTATACCCTATGGGAATCGGTCTTCAGAGGGAATAATGGAGTGTTCAGTAGACATTTCTCTCCCCTCCCTCACTTTCTGATGACCCTGAAGTGAGGGGAGGACCTCAAAACTGGACTCCCTGCTCCCACCTGGGGATTGGCCACCCTACTAGTATTAGTAAAACTGATTGCTGTAATTGCAAGTGCATCTACTATTATCACTACAGGTCTTTCGCTTGTAACCCCCAGGTCACGTGCAGCCAACCAACCAACCACAAGGTTCCCAGATCTAATTTGTATGAGGATAAAATGGAGGAGGTGAGAATGATTGTTACCCTAAACTCCCTGGAGAAAGGGCCCAATGAACATATAATGGATAGAGAGATATGTATGTTAATTGCTTCTGTTCAGCTAAGTACTTGCCACCTTAGCTGTGATAGAACTCAGTACAGTTCCAGCACTTTGACCTGGCTGCTTGACAGCTCTTTGCCATTCCATTTTGGATGGCCAAAAAGTAGGTTTTCAGCCAGAGCTTGACACTTCTTTAATCCTGCCTATTTTAGTTAGTAAGCAGGAAGTGAGCAAGGGTAGCTCCACTCCCTTGCATTATAAGAGGATAAAATTCTTGCTGGTAGCTATCTGCATTATTATTTTCCTTGCTCTGATCAGACATTGCCAGGAGAGACAGAAGATTGTTTTGCAGGTTATTTCTCTACTTAGTTGTTTGCTTTAGACAGGAGAAAACAACTATAGAGCAAACGAATGCAGAAGGCCACAAGTGCAACTAGAGTGGACAGGTGTCCACTGGGGGTGGGGGAACTACCATGCACACTCTTTTGTCTTTCCTTTCTCCAGTGAGCAGTGGGGGGGGGGGTGGAGGAGGAAACAATGCTGTTGATGCTTTTACAAGGCTTCTGGGTGAAGACCCATAAGTAGATCTGCAAAGCCATCAGTGGAAGTGGGGAATCTCCAGCTCTCAGTTCCCATTGCTAAGAGAAATATTTTTTAAAGGTAGTGTCATGTTACTTGCAATAAAAAAAAACAGAAGTATTGTAAGGTAACTCTAGGAATCACTGGAAAATCAATAGTAAAACCATAGAATTTCCAGCAATTCCTGGAGCAATCCTTATGTCACTTGGGGTTTTTACCAGAAGTGATGTAATGCTGCAGCTGGTGTCATGCCCCATCATTTCCCCACCCACAACCCTCCTGCCAGTTGCCAGGCTCTGCCAGGCGACCCTACCCAGAATTGACATCACTCTCCCCTGAAACACCTTTAGAGCTGACTCAATCTCTGTGTTATTTACCACAGAGTTTTGTGGGATTCCTAGAGCATCATAGGAGGTTGACATCACTTCCAGATCTTCACCTGAAGTTGATATCAAAGTATCAGCAGCATTGTCCACCCTCCCCCCCATGCCCTGCCAGAGCTAATGTAGTATAGTGGTTAAGAGCAGTGGACTCTAATCTGAAGTACTGAGTTTGATTCCCCACTTCTGCACATGAAGCTTGCTGGGTGACCTTGGGTCAGTCACAGTTCTCTCAAAACACTCTCAGCCCCTCCTGCCTCACAAGGTGCCTGTTGTTGGGAGAAGAAGGGAAGGTGATTGTAAGCCACTTTGTGACTCCTTAAGGCAGAGAAAAGCAGGACATAAAACCAGCTCTTCTTCTTATGCTCTCAAACTGCTCCCAGGAAACATGGGAACAGGTTTGGCATCTCTAGGTTCAACCAACATCTCTAGGTCAAAGTATCTGATTTAGCAGTGCTAGGAAAGTCCTCTGTCTGGGAGCCTGAATAGTTAATTCTAGTAAGAGACAATAGTCTAACTCCATATAAGGCACTTTCATAAGGCTGCAAGGGTTGTGACTCTGTCTCCCATATCTGCATCATGAGCATGTATGTATCTGCACTTTACATCTTTAGAGGCATTGAAAATACAGCATAATCTATCTAAAGGAATGATCAGGTCTTCAAGGGTTTTTTTATGCTACTAATGAGTTCCACATTTTTCCATGCAAAGGGATGTATTTGGACTATATCCCTTCTGCAGATGTGTGGTTTTCTTTTGAATAGTTTATCCGGCTTAAAATAGATTGGAGGCTGGACAGCAAGTTGGTGATATACAATATTCCTCTCATTCTGCAAAGCAATATGGACTTTTCCCCACTATAAACAGTTATTCCCTGCCAACACAGTTCTCCATTTGTGTTTCCTTCATGAGTGATTTAATCTATATATATTTCCAGTCTACCCCCCCCCCCCCAAAAGGAGCTATTTTGTGACTCTTTCAAAAAAGCTATGGCGAATGCTTAGGACATGGTTGACAATGATACACAGAGAAAGACAGTTCAAATAATATTAAATTTGTTTGAGGAGAGAGAATTAGGTTGTTTGTTAGACCTTGGGGTTTCAGCTTCTGGCAGGGAAGAGTGAATAGATCATTGTGGTAAATAAATATGGAACGTAGATTACCCTTTCCCCCTTATTTATCCAGCATAACAGTACATCTATTGTTTATGACTTAAAGGCTGTCTTCAGTTTGCTCAGACCCCAAGTGTGTTGAATGTTGCCAGAGGTCCCATTTGTATTATGGCTAAAATTTTATGGGCTCTAGACATGTGAGAAAAAACTATGACACAGTAGGGTTGCCAATCCCCAGGTGGGGGCAGGGGATCCCCCGGTTTGGAGACCCTCCCCCCGCTTCAGGGTCATCAGAAAGCGGGGGGAGGGGAGGGAAATGTCTGCTGGGAACTCTATTATTCCCTATGGAGATTTATTCCCATAGAAAGTCATGGAGAATTGATCCGCAGGTATTTGGGGCTCTGGGGGGGCTGTTTTTTGGGGTAGCTGCATCAAATTTCAGTATAGCATCTAGTACGTCTCCCCAAAATACCCTCCAAGTTTCAAAAAGATTGGACCAGGGGGTCCGATTCTATGAGCCCCAAAAGAAGGTGCCCCTATACTTCATTATTTCCTATGGAAGGAAGGAATTGAAAAGGTATGCTGTCCCTTTAAATGTGATGGCTGGAACTCCCTTGGAGTTCATTTATGCTTGTCACAGCCTTGCTCCTGGCTCCGCCCCTAATGTCTCCTGGCTCCACCCCCAAAGTCTCCTGGCTCCACCCCCAAAGCCCCCAGATATCTCTTGAATTGGACTTGGCAACCCTATGACACAGCCAGAATGAGCAACACTCTCCTTTTTGTGGTTTGCTGTCAACAGAAATCCCCAACCTTGTGTATGAGTGTTTTCAGACTTTTGAGAAAGAGCAGTGAGTACCACTTCAAAATGGCTGCCAGGGGGAAAGGCCAATTACAATATGTTGGGAGGTTCCCAAGGCTTTTTTTGTAGCAGGAACTCCTTTCCATATTAGGCCACACACTCCTGATGTAGCCCATCCTCCAAGAGCTTACAGGGCTCTTAGTACAAGGCCTACAGTAAGCTCCAGGAGGATTGGCTACATCAGGGGTGTGTGGCCTATTATGCAAAGGAGTTCCTGCTACAAAAAAAAGCTCTGGAGGTTCTATATGTCTTATATGGAACCTTTTGCTCAAAGATCCTCTGTCTCTTAGGCCTAAATGGAACTCCCTCTCTTCACATGAATGAGAGTGTTTTCTGGAGTATGCTAGTTAGAACTGGGTTGTTGGTTGTTAGGACTCCAATCTTTATTTTAAGTCTGTATTCTTCCCTGCTTTGCTGTTCTGCACATTAAAGAAGGTTTTTGCCTGCTGCATCTTAGGGCAGACCATTTACTTATCTCCACAGCAAGTACACTTTATGATGGAGACAGACATTACACCACAGAACTCTGGGAAATTCCAAGTTAAGCATCGCCCTGCAACAGCAGGGATTTCCAAATGGGAACTCCCTGCTAGAACAAAAGTGATAATCCTTATGCTTTTCTGAGGTAGGATTGCCAGCTTCCAGGTGGGGGCTGAAGTCCTCTTGGAATTACAACTACAGTCCACAGAACAGTTTCCCTGAAGAAAATGGCAGTTTTGGACTATGGTTTCTGTGACATCACATCCCTGATGAGCTCCCTCCCGTCCCCAGTCACGTTCCTCCCCAGGCTTCTGCCACTATTGCATTGGTTTCCTTGGAGTGCAGAAATGCCACCCCCTCCATTTCTACTGCAGACATTCTCTGGTTTGACTTTAGTCCTTTAGAAGCAATGGAGGATGGGTTTTGTGTTTCTTAACATTCAGCTTGGTGAAGCTTGGAATGATAACCCAGTCCACTTTCCTCCCTCAGAGACATGATTTTCCCTCTGTTTTTCTTTCCCTTTTGCGATTGAGCTGTCCTAGTAATGTGTTTTCATCTTTGCTGAAGAACTCTGGCTGTCCCATTCACAGTACGATATTCTGGCTGTTGACTCAGCCCAGGAACCTTAGGGGTGGGGTGGGATTGCCCTTAAACCACTTAAATGGCACTTGAGGTGTTCTGAAATTTAAAAATAACAAAATATTTTATTTAACATAGAGGTGAAAGATCAGGAGAAATCAGGAGTAATTCATGAGGTAATTCAATATAGATGACTCAGAGCTAAAATCAGTACATGCACAGACTTCAGTTCAGACTAATGAGGGTTTTCTTAAACTATTCACAATTACTTAGAATCTTTAGGTTGAGAGGCTTTTGTTCCAATGTTTTCCAAACACTCCAGTACACTTTCTTGGAGTATTCACTGATTCTTGTGGTTTCCAGAAGGCCAGTACTCTCTTTCCAGTACCCAACCCCCTTCTCTTGAAACATCAGTACTCATCTTGAGTTTTTAACTGACTCTTAAGGTCTCTAAAAGCAGTTTATAACCACACCAGAGGTGTGTAGGTGGGTGTGAGTTTGGGTGGATGTGTTAAAAATTATCTACCCGGGAGCCAAGTAGGCTACATATGCCACTTTCTGAAGCATGCTTGTCCATCACTTATGATCTTCTCTGATCCTGAGAAAGAGGTTGTTTTTTGCAGGAGGGATACATAGAGTTTGCTAATCACTGCTGTTAGGCTGATCGTTAAATAGTTATTTGGATCAGCTTTGCAACAGAAAGACAGACATGATGATGATGGATGTGTTATCAGTGATGTTTTCCATGAGAACGGAATGATTCTGGCAAGATCCAACAGTACCTCAATTTAGGTGAGCACTGATAACTAGCATGCTGATAGCAGCAAAAACCCTAATTGCTTCAAAATGGAGATCACCTCAAGTTCCATCAGTCTCCAGATGGTTATCCAAGGTTTGGGACATTCTCATACTAGAAAAAATTACAGATCATATCCAACATTCAAACTCAGACAATAACTCGAAATTCACAGAGAAATGGTTTCCTTTTATTGAGTTCATTACAGCAAGTGACATTCAACCACACAAACCAAAATATCCTGGTCTTCTCTACTTATAAGTTTTTAATATTTTCCTTCAGTTGTGTTTTTTTGTTTCTTTTCTATTTACTAACATTTTTTTATTTCTCTCTTTTTCAACCTTCCTTTTCTTTTACTGTGCTAGTCGTGGATCACACCTAATTATAATTACTAGATAGTAAATTTTGGAATAACCTGTAATAGTTTGCATAGAGAATATTTAGGCAGTTAAGAATTCATAGCAATGCATAATGAATAGTTTAATGATAATATGGGTTCAATTAGATTAACTGTGTTTTGATACAGGAATTATTGTCTTAATCTTAACCTCTCTCCTTGAATAGAAAATGGTCTACATATCTAGATACATCTTTATAACTTAAAATCCTTACTCAATATTTTATTGTATGCATGTAAGTATTTATGCTTGTTTACAACCTGATTAAATAAGTTTAAATAATTTTATATGAATATTAATATTGATATTAACTTGTATATTTTTTAAAAAATCAATAAAAATATAAAGAACGGGATGATTCTGTATTTATCAATGTGACTATAGGTGCAAGCACTTGAGCCCACCAGTCTGAAGCTATTTTTAGAAGATCAGCAGGAAATGGATCAAGGCCAGAGGACTTTCTGGTTTTTAATCAGTTTGGCTAGGCCACTGGAAAGGGGATGGTTTCAGACTTACACAGCCACAGGGAAAGGTTGCCAAACGTAAAAATATAAGAAAGTTTTGTTTCTCAGCCCAAGTCAAAGATGTAAGGGCTGCCTGCCTGGGATAACCTCAGCTCCTTTGCTAGTCAGTCAGCTGGTAGAAGCAACCAAATGTCTTGCATTCCTCCCCTATCCCCACCCCCGATTTCAATCAAGACTATTTGCATTTTATTCCCACCAGGAAACACCAGAGCATGCTCAGGTGCCACATTCTAAAAGGTAAGGTTATGTAGACTCCCCACCCATTGAAATGTTACTAGCATTATCAAAAAGCACTTCTTGTTTTCCCCACAAAGTCTGTGAATACTTCTGTCGAGTGGGAACTTCTCAGATTTCATGGAAATTTCACTTTCATGTCTTGTTGGGTCACATCCCAGATGTGTTGTGAGTTGGAAAAGGAGTATAGCCCCTTTCCCCCCATTAGGGTTGCCAAGTCCAATTTAAGAAATATCTGGGGACTTTGGGGGTGGAGCCAGGAGACTTTGGGGGTGGAGCCAGGAGCAAGGAAGTGACATCACTTCCAAGTCAAAGGTCAAGTGATGTCACTTCCTGAGCTTCACTCCTCTATATCACTTCCAGCACACTGCATCAAACCCCACCTCTAAAACCCTTCATGGGGGTTTAGGAATCCTAATTTCTACATCACTTACATTGAATGTGTCCATCTAAAAAATTCAAACCCATGGGCAATGGCTATCCTCCTACACTTCAAAATGGGGTCTCTTCTAATACTAAATGTATATATCCCTCCCCAGCAAAAATGATCAGATATAGCAAGGTGCTGTAATTAATCTGAATTTTTTATTGAAGAACTTTTATTAGATACTCCAGCACAACTGATTTTAAAGGGGGGGGGGGGAGAGACTTTAGTGCTAGACTCAATTCAAATGATAAGATTCTAATTGACAAATTTGGATGAAAGCTTGCTAAATAATGTCACTTAATTCAAAACAGATATGGGCTTCCCTCTTAAACAGTGGAAGCCATTCCCAACCTAGTAAGACTTAGTTACTGCTGTCTTCTCAGGTCAAACACAATTACAAGCCTAAGTAGCTCTATCATACCTCTGGTAATTCTGTGGTCAGGTATTTCTCAGTTGCATTCTCTTTGCCACAAAAAATAATTTGTAGCTCTTTATGCTTCAGGAACTTGGCAATTTGGAAGCAGAGAAAATTCTTATATGCACACTAGAGCATATTATGTCCTCCTCTATGTCTAGCAATTGGGAGTGGAGGTTTGCATATATCACCCCTACCAAAAATCCTAATAAGCAGCTCTGGTTACCATCATGTAATAGAATAGCTCTAGGGTTGCCAGGACCTGTCACTGACCAGAGGCAGGAGTAGGGTTGCCAGCTCCAGGTTGGGGTATTCCTGGAGACTTGGAGGTGGAGCCTGGGGAGGACACGGAACTTAGTGGATTACAATGCTCCCAAAGTCCACCCTCCAAAGCTTCCATTTTCTCCAGCAGAAATTGACTTTGTAATCTGGAGATATGCCATAATTCCAGGAAATACTTTCAAGTATCAGTTATTCATCTTTTCATTTAGTGGGATTAGAAAAGAACACAATATCAAAACAATATCTGCATTACTGCATTTAGAACATCTGAGACTCAGAAGCAATGTTCCCTCTAAGCTGTGGGGTCATGTGAGCAAAAAATCTACTTTGTAAGCTATTGGCATTGAAGTCATGAGCTCCTGCATAAATTAGTTTCATGTGGGGCCATTTTTCCTGAGCTAAGACCAAAATGTGTGAGCTGGAAACTAAAAACTGAACTAGCTCACACTAACTCAGCTTAGAGGAAACATTGCTCAAAAATATGTTTAAAAGTCATCTAGAACCAACATATTCATAATGGAATAAACTATATTGCTTCCTTTTCACAAAAAATACAATTCCTGTCAAACTATCTGATCTTTACCTGGAAAATCCCTCCCCCCAGTCGTTATAGGATTGGTTTGTTTGGTGTGTTTGTTGTGATAAAAAAACTGCTATATCTTAAGGGGGGGGGAAGGAGAGCAGGATAATTAACTCAGCTAAACAATGCTAGCAAATAAAAATAGGTTAGTTTTAACACCCATTTTCTCAAGGGAAAATGACTTCTGTAATCTGCAAATCAGTTGAATAAGTATGCTTGCACATGAAAAAATATACCTTGAATTAAACTTTGTTGGTCTTAAAGGTGCCAATGGGTTCAAAGTTTTAGCAAGGTTTTAAAAATTAAGACAAATTTCTTCAGAATGTTCCAGACACCCGGGCCAGCATATACCAAAGTTAAGCTGAACATGGGGTAGCCAAAGGCAATAAAAGCAGAGGAGGCAATAAATCAGATAAGACAATGAAAAAATAAACAGTCTCCACAAGAACACAAGGCTGGGACTGCGCTTAGCCAGCCCGGCTGAGAAGCACATAAAACGAAAACTTAAGCACTCTAAACCGATACCTTAAATCATTTAAAATCAAGCTTTAGAAAGCACCTTAGTCGCAGAGCAAAACAGCGTCAGAAGACTACTCCTTGCCTGCACACACATCCACTGCACTTCCTGTTCTGGAAGAGAGGCTTTTCTTCTTAAAGGCAAAACAACCCCAAAAGTTCTCAATAAGTATTCTACTGCAAAGTTCTGCAGACGTTGCTGCTGACAGGTTGAGGGCAAGGCAGTTTATCAGTTCATGCATCATTCAAAATCTCATCAAGAACACCTCATGCCTTTCTGTTCTGCAGTGAAGGCACAGGGCAGGTTTGTGTGACGAGAAAATGTTTGCTAGATCTCCCTCTCTCTGTGCCTGGAAGGAATGTTTATTTACACACCAACCACCTCTACAAATCTTCCTTACTAACAAGACAGGACACACACACACACACACCCTCCCTTCCCTTCTTTTTCGGCTCTTGCTTAGCATGCCTGGGTGAGGACTGGACTCCAGTGCCGAGCCTTCGGTGGGTGCAGGGAATCAGGCAGGCTCTCTCCGGGAGAGTGGCAGGAAGTTCCCCCCTCCCCCCCCCCGCTTCTGGACTTTTGGAGACCGGGGGAGGAGGCTATAAATTCTGGAGTCTCCCGCCAGGGCGGGGGGGTTGGGAAGCCTACCCCCCATGCATTTTAGCTCTGGAAAGCAGCCCCCTCATATTAGCTTGGAATGGGGGAAAGACAGCCCTTTGACTTGGTTTGATGGCTTTAATCAGCAAAGTGACACAGTCATATTTACCACAGCTCCAGTTTCAGTATTGCTACTATTTCCCTTTTAAAATGTTTGGAACATTTATTCTTGATTCTCCCATCATCGCAGCCATTGTAACTGTTTAAGCTGCCTTAAAAAACAACATTTATGATGCAATGGGTAGGGTTGCCATCCTCTGTATGGCACTTGGAGATCTCATAGAATTATAGAGTTGGAAGGGACCTCCAGGGTCACCTAGTCCAGCCCACCACATAATTCAGGAAATTCACAAATATCTCCCCCTAAATTCACGGGATCAGCATTGCTGTCAGACGGCCATCTAGCCACTGTTTAAAAACCTTCAAAGAGGGAGAGCCCACCACCTCCCAAGGAAGCCTGTTCCACTGAGGAACCGCTCTGTCAGGAAGTTCTTCCTAATGTTTAGTTAAAAACTCTCTTGATTTAATTTCAACCCATTGGGTCAACAGAAAACAACTCCGTGCCATCCTTTATATAATAGCCTTTCAAGTAGTTTAAAATAGTTATAATCAGGGCTTTTTTTTCAAATTCGAATTTTATAATTTTTATTGATTTTAACTACAAAGAAAAAAAAGCAGAGCAAAAGATACATAAAGGGGGAAGGGGAATTTACAGATTGGGAAAAAAAGAAACAGAAAAAAGTACAAATATATCAACTATAATTCTACCTCCAAATAAAATACCCAGATCATTCTACCTGCAAGTATAAAGGTCTCCATATATTTTACCATCCTTTCTTTCATTACAGAAATTTTTTACTAAACTAATATGAATGTGAATCAATATGAATCTAAACAATTCTTCTTGAACACAAATAAGTATATAAAGTTTAAAAAAAATTCAAAACCATCTCAACACAAATTTGTCTGATTTAGTTTAACCCTGTTATAAGCACAAACTAATTTCTTGGTTTAACAATATCCTTATAAAAATAAGCACATAAAAATCATATCTTTATCCTTAACAAATTTTTAAAAAATACAACTTAATAATTTGTCTATCTCAGTATAAACAGTTTCTCCAAAGGGGCATATTAGAAACAAATCTACCAGATTACAAAATAATTGTGCTATCTGCCTTCTTAACAATTAATCAAACTCTTACATCAAACTCTTATACCAAATAAACATACTAAGAATAAATCTGCTATATAAAGATAAATCTGTTGTCTGCACTCTTTAGCATTGATCCAAATTAACTGTATATTTAACTAAAATTTTAACAACACCCTTCCTTCCTTAGGATCTCCCTTGTTCTTTTAAAATCACATATCAATGTATTACTAATAATTCCATATTTGTTTATCTACAAGAAAAACTAAAACTCAAGCATCCTTCTTCCCATAATTTAAAAACTTTTAGTTTCTATATCCATATTACACCAGAGAAAACCAACTTAATGTAACCCAGACATCACGCTTTGCCTTTTAAAATCACATATCAATTCTTATTGAGGGATCCATATCCAACCACCCACAAAAAGGGAAAAAGTTCACGAGTCCTTCTTCCTGAAAGATTACCACATCTTAATTTGCTAGTCGGGATGCACCGTCTCTCTTCTCAATGTGGCCTGCCCTCTCAATAATAAGCCCTCTCAGCATGACTTCACTCAATCTTGATTTCCGGTCTTGTTTTGAAAGTGCGCCATAGGGATCCATTTTGGTTTTCTTTTGTTCATTTCAGAACAGATCACTTTCCCATTCTAATTCCACAGACGTCAGCAGAATCTCTTTAGCACTCAGCTCCTGTAGATTTGAAAGTTCACTAGCTTTCAGCATAAAAGCTCCCATTTGCTTTCTAATCAGCTGCATTAATGAACCAAGATCCTGTCTCAGAGAAGTAATATTCCATATCTTTTTTATAAGACATTTCGCTTGGCAGTGCCATTTTTCTCTTCAGCAAACTCAGTCTCTTAATCCAAGTTGAAAAGTAGCTTCAATCAACTGTTAAATCAACATTCCACATCAGCTCCAGCTGAGATTTCAAATGTTATCATTTCAAATGCAGTCAGGCGACAGGGACAGATCTCTCTAAAATATATCTCATTTATGTTCAGATCATATTGCAGCCAAATAATAGTCTCTTTAACATGTCCAATTATAATCCAGGTCGATTTAAGTATTTGTATTCAATCCAATTCAAATAATTACCGATACTTAAGATTGCTCGTAGATTTTCCGAGGCCTCATTTGCAAAAGGAAGTAGGCATATAATCAGCCTCTATCCCTTCCTTTGAGCTAACTGTAAAATGACCCATTAGCCAGTGGAATTGAAAGTTCACTTACTTGTCAAGTAGAATTGCCACAATAGAAGTAGAAAGATGCTACATCAAAAGCTTACTGAGAAAAATGAAAGAAAGCAGTCGGGCATTCATCTTTTTCTGCTGCTGCACCAGCTATCATGGCTTTGGAGCCTCGGGGCATGCAGGAAGCACAGGGGCAGCCGCTGCTGTACCCCTAGCTCCCTGAAAAAGTCCCATGCCAAAGAAAAACCCCTCCAGGGCTTTCCTATGGAGGCACCACATCTGTGACGCCCCTCCAACGGCCAGATTCAGAGGTGCCACAGGAGGACAATCTGCGGACACCCCTGAAGGCAAGATGATGTAACCCAGAAGCCAATCAGGGGTTTTTTTGGAGCAGGAACACACAAGAATGCTGTTCCAGCTGGCTTGGTGTCAAGGGGTGTGGCCTAATATGCAAATAAGTTTGTGCTGGGCTTTTTCTACAAAAGCCCCATATGAAACATTGGTGATGTCAGAGGGTATGACCTAATATGCAAATGAGTCCCTGCTGGGCTTTTTCTACCAAAAAAGCCCTGGTTATCATCTCACCTCTGTCATCTCCTCTCCAGGCTAAATGTACCCAGCTCCTTTTCTCAGTATTATAGTTGATCTCCAGATGACCAAGATCTATTCCCCTGGAGAAAAGGGCTGCTTTAGAGAATGGACCCCATAGCATTATACCCTGCTGAAGTCCATCCCCCTCACCAAAGCCTCCCCTCCCCAGGCTCCACCCCCAAAATCTCCATGTATTTCCCAGAGCTGGCAACTCTAAATCAGAGACACTTACTTGTGTATAGGCTTGTGTTAATTTCATGTTCAGCACCACAAAAGGGTATTGTCTAATATTTGCAAGCATCTGTTCATGCAGATAAGCAGCATGCTATAAGTCTGCTTAGGATGTTGTTGATAACTGGTGAGTTTATGGACTTTCTGTGGTATCTTGACCTTCCCCATCTTTTTATTGCTCTGAGTTTTTGATTCCCAAATTTTAAAAAGAGAACTGGCCAAATTCCTCCAGAAGAGGATTATGAAGGTTGATTAATCCTGGTAAAGGAACTGAACCTTCAGAGGCAAAAGCAGTATTCTGCCACCTGCTAGGGACAGATAAAAAGGGAAATATATTGTTTCCATGAGCTTCCGGAGATAGAAATCTGGCTGGCTGCGGCTGGGATCTGTCCTAGGTACAGATCTTTGGTATGATCCAACAAAGCAAATGTTTGCAGCAGGTTTAGACCGAACTGCGTATGTGGATTGCAGGCATTCCACAGGGATTACAGTTGCATAAAGGTTGTGCTGTGTCTCTAAAACCAGGGAAGCTTTTTTATTGTGGGTCACCTGCTTGAAATGTTAGAGAAACATTTCCCTGCCAATCATTTCTTTAATAAAACTGAGCAAAAGCATTTCTTCACATCATGAACTATTGGGGGGGGGGGGGGAATGTCTAATTTCCCCCTGTGGCCAGGAGTTTTGTTATGAATCCATAACCTTATCTTGATTGTTGAAACTGGGCATTCCTTTACGTATCAGTTAACTTAATCAGTGCATTTACCAGTGAAGTGACATCCCTTTATGTTGCTAATCATATTAAATTTACTCCACCGTATATGAATTTGAACAGGATTCCTTGCATTTTCGTGATAAGAAGGTATCTGATTTTCTAAGATCAAAAACATTCATTTCTGGAAGGTGTTGCTGCAGCAGCTTTTTCATTTTCAATTATTGTTCCTTTGGCATCCGTCACTGCTGTGGAAAGTCGCTCTTCATCAGATGGAAGAAAGGAAATTAAAAAGCTTAGGAGGAGGAAATGATTGCTAGCCTCTACCTGACATGGTGAAAAGGAACTATGGTTGCCCTCTTCTTGGCCATAGAAGGAAGATATAACTAAACAGGGATTTGGGGGGGGGGGGGGGAATCAGGGATTTACTAGCTTCAGCTGCCTAGATTAGTTCTATGATTCCTGAGAGGCTTGTTCGAAGTGGGCAGCCTGTTGCCCTGATCAGGGCTGGTTTCAGAGGGCCCTGAGCTGAGAGTTCCTGGGAGCCTTTTGCATGCCATTGTGCCCCCCTACTTATATCTCCCTTTCCACTTGCCTGCACTCTCCTCCCCCACTACCTAACCATCTATTGCCACCCCCCTTCCTTGTTTGCTTTGCAATCCTTCTGGAGCTCACCCACCCTTCCCTGATTATGTTGAGCAACGCATGCAGCTAGGAGTGTTTGAGGGCTCTCAACAAGTAAATGGGGAGCAGGGGAGTTGAGTGGGGTGGTGGCAGTGGGCTCCACCAGAAGACCTGGCCCTTAGCAGCTCTCCCATCTCAGGGTATGCTGACTCCGGTTCTGGCCCTGATCCACAGATCAGAGTATGTTTGTGTATCTCCCTTCCCATCACAAAACATGGGAGAAGTGGGAGTGGTCATGCTGTTGTGTGACTAATTCCTTCACTATTTATTGGAAACTGCAGGGTTGCCTGTTCCTCAGATAAAAGTATGAAATGTGGAATCTCTGTCATGGAGTAACTTTGGGTTTTTAAGGTTATGTTGTTATTGCCAAACATTTTATCCTGCAACTCTGGGAAGCTGCAATTCCTCTATGGCCCTGTTCAGACGCACAGTTTAATCAGTTGTCGCTGCTGTTTCCTACCAGATTAAAAGTGGCTGATCAGACAGCAACATCTGCCTCTTGGTAGTCAATCATTGTGGGGCCGCCCCAAACTTTCTCCGATCCGGATTATTTTGTTACCTGCTCCTTTTCAGTGTTTTTTTTTCAGTTGTCCAGTTTCATCTCGTAGTTTTCTCCATCTGGATAGTTCTCAACCAACGTCTGGATGTCTGAAGGCTGTCCTGGAGCAAAAGGAGCCTCAGACATCGGGGTTACAGTTGCCATTTTGTTTTTGCAACTTAGTGATATGTGCATAACCACATATAAAATGTTTTCTGACTTATGCACATGCACTTATGTACATAACAGTGGGAGAAACAAAAAAAAGAACTGCATGGTGCTGTCGTGTGAATGGCAGAGGATGATTTCACCGTGGAGTGATTTGAACTGCAATATGGCAGTCTGATCAATAATATCAGGAACAAAGATATTTAGGACAAAACCGGGTCAGTTTAACATGGACTCAACACCCTGTGTGACCAAGCCCTATATATAGGAAACTAGACAGAAGCGCTAACTATTGGATCTAGCCATGAAAGGAAAAACTAGCATTTAGTAGATGGGATGCAGGCATCAAATACATGAAACAGCTCTGCAAAACCTAACATTAATCATTATATTTGCTTGGAGAAGGTCCACCCACTCCTTTCTTTTATCCCCCTCTCTTCATTTCCCTTTCCCCCTCTTTTTTTCTCCCCCCTCTGGTTAGGACTGGGGAAAGAAAGATTGTTTGATCATGTTTTATAATACGCGTTTTAAAAATGACAAACTTTAAATTAAAAAGATTACTTATTTCCTTTATTAAAGGCTGAGAGCTAAGGTATATTCAGAGTTGGAATTTCAAGAGTCATTTGCAATTTTACTGTAAACAGCAGCTGGGAGAGCAAATACAAACCAGGGCAGTGCTAATTAATTCTTTTCTGCAGCTTAGTGGTTTCTGTAATTATTTGTTTTTTTCTTTTCCCTTGCTTCTCTCCATGGGGGATCCAAAGTCGCTTACATCACTCAGCTCTTCCTCATTTTAACCTCACAACATCCCTGTGTTAGGTAAGGCTGAAAGTTTGTAACTGGACCAGCAAGGGTGAGGATCTGAACCTGGGTCTCTCAGATCCTAGTCCAATGCTTTAACTACTCCACCACACTGGCTGTAAATGGGAAATAGCTCTGGTCTGTTATGGAACAAAGACAGATACTAGATGTGTGCCTTGTCCAAAGCTGTAAGCAGCTGGGGGGAAGCATTTTCAGTCAGGGAAAGAGCACAGTGTGTTTGTGGGGGTGGGGGTGGATGGGAGAGTGTTAACTCTTCCCTTCCCTAGTGTCATGACCTCATTGCCTGTTGGCTCCCTGAAGGATCAAGGAAGATGGTGACGAGACAGGAGATCCGGTGCTAGGGCTTCTGAAACAAACAGCATTACAACTGTTCTAGTTTCACGCTATCAACAGGCAAAGCCGAGCTTGAAAATATGCTGCTGGGGGAAGGCGAGGTATGACTTTTGAGAACTTTGCAGTCCCTTAGCCCCCCGAAATACACCGAAAACGCTGCTTACCAGCTGGGCCTGACACCGACATGGAGGTTGGCATGACCGCGGGCTGGAGTGCGGGATGACCTGAACTGTGGGCGGCATGCTGGGAGGCCAGGAAATGCCAGCGGCAGGCGGAGTGCCAGAACGCCAGGAGACATCAGCGGTGGCTGATCTGCCAAAGGAAGCGTCTGGAAGCTGCTGAACCGTGACGGAGGCGGAGTACAGTACAGCGGCTTAGATATTGTCTGGCAGGGTGGCGGCTTTCCTCCTCTCTCCCGGAGTTTCATCCCCCGTGGATACCCTTCCTTGTCTGTTGCTGGCAGCCGTTAGAGTGCTGCCTACCAGCCTAGCCAACGACTGGGAGCCCCGTGACTGAGAGGCCCTGCTGGGGGGCCGAGCGGCGTGTGGAGGCCTGGTGTGCTCGATTGCAGGGGCTGTTGGACTACCAATACGACCCCGAGACAGCTGTGGAATCCAAGGCGGCTGAGAGGCGCCTGCTACCAGCTGGGTGCCTGAAGGGTTTAACCGCACGACTGGGGGGATGTGGGGGAGGCTTCCACCACCACCCCCGGATCTCCTAAGCTGTGGGGGGCGCTTGGGGTTCGGTCAGCACTACCACACTTTCAGAACAATTGCACTTTAAGAACACTTTGCACTTTAAGAACACTTTGCACCTTAAGCACTGCAGCGTTTTTATCCAGCACCACTTTAAAGTGTTCTTAACTGCCAATACACAAGGGGAATTTGAATTGCTGACTGCTAAATTGATAAGTAATTGTCTTATTGGTTAATTAATTTTGAACTATTGGTTAATTGATTGGCTACCCGATGAATTTTATATTTCTGGCAAATTAATTGGGGGAGGGTAATTGGTTGGGAGGGTTTTTGCAATTAAGGAGCCATCAGAATTAATTAAATTATTTTTAGCTAATTAATTAAAGGGGAGATCATGGGGTTGGGGTTTTAGATTAAATTAACTATTAGATTAAATTATTAGCAGATTAGGAGAAGGTTGGGGAGCTAGCTTGTTGTTTAACACCCGGAGTAGGGTGGTGAGTCGGGCCTATTCACAGCTGGTCTGAGGCTGTGGATGAGACCAGCAGGAGATGACCGGCCTGGGGATTCCAGTACTCCTGGGGAGGGGAAGGTATGACGGTGGGAACAGACAGAATTATAAAGGAAGGAGGCCGAGACATGATAGAGTTCAGCCCCCTTCCAGTCTGCGTCCCATCCTGACGGTGGCACATAGAGGGGTCAGATTGAATTACTCGCCTCCATCATTGGTGTTATGTAATGCCAGGTCCATAAATAATAAGACCTCAATCCTTCAGGAGTTCTTGCTTGAGCAGAATGTGGACCTGGCTTGTGTGACTGAGACCTGGGTGGGAGATGGGGAGACTGTAGCTCTCTCCCAGACGGCTCCCCCAGGATACTCAGACTTTCACCAATGACGGACTGGGGAGGAGGGGTGGTTCTATTCATACGAGAGACTTACTCCTTCTGGGCTCTCCCAGCCCCAGAGATTAATGGCATTGAATGTGCCAGTCTGGCGTGGAACATTGGGGAGGGGTTGGCGATCTGGCTGGTGTACCATTTGCCTAACACACCAGCCGGCACCTTACCTTCCCTGATGGAGGCCGTAACAGGCTGGGCATTGGAGTACCCAAGGCTTTTGATCTTGGGTGCCTATGACGCGACCTCCAGTCAGGCGATGGACCTAGTGTCATCCATGGCGACACTGGGACTCTCCCAACTTATTACAACGCCCACTCACCAGGTGGGGCACATGCTAGGTTTGATCTTTGTGGCTCTACGGGATTCCTGGCCCCCTGGTGATTCCCTGGATGACCTGACTGAGTCCTGGCATGACAGACTCTCCAGAGCCATCGATGAGATCGCACCTCGGCGTCCTCTGAGCCCTTGTTCTAAGCTTGCACCATGGTACAACCTGGAGTTGCTGCAGATGAAACAAGGACTCAGACGGCTAGAGAGGCAATGGCGGCGTACTCGAGATGAAGCGACTAGAACATCTTATAGAGAGTTTATGAGGTCCTATGAGATGGCAGTCAAAGCCACAAAGAAAACTTACTTTGTGGCCAAGATTGTGTCTGCAATTTTGCACCCGGCACAATTGTTTAACACAATTTGGATCCTTACAACACTGCCACAAGGCAGGCCAAATTCTGGGGAATTGGAGATCAGCTGTGAAGCTTTTGCGAACTTTTTTGCAGATAAGATCTTGTCGCTTTGCCACGACCTCCCCACCACATTGGAGACAGTATGTAAACTTGAGGCCCTGTGCCTGTCTTCTGATTCTGTTCTGGACCACTTCATTACACTCAGCCTAGAGGAAGCTGACAGGATCCTCTCTACTGTGCGCCCAACAACTTGTGATCTGGACCCTTGCCCCTCCTGGCTAATTAAACCTTGCCAGAGGGAGCTCAGATATCCTATACGGGATATGGTAAATAGATCCCTTGCAGAAGGGTGTTTTCCAACACCTCTTAAAGAGGCTGTGGTCTGCCCTCTCCTGAAAAAATCAACATTAGACCCAGCCGAATTGGCATATTACCAGCCGGTCTCGAATTTACCCTTTTTGGGTAAAATTATTGAGGGCAGTAGCACTACAGTTACAGAGCTTTCTGGATGACACTTCCATCCTAGGCCCTCACCATTCTGGCTTCCACCCAGGTCACGGGACGGAGACAGTGCTGGTCGCCCTGGTGGATGACCTCCAGCAGCATCTGGACCGAGGTGGCTCGGTGGTACTGATGTTGTTGGACCTATTGGCAGTGTTCGATACGGTCGACCATCGATTGCTGACCCACCATGTCACCGACGCAGGGATTCAGGGGTTGGCCTTGCAATGGCTTTCCTCCTTCCTTGATGGTCAGGGACAAAGGGTGGTGATTGGGGGTGAACTGTCCTGGAGGCACGCTCTTGACTGCGGGGTGCCTCAGGGGGCGATGCTCTCCCCGATGTTGTTCAACATCTACATGTGCCCCCTTGCCCAGATTGCCCGGAGGTATGGGTTGGGTTTTCACCAGTATGCTGATGACACCCAGCTCTATCTACTGATGGATGGCTGGCCTGACTGTGTCCTAGAAAATCTGGTCCTGGTGCTACAAGCCATGGCTGGATGGCTTAGACTGAATAGATTGAAGCTCAATCCAGCAAAGACAGAGGTCCTTTGCTTGAGTCGTGGTGATCTGGGAAGGAAAACTGGCAATGGCACACAAAGTCAAGAGCTTGGGGGTGCTACTGAAGCCTGCCTTGACAATGGAGGCCCAGATAGCAGCCACTGCTATATCGGTGTTTTTCCGTCTTAGGCAGGCAAGGCAGTTGGTCCCCTTCCGGGAGCATGGCGACCTGGCAACAGTGATCCATGCAATGATCACCTTGAGGCTGGACTACTGTAATGCCCTCTACATGGGACTGCCCTTGTGCCGAACCCGGAAGCTGCAGCTAGTGCAGAACGCAGCCGCCCTGTTATTGGGACTCCCCAGGTGGGAGCACATTCAGCCGGGACTACGGGAACTGCACTGGCTGCCAATAGTATACCAGATTCGTTACAAGGTGCTGGTTATTACCTTTAAAGCCCTATATAGCCTAGGACCTGCCTACTTTAGGGACTGTCTCTCCCCACATGTTCCCCAGAGAGTACTTCAATTGGGATCACAAAATCTATTAGTAATCCCTGGGCCGAAGGAGGCCCAATTGAAATCAACTAGAAACAGGGCCTTTTCAATTGTAGCCCCTTGCTGGTGGAACCAGCTGCCAGATGAAGTGAGGGTTTTGTGGAACTTTGTGCAGTTCCTCAGGGCCTGTAAGACTGTCCTCTTCCAGCTGGTATTCAATTGACTCGGCACCAGTATTTAATAGAAGTGGAAGACCGTCGCCACCAGAATAGCACCAACTCAATATTCTGTTTTATTCTGTTTTAACTGTTTTAATCATTGTATATCTATTTTATTATTGAATGTGTAATTTTAATACTCATTAATTTAATTGTTTGTGGGATTTTATGTTGTGAGCCACCCTGAGCCTGCTTCGGCGAGGAGGGCGGGATATAAATAAAATAAAAGCTCCTGCTTTTTGACAAATTGTGCAATGGGAGCTCCTGTCCATAAACATTGGTCTCATGAGGAGATTCTTTGAGATGTGTCTTCAATAGCATCATAGGTCTGTTATGGTCATGGAACCCAGGAAAGAAATCATGGGAAGGTATCAGTAGTAGAGACGTCATTGCATTCTTGCAAACATGAAATTCTCAGAGCTGTCTGAAATTGTCTCTTGCTCCATTCAGATTTAACCCATTAACTATCAAGCATAGTAACAGCCTGTACCATTGTTCATGAACGAAGCAAGTAACAAACAAGAGCTACTGAAGCCTCCATGTATTCCATCATCAGAGAGCCATAAAAAAGGACTTACCCAGTTTTCAGCCCTACTGCATTTGATATAAAAAAAAAAACATGTTGGTTAATTCTCTGATAAAGAGATGGATCTGATTTATTCCAGACTTGGGGTTTGTATGGCAGCAGTCTGTGGCCAGAAGTGATGCTGTGCGTGCAGTACATGTAGTGATCACTCCATGGATTTAAGTGCCTTCAGCCATGTGGAACTCTGCATGAGCAGTAGCTATTGTATACCTCACATCTACATAAATCGGCCTGTAATGAAGTGATTAAACCATCCCACGGTTTGCTGAACGATAGACTTAACTGTAACTAAGGAGGACATAGTTGCAGCGGTGTTCTGCATTTATATTATTACTTACCAGTTTCGGTGAAGATAGGACCAGAGTTATGTTGTACAACTGCCACATACTTTAACCTAAAACAACAACTGTTCCAGCACTTTCCTGCCTTCTGCTCTTCCTTTCCTCTCCTTTACTTTTAAACCCCCAAAGCAGCTGGATATTACTTTTCACTATGGCTTTTGCCCTCTGTAGAAAGCTCCCCTCTCTTTGGTGTGTGTATGTGTTTTAAACTGGGCTGCAAACAGGAGTTTCACTGTTGAGAGTACTTCTTACCCTCTTTCTGAGTGAGCTCTACAATACGGCTACATAGGAAGGTTGCCAATGCCCAAGTGGGGGCAGAGGATCCCTCAATTTGGAGGTCCTCCCCCCACTTCAGGGTCATCAGAAAGTGGTGGGAGGGAAGGGAAATGTCTGCTGGGCACTCCATTATTCCCTATGGAAACCAATCCATGGGTATCTGTGGCTCGGGGAGGGGGGCAGTTTTTTGAGGTAGAGGCACCAAAGTTTCAGCACCAAGTTTCAATAAGATTGGACCAGGGGGTTCCATTCTATGAGCCCCCAAAGAAGGTGCCCCTATCCTTCATTATCATCATCATTTTATTTATATCTTGCCCTCCCCGCCAAAGCAGGCTCAGGGCGGCTTCCTTCCAGTGGAGGGAAGCCATTTAAAAGGTGTGTGGTGCCTTTTAATGTCATGGCCAGAACTCCCTTTGGAGTTCAATGATGCTCGTCACAACCTTGTTCCTGGCTCCACCCCCCAAGTCCCCAGATATTTCCTGAATTGGACTTGGCAACCCTACCACATAGCCAGATCTGTGGCACCAACAGATTCAAGAAAAAGGTACATTTGAAGGTATTCAGGAGATCTAAGTGTGGAAGCTAAGCAGGATTGGCCATGGTTAGCATTTGGATAGGAGACCACCAAGGAAGACCAGCATTGCCATGCGTAGGAAGGCAATGGCAAATCACCTCTGCTCATTTCTTGCCTTGAAAACCCCATGAAGAGTCACTACAAGTCAGTTGTGATTTGATGGCACTATTATTATTATTCAGAAAGAAGCACAAGTTTTTGCCCCTAAAGCCTTTAAATGCAAAAAAAGTAGGCTCTACTCTAGTGATTTTTTAAAGCGAAGTGCATGAAGTTCAAGTTGAGAGTTCTATTTTGATACAAGATCAGCTCCAGAAAGTCAGCAGCAATAGTGGAAAATACAAAGATATAAATAAGGTGGACACATGCTCTGCAACGAGCACAAAACAATGAGCCTGGATTGTGGGGAGACAGAGAAAATGATGCCATCCTCCAACAGAGAGGTAACATTATTGAGATTCAGTCAGCCACTTGCGTATCCCACATGCCGGAAAGTAAAATTTGGCAACTTCATTAATTATCTCCTAAGAAGAGTCTGGAAAAAGGAGAGAGAAATAACTTTGTTCAGATCTTCCTGGTAAAGTTGACAGAATTGGAGTGATATACTGAGATAGGATATCATTATAGAATGAGCAGTGCAGAAGAAAACATGTTTAATAGAGTCTGCTTTCACTGTATGGCATGGACAGAGCTGTTGAGTGGCATGCGGAACGCCAATAATCATTTGTGGGAACTTGGATTCTACTGCTTCCAGTGAATGATTTTCTTTGTAAATATGGAGCTGGGATCCATATAAGAGCTGGGTGACAACCTTTCCTTGAAGACCTGATTGCTGCAAGGATAAAGAGGCTTCTTTTGTGAAGTAAAATCTTAGAATGGCAGAGGATGCTCTGTGGGCAATCTCTGCAGCATGGAATGCCTGAGCTCTCCAATGTCCAGGTGACTGGAAGACTATACTATTTAAAGATTTTTGGTTGTAACCCTCTGTTTGCTATCTGTTGATCTGATTTTTATTTTTTAAGATTGAGACTGATTTTGCACTAGGCTTGTTCTGGGTGGAGAGCCCTTTTGCTCCTGGTGCTTCTCTACGTTTTTGCACAAGCTGCTGCGGAGCTACGAGTTGGCATGCCACTTTCCTATAGCAAGCAAGATCATCTTACAAGTGGTTTCTGCTTGCCACAGATGAGCAGTGCACCAATTCACACCTCCGCGTCAGCTTGTGCAAAAATGGAGAGAAACACCGAGGACAAAAGGGCTCTCCACCCAGAACAAGCTCTAGTGCAAAATCGGTAGAAGACTTTTGTTTTTGTTGTTATTGTAAGCTGCTCCTCTTTACAGTATGTGGTGAAGGCACAACGTACTCTCTCAAGGCCCACTTGTGAATATGACAGTATGACAGTATTGTCTTTGTACATTAAGACAGGAATCATTTTATCAGCAAACTTTGGAGGACAGAAGCTTGGATTTCTTAGGTGTGGTACCAAGGAGTTCATACAGTAGTTAAAAAGTAAAGGGGTCAGGATACATCGCTGCTTAACTCCTTTGTCAAGTGGGATCATATTGGAGAGATGGTCTTGAGGACTGCATCTTACTTCTAGGAAGTTTCCTTCATGCAGCCAGTGAATACGTATTTAGAGTCTTTGCTTTATTGGCAAGTTCACAAGGCCATCTCTCTCTCTCTCTCTCTCTCCCCTTTTTTCATGGGGTGGGGGTGCTGCTACTGCAGGCTAACATATCTCTCCCATTAGAATCTGTAACCTAAAAGACAGTGGCCCACATTGAAACAGAGGATTGGCCTATTTGAAGGATATTATTGTCTAAAAGCAAATTGTTTCAGATATAGTGTGTTTCCAATTTTAATTTTGGGGGAAATGTGCCTCAATAAATAGTCAGAGCTTTGAAAAATGCTACCACAGCCAAAGTCAGGAGGGGGATGAATCTTCTAACAGTCTGAGAACTTTAAAGTTGTTTTTACCCATGAGCTGTAGCACAGATGTCATTTCCCAATTACTGTAATCTGAGCATCAAGAGGAGAAGCTGGTGTTGGGTGCATGAAATACACAGGTCTAATGCAAGGACAATAAAATGAGGAACAGAACCCTGACGTCCATTGGGAAACTCTTTCAGGACTACTGCCAAGAATACTTCCCATCCTTAATTTTTCCGACAAAGTGTAAGAGTATTGAATCCTACTGAGTCATTATTCTCAGATGTAATGATGTTTGTATAATAACCCTGTGCTTTTATATTGAGACAGAACAGTGATTGAATTTAAACACAGTAATTATCTCTGTCTGACTTTCCCAAATTAAGTGATTATAAAATTAGTAATTTGATCGTATTTGGGTGCAGTCACTCTAGAGCCAAGAACTGCAGTTATAGCTACGGGATGAGCTGGACAGCTGCATACAGCTTTTTGGTTTCCTACTGTCATTCAAACCACAGCCTTGTAAAAGGCTTTCGTTGTTGACTCAAAGAAAGCATTATTTTACTTTAGGAGATGTCAACAGTGAGTGTGAGATTTTGCTAATTAAAATGCTATCTAAGGCGGTCACATCATCTTATATTCTAATAATCAAGTGCAGGGCTTTTTTTGTCTCAGGAACTCCTTTGCATATTAGGCCACACACCCCTGAGGTAGCCAATCCTCCAAGAGCTTACAGGACTTTTAGCACAGGGCCTACTGTAAGCTCTGGGAGGATTGGCTACCTCAGGAGTGTGTAGCCTAATATGCAAAGGAGTTCCTGCTACAAAAAAAGCCCTCATCAAGTGTGGCCAAGATGTGGATATTTCAATTTGAAGAGTAGAGCAGAAACGTGTAACAGAAAGGAAATTTTCCTCCAAACTCAGAGGGACCTTTTTTTCTGCAAACCTGGGGAAAATAGAGGGGGTGTAAATCCCCCCATACTGAAGAAAGTCATATGCACATATGCAGACAACACTTCTCTTTTTGAATGGTGAGGGGGAGCCAATAAGCAGGCTGTGGCACTCCTTCAAGTGGTGGGCTGGGTGGGAGGAGACACAGTGGGGTGAGGACACAGATGCCACCAATACTTCCTCTAAGCTGTGGAGTCTTGTGAGCTACTAGCATTGTTGTGAGCAAGCAATTCGGCTACTGCATAAATTAGTTTGTTTTGGGGCCATCCTTCCTGAACTAAGACAAAAATATGTGAGCTGGAGGCTAAAAAAGTGTCAGCTAGCTCAAATTAACTCAGCTTAGAGAGAACATTGGTTGCCACCCATCTGTCACCACCACCAGCCTGGCACCACTGTCCCCTCCCCCCCAGACCTTGTGCAGCTCCCCCACAATGTCACAACTGTGGCCCCCAGAACTGGCATAGCTCCCAACATCACCACCAACTGCTGGCAGATGAAATAAGGAGCTATAGGTGGACCAAGAGAAACAGCAAGAGCCATCCCCATGGAGCAGATGACAATGCTGCAGGAGCTACTCCCTCCCCCAAGCTTGATCAATGGGTGGGCAAATGGATGAAGGAGGGGGAGCCAGGAGCTGCCAAGGCCCCCACTGCACTGCCAAAAGGCAGGACAGGGGGAGAAGGATGGATAGGTGGGCAGAGGGAGGAGCAGGAGTCACCACTGCTGCACGTCACAGCCACTGTTTAAGGTGCAGCCAGGAAGGAAGGAGGTATAGCTGATGAGTGGGTGAAAGAGTCTCCTCACCCATCCAACACTCTCCACTGCCATTGCCTCAGCCGCCACTACCTCAAACCTTCACCTTTGCTCCTGAATCCCAAGAATAAGGTGATGGTGATGGAGTCAGACAAGTGGGTGAGGAGGCTCAAGCCTCACTCTCAACAGTAAGCAGCTGAGATGGATGTTGGGGAAGGGCTGTGCAACCTTCAACCTTTTGTTGTGGGTTCCCACTGGTATATTCTAATCTTCAAACATCATTCTCTAGGGATTGGGGCTGTGAACAAAGAAGGCGGTTTCCCCACCCCCACCTCCAAACCTGAAAAATGTCCCAAGTTTGCAGAAAAATCTAAAACAAAAATCAAAATAGGGGGTTAAAACTCTCCCAATCATAAAAGAGTGCTTCTAGTTTTAATAGAGAGATTAATCGAGGGCCTGGTCTGCCAGCAACTATCAGGTGACTTGAAACTGAATGAGTTTCATGACTCAACTTGCCTCAGCTGCTCACTACTATTCAACAGCAGCCACCCCATAAAAACCAATGTGGTGTAGTGGTTAGAGTTTCAGGCTAGGATCATGGAGACAAAGGTTTGAATCTGCTGTGGAAGCTCACTGGGTGACTTACAGCCAGTCATAACCATTCAGCCTAACCTACCTCACAAGGTTGTTGTGAGGATAAAATGGAGGGGGGGGAATGATGAAAGCTGCTTTGGGTCTCAATTGTGCAGAAAGGTGGAGTATAAATAAAGTGAATAAATATGGCTGAAGATGGGAGGGCAGATAAAAAGTAGGTTAGTTGGTAGGTGGGGAGGAGAGAAGGAAGCAGAGAAGGAAACAAATGAGATGCCCCTCACAATTCCTCACAGGTTTCCTATTGTACAGTTGGGCCTGGTCCAGCAACCAGCACCATATAACTCGGTCATGGTTTTCCTAGGTTTTCTGGGGTAGGGAAGGAACAAAAGCTGAAGGCAGGGGCAGATAATGGTGGGCTGACTGGTAGATGGCAAGGAAAGGGGGAGAGGATACAGGAGCTTTCAAGAAAGGAAAAGAGGACATTGTTAGGGGGAACAAGATGCCCCCCTTCAAGTCCTTTTAGGTGCCTGCCTGTGTATGTGTGTGTGTGTATTTACAAAGACTTTATTACAGTTCTCTCAGATACTGACTCATTTCATACATGAGGACTTCACATAGTGTGTTGAATCCGGGTTAAACTGACCCAGTTCTGTTCCAAATATCTTTGTTCCAGATATTATCGATCAGACTGCCATACTGCAATTCGAATCACTCCGCGGTGAAACCGTCTTCTGCCATCCACACGACGGCACCATGCAGTTCTTTTTTCCTCCACTGTTTTGCACATGCATGCATTATGCACATGCTCACATTATGCACATATGTGCATAGGTTAAAACATTATGCAGTTATGCACACATCGCTATGTAGTAAAAAAATGGCAACCGTAAACCAGATGTCTGAGGCTCCTTTTGCTCTAGGACAGCCTTCAGACATCCGGAAGCTGGTTAATATCGCAGCAGAACTATCCAGATGGAGAAAACTACGAGGTGAAACCAGAGAACTCAAAAAACACCGCAAAGGAGCAAGTAACAAAATAATCTGGTTCCGAAAAGGATTGGGGGGGCTACCATGAGTTAATACCGGGAGGCAGATGTTGCTGTCTGATCAGCCACTTTAAATCCAGGAGGAAACAGCAGCAACATCTGATTATACTGTGTGTCTAAACAGGGCCACAGAGTGTCATTGTTTGCCTTGGCAGCCAAAAAAATACAAGCAAAAGTTGTATTTGAAGGATAAGACGTTTTAACGTGAGAAGTACTTTTGGATCTGATTGTTTTAATGATTGTATTTATATGTGATGTTCATAGTTATCAATTGTAATGGTTTTTGGCCAAATGCAATAAATGCTATTATATATCGCAAATACTTTAATAACTTTTACAGTGCCACCCAAAACAGAGTAACACCATAGCCTTGTTCACATGTTGATGTGACAACACATACATCTTGCATGTACATGTGTACATCTGTGTGTAAGAACAAGAGAATGCATGTTCACTTTGCCAATGAAACCGCAAATCAGAACTGGATAAATGTGGGTTCTCAGTCACATGTTTGGGAGTGCATTCATTCAATGTAACATGAGAATTACCCACCTTCCTAAATGTGTTGAAATCAATTGGCTTAAAAGGGTATAATTGTGCTTAGGATGTCTCAGTTAAACTTGGTTAATTGGACAGTGAGGTGTGGATATTCCATTATTTGTGTAGATTTAGCTGAAGAATCAACTGAAACCAAGAGAAAATGAGATAATTAAACCTGTAATTAAATTATAGGCAATTTTTAGCCCTGATATTATCCCTACTGGCATCAGTGAGTTTACTCTGCTTTTAGGGAAATATGATTTGTGATATTTTTTTTCCTATGTGGCATTAATCAGATTTACGGGCTTTTATACAGAAAACAAAAAGGCTAATTACATATAATTAGATGGAAAAAAACAAATCAGGAGCCAGTTACCTCCTTTTGCCTCAGGATATACAAATCAGAAACCTGATCGTAAGAGTCCAAAGAAGTTGTGGTATAAGAATGTGACTGAATTTGTACAGTTAGTAAGTCCATGGATGTATTTGATAGTATTTATCTCTAAAATAGGCTTTCTCTTCATGTAGAATGTAGCAAGCTATGGCATTTGGGGGGAGCTTCCACACAATGTTGTGCTGTTCTAAGTATGACTTGTAGGATCCTGAGGCTTTCATTTTTGAGCCAGAGCAAAGAGAAAGCTTGAGGTGGCAGGTCACTATGGACACTCCACCTGCAGCCAGTACAGAGACAGGGTTGACTTAAGCTCCACATTATCCACAGGGATATCCAGTACAGGGACGTGGTGACATTAAGCTCCACATTGTTCTCTGATGGGCTATTTTTTTTTTAGTTTTTTTTAGTTCACAGTTGAACCATGGTGTCTCTTTAACTGTGGTTCAACTATGAAAAAGAAAGGGGGGGAGTTTGTGGCAACGGGAGGGGGGGAGTAATGAGACTGAATGGAGGGGATGGAAATGAACAGTGCAGGGATAGGCCATGCAGGCGCCACTCCTAACTACCTCTATTGCTGCACCTTTTGTGCTGTCGGGGGGGGGGGGGAGGGGGGAGCCTAAAAGAGAGAGAGAGATTTGCAGATTCCAGTGGTAGTAGGTCATTTTATACTACATGACTAGGCACCTGTCATTTTATACTGATTGCTCTGTGTGGGTGTGTATTGCTGTATATATTTTGATTGCTGTATATATGATATATTGTAATTGTCAATTTGTTTATACTGTGAATCATAGAATAGAATCATAGAATCATAGAGTTGGAAGGGGCCTCTAGGGTCATCTAGTCCAACCCCTGCACTATGCAGGAAACTCACAAACACCTCCCCCTAAATTCACAGGACCTTCATTGCTGTCAGATGGCCATCTAGCCTCTGTTTAAAAACCTCCAAGGAAGGAGCCCACCACCTCCTGAGGAAGCCTGTTCCACTGAGGAATCGCTCTAACGGTCAGGAAGTTCTTCCTAATGTTGAGCCAAAAACTCTTTTGATTTAATTTCAAGCCATTGGTTCTGGTCCTACCTTCCAGGGCCACAGAAAACAATTCCACACCATTCTGTTTATGACAGCCCTTCAAGTACTTGAAGATGGTGATCATATCACCTCTCAGCCACCTCTTCTCCAGGCTAAACATCCCCAGCTCCTTCAATCTTTCCTCATAGGACTTGGTCTCCAGACCCCTCACCATCTTTGTCGCCCTCCTCTGGACCCGTTCCAGCTTGTCTATATCCTTCTTAAAATATGGTGCCCAAAACTGAACACAATACTCCAGGTGAGGTCTTACCAGAGCAGAGTAAAGCGATACCATCACATCACGTGATCTGGACACGATACTTCTGTTGATACAGCCCAAAATTTGCCTTTTTAGCCACTGCATCACACTGTTGACTCATGTTCAGCGTATGATCCACTAAGACCTCTAGATCCTTTTCGCACATACTACAGCTAAGACAAGTCACCCCCATCCTATAACCATGCATTGGATTTTTCCTACCTAAATGCAGAACTTTACATTTATCCCTGTTAAAATTCATTTTATTGATTTTAGCCCATCCTGTATCCTGTTTCTGTCTTCTTCTGTGTTTGCAACCCCTCCCAATTTAGTATCATGTACAAATTTAATAAGCATTTCCTCTATTCCTTCATCCAAATCATTTATAAAGATGTTAAACAAAACAGGTCCCAGGACAGATCCTTGAGGCACTCCACTTGCCACTCCTCTCCAAGAGGATGAGGAACCATTCACAAGCACTCTTTGGGTGCAGTTACAGATCCGCCTAACGGTAACAGGATCCAAACCACATTTTACCAACTTGTCAACAAGGATAGTATGTGGAACCTTATCAAAAGTCTTACTGAAATCGATGTCTACAGCATTCCCCTGATCCAGCAAGATAGTCACTTTCTCAAAAAAAAAAAAGATCAGGTTAGTCTGACATGACTTGTTCTTGGGAAAACTATGCTGGCTCTTAGTAATCACATCCATTCTTTCTAAATGTTCCAGGACTGACTGTTTAACGATTTGTTCCAAAACTTTCCCAGGTATAGACGTCAAGCTGATGGGTCGGTAGTTACCTGGATCATCTTTTTTCCCCTTCTTGAAGATGGGGACAACATTTGCCTACCTCCAATCTTCCGGCACCTCTCCTGTTCTCCAAGAATTCTCAAAAATAATAGCCAGAGGCTCAGAAATTACATCCGCAAGCTCTTTTAGAACCCTTGGATGCAATTCATCTGGCCCTGAGGACTTAGTTTCATTTAAAGAAACTAGGTATTTATGTACTACCCCTATGCTGATCCTAGGTTGGAACTTCATACTCCTTATATGTTCTGTTTTTGCCATGTTGAGCACCGTTTCCCTCAGAAGAGAAGACTGAGGAAAAGTAGGAATTGAGCAGTTCTGCCCTCTCTTCATTACCTGTTACAATTTCACTTTCTTGCCCTCACAATAGGCCTGCCGCGTCCTTGCTCTTTTTCTTACTCTAAACATAAGAAAAGAACCCTTTTTTGTTGTTTTTAGCATCTTTGGCCAGCCTAAGCTCATACTGAGCTTTAGCTTTCCTAAATTTTTCTCTACAAGCACTGGTGTTTGTGTGAATATTATGACGGAACCTGTCTTGAGCCTGCTTGCAGGGAGGGCGAGATACAAATTGGATGGATGGGTGGGTGGGTGAATGGATGGATGGATGGATGGATGGTAGATGAATGGATGGATGAACAGATAGTACTGAGATAGTACATCAATGTGTATGCCTTCTTGCAGATTGAGTGTATCCGATCAAGTCAAGGAGATATTAACATCACAATAATAGAGCATACAATGTCGCTATATCTCTGGTGGAATGGCATGTAGATGAAAAAATATTGCTATGTCTTTAATCATATTTTATTATTAGTGATTATGATGGGTTGTCAGGAAGAGTGGGGGAAAGGAATGAATAATCTTGGTTGGAAATGGCTTACTGACAGACAAAATATTATAGGCTAAATATTGGAATGAGATTATTTTCCACCATGGTTGACCAGATGAGAAATGTCTAGTATATTGTGCTTTTAAACATTCTTGTGGCTGCTGGCAAATCAGGCAACAGTTAGGGGAAGGTTCTTCTAGTTGATCTGCTCAAACTTGGAGAAGGTAATACTTCCTGGTAGAGAACCAAAATCATTCTGAAAAATACAAACTTATATGCAATAATTAAATAGAGAATATTCATGTATCCATAGTATTATCTACCAGTTATCACAGGTTTGTATAGCAGGTATAGAAAGAGGCAGAGACTTCAGTTGACTCAGAAGGGTGTAACTCTGCTTAGGATGGCCAAGGCAAAACTTTTCTAAAATGTGGGAATGAATCTGAAGAAAAATGTGTATACTCCAAAACAGATGTTATGTTGCCCATGTGTTTTAGTTTTTCCATGGGCAAACAAAGCAGTTGCTTTCTACTCAGCTAGCCATTTTGGTAAATGGAAATTGGTCTTTTCAGGTTTGTGAAGTGAGCTGTTTTGTTCATTTGCCAGTGCACCGGGGCACAGAAAATCATAACATAGAGTCCTTCGGATGCAAATATTGACACTGTTCCCTCTAAACCTTTGGCAGCAAGAAGGAAGCCAAAAACTCTCAAGGCGCCTGTAGGCACCAACTGTAGCCCTTTTCTCTTTCGATGAAAAACCTTTCATTTATTTGTTCGGTGAATGCCAAGAGCCATAGTTGCCATTTATAGCAGGCCAGCTAAAGCAGCTTGCCAGTTTTCTTTTCAGGACTTTGCAATTCGCTTGAAAGCTCTCTTCAAACCAGCATGTTGAGAGACTAGTTGCTTACATTTACTACTGGAGTGCCATTTCAAAGAAAACTGAAATTCATCTGTATTTCAGAATCTGACTATAGATGTCAAATGCAGTCTCCTTTTGCCCAAGGGGATATAAATGTGAGGGAAATCTTAAACCTCCACTATAAAAATCATATTCCTTATATGACTATCACAACAGAGCCAACAGAGACTCCATGGGGTGGGCTGAAGTCAAAAGAACAGTGTGTGGGAGGGGAGGCCACTTATTGTTATTTACTGGGGTTGTTTACAGGGCTCTTATAACAGGGCCTACTGTGAGCTCTTGGAGTATTGGCTACATCAGAGGGATGTGGCCTAATATACAACAGAGTTCCTGCTACAAAAAAGCCCTAGTAGCCAAAGTATTATTATTATTATTATTATTATTATTATTATTATTATTATTATTATTATTATTATTATTATTATTATTATTATTGAACATATGAACATATGAATCTGCCTTATACTGAATCAGACCCTTGATCCATCAAAGTCAGTATTGTCTACTCAGACTGGCAGTGGCTCTCCAGGGTCTCAAGCTGAGGTTTTTCACTCCTATTTGCCTGGATCTTTTTTTGGAGATGCCAGGGATTGAATCTGGGACCTTCTGCTTACCAAGCAGATGCTCTACCACTGAGCCACTGTCCCTCCCCAAAGAAAACTGAATAATTATTCACCTTATCACTGTCGATGCTGGGCTTTAGGTAATGCGCATCAACATAAAATACATATAAAATCAGTGGATCCAATTAATTAAAAACAGTTTACAAGCCGATGACATCCTTTGTAAAGTGCAACAATTCAGCTTTCAAGGCATCAGGAGCAGGGGTGGTGGTGTAAGTCCAACGACTGTCACTGTCCTCAAGCAAAAGCCTGGTGGAACATCTCTGCTTTGCAGGCCCTGTGGAATTGTAGAAGATTCCTCAGGGCCCTAGTATCTTCCGTACATGGTACAGTCACTACACTACACACGGTACACTACACTACAGATGCCTTTGAAGCAGATGAGTAATGATGGCGCAGCTTATAACATTAGAAGCAATCACTTTGTGGAGTTACCACTTTCTTGCATCTTGATGGTTTCTTCCGTCTCTGCTAGGAAAGTGCTACTTGGAGTGGATTATTACCACATAAAGCCTGGGCTCCATGTGGTGAGTGCTTCTGCAGGATACATAGAGATAGCTTGCCATCAAAATATGGTTTTTGATTGTGTTCTTGTCAAGACTATTGTGTGCTTTGGCTCTTAACAAAGTTCAAGGGAGAAAGTAGGTCCCTGGGGTGGAGAGCTATGAAGATGGGCAGAAAGATGTCTGGACCATTTGCTCTGAGGTAATCCCATTCTCCAGAGTCTTGGCACATGCAGCTTCTTTTCCTATGGATCTGTAAAATGTTTTTTTTTTTTCAGGTTTAACAGGCAAGAACATACATTTATAACTCCTGGTTTAGGAGAATAACAAACACATCCTTTTAAAATAAAGCCTGTTTTTATGAGACTGGGATACTGTCTGGAATATGTGATAACATATGGAAAATATTTAAAGCCATAAAACAGACTCGGCTTCATAATCTTTCTCATGTATACACATTTTTATATATGCCTGTATATAACATATGGCTTCTTAAGAGTATACTGATATATTCACTAGGCATATCTCTTGGGGATTGTATATCAAAGCAAATTTAGTACTGAGGAAAGTTGCCATACTGAGGAAGCCGAAGGTTAACAGGCATGTGCTAACAACAGTTCTAGTTAAGCCCTTGCCTACCAAAGAGCCACTTCAAGGTCAAGGTCAGACTTCAGGTTTTCCTTATGTGCCCCCCCCCCCCCCGAAATCATGGGAACAGCCGTTCCAGGACCACCTAGACACCACAGAAATTTGGCTCAAAGAGAGCCCCAGATTTTGCATGTAAGGCGAGTGATTGTCCCTTGGAATTTTGAACCAGCCTCTATGCAGCTAAATGCCCTGAGCCGGATAGCCCTGGCTAGCCGGATCTTGTCAGATCTCAGAAGCTAAGCAGGGCCAACCCTGGCAAGTATTTGGATGGGAGACCTCTAAGGAATACCAGGATTATGAGATGGAGGCAGGCAATGGCAAACCGCTTCTGAAGTCTCTTCCCCTACTGAAGTCACTATAAGTTAGCTGTGACTTGACAACAGCAACAAATGCAGCTAAATGGCTATGCAAGCAAGTTGCAATGTTGCAGTCTGAAGCAGGACAGAAATGATGGTTGCTACTGAACAGCTTCCAATTTGGATAGAAGGTAATCCTGGTGGATTCTTCAGAAAAATTAAAACAGAAATGCAAGGCTACTAGCAAGCTTCCTTATTTAATATGTGGAACATTGATTCAATAAAAGAAATCAGACTGGGATGTATTGCTTCCTCAAGGCCTTGGAAACTTATTCCATCCCTCTTCAGCCTTGAACTGATCATACAGTTTGGTTCTCTGGATTGAATTATAGCTGCTGGATAACCAGTAATTGCCAAGTGAGGGGCCTCCGAATTAATTGGTTAAGAAATGTTAGCTTTACGTTAAGATAAGCCTGAATCTGTGGGTTAGATTGTCATAGATGAGGACAATATATAGAAAAAGTGGCTGTTCTATATATTCTCAATGGCTAGGAAAGTGAGCAAAGGATGTCCCTTTGTAAATTGATTTATTTTTAGATCACTTTTCTCCACCAGGGGCTCAATGTGAATTACAACACTAATCCAACCATACAATATAAGTAAAGAAAAAAAGAATATGGTTCACGTGGGTCAAGAATCAACTGCTGATTCAGCCAAAGGTACTGTGTGCAAGCCACACATCAAGAACACTGATCCATGCTACTGTAGCACTGAGAAAAAATGATTGCAGTGAGCTCTTTGTGGGGTGCCCCTAGACATCTGTCTGTTAGCAAGTATTAGACTACTTATGATAGTTGTACAGCAGTTGCACTGTCAGCTCTCTTGCTTTTGGATCCAGTATAATAAGCTGGCTTGACGTTTAAATCTCTTTATGATCAGGGCCCCAGAAACTTGAAGAATGGCCTCTTCTCCATATGAGCCTGGAGGGAGGTTAAGATCCTCACAACGAGAAGATTTGTACTCTTTTCCTTCTATAAGGAGGAGAGATCTGTGACTGCTATTCTGAAGAATGTGGCCCTTTCCCTGTGGAATGGGTTACCTCTTCTCTGATTCAATGTAAGCAGCGGCATTGTTTATCCGGGCTTTTTCCTGACTGAGGTTTAATGTTTTTTAAGTGTCTTAATTTAAAGTTTCTGGTTGGCTTTCACTTGCTTGTTGTATTGTAAACTGCTTTGAGCAATGAGGAAGACGGGTATAAAAATATATCTTGAGAACATAAATAAAGCCTTGTTAGGTCTAAATCTGATCAGAGTCCAGATAGGAAGAACTCCAGGTCCAGGCTGCCTTGAGTTCCTGAGGAAAGAAAAGTGGAATATAAACATAATATTGTTTGGATGTGCTTGTGTGTCTTGAACTCCAACCTACTTTGAGTCTCCTTGCTCTGCATGGCAGATGAGTAGTACACCAGTGTAGGGCTCCATAGTATCATACGAGGACCATCCATAGTGTCGCATGAGGAGACCCTGTTCAAATCCCTGCCCTACTGTGGAAATTTTCTGGGTGACTTTGGGCCTGTCATTCTCTGTCAATCTAATTTACCTCAGAGGATTGTTGTGTGAATAAAATGCAAGAGGGGAAAATAATATAAACCACTTGGATTCCTATTCAGGGGAGAAAAGCAGGGTATAAATATCTAAATAAATTTACATAGTGAGAAGCTTTAAAAATAGTGACAAGAACCACAGGCCATTTTCAGCAGCATCCCCATAGCATTTGCCATGAGTGCTCAAATTCATACTCTGTGTTGTATAAAGAGCTCTCTAGAATTTTACCATATAACGTTTACAGAACTTAACCAGGACTTGAAACTATTCAGCCTTTTAAAGGGTCTCTTGGATTTATACATTTATTTAGAAAAAAATTACACTCCACCTCTCCGGAGACCTGCTCAAGGAAATTTACAAAGTAAATCCAAATCCAATGAAATCTTAAAGCAAAACCTATAAAATTATGAATATAAAAACAAGCCATAAAAATGACATAAAGCAGTCCAGTATGCTGTACATAGAACAGCCCTCAAGCTAGCAAAGGTCCATAAAAATGGCTTTAAGAAGATGGAATGCTTTAGTGAAGAGTTCAGTCTCCTTGAGAAGACTGTGCATTAGACAACAGCATGAACAATCAAAATAGCTCTTGATCTTTATTTATTTATTTTATGACTTTTATCCCGCCCTTCCCAACAAGTGGCTCAGGGCGGCATCTTCTATATCAGGGGTGGCCAACAGTAGCTCTCCAGATGTTTTTTTGACTACAACTCCCATCAGCCCCAGCCAGCATGGCTGATGGCTGGGGCTGATGGGAGTTGTAGGCAAAAAAACATTTGAAGAGTTACCATTGGCCACCCCTGTTCTATATGTTAAAATTTTCTGTAAATGTTTAAGTTAGGATTGCCATCCAACAGTTGCTATCTGTTGAGAAACTGAGGGGTGGGGGACAGGTAGGTGACATCGCATCAACAGCATGACACCATTTCTGAGATGAAGTTACACCAGGCTGCTCTAGGATTCAATGGAAACTCTATGGTGACCATCTGCTGATTCTTAAGAGTGGCGTGATGTCACTTCTGGGTTTGCCCCAGAAATGACATCATGCTGTTGATGTGCCAGTGCTTTTTGCATTGATTTTCCCCTTTAAGGTTGCCGGATCTGTCCTGGTCACCAGCGGGGGATGGAGGGGTAGGGTTGCCAGATTCAGGTTGGAAAACTGGAGCTAGAGATTTGGGGATATAGCCTAGGGAGGACAGGGACCTCAGTGGAGTACAGAGTTTACATTTCAGAGCATCTATTTTCTCCAAGGGAACTGATCTCTGTAGTCTGGAGATGAATTGCAATTCTGGAGGATTCCCAGGTCCTACCTGGAGGCTGGCATCCCTCTGTCTACCATGCAAAGGTCAGGGCTGCCTCTGGAACTTCTCCTACTATGAGACCTAGCAACTCTAGTTCGAGTCTGTAAAAACATTACCTTTACTCATGTCTCATTTGATGCTCATTTCTTCCAACCCATGTTTGAAAGGTATCACTAGAGGGGAGTTGATGCTGATTGGGAAAGATCCAAGGACATTATGATTCTGTTTCTGGATGGCGGCCCTCAAAGCAAACACCAAGAAAGTTTGCTTATCCTTCTTTTTTAATACCTGCTGCCAAATCGAGCGCTACTTAATCGCAAGAAATTCGGCTCGGCTTTGAAACTGTTGACTGCATTGAATCAGACTGTCTCCATATTTCCTTTCATAATTAAAGCTCCCTCAATGCCAGCTCTGTACTGACGGCAAACGACCTAATTTGTGAGGAATGAACATATCTGGTTTCATTGTTTACATGTAGATTTTCACTCTTCGTATCAAAGACTAGAGAGCTCTGCAGCAAAAACTGTCTAAGCTGTGTTGAGCTTTTGCCAAGTGCCATACTAACCAAGCTGTGGTGTGATTTAAATGGAGTTGTGTGTATTATGTGATTCCAAATGGTCAAAGGATTGGAATTAAGGTCAAGTATTTTGTTTCCATTGTGTTTGGACAAGGCCCATGGTGAAATTCAGAATGTGGAGAAGACTTGAATTTCTTGTTAGATGAGATAGGAAAAGTGTATAATTGATGAAAAGGAAAGATACTCTACTTGGTGCTCAATTCCACCAGCACAAAGTAGCTTTCTTTTTACAGGGAAGGCCTTGATGTAAAGGTACCATAGAATACATTTCCTTTGGCTCCACTGATATCTCTGCCAGACATTGGTGCCTTTCTGAATAGGCATTCTTCCCTGTATAGCAGATCAAGATTCTCCAATTGGAATCTTATGTGGCTTGTTCTTAGTATTGCTTGTGTGGAGATGCATGATCCCACTAAGCACTGGATTCCTTTCAAAAGGCCTAATTTCACATGGAATTCATCACAGATAAATGAAAATATCATAGAACAGTGTGAGTTCACGTGACCATACACACTCTTTGAATATAAGAGAACAATATAGGATTACCAAGCTGTTTGGCAATTGGCAGGAGGTTTGGTGTGGGGACATGGAGGCTGTGACGTCATGTATTCCATTGTGTCAATTGGGGGCAGAAGAGAATGTTGGGTAACTCTAGGAATTGCCAGAAATTCTGTGGTTTTTACATCAATTCCTAGAGCTACTATATGTTACTTCCAGGTTCTCCCTGGAAGTGATGCAGCAGCTCACACATCACTGACTATTTTGTTTTTTCCTGTTGCCATGTGGAGCGGCAGCAGGCAAGAACAGCTCCTGGCAGGAGGTTTAGTAACTCTAGGACAATAAGAAAGAGGTATCCTTCAATTTGCAGTGAAAGCAGGGTTCCAATTTGGATGCTACCTCACCGTCATACTAGGTTCTTCACCCCCTACCCATTACATCTTTTGTATTATGCTAAAAGTAGGGAGGTGAGGTATGAATGAGGGTAGGGCCTGTATACTGCTCTGTGCACAGAAACAAAATTAAAAACATAGGACTACTGTCAGTGTGAGCCAAACACTGGTATAGTTGTTGGAAATCAGGTCAGTCCTCCAGCTCACCAGCAGTGTTCCTATGTTCAAGCACTTTCCTTGTTCCCATAAAAGAGAATGACAACCTGTAATGAACCATGATGATACTAGACTAGGGTTGCCAAGTCCAATTCAAGAAATATCTGAGGACTTTGGGGGTGGAGCCAGGAGACATTGGGGCGGAGCCAGGAACAAGGGTGTGACAAGCATAATTGAACTCCAAGGGAGTTCTGGCCATCACATTTAAAGGGACTGCACACCTTTTTAAATGTCTTCCTTCCATAGGAAATAATGAAGGATAGGGGCACCTTCTTTTGGGGCTCATAGAATTGGACCCCATGGTCCAATCATTTTGAAACTTGGCAGATACTTTGGAGAGAGTCACTAGATTGTTGTTAGCCACCCGTATGGGGATGCTGCCCCAACCCTGTACGGGCGGAGAGCCTATTTTGACTCGCCCTCGGGGCTTGATGGACCCGGAACGGTTCCAAACGGCCCTGAGGGATCCCTGGCCCACTGGCAATTCCCTCGATGACCTGGTGGATATCTGGCAGGGCCAGTTGTCCAGGGCTATCGACGAAATTGCACCCCGGCGTCCTCTACGCCCTCGTATGAAGCTGGCTCCATGGTATACCTTGGAGCTGCGCCGGCTGAAACAAGGGCTCAGACGACTAGAGAGGCAGTGGAGGCATACTCGGGACGAAGCAACGAGAACATCCTACAGAACGTTTATGAAGTATTATGAGATGGCAGTCAAGGCTGCAAAGAAAGATTACTTTGCAACCACGATTGCATCTGCAAACTCGCGCCCAGCACAATTATTTAGAGTAATTGGGGATCTTATAACGCTGCCACAAGGCAAACCAAACGTTAGAGAATTAGAAATAGGCTGTGAGGCATTTGCGAGATATTTTGCAGATAAAATCTCGTTGCTCTGCCAAGACCTGCCTACCACTTTGGATACAGTGAGTGAAATTGAGACTCCGTGCCTGTCTTCGGGTTTAGTGCTGGACCACTTCGACCCGCTCAGCCTGGAGGAAGTTGACAGAATCCTCTCTGCTGCTCGCCCGACAACATGCGATCTGGACCCTTGCCCCTCTTGGCTGATTAAATCTTGCCAGGGGGAGCTTAGTTGTCCTTTACGGGACATCATAAACAGGTCCCTCTTAGAGGGGCAGTTTCCAACACCTCTGAAAGAGGCCTTGGTCCGCCCTCTCTTGAAAAAAGCTACAGCAGACCCGGCCGAATTGGCAAACTACCGGCCGGTGTCTAATTTACCATTTTTAGGTAAAATTATTGAGAGGGCCGTGGCGTCGCAGCTTCAGAGGTTTCTGGATGACGCTTCTGTCCTAGACCCATGTCAGTCTGGCTTCCGGCCGGGCCATGGAACGGAGACGGTGCTGGTCGCCTTGGTAGATGACCTCCAATGGCAACTGGATCGAGGCGGCGTTGCGGTGCTGATGCTGTTAGATCTGTCGGCTGCATTTGATACAGTCGACCATCGGCTACTGACGCGCCGCCTCGCCGACATTGGGGTTGAGGGGTCGGCCTTGCAATGGCTTTCCTCCTTTCTCCTGGGTCGGGGACAGAGGGTGGCTATTGGGAGTGAACAGTCCCGGAGGCGCACACTAGACTGTGGGGTGCCCCAGGGAGCAGTGCTCTCCCCGATGTTGTTCAACATCTATATGCGCCCCCTTGCCCAGATTGCCCGGCGGTTTGGGCTGGGTTGCCATCAATATGCAGATGACACCCAGCTCTATCTACTAATGGACGGCTGGCCCGACCCCGCACCAGGGAATCTCGACCGGGCCTTACAGGCTGTTGCGACATGGCTCAGGCTGAGTGGGCTGAAGTTGAACCCAGCGAAGACAGAAGTCCTTTGCGTGGGTCGCGGCGCTCTGGGAAGGGAAATAGCTCTCCCGGCCTTCGATGGTGCGCTAATGAAAGCAGCGTGTCAGGTAAAGAGCCTGGGTGTTTTACTGGTGCCTTCATTATCGATGGAGGCCCAGATAGCAGCCACTGCCAAGTCAGCATTCTTCCATCTGAAGCGGGCAAGGCAGTTGGCCCCTTTCCTTGAGCGCCAGGACCTCACAACAGTGATCCATGCAACGGTCACCTCAAGATTAGACTACTGTAATGCCCTCTACTTGGGGCTACCTCTGTGCCGGACTCTGAGACTGCAGCTAGTGCAGAACGTGGCGGCCAGGCTGTTGTTGGGACTCCCAAAACGGGAACATATACGGCCGGGGCTACGTGAACTGCACTGGCTGCCGATCATATACCGGGTCCAGTACAAAGTGTTGGTCATTACCTTTAAAGCCTTATATGGCCGAGGACCTGCCTACCTGAGGGACCGTCTTTCCCCATATGAACCCAGAGAGCACTGAGGTCAGTTGGGAAAAATCTAATGACCATCCCTGGGCCGAAGGAGATTAAATACCAGAATACTAGGGCACGGGCATTCTCAATCGCGGCCCCTACCCTATGGAACCGACTCCCCGAGGACGTGCGGGCCCTGCGGAACCTTGATCAGTTCCGCAGGGCCTGCAAGACCGCCCTTTTTAAGCTTGCACACTTGGACTGCTAAGAAGATCGGCAATTAAGGATCCGCCAATGCGGTTTGAAGACCTTTACCGCTGAATAACCGTACTCATTGGATTGGTTTTAATGTTGTTAAGTTAGCGTTTACTGTTTTATATTGTTAAATTTAAAGGCTTTTAACTACTGTATGTTTTTATAAAATGTTGTTAGCCGCCCTGAGCCTGCCGAGGTGGGGAGGGCGGGATATAAATAAAATTATTATTATTATTATTATTAGATACTATACTGAAAATTTGGTGCCTCTACCTCAAAAAACAGCACCCCTAGAGCCCTCAAAACCTCCAGATCAATTCCCCATTATACCCTATGAGAATCGATCTCCACATAGAGAATAATGAAGTACTCAGCAGACTTCCCCCCCCCCCCGCCCCCATTTCTGGCAACACTGAAGGGGGATCGGCCTCTCTACTCACGAGTTGCTGCCAACTTTTTCAAAGTAACACAGACACCCCATCCCAAGAGGAAGCCTTTCAATCAGCGACTGAAGCCTCCGGAGGTAGAAACGCACATGGTCCTCTGGGGGTGGAGCTCCCCCCCCCTCCGCTGACCAGACTCCCCGAGGAGACGCCTGTAGCAGCCGGAGAGGATGCAAGGACTACGAGTCCCAGCATGCACCTTGCAAAGGGAGGCCGCGTCGTTTCCACACCCCCACCCCTCCCGCTTCCACTTTCTTGGAGATCGGGGGGAAAGGCTCCTAATCCAGGGGTCCCCCGGCAGGGCGGGGGGGGGGGATTGGGAACCCTATACTAGGCCCTTAGGATAGGTTTTGTTGGTATTTGGTTACTAGAGGATTCTGCCACCCCACCCCAATAAGGCACTTTTTCTTGCCTAGAGCTCCAGAGAAGTTCAGGACTCAGGGTTGGCCCTTGCCTATTTTGGGCAGAAAATGGTAACCACCAGGGAGGTCAGATGCTAGGGATACTTGAACAGCTGGTAACAACTCTCCTTTTGCAATGCTATGTGCATTTTCCTGGGATCGGTGAGCAGGGTGGCTGCTGCTGATGGGATGTGTGCCCTCACGCTATGCCATCCCAGTCTGTTCTAGGGAAGGACTGTGTTCTAGGGAAGGTTATGTAATTGTTTTAGGGAATAAATTCAGTTCAGGTGCCTTGGGAAGCCTCTTGTTTTCCTTCGCCTGGCAGCCTATCCCTCTTATCTTTTGACATTTTCTATTTTGAATGAAATCTTTTAGGAAAACCCTTTGAAACGTTTGGAGTTTTTTCTTCCCCTCAGATTCAGTAGCTGTTGGAGAAAGGCTGCCAGGCCCTTAGTAGGGGACCTCCTGCCTCTGGGTCCCATTGCTTGCCACCACTCTAGGTGGCAGCAGGGGAGGTGTGTGTGTGTGTATGTTTAAAGCTGTGGCATTGGGTTTTTTATTGCAAATGACAAAGTGTTTCTTTAGGAATTGCTAGACCTAACGTTTGCAACTTCCAGCTTTTTAAAAACTGGAAGTAATGTAGTACAGCATACAATATTGGGGTCCCTGGCAACCCTATGATCCTGGAAGCTCTTTCTTGTGACAAAATGGATGCTTCCAGGGGAATTCAGGAGGAGGAAGGTAACCTGGGCCACTCTTAAGTGAAGGTAAAATCTCAAAAGTCAGGCTGAAGGCAGCAGTTTACCACAAGCAGAAATAGGGTAAGCAAGGGGTCAGGGCTGTCTTCCACCCAAGTAAAGGGCTATGTGACTAACCAGGGCTGACCTGCTTAACTTAGCTTCTGAGATCTGATGACCCTGCTTAGCTTCTGAGATGTGATGAGATCAAGCGAACCTAGGCTAATCCAGGCCCAGATAGCAGCAGGTTAACTTTGTCCCATTGGATGTAATGAGAGCCACTGAAAAGCAATCTCATTTTCATAATACAGTGTCTTTATATTCCATTTTTGGTGATCCTGCCAGGGAGTAGAATCTTGGTAAAAGCCTTACATATATCCTGAAATCTGTATTTAATGTGTGAGTAGGTGAGGAGGGGATAGTATGTCTGCTTCATATGGTAAAATAATTGTTTCTGAAATTAGAAAGATGGAAGGCAGGGAGTTCAAGTTATAAGGAGAATATGGAGACAAGAGCTGACAGAAGAGTTCTTTCAGAGGTGTCATCCCACTTTTAAAAAATGCAATAAACTGATTGTAATTAGCTGATGTTATTAAAGATTTGAATGTTCATGAGCCCAAATTCTAATAACTGCAATTCATATTAGAAAATGTGGTAGTCCATAGATGTGATTATTGGCAGGACCATTAAATTATTTGTCATGCAGAGAATCCCTTCCTCAAATATGAAAAGTTAATCCATTGTCTCCTGACTTTCCTTTATTCAGCACTCATTGTAAGCCAGTTTTGTTGTTCTGTTCTCTGAGTAGGCTTCCAGATCAACAGTATTAGATTCACTGATCCAGTATAACCAGTGAACTAGGCTTACATCCAGCAGCAGCTTCTTGGTACTGTGTGCTAGCAAAGTTACACAGTTATGTGGAGCCTTTTGTCAGACTCAAACTAATAAGAGTCCTTTATTTAGGGAACTCCATTCTAGATAGCATAGGATGAGAGATAGAGATAGAATCTATCTAGCTATGATGGATGCAGATGCAGAATACATGGTTTGCATCCATGATGCCAAAGATGGAGAGCATGCTCCTTCTTTGTGTGTGTGTGTGTGTGTGTGAGAGAGAGAGTTTTGTCCCTAAGAATAGCATTCTACTTCAAAAGGACAGTATCAGATAGCAGGAAGGAAAGGATGCTCTGTCTGTGTCCTGAACTCTCTAACTGTCTACAAATCTATGGTGCCATCTCTGAAGTCTGAGGCAAGAGACACTCCTCCACTTCCAACAAACAGTAGGGGGCATCAAGGCAAAAATGAAATTTATGGTGGTCCGCACATAGATATCAAACTTCACATGGAAGGGGAATTAAATGTTTGGTCTGAGAGTAGGGTCCTTCATCTACAGAAAATGTAAAAGGTGATCAGTGTTGCCAGCCTTCCCACACTCATTGTAGCTTTCTTTAGGATATTTCTATTGTTGCTAGTTCAAGATCCACATGAAGTTCCAAATTCAGTGCCAAGCCATAATTTATTATAATGGCATACTTATCCTTGCTTCCACACTGCTCCAGTAAGTTATGGGTGAAGGAATCACATAAATGAGCCAATAGAGTGGCCCACATAAATGCCAGCTGGTCCCTAGAAAGGACATAGGTGGTACGAGTACAGAACATCACTTAGACTGCTGATATGGTTCTTTCATCCATATCTATTTGCAAAGTGTGGGAAGAACCTGTGGGGAAATTGATCCCATGTTGCTGAGAGAGCTTAGAGAAAGCAGAAAGATGAGAAGAGAAGGAAATGGACAAAAGGAAGAAAGTCTCCCAAGGTCAGCATTGTGAGTAAACAAGACACAGCAACAGAACAGATAAGATGAAATATACAGAAGACACTGAATCATTTATGAAATGAACACTTTTCTCTATTATCATTTTGAAGAAAGCCGAAGGTATTTATGTTATTACATTCTTATTTTGCCATTAAAGGGGCTTTTGATAAACATAACTATCAGAAGACAGATTTTCAGTGGCTTAGAAGGACATAACTCTGCTTAGGATGTGTCTGTTGAAGTATTAAATGGTCTAACAAATACAACATTTGAATAATTGCACATTCCTGCATCAATATATGCTGAACGCCAACAAGTTTAGGAATTCATTAGTGAGTGATGCTTCACTGCTATTAAGTAAACCTCAGCATCAGACCAGATCTATGCACAAAAATCTACAGTTACAAATACATACACACTGGAAACTGGTTTAAGTCTGAAAATTCTCCCCCTTGTACTGCAATCTCTTGTGGCAAGTTCCCCAAACTGCAGTTTGCTTTGGCTGAAGCATTGGGAGTGGGGAAATGGGGGAGGCATGGTGTTGTGTGCTCTGCAATGTCACTTCTGAGGGAAACCAAGAAGTAATTTAGGATAGCTCCAGGAATCGCTGGAAACTCTATGGTAAAACCACAAAGTTTCAGCTTACTCTATGTCATTTCCTATGTCATAAGTGACATTGAGGCACAGATAATATCAGCAAGTTTTATTTTACTAGCTCTACTGCCTCTCTGGAGTACTGTGTGCAGAGAGATGTTGCATAGTCATTCAATACCAACAAGGTTATGGTGACGCGTGATTAGAAGACATTCTGAACAATCCCTTTCCCTGACTGCAGTTGCTGCCCTTTAATGATCCTGCACCAAACAAGGGCCATTTCCACAGAGGTTATTTGTCCTGGGAATGAGGGGGGGGTGTTTCCCTGCTTCCCCTCAGCACTTTGGTATCTTTGAGCACCTCCTGGGATTTCCCTGGTTCTTCCCAATTGTTTCCCAAACCTCACTGCCACATGGCCAAGGAATGACAGAAATAAGACCCACATTTCCCTCACCCACCACTGGGTCGGGGGGGGGGGGGTTCCCCTTTTTTAAAAGTGGCTGTTGAATATCATTATATCAATAAAAAGTTATAACAATATGTGGAACAGGTTTTCTGAGTCCCCAGTTTTCATATAAAATAGAAACGACTTCTCCAGCACCTTTCATTTTGTAAATATGTCTTTCTTCTTATAACTCTTCAATGAAACAGAAATGCTAGAGACTTTAAAAACACAACAGGAAAATACATTATGATCTGTGGGGTGGGAGGAGGGAATGGCTAGAGGAAGGAAACCATGGGGAAGCCGGCTGTGTAGAGGCTGTGTTGCTGCCGCACTGTGTTTACAATCTCAGCAGTAGTGGAGAAACTATACATGCCTGTCCCAGTGTGGAAAACTCCAGGGTGAGTTCTCTACAGCCGCCAAGTCCACACATAGAGATCTTGGGGGCTGTAGGAAAAGTAGGCCTGCCAGTTGTCCTGCTATGGCAGAACTCAGCCTCCTGCAGGTAGCCCTTGTTGCCTGCCACCACTTTGCACAGTGGCAGGAGAAATGTAAAATAAAAACTTGCTGATATTGTCTGTGTCTCAGTGTCACTTATGAGTAAGCTGAAACTCTTTGGTTTTACCATAGAGTTTCCAGCGATTCCTGGAGCTACCCTACAATCCTTCTTGGTTTCCCTCAGAAGTGACATTGCAGAGCACACAACACCATGCCTCCCCCATTTCCCCACTCCCAATGCTTCAGCCAAAGCAAACTGGCAATTTGGGGAACTTGCCACAAGAGATTGCAGTACAAGGGGGAGAACTTTCAGACTTAAACCAGCTTCCAGTGTGTATGTATTTGTAACTGTAGATTTTTGTGCATAGATGCGGTCTGATGCTGAGGTTTACTTAATAGTAGTGAAGCATCACTCACTAATGAATTCCTAAACTTATTGGTATTCAGCATATATTGATGCAGGAATGTGCAATTATTCAAATGTTAGACCATTTAATGCTTCAACAGACACATCCTAAGCAGAGTTATGTCCTTCTAAACCACTGAAAATCTGTCTTCTGATAGTTATGTTTATCAAAAGCCCCTTTAATGGCAAAATAAGAATGTAATAACATAAATACCTTCGGCTTTCTTCAAAATGATAATAGATAAAAGTGTTCATTTCATAAATGATTTTTTTTTCCCCTAGGAAAAGCTATTTGTTAAGAAATGCATTTTATTTTTAAGAGTGATGCTTGTCGTGCTCACAAAAGCTAGCGTTTCAGGCTAGGATCTGAAAGACCCAGGTTCAACTCCTCATACTATCATAAAAACTCACTTGATGACCATAGGGCAGTCAGTCTCAGCCTGAACTCACAGGTTTGCTGTTGTGGGTATAAAATTAAGGGCAGAATGATTTTGTAAGCTGTCTTGGCTTCACGTTAGGATGAAAAGTGGGGTGTAAGTGCATAAATAAATACTGAATAAGATTAGTTTCACACCTAGAATTACCTATAATCCAATTTTTTCAAAAGGAACTCCCAACAATTTCAGTTTTGCTTACTACCAAATAAGAGTTCATAGATACATCCATTATTTACTTGTCTGTTTCAAGGAGCGATATATATGGATAGGCAGATAGTGACTTCATTAGGAAAATGCAGTTACTTTGAAGAAGGACGATGAAGAGTTGGGTTTTATATCCCACTTGTCTCTACCTGAAGGAGTCTCAAAGTGGCTTACAATTGCGTTCTCTTCCTCTCCTTACAACAGGCACCTTGTGAGGAAGGTAGGGCTGAGAGAGTTCTGAGAGAACTGTGACTTGTCCAAGGTCACCCAACATGCTTCATGTGCAGGAATGGGGAATCAAACCCGATTCTCCAGATTGGAATTCTCAACCACTACACCACTGTTGTTTATCAAATAGTTTATTTATTTGCCTTATAGCATTACATCATACCCAGGGAAAACCCAGAAGTTATTTTACTCTACCTTAGGAATCACTGGAAACACTACAGTTTTACAGTATCCAGCAATTCCTAGAGCAGAGTTTTCCCTGAAAGTGCTGTAACTCTGTCGTGCTGACAGCACCCTACCAGTCTCCCACAGGTTGCCAGCCACTCACCGGCAACCCTATGACCACGCCCCTTGAACTGAGAATGCAGTGTATGCTGATACACATCCATACTTTCCTCTGAGTATGTATTTCAGAAGGCAGATTAGTAGTGATAGGAAAATTGTGTTTTTTTCCCAGAAATAATGTCCAACATCACTGACCTTTCCATTGAGGTACTTCAGACAAACTTCCCCAGGAATCCCGGGATTCCCTGGGACACAGAATGAAAATCAACCCCTAAACTATATATATATATTTTTTTTTTGCACATGCAAGTAAGTACATAAACAATTTTGTTAAAATAAGAGTTTTCAGTGTTCATTTAGGATAAAATAGTTTAATTTCTCTGTCAAGAAGTGGGGGTGGGGTTGTGGGGAGGGGGAGGAGAGAAATGTTGACATTTTGCAATGTCAGTGAAGCTACAATTGGCCTGGAGTCATGCAGAGGGCTCACTAGTACCTCCAAATGCAAACTTCAGATGCCAGATGAATCCCAGATGCTCATTCCTACCACTGGAGTGTACACAAAGAAGACTGTGTTTATTGTCACTGCAGGGCTGCCTCAGCAGAAGGCCTTAAATTAGGCAAGCAGGATCAATTTCAAGCTATTTACTCCAAAAGAGGCTTTAACATATCAGGAAGGTGCTTATATTGATGGACAAATGAGGTATTTAATATAGAATATATTAAAATATCCTGTGGAGGGCAGAAACTATATTCATCAATCCAGTCCTTGAGTTATTGCCTCTCATCTGTCTTCCTTAATAGCCTCATTGAGGTACCATGTCACGAAAAGGGGCAATGTGTAGTTAGTACTTATTTCTCAAATCATGGGATTTTTTTTTCCACCTCAGAAACACAAATCAAAAATTAACAGGCAATAGTAACACATAAGTTGCCTTTTCCATTTCTGTATCCAAACCTCAATAATTTTTTTCACTGTGAAGCATGTCTTCAGTTGTGTTCATTGTTCCCTCTAAGCTCTACAGAAATCCTACCCTGTGAGTGAAAAAAGCTAGTAGCATAAAAGTTGTGAGCAAGTCTACATTTGTCTATTGCTTAAATTAATTTTTTAGATTACTTTTATAACCTTGTAACAATCTCAAAATAAGTTATTTTAAATTATATTAAAACTATACTTGGAGAATAATTTAAACATTATAAGAGAAAACAGAATCAATTCAAGTTTCACCCACCCCTTTCCACTATATTGCTGTTGAGGGTTGGACTTGATGACCCTGCGATCCCTTCCAACTCTTTGATTCTATGAGGCCTGTCCTCTGGAGAACAGGTTTACCCACCCCTTTCCACTATATTGGTAGACCTGGCCTGTGCTGGGCCTTCTAAAACATACCAGCACTGGGGTGAGAGGAGGGAGGGGCTTCTCAGTCTACATTGTTTTTTTTAGATCAAGTATAACAGAGGAGGAACAATCAGAACCCTGACTTACCTAACAAATAGGAAATTGAGTTAATGTTATCAACCTGTCCTATTTATTTATTCAAATATTTATATTCCACTTTTCCCTTCAGAGCAGCTTACAAATCATACTGAAAAGCATAATAGCGGTGTGCAAAAAAACCAACAACTGTTTTCACCCAGCTTCATTGCAGCCTATAGGAACCATTATAGTCAGTAGCCCCAAAGGCTATAATAGAGAATTGATCTAGGCTCTGGGGAGGCTGTTTTTTAAAGGCAGAGACACCAAATTTGCAGCATAGCTGCTGGTTCCTCTTCCCAAAAACCTCCCCATGTTTCAAAAAGATTGGACCAGGGGGTCCAATTCTATGGGACCCAGAAAGAGGTGCCCCCATCCTCCATTGTTTCCAATGGAGATTGAGCAGAGAGTAGAAAGCTGTGAGCAGCCTTTTGAAAATGTGTGCGCCAACACCTCCTAGTGCAGCTTAGAGGGAACTATGGTTGTGTTAGACTTTTTATAGTTAAACTTCTAGATGTTTTACCACAGAAAGGCTGAAGCTAAGAGATATGTCAAGAGAGTAGTTCACACATAACATATAATTATGGAATATGGTATAATTGCTGGCATATAGCCTGTTAAAAAAAAGTGAAAGCCATAATAGCTGACTGGAACCTGCATATTCAGAATGAGGGCATAATCCTCTGAATATCAGGTATTCCAGACAAAGAGTGAAGTAGTTACCTTCAACTGTAAGTAGGCGGGACCTGGAGTTCTCTCAGAATTACAGCTGAGCTCTGGACTGGAGAAATCAGATCCCCTGAAGAAAATGGAAGTTTAGAAGAGTGGGTTGTATGGCATCAAAACCTTACTGAGCTACTTCCCCTCCCCAAACTCCATGCTTTAGGACTGTCAGCCTCCAGGTGGAGCCTGGAGATCTCCTGGAATGAAAACTGATTTCCAGATGACAGGGATCAGTTCCCCTGGAGAAAAGGACAGGCTTGGAGGGTATACTCTATGGCAGTATACCCTGCTGAGGCCCCCCCATCCCCAAGCCCCATCTTTCCCAGGCTTCCCTACCACCACCACCATCAATTTTCCAGGAATTTTCTAACCTGAAATTGGCCACTCTATTTGAGAGTTTCGTAGAGGCTTCCAGGGAGCTATAGTTAGAAACAATATGTTGCTGGATTTAATGGACTATCCAACATGTCTCTTCTGTCAATTTCACTTTTGCTTTCTGGATCAGAAAGGGAAATGTAATGGTAATAAACTATACTTCATGAGGAAATCCTACAGGGGTTTTTTTTTACATTTAAGCAAAGATCTATCAGAAAGAGGATGCTAATTAATACCTACTGCAAACTCCTATTGTGTGGACTACTGTTTTATGGATTCTTTCCGCAGACATCACTTCTGTGTAGAAAATTAAAAAGCACAACTAACAAATCAATCTCTTGGCTTGGCTTCGCGAACGAAGATTTAAGAAGGGTGCAATAGTCCACGTTTGCTGCAGGCTCGCTGGTGGCTGACAAGACCAATGTGGGACAGGCAGGTCCGGCCACAGCGGCTGCAGGGAAAAGTCTGATTTAGGGTTGGTCCTGTAGCAGTGCGATTCTTCCTCAATCTCCTTTTGTCCTCAAGACCAGCTATGCGTGTGTTCTCAAAGGAAGAGACAGCCTGGTGGATGGTGTGCCTCCATGCTTTGCGATCTGAGGCTAGGTCAGACCACTGGTGATGGTTGATGTGACAGGTGCTAAGGGATTTCTTCAAGGAGTCCTTGTACCTCTTCTTTGGTGCCCCTCTATTTCGATGGCCGGTGGAGAGTTCGCCATACAGGGCAATCTTGGGAAGGCGGTGGTTTTCCATCCTAGAAATATCAATCCTAGAAATATCAAACAAATCAATCATCAAATCTGAATATTATAGTACACAATTTGTGCCTGCTTCTGTTTTGCTAAAATTATTTTTTTAGATATTTATGCCCCGTTCTGCCCTCACAATAACAACTCTGTGTGGTAAGGCTGAAAGAGAATGACTAGCCCAAGGTTACCCAGCAAGCTTTGAGAGAGCCAGTTTGGTGTAGTGGTTAAGTGTGCAGACTCTTATCTGGGAGAACCGGGTTTGACTCCCCACTCCTCCGCTTGCACCTGCTGGCATGGCCTTGGGTCAGCCATAGCTCTGACAGAGGTTGTCCTTGAAAGGGCAGCTGCTGTGAGAGCCCTCTCCAGCCCCACCCACCTCACAGGGTGACTGTTGTGGGGGAGGAAGGTAAAGGAGATTGTGAGCCGCTCTGAGACTCTTCGGAGTGGAGGGCAGGATATAAATCCAATATCTTCTTCTTCTTTGATGGCAGAGTGGGCCTTCCAGATCCTATTTAGACCCTCTAACCACTACATTGCAACACATGAACTTGCGTTGGGAAGCTGGCATAGCTATGTCTTCCCACTTTGTATCTTCCCGATTCAATGAAAGAAGTCTGCACGTCATAACAGGTAATATTTTAAGATTCAAGAAAGGCAGCCTAAAGAACCTCCGCACTGTCAAAAAAGGCAGCCTAAAAAACCTCCCCATTTCTGTGGCTATGTTCTAGGTGCCTGCGCAAGTCTGGTTTTCTGGACCGCCCCTTCGACGAACAGATCACCTCGCTCCCTTGTTAATGGTGCTTTTGTTGCCAGCAGCCCTTTAGAAATTAGCAATGCAGCTATTTGTTTTAGTAATTGGTTTTCCTAGTCTCTTATTTTGTTTTTATTAGCCGTATCATTTTGCTGTTTCTTTTTTTAATGCCATGTTTTTTCAAAAAAAATTCTAAATTATTATTTTGACATTTTGCATCATTTTGCAATGGTGCTGATGGAATAAGTAAAGAAACAGCAAAGTAGAATGGTGTTGGTGGGGGACTGAATGAATAACACATGCAGGGTTCAAGGTGATTATTGCCTTGAATGGCACAGGTTTGCCCAATCTCATCAACAGTGTCATCCAAAGAGCACTTTCCTGTAGGCTTCCCAAGCCTCCCGCCCTGGCGGGAGAATACTGGATTTTCAGCCTCTTTTCCCGCTTTCCATAACTCTGGAAGCGGGGGGAGGAGGGGGGAATGGCACCAAGGAGCATTTGCGTCGTCCGGGGAGGAGGTGCTGAGCCTGGCAAGGGAATCTTGAGAAGGGAGGCTGGCTCGCCAGCGAGCGGGTGGAGGTGGCTGCCGAACGTAGGCGGGTCTTGACGGACTTCAATGCCCGATGCTTCTCCTCCTCCCTTCCCTTCCCACCCAGCCCCGTTGCAGCAGCCGTTCTTCCTTTTCGCAAGCTGCTTCCCGCGCCCAGTCAGCTGGCTGGGGGGGGGGGGGAGGAGAGAAGCCCCGCCTGCAAAGGACCATGTGCCTTTGCACCTCCGGAGGCTTGATTGCAAGGCTCCACTTTGGGATGGTGTGACTGCTGCTGTAAAGAAGCTGGCAGCAACTCGTGAGTAGAAAGGCCAGTCCCTCGCTTCAGTTGCCAGAAAGGGGGGGGGGAGGGAGGAGGAGAGGGAAACGTCTTCATTATTCCCTATGTGGAGATCAATTCTCATAGGGTATAATGGGGAATTAATCTGGAGGTTTTGGGGGCTCTGGGGGAGCTGTTTTTTGAGGTAGAGGCACCAAATTTTCAATATAGTATCTAGTGCCTCTCCCCAAAGTACCCTCCAAGTTTCAAAACGATTGGACCAGGGGGTCCAATTCTATGAGCCCCAAAAGAAGGTGCCCCTATTCTTTGTTATTTCCTATAGAAGGAAGACATTTTAAAAAGTGTGCTGTCCCTTTAAATGTGATGGCCAGAACTCTCTTGGAGTTCAATTATGCTTGTCACACCCTTGTTCTTGGCTCCGCCCCAATGTCTCCTGGCTCCACCCCCAAAGTCTCCTGGCTCCACCCCCAAAGTCCCCAGATATTTCTTGAATTGGACTTGGCAACCCTACTTTCCTGGGAGTAAGACCCTGTGACGGAAAGCAATGGGTTAAGCATAAACTGAAGACGCACAGGGCTGCGTCAGGTGACCTGAGGGTGGGGGCAAAGTGCTCGGAGCTCTCAGGGAGGGAAAAAGTAGTGAAAGGAGAGAAACTGCTGAGGCAGGAGTTCAGTCAGTTGATGTCTGACAGAGTGGAGGCCTGTCAGAGAAGTCTGTCAGTGGGGACCTGACAGAGACTGAGGGGGTCAGTTCGGGCCTGGTAGAGGCTGAGAGGACAGCTGATCCTGTGAAGAAGCTGGAGACGGAGACGGGGAAGTCTTCCAGAGACTGCCAGCTTGACCAAACCAGCCAAGAGGGCTGTGTGTGTGTGAGTCAGTTAAGACCGGAACGGTCACAGACACCAGGAAACTACTCTAAAGATCTAGTGAGGAGGTTGAGGGAGTGGATGTGGGTCTGAGACACCAAGAAGGGCTGAGAGGAGAGACTCCAGTCGAGGGGTGAGACTAGACACATCAATCCCAAGAGGCCAGACCTTGGCTAGAGGTGGAGAGTGAGTGAAAGGTGAACTGTGTAACTGTGAAAGACGCAAAACAAAAGGAAAAGTGAATGTAAAGCCTGAAACAACAGAACAAAGTATAAGCCTGTGTAAATATCTCCCATATCCCCAGTTTAAGACTTTTTGTTACAATAAATCTGTGGTTTAAGTTAAAGTTCTCGTGAGCCTATATATTTTGTGGGAAGAATAAACAAGGCTGCTGTGGTCCCATCAACAGAACAAGTAAAATACCCCGAAGAGACGAAAATATAGAGATCCAGTGAGGCCTTGAGGCGGGCGCTGCAATAGACCCATTTAGTAGACCATAGTAGAATCCAGAATAGACCTATTTAGGATCACTTTCCAGCTCTCTCAAGCTAAACTGAGTCAGCCCTGGTTAGTACTTGAATGGGAGACCACTAGGGTTGCCAGGTCCAATTCTAGAAATATCTGGGGACTTTGGGGATGGAACCAGGAGACATTGGGGGTGAAGCCAGGAGCAAGGGTATGACAAGCATATTTGAACTCCAAAGAAGTTCTGGCCAACACATTTAAAGGTACTACACACCTTTTAAATATCTTCCCTCCATTGGAAACCATGCAGGATAGGGGCAGCTTCTTTTGGGTCTCATAGAATTGGATCCCCTGGTCCAACCCTTTTGAAACTTGGAGGGTCTTCTGACGAGAGGCATTGGGTGCTATGCTGAAAATTTGGTGCTTCCACCTCAAAACACAGCCTCCCCCCAAGCCTCAGAAACCATGGTTCAATTCTCCATTATACCCAGCAGACATTTCCCACACACACACACGCTTTCTGATGACCCTGGAGCAGGGGGAGGGCCTCCAAACTGGGGCCTCCAAACCCCCTGCCCCCACCTGGGGATTGGCAGCCCTAAAGATCACTAAGGAATTCCAGCATTGCTATGCAAAGACTGACAATGGCAAATCACTTCTGTTCGTCTCTTGCCTTGAAAATCTCATGAGATTAGCATTGACTTGGTAGTGCTTTACACACATATGTTGCCCAGGTAAAAGTGAAGCTTGGCCCAGAAACTTTTTAGAATCCTATTAAGTTAAGGGAACCTAGTTTGTAACAAGACTTGCCTTCCTTTTGGTCTGTCTCTCATCCCTTACTCCATTCTCACTCCATGAGAACCACTTTGGTTGTAGTGGTTAAGTGCTCAGACTCTTATCTGGGAGAATCAGGTTTGATTCCTCACTCCTTCACTCACAGCTGCTGGAATGGTCTTGGGTCAGCCATAGCTCTCTCCAGGCTGTCCTTGAAAGGGCAGCTTCTGTGAGAGCTCTCTCAGCCCCATCTACCTCACAGGGTATCTGTTGCGGGTGAGGAAGGTGAAGGAAATTGTAAGTCACTCTGAGATTCAAAGTGAAGGGTGGAGTATAAATCCAATATCATCATCTTCTTCTGAGGTAATGAAAAATTCCTCTCTGCATTAGGATGGTAAACGAAATTTCTGCAACAAAACGCAGAGAGCTGAAAGAAGGAGTTGGACTGTGTCTAATCAAATCAACCTTTCAGGAGTAGAATGTTCTAGACCAAAGAGAAGTCTTGTTTTGCCCAGTATCAGACCATGAATCAAGGATGCTCATTGATGAGTCAGCATGCCACAAAAGCCACAAAAAGAACCTGTTGCATTTTTCAAAGAAAGGCTTCCCCACTTCTAGCACTGGGATTTACTGTGATGTGTCAAAATTTTTAAAAGCTTCTAACTCAAATTTAAGAATGTCTACACATTACCTTATTGCCTCCAGAAACATTTATCACATGGAACTCCTCCAGATAATCCTGAACCTCCATTGCAGACTTATTCTATGGCAAGACTCTGGGAGGAAGCATCCTGCCATAGGGATAATGTAATATACAGAACTGTTCTTGATTCTGATTAAATCTGATGATCCTGAGCTATTGCAAAGACCTGGAAGAGACTTTTAGGGAAGCATAAGTCCATCTATTTCCAGCCTCTGTATAACATGAGATAACTTGGAGGTAGAATGACAAAGGATTTCTCAGAAGCTGCAGGGATTTGAATTGGCAGCCTTTGGGTTGAGAGAACTATGCTGCCCCAAGGCTGAAAGTGTGATCTGACTATCATAACTGTGTATGGAGCTCCAAGAAGCTGGCACCATGCATGGAAAGTGCTATAAAAGGTCCAGGAAAGGCTAGAGATACCTGGATGGTAAACAATCTTGCTTGCTTGTTCTATTTATTTCTGTTTTTCTGAGTTCTGATGCCAATTTGGGTCATGGCTCACTTAGCTTCTGTGGACTTTGTGACTTCAGCATAGTCTTGGCTTCTGCTGTTGTGGCCTTGTGTCTGCAGTTTCTGCTTTTGATTCAGCCTGCCCTTGATTGCTGCTTTTACAGTATTAACCCTTGGAACACCCCTTGACTCTATTCCTGGCTGTTGAGTCTAGATTCTGCTACCACCTACAGTCTCAACCCTGAGTGACCCATCTGCCAGAATGCCTTGACCTATTGAAGGTATCTAGCATCAAACCAGTCCCAGTCTGGGCTCTGTCTTCAGTGGTGAAGGTCTGGAACAAACCAGGAATTCTGCATCTATAACCACCACTTTACAACACAATTGATTTTGGAGGTGATTCCCGGACTTCTAGTTTGGGAAGATTGTAGATATTGATTGAGATCAGCTCCTCAGGGCTTGAAAATCCTCAATTCTCCCTCAGAGGTTGTCGGACATCTCTGTGGGTTATTCCTACTATTCCTTCAGGGAGGCAGGAACACTTTTTTCAACTTCCTGTTGGCGCCTTCGGAATAACCCCGCCCTCAGTTTTGTTCCTGCCTCTACAGGGAGCAGCAGCACAAGGCTAGGCTCAGCCTTTTTTCTCTGTTTCTTCTTCTCAATTTCCATTCCATATCCTTTCCTTTCCATATCTACTTATCCCTCCTTTTCCTTCTGCCTTTGCTGATCAAAGACTACCGAGGAAACTTGTTCTGGGTCGTTTTAGAATGGCCTGTAGTAGGGACGGTTTCCTATCGGACGAGGAGGGAGAGTCGCGCGCCGCGCTTCTAGCAGCGCCGACTCACGTCGAAGGAGCCGACCTGCCTTTGCGGCTTGTTCGCGCCCTTCCTGACGCGGCCGCAGACGAGCCAGCTGCCAGCGCCAAGAAACGGCGCGTAATGAAGGCCCAGGCTACGTCCCTCGGGGCGGCAGCAAGCAGCGGCGGCCATTTTGGAAGTGCGGAGCGTAGCTCTCAGACCTTCCAACCCCCAGGAGCAGGCACTCCGGAGACTCGGAACTACCTGCAACCGCGCATCGAAGGCTTCCAGGACGGGGGTAACGTACAAATGGGCAACCCTCTGAATCCAGAGGCTATGCTTTTTATTAGAAGAGCTATGCAGGAGGAAATGGGCTCCTTTTGCGCCCGGCTGGGGCTTCTCCCTCAAGGATCAACCTTTCCTGCAGACCCTCCCCGCTCTTTCTCCTGGCCCACTAAGGCAGCGCGAAAGGCCCCAGTGCAGTCTTCCCAATCCTTAGAGCTCGAGACTATGGCATCTGACTCTGACCAGGAAGACAGGGAAGAGGGGGAATGTTTCTCTGAGGAGGAACAGGAGGAGGTTAAAATTCCTGAACAGGCTAGTCGTTTCTTCCATCAGGAAGATTACCAGTTCCTTCTAGCCAAAACACTTTCAGCCTTAGAAATTGAGGAGGGCCCTATTGATGAGGAAATCAAGGTAGCTAAATCTAAGAAGTTTAAGTCAAGAACCAGTGGTAATTCTGAGTTCTTGCCCAGGGGGGAAGCTTCTGAACAAGTCTTCCCTTTTCCAGAATACTTTGAAAAGCAGGTTAGAGCAGAATGGGAAAAGCCAGCTTCCCTTAAGCAGTTTCCTCACTTAGTAAAGAAGTTATATGCACTGCCTGCCTATACCAATGAGTTGTTACAAGCTCCAACTGTGGACGGCCCAGTAGCAGCTCTACAGTCTTCGGGACTGGTTTCAGAGGACGGCCAGGGTTCTCTTAGAGATCCCCTGGACAAAAAAGCTGAGGCAACCTTGAAGAGATTGTACGAATCTGTGGCCATGATAGTTAAGGCGTCCTCCGCGGCCTCCCTGGTCTCCAGGGCGTCCATTGTTTGGGGTACGTAAGTTACTCCAGATGTTACCAGAGGACAACAGACGCATGTTAGAGGGCGCCTCACGCATCCTTAAGGCAGCGTCATTCACAGCTGACGCAACCTTAGATATACTGACCTTTGCCTCTAAAACAATGGCTTCCGCTACTGTGGCTAGACGCCTCCTGTGGCTTAGGGCTTGGCAAGCTGACTTCCTCTCTAAATCCACAGTGGCAGCTTATCCCTTTCAAGGGGATCGTCTCTTCGGGGACGCTTTGGACAAGATCCTAGTAGAGACTAGGGATAAAAAGAAGGCCATGCCCAAATCCATTCGGAGGAATGAAAAGAGGGGCCCTCAGTCCTTTCGGACCCAACATTCCTTGGCCAGATATCGTTCTGAATCAAAGAAGTTTAATTGGGAAACACCAAAGAATTCCTTCAAAAGAGGCTCATTCGGCTCCAAATTCAATCGTAATAACTTCTCCAAAATGGACAAGCCTGACAGAGAGGGCAAGTCCAAGCAGGCATGACTACGGTCACGTACCGGTGGGAGCTCGACTGCTCCACTTTGCAGAAGCCTGGGAGGCCTCTCAGGCAGACCAATGGTCTTTAGAAATTGTAAAAGAGGGGTATTCAATAGAGTTTCACCGCATTCCACCAGACAGATTTGTCAGATCACCTTCCCCCAAGCAGAAGCACAAACGTCTCATCACCTCAAAAGCAATTCAGCATCTTATCGACATTCGAGCAGTCGAACTAGTCCCAGGGTTGGAGAAGGGGAAAGGCGTATACTCCATCCTTTTCACCATACCCAAGAAGAATGGCGACTGGAGGGCCATCTTGGATCTCAAGTTTCTAAATCGCTATGTCAAGGTACGTCACTTCAGAATGGAAACCTTGAGATTCATTATGGACTCTCTATTGTCAGGGGAGTACCTCACTTCCATAGACCTGACCGAAGCTTATCTCCACATCCCTATCCACCCTTCTCATCGTCGTTTTCTAAGGTTCGTGGTACTGAATCAGCACTTCCAATACAGGGCCTTACCCTTTGGCCTGTCAACAGCGCCCAGAGTTTTTTCCAAAATGTTAATTCACCCAATAGCCCAGCTGAGGAAGCAGGGTATTCACATTCACCCCTATCTGGACGACCTCTTGGTCAGATCCAACAGCAAGGAGAAATCCCTTCGGGGGACAACTCTGGCCATTCAGTGTCTTCAGTCTCACGGATTCCTGGTGAACAAAGAAAAGAGTTCACTTCAGCCGAGTCAGAGGTTGGAGCACCTAGGCGCAATGATCGACTCCACTTGCAATTCGCTATTTCTACCTCTGTCCAAGGCCAGGGCCATCAAGGATTTGGCTTCCAGGGTCATCCAGAGCAAATCATCACCTCTGATGTTGCTTGCCAAACTAATGGGACTTTTGATATCGACCATAGACATGATTCAATGGGCCAGATTCCATTCCAGGCCTCTTCAACTGTTCCTACGACCATTTCAACTTCAGATAATGGAGAGAAAGGCCATAAATCTGATAACTCCGTTGTCAGTCAAGAGGAGTTTGCGATGGTGGACGGACTTGTCTCATCTTCGCCAGGGCAAGTTGTTCCATCCTCCCTCATACCTAGAGGTATTCACAGATGCCAGCCTGGGGGGCTGGGGAGCTTCTCTTCAGGACAAGCCAGTCCAAGGCAGGTGGTCTCAGTCCGAGAGTCTGCTTCCCATCAACCTGCTAGAAATCAGAGCCATTCGTCTAGCCCTGGTTGCATTCAGGACCCAATTGTTCCAGAAGCATGTGCTTGTCAGAACGGACAATATCACAGCCAAGGCGTATCTGAACAACCAGGGGGGCTCCAGGTCTTCTCAGTTGCACCGGGAAGCATCAAGAATTCTGACATGGGCAGAAAAACATCTGGCCTCTCTAAGGGCGGAACACATCAGAGGCCAGGACAACATACAGGCAGATTGGTTAAGCAGACAGGAAATCTGCGAGGGCGAGTGGGCCCTCAGCTCAGACATATTCGACCTCATATGCCAGCGTTGGGGTCTACCAGAGGTGGATCTTTTCGCTTCAAACACAAATGCGCAACTACCAAGGTACTTCACAAGGTTCTCCCATCCAGAAGCCGAACAGACAGATGCCTTGACAGCCATATGGCCTCCAGGTCTCTTGTATGCGTTTCCTCCGGTCCCTCTAGTTTCTCGAGTACTGCGGAGGGTGAGAGCTCTACAGGCGGAAATCATCATGGTAGCTCCCTATTGGCCACGGCGTCCGTGGTTCTCAATGTTGACAGAGCTATCAATAGACCTTCCAATGTCACTTCCAGTTCCTCCCGACATGCTTCATCAGGGTCCGGTGTGGCACCCCGACCCGGGGTGGTTTCATCTGACCGCGTGGAGATTGAGCGGGAGACATTCAGAAATCTAGGTTACTCTCCGGAGGTGACGGACACTATGCTAGCATCAAGAAGGCCCTCCACAGTTCGCATATACAACACCACCTGGAAGGCCTTTGTCCGATGGTGTCGTAGGAAAAAGGTTCCTTCGCTTTCCCCTTCCATTGCGGAGATACTAGCGTTTTTACAGGAGGGCCTGGAGTCCAGGTTAAAACCAGCTACGCTGAGAAGGCAGATAGCTGCCCTGTCCACTGTCTTACCGGTCGTTGGAGGGTATAGGCTATCTCAACATCCACACATCCAATTATTTTTGCAGGGGGCAAAATCGAAATCTCCTCCGACAGTCCATCGCTTTCCGTCTTGGCGGCTCCATACCGTTTTATCAGCGCTTACCAAGAAGCCATTTGAGCCCCTTCGAGAGGTGGACTTAAAATGGGTGCGAATGAAAACTCTCTTCTTAGTAGCCATCACGTCTGCACGTCGAGTCTCGGAACTGGGGGCCTTATCAGTGAAGGCGGGTCTTTGCGTGTTCCACAAAGAAAAGGTGGTTCTGCGCACGGATCCCTCCTTCATTCCTAAGGCTGCTTCTAGGTTCCACCGCTCACAAGAAATCTACTTACCCACCTTTTGTCCAGAACCCAAACACCCAAAGGAGGTAGTCTGGCATACGTTAGATGTGCGCAGGGCCTTGAAGATTTTCATTCTACGATCTGAGTCAATTAGAAAAACTGAATCCATGTTCATCAACATCTCTCCTCCAAGAGTGGGAGACAAGATGTCTAATTCATCCATCAGTGCAGTGCTGAAGGCCTGTATCAGCGAAGCATATAGGGCATCAGGGTTACAGGTACCTGGAGGAATCACGGCACATTCTCTTAGGAGTGCCTCCACAAACGCGGCACTGCTGAATAGGGCTTCAGTCGAAGAGGTGTGTAGAGCTGCTACTTGGTCCTCTCCGTCTACATTCATAAGACATTATAAGATCCATTCCATGGCATCAGCAGATGCAGCATTTGGGAGAAAGGTATTACTGCATGTTCTGGGGGAGGTCAGCGATGAAGACCCACCCGATTAAAGGGGACTGCTCTGATAGGTCCCACAGAGATGTCCGACAACCTCTGAGGGAGAACGGCCCATTGGACTTACCGTGAGGGGTCCTTCTCCTCAGAGGTTCGGAGGACATCTCGCCACTCCCAGATTCATTTCATCGCTTAGGTTTCTTGCTATAGCCTATCTCCCTTGTACTGTGTTACTTTCAGTATTATCGGAGTTCAAGTTTACAGTTTACATGTTAAAACGAGTTGTTAGTTGTGTTTATAGTCCTTCTAGTTAGAGGGAAGACGACACTGCTTTCGGAGTCCCACAACTGAGGGCGGGGTTATTCCGAAGGCGCCAACAGGAAGTTGAAAAAAGTGTTCCTGCTTCCCTGAAGGAATAGTAGGAATAACCCACAGAGATGTCCTCCGAACCTCTGAGGAGAAGGACCCCTCACGGTAAGTCCAATGGGCCGTTCTATGACAACTACAGGTTAATTCAGATATGAAAAACTTGGTTACGGTGTGGATTTGATGTTTCACATGCACAAGTATAGAGATTCTTCAGTTCTGTATGAGTAGATTTACACTGTTCTATTTGTTTATGGTTCCAGAAGTTCACTCTGTCCTGCATTCCAGTCTTTCACAAATGCAGTTTAACTGGAGAATGTTGAAAATTAAGCCTGGAATTGGAACATGTGCAGTTTGCTGCAGATTTCATTTTCTTTGATTCATTTTCACATTTTCTCATTTTTGTTTCTGATGCTTGATATCAGAAACTGAAAAAAAAGAAGAATTGGTTTTTATACCCTCCTTTTCTCTACCCAAAGGAGTTTTGAAATGATTTATAATTGCCTTCCATGTCTCTCCACACAACAGGCACCTTGTTAGGTAGGTGGTGCTGAAATAGTTCTGAGGGAACTGAGACTGGCCCAAGGTCATGTGAGAAAAAGGCCCCTAATTTCAGAACATCGTAGCCACCCGTTTGGTTGCCAGGGTGCCTGGAGACTCAACTCACATACATCTGCCAGGAAAACGTGGGTTTTGTCTACCAGACTGTAAGGGACTTATGTGAGTACTAACAGCCACAGCGTTGCAGTAGCACTCCGTGTCTCTGAAAGAGTGCTAACCAGGAGGAAAGATGGGTTTCCAGTTGCTCCGTGCGTTCACCATCTCGGCCGTTGCAGCGGAAGATGTTGCGCCGCCAGCAACTGTCCAGGCAAGTGGATTCTGGCCTTGACCATAGAATCCATATGAGAAGGCTAACAACACCAGCAACTGTCTTCCTGCAGTGCCAGACTCCATGACAGCAAAGCGGGAGGCTCACGTACTCAACAGATGTCACCTATGCATAAGGCAATCAAGCTTATCTTAGGCATGGATCCTGTCAGACTGCCTAAACCTTTGTCCAACGGAACCCAAGACAAAGGATGGTGCCAGTAGAGGAATGAAGAAGAGGAAGAACATCTTCACCCAGAGCCAAGTTTCTTTGTATAGATCAGGTGTTACCTTAGGTAGCAATTTGGCCATCTATTGTCACTTTTTAGATAAGTTTTGATAGCCTTTAATCACTTCCACCCAATAATTTCACCCATTCTTTCCCTTAATGTTTATCCTGGAGCCTCCCCCTTTGGCCCATTGTTACCTGGAAGTCCAATCAGGTAACCAGGGCCAGGTCTGCTCATTGGCTAGGTATGGGCATCCAATCAGGTGCCCCCCAATAAACTGGCTATTGGCTACCGCATAAGTTTAGCCCTTATGGTCATTGTGGAGTCTCCCCTTTTTCTGAGGTCATGTACCAGCTGACCACCTGTCATCTGCCCCTGTACCTCCCATCCCCTAAGGGCTCAAGGTAGTCCTTATAACCAGAGTCCCAAGTCCCCACAGGTGTGCATCTAACAGTACCCCATTCCTGCTGTTTAGATACATCCCCGATTCTTGGCCAGTCGAGGGTCCCCTTCCCCATCGTCCTCGTTTGTCACTATTGGAGCCTTCCTTGAAGACTACGATCCTTATTATTACCCTGTTTGTCCATCCTTATCCTTATGTCACCTCTATGCATTTCTTTCTATTTTTATTAGGTCTGTATGTATGTTATATGAGTCTGTTATCTTGTATGTGTGTGTTCTATATTTTTTCTGTAATAAAATCATAATTGTTTTACTTAATTAGTGTCCTTGGTAAATTTAGCAATAATTTCTGGAAGTGGAATCCTGTATACATAGATTCTAGATCCTTTTTAAGCCAAAGGTGCCCACCTGTCAATTCCCCAACCTCTTTTGAGGGCATTTTGGCTTATAGTGACTCAGCAGGCTTCACATGGAGGAGGAGTAGGAATCAAACTCAGTTCTCCAGATTAGAGTCCACTACACCACACTGGCTCTTAACATTATTATGATTACATGGGTGACTATATCAAGATTTGTTCGGAGCAATGGTTTACTGATGTGCATGTGCACTCTTGCATTTTATTAAAATACCATCCAAAAAGAATCTTCACATCAGTGATACATTTCTTCATATCAAGATTGCCTTTTTGTGATAATGTATCAGTGCACATTGGTAAAAAAGCGTAGCCCTAAAATCTTAATGCAATCATAACTTTAATCAGTTTAAGAAACTGCATTCTACACATAAGGACATATTGAGGAAAGACATGAAGGAGCTGAAAGCTGCAGTAAACTGTGCATGGAATCAGTCTGTATAATATTCACAGATAAAACATTAAGCAGTAGTGTATCCCTATTCCCTAATTCATCAACTTCATCTCTAATTTATCAGCTCCATCCCTAATTCATCAGCTCCATAGGAAATCAGACTCACTAAGTCAGAATTCTACAACCTAGTGAGACATTTAGATGAGGACAATTTCAGAATCATTCCTAGTTTCAGCTGGTACAATGAGAGACATTTATCAGTCAGATCACTATCAACTGCAAGTGAAGAACCTTACTAGCGTGAGGACCATACAGCTTACCAACATTTGAATGTATGGCATGTTAGCAATAATTGCCCAAGGAGATATTTTTAGATATGGAAACCTTTTACAGAGGCTTATTTGTAGACCTGTTATTTTGTTGTTGTTTAATTTCTGTTTGGGGTGATTAAAATAAAAATTTAAAAAGAACTTAATTCACTTGTATTCCAGTTGCAAATAACAAAATAAGATCAACCAAGCAGGATCAGACCAATGTTCTATCTAGTCCAGCAATTCTGTTTCACTTAGTGGGAGGGAGAACAAACAGAGTATAGTGGCCAAAACCTTGGCCAGTTGGTGTGGCAGATAAGTTAGGCGCAATTGGATCTTTAAAATCAATTGGATCCCAGCTATCCCTGGAATAAATGTACACTGTAAAATGGCCAAGTTAAACAGAAGGATTACCAGGACTCTCAGATGTTCCCTGCTCTCCTCAAAGCCTTTGACAGACTGCATCTGTTGGTTAGAATATCTGAGAATGATGAAAAGGGAGGGTGGGATGGTAGAAAGTGACATGTGCCAAAGGAATTATTTGCAATTGTTACAGTTTCCCTGTTCCCTGTATTCACCAAGTTTGAATAAAATTTGCGATTTTATTCCTATGCTTTTGGGAGATTTTTTTTTAAAAAATTATTATTTGAACAACAAGTAATATTCATTTATACACAGTTGACACATTTCTGTCCTGACACCTCTGCTTCAAAGGAGGATTTCGGATTCCAGTTCTGTGCCAGTTATACAGACCCAGCACTTCACCAAAACCTGCCAGCATTATGACAGCATCTGCAGACTTGAAAGTCCAATGGTTGCTAATGTCAAAAGTGGAAAACATCAAGAAAATTTCAAAGGGATTGGTATCTAAAGTACTGAGTTCTGCCTAATGAGTGGCATAAATCTGTAGAAACTCCTCTAATTTGTAAAGACTCCGATAAGCACAGAATCGGTGAGTTCTTAGCTGAAGTAAGTTTTCAGTCAGGAACATCTGACTCTGTACTGATATCTACAGTGTCAATTTTGTGCTACCATTAACTGCAGCGTCTCCCTTGAAATAATCCTGGGAGTTGTCCCATTCGTGAGGCATTCATTCTGACTACTGCTATGTATAATGGTCAGATCCTTTTTCATGCTCTCTCCCCTTGTTAAATTACTGTCCTTATTTTTGTTATCTTTGGGGGATGCATATTAGAAATGTTTGTTGTTGTGAAATGCTATTCTTCAGGCTTTAGTTCCCTCCCCAGGATCTCTAGAAATTCAGCCTCTGAATAGGGTGCTGGTGGAGGTCATATAAATACATTCACACGGACACTAAGGCAAAGCGCAAGTGCTGCTATAATATGCCACTTCTGCAGTAGAACTCAGGATGTAAATATACATGGTAATGCTAGGATTATTGGGTCTTGTATTTTAATAGTTGTTTGATGTAGTTTTTCTAATACATGTCACCCACTCCCCCTGGAATAAATGCTATCAAGTAGGGCAGGCTGTTGGGAAAAAATTAAAAATAGCATACAGCAGGCAGAGTACAACCTTCAGCAATTCGTGATAATGGAGGAGTGGGGAAGGTTCTGGTAATATTCCATGCTAGAGTTATTACAAGCATGTCATACAAATACATGTGCCTGTGCATTAAGGCATAATGCAGTGAAACCTTCCACTGTGAACTGCTGAAATGTACTGTGAAGGTCCTGGGAATTCTCAGAGCTGCCTACTGTCTCCTCCACTCCAAACTACAGTTCCCAGTGTTCCTTGGAAAGAGATGGTGAATATTTGAATGCACTTAAATCTGCAGTGTGTAGATATGCTCTAAGCCACTGTGCTACCACAGCTATTCTAATAATATGGGGGGAGGGGGTGTTTTGCAAAACTACAAACCTTTCTACTGTGCAGTCCTCTCCATACAGGCATGCATCTTAATGTAATCCTAAACCAAGTTACATTCTTCTAAGTTAACTGGTTTTAGAAGGGTGCAACTCTGGTTAGCATTGCATTCTCTATGCAGAAATAGTACTTAGTGCTGCTCTCTCCCTTTCCTAAAATTGATCTTCAAATCCAGCATTGCTTCATCTCCAGGTAACCAATTGATCTGGTTCCTGTTCAGATACAAGATTGTTGCCCACCTGCATGTGGGTTCCTTGCATTGTACTTTGAACCTCTATTTGGCCAGGGCTGATCGAGAGGGGGGCAATAAGAGAACAAAGGATGGGGAAGCTGTATGTTAGAGAACTGGCAAGGTACCACTGATATACAATTACAGATTTGGTGATGGTAGAAAGTGCCGTCAAGTCACAGCTGACCCTGTATGGGTTTCAAGGCAGGAGACATACAGAGGTGGTTTGCCATAACCTGCCTCAGTGCATGTTATAAGCACTGTATTTTGTCATATCATTTGGCATTTTACAGCTGTGTTATCGTGATGGAGCCTTATGGGAAGGGGGGGGTCATAGTCCACCACCCTGTGCATCATTTAACTACCTTACTTGATCATCATGACCAGGAGTCATTTTGTAGAAAAAAAGGTGCAGGAGCTCAGTATCCTGTCTCATTTTCATATGCCCTGGGATCTGTGTGCAGCGGGGACAGATCTCCCCACTGCATGCAGACCCTGGCTGGAGGTTCTGATGTGAGCTCCTGCTGAATTCAAGCCCTGATCATGATGCTGAGGGAGACTCAGTTCCCCCTGCAGCATAGATGTAAAAGCTGCTTGCAGGTAGAAGGAAATGACTCTCCATCACTGCAGCTACGGTGCAGCTGCGGGAGCTGCTCAGGTAGAAGACAACAAGGCAAGGAGCACTTAGGCTTGGCTGATGAGTCACCAAAGCTGTCAAAAACAGGACCTTCATCATGAAGGCTGCAGCATCCTTACTTGTGGGGATAAAATGAGGTGGAAGAAATTCTGTTCATGTAGCTTTGAGCTTTGCAGAGGAAGGTGTGTATCTTATATGTCATCAAGTTGCTTCTGACTTATGGTGAATTAACTGCCTTGCTTAAATCTTAGAAACAGAAGCCCTTGGCTTCTTTATGAAGTCAATCCATCTCATCTTTGGTCTTCCTCTTTTTCTGTTGCCTTCAACATTTGTGTGTGTGTGTGTGTGTGTGTGTTTGTGGAGGGTATAGTTTAAGGGAAAGAATGAGGGAAAAGGAAGTGCACATAAACCAAAGGCAGCAATTATCATCTTGTGCTAATAGCAACTCTTTTCCCCCTCTCTATGATATTTGACTTGATTGTGGTGTCGTGAGGTCTGAGAAAGCTCTTGGTAATCCTCCACCTGGGCTCTGATTCTGGTCTCCTCAAACAGTCTTTGGAGATCTCTGTATGGAGTGATCCCATGTGTCTTGGGTCAATGGACTGAGGTGATCTGAGTTAGCGCTTCCAGAGCCGGAGACACACATTGCAAAGTGCTGATACTGGTATGTAAATAAACAATAATAATTCCCATTTTTGGATATGTAAATCTTTCCATGTGTGCAGGGAACAGAGCAGCCTGCATTCGCAAGAGCCTCCATCTCTTTACATGCTGTCAACATGATTCGATTTTAGAACTAATCTAGCACAGTGATGTAATGCAGCTCATGTGATGTCGGTTATCTCTTGCCCTGCTATATTTTCCTCTCCCTTCCATTTTCGTGGAGTGCCTTCTTTTAGCGGCAGGCTGTCATCACCACGGACTTATCAGTTCAGCCATATCATTGGACTCGCCTTTGTGTTTCAACTGGATTTCAGGAACACGGGCAAAGTATGCTGTTCTAGAGGAAGATGCAGACCTAATCCGGAAACAGAGTCCTGTTCAACATCTGGCATGTGTTAGCAAATGGCAAGTGTGTCTGATGGGTGAGCTCACAGTGTGGGGGAAGCTGCAGGACTTCTGATGCACAGCTACTCAATTTTACATGGATTATAGGGGCGGCTAAGGTCACTATTAATGTCAGAGAGGATCTTGGCAAAAATCTTGAACTGATGGTTTCCTGCTTGAAATTCCTGGACGGCTACCTGGGAGCAAGATTTACTGGTTACTGAGTTGTACTAATAAATATTACAGCTACAATCAGGGTTGCAGAGATACCCGAGCCTCTGTTTTATGAATGCTAGAACTTCTTCAGTCTGTTACTTTTCCCTGTGACTTGTTATACCATGTTTGACCTCAGTCTCAATAACAAATGACAGAATACCAAGTGGTCTTTGCTTTCAAACAAATTCCTTCCTTAGGCTTCTGAAATATTAGATTGGTCTGTGCTTCTGCTGGGTGCAAAGAAGTGTGCATACTGAAAATGAAAGAGCAAACATCAACAAAAAGTATGTTTAAAGCTTGACCCAACTGCATAAAAAGAAAGGGCTACAACTACAAGTGAATTTGCAAAAGTTATCTTCTCCAGCAAACAAGTAAGTTAGATGTTGTAAATCTTTCCTCACAGAAGCCACAAAAATGTTCTTTTTATTAAAGGGTAACCAATGCAAATCTCATCAGTGTGCACAAGTAAAGTTGTCATGTGCCCACTGGGGGCAGGAGATCACTCAGCTTTAGTGGCCCTTGCCTGATGGCACTCCAGCGGCTGATGAGAGAAAGAAAAAAAAATGCCAGAAATTCTGAGGTAAAATCATGGAGTTTTTTGGAGTTTCCTAGAGAGTACTGACATCACTTCTGTTGAACTAGTTTTATATCTGAAAAGGCTGTGAGGTGAGTACATCAAGCACCTCTACATCCTTTTGCAAGTCTGGGAGAAATAAGGGCCAATTTCATATGGCATGGCCATATGTCCTGGCAGTCTAGAAAATATATATTTTAAAAATGCCTGCTACCTGTGATGTCCCCAATCCATGTGGTCACCATGGGTCATTTTTTTCAGATTTGTAGAGCAATCTGCCATACCTGCCCACAGCTCCAGTCCCTATATTTAAGTATCCACAGATGTGACCATGCTGAGATATAGTTATATTGATGATAATGATTGCTGAAAATATTATGCACATTGCTGAAAATATTATGCTGTGGGGGCAGAAGGTTAAGTTCAGTTAATTGAAAAGAAAGAGCCTTTGTGTGAAAGATGCTTTTTCTCTAACTCAAAAGCAATAACTTTGCTTTTACTGATGTTTTCATGTAATATGATATAATGAATGCATTATTTGGAGCAGAAACAACTCATCTGTGACACTGTCATTTTGGCAATAATAATATATTTGTGGCCCATGGGTTTTTTTTTGTTTTTTTTTTGTATTTGCCAGACATAGAGTTCAAATTATACTGGAGGAAACTATTCCCCTCATTACAATTTTCCTACAAAAATCTTAACATTCTCCTATTTTTTAAAGTAATCCAGATGTGCAAGATAAATCTTGTGGGCTTTTGGAAGGCTTACATGGCAAAAAAAAAAACAAAACAGCAATTTACCATGCCTTCTAAGCAGAGTTACAGCCTTAAGTCTGTTAAAGTCAGCGGGCTTAGAAGGATGTAACTCTGCCTAGGATGGCACTAATATTTTTACATCCTGTTCTATTCAGTGACTTAGACAGGGGAAACTCCACATAGGACTGCAACATGAAATATAAACTATCAGATGTCAACTGTGTTGATGGTGACAACTTGAGACAGATTCTTTTCCCTGTTCAAAATAGCAGGAATATTCCAAAACTCACAAGAAAATATAATACTGATAATAGTTTGGGGTATAAAATTGGAATGTTTATTCCAAAACTAACAGAGATATCAAATTGGAATCATTACACAAGTGTTACCAAACACAGTACCAATATCTGTTCTAGAGACTATGATGCACAGTACTCACAAAACATTCTGGAAAAGTATGGTATAGTGGTTAAAAGCTGCAGCCTCTAAACTGGAGAACTGGGTTTGATTCCTCACTTCCCCACATGAAGCTCTGAGAGAAAAGCAGAGTATAAAAACCAACTCTTCTTTTTGTTAAATAGCATTGTCAACTCCAGATTGGGAAATGCATGGAGATTTGAGGGGTTGAAGCCTGGAGAGAGCAGGGTTTCAGGAGGTGAGGGACTTCAGCAGGGTACAATGGCATGTAGTCCACCTTCCGAAGAAGCCATTTTCTCCCAAGGAACTGGTCTTTGTAATCTGGAGATCAGTTGTAATAGCAGGAGATCTCCAGGCCCCACTTGGAGGTTGGCTGACTGTATACAAGTGGAAAATGCTTTTAATATACTTTTTGAAAATAAAGGCATTTTTAACGGAAAAAATTGTATACCAGTATGATAATTCTGATTCTGATTTGGCTGTACTGATATCTTTAGAAATAAGACTAATTTGTCTGTTCTCGTTTGGATGTACTGATATCTTTGGAAATAAGACTGATGTATTTTAATAAGATTACAATATTTCATTCCAGTTTTATTCCTCAACTCTGTTATCAGTATGCTCCTTCATGTAATGCCAAATCCTAGCATCCAGCAAGAACTGAGTCATTTTGTCTGTGTGGGTGATAATGGCAGTTCTGCTTTCAGAAGTTCATTTTTGGTTTTTAAATTAAAAAAAAAATTGCTTGACGCTGTACATCTGCAGTTCCCTACAGTTCAGTTAACATTCCCTATCCTGTTTCTTTAAGAAGCCGTGTGACATAGAAATTATGGGACTAATACTTTCCACACCATTTATTTTCAGATTTTAATATCAGGAACAGTTCCGGCTGGCTTGGTGTTGGGGGGGGGGGTGGCCTAATATGCAAATGAGTGCCTGCTGGGCTTTTTCTGGAAAAAAAAGAAGCCCTGTTCAGATATAAGGTTTAATATTAAGTACAGATAGCTTCCTGGGGAAAAATTGGGCTTTTTTGAATGTCATGAAGTTTCCATTTTTAATGTAAGAGAAAATATTGGGGTTGGGTTTTTTTTCTTCAAAAATTGGAGGTAGAGCTCATATTTTAGGAAGCTGCTGTTTTAATTAATTTTCACCAACATTCTCCTTAGGGTTTTACTGGCATTTGATATGTTTCTGAGATATTTACCAGTATATGGGGGGGGGGGTGATGTTGCCTCAGAAAATTACATTTCTACTAACCGGATCTCTCACTACACACCTAGGAAGGATTATCAGGAATTCTCATCCTTCCTCTGGTCAGTGCTCAAATTCCAGATTTGTTTTCCCCCTTGTACAAAGCAAATTTCTGAAATTTGTGATTTCTTTCTTTAAAAAAAGTTCCATATTGTTTACTCCAGCATGGAAATATGAAATATTTGGCCGTGTAAAATATATTGCATTTGTATTTAATGTTTTGTATTTGCCTTGACCTGGATAGCCCAGCCTAGGCTGATCTCATCAAATATTGGAATCTAAGCAGGGCTGACACACAGAGACTGGCAATGGCAAACCGCCTCTGCTCATCTCTGGAAGACTGCAGTTTATAAATTATAATAATAATTATTATTATTATTTCGTCACCACCACCATCATCATTATTTCAAGTTTCTAACACTCTTGCTACTGCTTCAACAGTAGGAGTAGCTTTTTTATGGACTACATCGTGTTTGTTTTCCTTAATCCTGGTTAACATAGTTAAGGGTCAGCCACTAACCAGGGTGTGAAACCATGCTCCTCCCCCACCGCCTTTGAATGTGGTTAAGCATGCATGTGAGCCAAGCAAATCAAGATTAAGGCAAGTTTCCCATTTCTTTCATCTCCATGTGTCCTAGAGCCTGTGTACATTTTGTCTTAAATCAGGACTTTGCTCAGTAAACTAGACTATGGTTATGCTTAAATATTTGGGATCTTAACCATGTAAACGTAAGAAATACAGCTAGTGCTAGTAAAGTGTAAGCATTATGTGCACAGGTATTTTGTTACATGCTTGGGATCTGCATGGTAAATTACAGTTTAAAAGCAAACCGTAAATCTGAATTATTTGTTGAAGTTTAAGAATAATCGCTTTTGGAAATAACAGGATCTGCTTATTGTTGTGGTTTAAGGCCGCTACCTTCATTTGTATGTTTCACTGTGACTGCTTTTTACTGGCAGATTTCTTCTTTGGCTGACTTGATTTATAAGGAAGGCTGCACACAGATGTGCAAATGTTTCCAGTCTAAACAGCTGGCATACCCAGAAAGCACCATATATGGTGAACAATGAGGGTGTCTCACAGCAAAGCCTTGAATCACCTCCTATCTTTCCATCATAGTGACTGAGCAAAGGAAGCTGTCATTAATAGGGCATTTTGAAAGAGGGGTCACTCAATGCTCTGGGGAGCTATCAGCTCATCAGCATGCCTTTCTGTCCCTTTTTGGCACAGACTTGTAAGGATGCTCCTGCCCCCACCTCACCCCCTCCCCCTTTCAATACCCAGCCAGCACTCTAGAAAGTGGAAGACTTCAGACTAAACCGAGAAGTCCAGGAGGAAAAAAGAGCCAGTGGGAAGTGACAGATACAAAGCACCTGATGTATTTAATGGAGGGAAACTGCACAGAATGAAGGGATTCCTAGATCTAGCTGTTATCTTCTATGCAGATCCACAGCCAAAATATTTTGAAGGGAAGGAAGGGACCTTATGGACTCAGTGTGGGTATCATTCTGAGAAAAGTCAATGCCAAACAGTAAATGAACCCCCAAACATTAAATACAATGGCTTGGATCCACCAAAGCTTTTTTACAAGCAGAAGAATTTCTTTCTATGGAGGGCAACTTCCCTGCCTCCCCCCACCCCCACCATATTGCATCCCCAAATCTACTTTGAAATGCTATTCTTGGTGGCCTTCAGGAACAGCTTTTCAAGAGGCATTTGGGTCTGCAGCAGGAAGAAGAGGCAAGAACACTGTGCTTCATGAGTGCTCCTTCCATTCATGTAAATGCTCTGGTAGATTCATCCCTATAGATCAGGGGTGGCCAACGGTAGCTCTCCAGATGTTTTTTGCTTACAACTCCTATCAGCCATGCTGACTGGGGCTGATGGAAGTTGTAGGCAAAAAACGTCTGGAGAGCTACCGTTGGCCACCCCTGCTATAGATCACTGGTATTGGGGTTACTTATACATTTGACATCTAAAGTTACTACCAAGTGATTATTACTTGTATCAGTGATTATAAGCCATGACCCAGGAACAAGTGTTATTGTTCTTTTAAAAACTGGACAAATACAATTCTGCTGGAGAGCCAGTTTGGTGTAGTGGTTAAGTGTGCGGACTCTTATCTGGGAGAACCGGGTTTGATTCCCCACTCCTCCACTTGCACCTGCTAGCATGGCCTTGGGTCAGCCATAGCTCTGGCAGAGGTTGTCCTTGAAAGGGCAGCTGCTGTGAGAGCCCTCTCCAGCCCCACCCACCTCACAGGGTGTCTGTTGTGGGGGAGGAAGGTAAAGGAGATTGTGAGCCGCTCTGAGACTCTTCGGACTGGAGGGTGGGATATAAATCCAATATCTTCTTCTTCTTCTCTTTATTTATTTAATTAAAACATTAATAATATTCCCATCTTTTTTCCAAGCAACTAGGCCCCTAAAACCAGGAATAGATTGAAAACCAGATCTAAGTTCAGAAAGTTTAAAACATCAAAACAATTAAAGTAACTGACAAAAACCTTATAAACAAACACCCACAAGAGACCACTGCCCCTAAGAACCAACAGACCACAGAAGCCATGGAGACTGCAAAAGTCTGTCTTTAGTAGTTTTATGTCACAGACCTTAATAAATTGCCAAAGAGACTGGGTGTTCCTAGCTTCTTCTATAAGTCTGTTCCACAGCTGATGAGCAGGTAGCAATGCAGTGGTGTCCCAAAGGGGGTGGGGGCAGTTTGCCCCTGGTGCAGCTTGAGGAAGACCTTTAAAGAGGGCCTTTGAAGTTAGTGTCCTCCTGCTGCCCTACAGCCATTTTTTTTAAAAAAATTAAGATGCAGTTCTGGCTGCAGCCACTAGGGGTACAGGGAAGTCTTGACACTGCAACAAACATGCTAGTATCCGCTACACTTCCCTTCCTCCAAAACTGAAGTAACTGTGTTTACTATGCCTAAACCAAAACACCGAGAGCTGTTAGTAGGCTTCCCAAACCTCCCGCTCTGGCAGGAGACTTCTGGGTTCGCAGCCTCATCTCCCACTCTTCAAAACTCTGGAAGCGGGGGTGGGGGGTGGAGGGGGGGGAGAACGTACTTTTAGGCTTCATGTTGTAGAGCTCCTGAGCTGTTTGCAAAATGTCTGCCCCTTTAAGGCTGGGCAGGAAGCAGGAAGGGCTTCTGAAAACGGCCCCTCCCTTTCTTTTGCTTTCGTTTTCACAGGAAGTAGAGTTGTCCGGAGGAAGATCTGGTAAGTGTGTGTGTGAGAGAGAGAGGGAGGGGGCAGGGGATTCCCTAGTTTGGAGGCCCTCCCCCCCTTTAGAAAGCGTGGGGGGGAGGGAAATGTCTACTGGGCACTCTATTATTCCCTATGGAGAACGATTCCCATAGGGAATAATAGGAAATTGATCTGTGGGTATTGGGGGCTCTGGGGGGGGCTATTTTTTGAGGTAGAGGCACCAAATTTTTAGTATAGCATCTAGTGCCTCTCCCCAAAATACCCCCCAAGTTTCAAAACAATTGGACCAGAGGGTCCAATTCTATGAGTCCCAAAATATGGTGCCCCTATCCTTCATTATTTCCTATGGAAGAAAGGCATTTTAAAAGGTGTGTTGTCTCTTTAAATGTGATGGTCAGAACTCTCTTGGAGTTCAATTATGCTTGTCACATCCTTGTTCCTGGCTCCACCCCCAAAGTCTCCTGGCTCCACCCCCAAAGTCCCCAGATTTTTCTTTAATTGGACTTGGCAACCCTAGCTGTTAGAGTAATCGCCAGCCTGTAGATATTATCTCCAATAATCTAATCTTTTCTTTCTTCATGTAAGAACCAGGGCTTTTTTCCCCCAGGGGGAACACGGTGGAACAGAGTTCCCTCCAGGAGCTCTTCATGGAAACAAAATTATATATATAAAACAAATTAAAGTTCACGAGGGGAATCCATGTATTCCTCCTTTGTTTCTCTCTTGAGAGTTCCAGCACCTCTTTTTCCACATAAAAAAGCCCTAAGACATAATGTGAATCTCCAGTATCAGGATATAATACTAGAAAAGATCTTCATTGTACCATGTTCTCATATCTTGTTATGAGAGGGGAGACTGGATCCCACAGACTGCTGGTCACGATCCTCCATGGGGGCAAGGCAGTGGAATGATCTACAGTCATGTATCTAACCTAGTCCCCAGAGCTACCAAGAGCCACCATGGGCCCCTGGACAAAGATTCCATTTGCCTCCCCCCTCCTCTGACTTTTTATTCACAACACCACATGGACTGTTGTGATGGAATTGAATGTTGGAATCTGAAAAAAAAAATAGTGGCATGATTATATATCTAAAGTTAAATAAAAATTTCATTGTCTTTCTTTCTTTTCTGGCCATTATTATGATCTGTTTTATTTCATGATTATTACTGAAAATAATTTTGTCATAAAGAAGAGGGGCCCTGACCTGGAGAGACCAGCCTAGCCTGATCTTTTCAGATCTCAGAAGCTAAGCAGGGCTGAACAGAGGCACCTCTGAACATCTTTTACATTGAAAACTCTATGGGATCATCATAAGTCATCTGTGACTTGGTGACCAAAAAGAAAAGAAAAAAGCGGAGGGGTATTAAAAAATTATTCACCTCAGGCACCAAATAGGCTAGGAATGCCACTGTAGCAATGGAACACATCCTCGCAGGGTTTGGGATAACCAACAGATTACCTCTTGTCACATGCTACCTGCATTTTTTCCTTGGAACTCTTGGAGGAAAAATGGCTATAGACAGCAGGTACTGTCCAAGAGGACAAACTGAGCATTTATCTCTGTTGATGTTGGGAGGGAGGGGGGAAGCAGGCATTTAAGTCTCCATTGAAAAAAAATGGGGGCTTAAAAGTACTTCTCTACTTTGTACCCTTACTTTTTTCTTTCTGTTTTTAACTACAGTGTGACGCTCAGGGAGGGGTCTAGGAGTAACTCTGAGGATACTTAGCTTCACATGGTTCCATGCTGATATGACCTTTCTTTTATACAAAGATCTATAAGTTATATATAAGTAGGAAAAGATTCATATAAGAGAATGAGAAAATCTTAGAGCATATATGTGCAACGTATAGGGGTTAATTGGTGGGTAAGTTCATGAAGAAGTAGAAATTTTAGAAAGCCAATGTTTAGAACAGGGGTGTCAAAAATGCAACCCAGGGGCCGAATCAGGCCCCCAGAGGGCTTCTATCAGGTCCCCAAGCAACTGGCTGTCATCTGCTTCCTTCTCCCTCTCTCTTGCTTCCTTCTGTATAACAGCTTGCTTTGCAAGCTTGCTTTCAATCACACGGGAACTACAGAGCAAAACCTGTTTCCTTCATTGGTTGAGGCTTCTCCCCTGGGAAGGGAAGGGGGGAGGCAGAGCTTGCTTTGCCAGGCTCTTTCATACAACAGAGCTACTGAGCCAAGCCTCTCTACCTTCTGTTGGCTGAGGCTCCTCCCCATCCTGGTCCCCTGGGGAAGGAAGGAAAGAGCCAGACCTTCCTTTGCCCAGTTCCTTGGATTGCATGGGAGAAATACAAAGAAAGCACCTTTAAGACCAATGAGTGCTAATGTTTTAAACATGTTTTATGTTAAGGTTTTTTTAAAAAAAATAAAATAAAGATTTTTGTTTCCTTTGTAAAGTTTGTGTCTCTGCTACCTAATCTTAAATAGATACACACATGGCCCAGCCTAACATGGCCTGGCCCAACCAGATCTCATTTATGTCAGATCCAGCCCTCACAACAAATGAGTTCGACCCCCCTGGTTTAGAAGATTCTCTCCAAGGATATTGGTTGCAATCAGTGATAAGTGTATGTGTGTGTTTGTGTGCGCGCGCGCATGTGTGTGTGTTTGCTGGAGTATGGCTCAGTTACTACATGAATTACTGCCAGCCCCAGCTGACTCCAAAACCTGTTCTGAGTTATCTTCTTGAAACCAGGTAATCACAACAGATTTGAATTCACTTTTTAAAAGAACTTTTCAAAGATGCCTGTGACAATTCTGACTATTTCAAACTTCTTCCCATACCAGTAATGTAAAAATGGAGGAACTACATGGAAAGAATAGGGTGATTTGGGCAGAACTTTGGATTCTTCTGACCTAGCATCTCTCTTTATGTGTTTTCCCCCCTCCTAGTTCTTCAATTCCTTTGTCCCTGAATACATGGGAGGAACCCAGTGGGAAAGTGGTTCTCATGCCATCCCCATTGGACCTGTGGAGCAATAGTTGGATCCATCCATTTCCCACTGAAACCTTCCTTCCATTCTAGCCTCTTTTTGTCTCTGGCAACATAATGGAATGCGTCTGTTTTCAGTTAACTCACAGCCAAAGCTGTGGTAAAGAATGCTGATTTTTTTTTTCAATCGATTTGGCTGCAGCCTTGTCTATCGTGGTGCTGATTACACAGAGTTAGTGCTTATCCTTCTAATATTAAGAAATTGCACTGGAAAAGCTCCAGTGGTTGCGATTCCCTGTTTCTTCATGCCCAGTGCAACAGTATTTGTGCTAACAGTCCATAAACTTCTTGGCAATAAGAACTTTTGAGCTTCAGTTTTTAGTGACTCCACTTGGGTAAAGACCGCTTAGCCACACCATTAACTTCTAAATTCATTCTGGGACTTAGTACATACTTAGTTTCAGACCTTTCTAAATCAAAGCCACTAGTCAGCAGTCTCTGTCATCAGGCATTGCCAAAATATACTTGCAATAAGTCTTCTGAGTCCGCTATGAATTCCAAAAATATTTAACAGTGTATTTCAAGTTGCTGTGGTCAATCATTTTTTTAAAAAAAAAAAAATCTCTAGCTACTTGTGTTGTCCAAGTGAGTCAGCCTGGTTAGTATTCTTCAGTTCCACAAAATGGACAAACATATGTTAGCTTCTCAGTTCTGGTTATTCTCCCACTGCCATGAATGCTGCAAGCTCTCTACTCCCCAAACCCTTTTTAAACAAGAGCAAGATCTCTTTGTCAATGGGACTGTTCTGAAATTCATTTTGAGTTTCTCTGTAGATAACAAAATAGCAAATTACCTGATCATTTCCAAAATGGAGCCAATGTCTTTAATTCACCACAGCTTTACATATCAAAAGTATATACAGAGCACTGGACATGCATAGCTTGCTAGAGCGTTTGGTTCCTTCTGTCTATTAGTGCATTTTCTCTTTATCTACATTACGCTTCTCCACACCCAATTTTTGCTCCAGCTTGGCTTCTTAATTACACTGCTTGTTTCCTAGTATTGTTTGTTGATCATTTCTTTCCCATTTCCCTCCACCACCACTGAGTTTTGTAGAGGCCTGAAAAAATATGAGACAGATTTGGGGGCAGGGAGAACAATGGCCAGCAAACAATACTTCGAGTAAAAGATGGGAAAACATGTCTTGTTTCAGAAGCTGAGCTGAAGCAGCCATCCAGTGTCAAAGAACACATGTGTGCCTTGATCCAACACAGTGACTGTGCATACAGAAGTATCAAGAGCGGAGAGCCAGTCACTTAAGAGCAGCAGAGTGCCATTGTGTTGTAGCGGTTACTGCCAGATTACTCTCTGGGAGCCATGCATTCAGATCCCCAGTCTGACATGAAGATAGCCAGGTAATCTTGGGGCAGACATGCTTTCTCATTGTGACCTACTTCACAGGATTGTTCTAAATCTTGTGCTCAAACTATGGTAACATTATTATGATGAATAGCATCTGCTGGATCCATTGGAAGTGGCAGGGGAAAGATATTTGAATTCTTAAAGAACCTTTGAGGTTTAATAGCCCTCTTCCAACATCTTCCATGGCCCCATCAGCTGAGAACTGTCTGTTGCAATTCCAAGTCTGCATGGGGAGGTCCATTGCTGGTATTTTGCTCTGAAACCCTCAAAAATAGGAGCAAATGCCAGAGCGTTGCAAGTGAATGTCTTGTGTGGAATGCAGATGCCATGTTTGAGTAAGACTTAGCAGGAAGGATTTGATGGCAAATAAAACTCCATTGGCTCCCAGAGCGTGTTGACATCATACATGATCTGAGGCAACTGAATCAGATGCTGCAGCGGGGGCTTGGCAGAAATTGCCTGGCGTGCTCCATCCCTGTTGTCTTTGTTGAATTGGAGCTTAGTCTGCCTTGGGAAGAGGTATGACTGTGTTGCAGCTGCTCCCTTCTCAAGTGGCAAACAAAAAGATTTTTCATGAGAATCTAGGATAATCCATTAATCTAAATTTTTGGAGAAAATGAACCCTACAAAGATTGCTTGGGGAGCAGTGTTAAGTCATGGCATCTTGCACTGACTGTTTGAATAGAAATGTAAACACATCCCTAGAAGGAGGATCAGTTTTAAGACCTTCAAGATGAATTCGTTCCAGCAACAAAAAGGTCCTTTCTCATGCCCTCCGCTTGTGTACAAAAATAATCATCAAACAGGCTATTCTCTTGGCCTGTGTTGCAGTTGGCATTCAGAATTTAGCTTATTATTTCATAAGGGCTCTTGAAAAAGTAAAGCCAACATCAGACATTCATCGTTCAGCTCCTGAGATGTGTAATGATTTGCTTCTATGAGGGGTATAATTGCATGAGCAGTGTAGCATTGGAGAAACTAAGGCAGTTTCCATATGGATGTCTTACTCTGTCTTAGCTTTCTTACAACAGCAGTGTTTTCTAGCACATCCATGCAGCAGCATCCTGAATTGGTCCTGTTTCTGTGTTTCCCCTTATTTTGTTGCAATCTTTCCCCTAATTTGATTTCATACAATCTTTTTGGAAAGTGTGGACAGGAAGAGTCACATTATTCCCCAGGCTTCTTCTCCATCAGCACCATTTTCCTTCCAACCTTTTTCCACAGCAGCAGCAGTTTGCTTAAGCAAGAGCGCATATTGCACATGGGTGCCCACAAATTCCAGTCCTCAGCCAATCCCAAACTGAACCCTAAAACATGGATAATACAATGTAAATTTATCTGGATTATTCATGCTGTGAATGCCATTTTGCTCACCTTATTCTGCTTTTGTACTTACAACTGTGAGAGCCAAGAACACCAAAGCTCAGTCCTGGGGACCAGGAATTGTATTTATCCAATTTTCCAGCTTCAGAAATTGCATCAGGCATTGCCTGCAGCTTTCAAGGTTTTTTCTTTCTTTCTTTTTTAGTATCTATAACGGCTAGAAACCTTTCCAATGAAAACTGAGAATCTGGATGCTGTGTTCTGTGTCTGAGCTTGAAATGTTTGTTCTGTACTTCTAAAAAAGGATGGTATGCCCAAAGAACCTTAGTAAAGATTTCTGCCTCCTCCTCATACCTGTAGTGGTGACTCTGTTACCCCAGTAATAGAAAAGAGATGGCGGAAAGGGAAAAGGTACCCCCCTGCCAACAGACCAGAATTTGCTCCCCAGACACCCAGGGAATTAGTGCTAGGTTTCGCCTGTCCTCAGCACCCTGACTTGTGCTGCCTTAGCTATGTGGGGACTGGATATAGAATCAACAGCCTCCAGGTGAAGCATGGAAATTTCCCAGAATTACAACTGACCTCCAGAGTATAGAGATTAGTTCCCTTGTATCATTTTCACACTCACCTCCAGCCGGCGCGACCCCCCTCTTCACCGCGCAGGATCTGCGCGGATTTCGCACTAAATGCCGCGGAGCAGCCTTTTGCGCTGGAAACTCCCGGCGCAAAAGCCGCTCAAACGTAAATCGCCAAAAAGCAGTTTGGCGTTTGCGCGGCTTTTGCAACGGGAGTTTCCGGCGCAAACGGCTGCTCCGCGTAGGGTGGCCAGACCGTCCCGGGAGCCCGGGAATGTCCCGGTTCTGGCCCCCTATTCCCGCCTCCCGGGCTGGCTATACCGGGACCATTTAGAGGTCCCGGTTTAGCCAGCCCTGGAGGTGGTGGGCCGCGGGCGCCGGCGGGGGAAGGCGGCGAGTGAGGGAGGGAGCGTCCCTGCGCCTGCACGCGCAGGGACGCTCCCTCCCTCACTCGCCGCCTTCCCCGCTCGCGCGCGGGGCCGGCAGCGGTGGCGGAGGCCTCTCCGCGGCCTCCGCTGGTCGCTGGCAGCCCTCCAGAATCTCTGGAGGGCCTCCAGGGACCAGCGGAGGCCGCAGAGAGGCCGCGGAGCAGCCGGCGCTGGTCCCGGAAGGCCTTCCAGAGCTTCTAGAAGGCCTTCCGGGACCACCGCCGACCAGCGAAGGCCTCTCCGCGGCCTCCGCTGGTCCCTGGAGGCCCTCCAGAGTCTCCGGAGGGCCTCCAGGGACCAGCGGAGGCCGCGGAGAGGCCGCGGAGAGGCCGCGGAGCAGCCGGCGCTGGTCCCGGAAGGCCTTCCAGAGGCTCTGGAAGGCCTTCCGGGACCACCGCCGACCAGCGAAGGCCTCTCCGCGGTCTCCGCTGGTCCCCTGGAGGCCCTCCAGAGTCTCTGGAGGGCCTCCAGGGACCAGCGGAGGCCGCAGAGAGGCCACGGAGCAGCCGGCGCTGGTCCCGGAAGGCCTTCCAGAGCCTTCCGCTGGTCCCGGAAGGCCTTCCACCGCTCTGGAAGGCCTTCCGGGACCACCGCCGACCAGCGAAGGCCTCTCCGCGGCCTCCGCTGGTCCCTGGAGGCCCTCCAGAGTCTCTGGAGGGCCTCCAGGGACCAGCGGAGGCCGCGGAGAGGCCGCGGAGCAGCCGGCGCTGGTCCCTAGAGGCCTTCCAGAGCCTCTGGAAGGCCTTCCGGGGACCCACCGCCGACCAGCGAAGGCCTCTCCGCGGCCTCCGCTGGTCCCTAGAGGCCCTCCAGAGTCTCTGGAGGGCCTCCAGGGACCAGCGGAGGCCGCGGAGAGGCCGCGGAGCAGCCGGCGCTGGTCCCGGAAGGCCTTCCAGAGCCTCTGGAAGGCCTTCCGGGACCACCGCCGACCAGCGAAGGCCTCTCCACGGCCTCCGCTGGTCCCTGGAGGCCCTCCAGAGTCTCTGGAGGGCCTCCAGGGACCAGCGGAGGCCGCGGAGAGGCCACGGAGCAGCCGGCGCTGGTCCCGGAAGGCCTTCCAGAGCCTTCCGCTGGTCCCGGAAGGCCTTCCACCCGCTCTGGAAGGCCTTCCGGGACCACCGCCGACCAGCGAAGGCCTCTCCGCGGCCTCCGCTGGTCCCTGGAGGCCCTCCAGAGTCTCTGGAGGGCCTCCAGGGACCAGCGGAGGCCGCGGAGAGGCCGCGGAGCAGCCGGCGCTGGTCCCGGAAGGCCTTCCAGAGCCTCTGGAAGGCCTTCCGGGACCACCGCCGACCAGCGAAGGCCTCTCCGCGGCCTCCGCTGGTCCCTAGAGGCCCTCCAGAGTCTCTGGAGGGCCTCCAGGGACCAGCGGAGGCCGCGGAGAGGCCGTGGAGCAGCCGGCGCTGGTCCCGGATGGCCTTCCAGAGCCTCTGGAAGGCCTTCCGGGACCACCGCCGACCAGCGAAGGCCTCTCCGCGGCCTCCGCTGGTCCCTGGAGGCCCTCCAGAGTCTCTGGAGGGCCTCCAGGGACCAGCGGAGGCCGCGGAGAGGCCGCGGAGCAGCCGGCGCTGGTCCCTGGAGGCCTCCAGAGGCCAGCGCCGGCAGCTCTCTCCCTCCCTCGCCGCCGGCGGAGGCCAGAGAAGCGTAGGAGAGGCCGCCGCCGCAGGACTCGCCGCCGCCGCCGCTGGACTCTCCGCCGTCCTGGAAGCAGGTAAGGGGGCCGAAAGCGGGGGGGGCGGGGGGTGGACTTCCTTTCTTCCCTCCCTCCTCCCTCCCTCCCTTCCTTCCTTCCTTCCTTCCTTCCTTCCTTCCTTCCTTCCTTCCTTCCTTCCTTCCTTCCTTCCTTCCTTCCCTCCCTCCCTTCCCTTCCTTCCTTCCTTCCTTCCCTCCCTCCTCCCTTCCTCCCTTTCTTCCTTCCTTCCTTCCCTCCCTTCCCTCACTCCCTTCCCTTCCTTCCTTCCTTCCTTCCCTTCCCTTCCTTCCTTTCTTCCTTCCTTCCTTCCTTCCCTCCCTCCCTCCCCCCTTCCTTCCTTCCTTCCTTCCCTCCCTCCCTCCCCCTTCCTTTCCTCCCTCCCTCCCTCCTTCCTTCCTTCCTTCCTTCCTTCCTTCCTTCCTTCCTTCCTTCCTTCCTTCCTTCCTTCCTTCCTTCCCTTCCCTTCCCTTCCCTTCCCTTCCCTTCCCTTCCCTTCCCTTCCCTTCCCTTCCCTTCCCTCCCTCCTCCCTTCCTTCCCTCCTTATGTTCTTATGTGACACAGAGTGTTGGACTGGAGGGGCCACTGGCCTGATCCAACAGGGCTTCTCTTATGTTCTTATGTGACACAGAGTGTTGGACTGGAGGGGCCACTGGCCTGATCTAACAGGGCTTCTCTTATGTTCTTATGTGACCAGAGTGGTGGACTGGATGAGCCATTGGTCTGATGCAACAGGGCTTCTCTTATATTTTTATGTGGCACAGAGTGTTGGACTGGAGGGGCCACTGGCTAGACTGCTGTTCTTTTGAGGGGTTATAGAGTGTTTCGAGCCCGTCCCTGTGGCATCGGTCCCATCGTTGTGGGGCCCAGGGGGCCGGCGCAGCAGCACGCTGAAGCAGCCTGTCGGTCACTTCCGGGTTCCTGTCCTGCATCTCGACCTGTGTTATTAGTGACAGGCTGCTTCGGCGTGCCGCTGCGCCGGCCCCCTGGGTCCCACAACGATGGGACCGATGCCACAGGGACGGGCTCGAAACACTCTATAACCCCTCAAAAGAACAGCAGTCTAGCTCGCTTCCCCCGAGCCCTGCCGCCATAAGCCTCAAGGGGGCTCATTTTGCGGCATCTCCCGGCGGGAGGGTGGCACCCGCACGGGACACATATCAAATGAAAGAGGGGGCGCAGGGAGTCGGGAGACCACCCCCACTGGGGATCCACACCCCGAAAGTGATGAAGGTGGCGCAGATAGAGCCAACAGAGCAAACAGGACAAAATAAATAGGCTGCATTATGCAGCACAGTTGAGAAAGTGCCTTATCCCATATACTGATGAAGTATATACAGGATTTCAGAACAAAATTGTTTCCGGCGGTGATATTTGGGGGATTTTTGGGGATGTCACAGGAAGTGCTGTGAAGTCACTTCCTGTTTCCGGCAGTGGCATTTGGGGGAAATGATGTCATTTGGGGGAAATGATGTCATTTGGGGGAAATGATGTCATTTGGGGGAAATGATGTCACAGGAAGTGATGTCACTTCCCATTTCCGGCCGGTGACGCAGGGAAATGATGTCACAGGAAGTGATGTCACTTCCTGTTTCCTGTGGTGGCATGACGTCACCGGAAGTGACGTCACTTCCTGTTTCCGGCGGCGCACGCGGTTTGCGCGCGCGCACCCCTACCTTCCCCCCCCCCCACGTGTCCCTGGCTGGCCTTCAGACATTATGGTCACCCTAGCTCCGCGGCATTTAGTGCGAAATCCGCGCAGATCCTGCGCGGTGGAGAGGGGGGTCGCGCCGGCTGGAGGTGAGTGCGAAAACGGCCTTGGAGAAAATGACCACTTTTGGTCAGAAAAATTCTTGGCAATACAAAGTAGAGGCAGGGAGAGAGGGGCTTGGGGAAGGTAAGGATCTCAGCAGGGTAAAATGCCAAGGAGTTCATTCCCTAAAGATCAGGGCCCTGTCTATCTATGGGACCGCCTTTCCCCATATATCCCCCAGAGAGCACTGCGATCAGGGACAAAAAATCTGTTGTCCACCCCTGGGCCAAAAGAAGCCAGGTTGTGTGTAACAAGTCCTAGGGCTTTTTCGGTGGCATCACCAGAACTTTGGAACACCCTTCCAAAAGCAGGCTTTTGCTGTTTAATTGAAAAAGGGCTGCCACCGGACATCTTATAGAATGCTGGTGATCACAGTCAAGAATTCAATAACGCTTATATTGTACTGAAGCAGCGCCATAGAATGGTTTTAAAACTGAAATAAGTACATTATGGTTTTATATGTTTTATTGGACTGATTGTATTGTATGATGTTGTGAGCCGCCCTGAGTCCGCTTGCGGAGAGGGCGGGATATAAATTGAATGTAATAAATAAATAAATAAATAAATAAAGCAAACTTTTTCTGCAGGTGAACTTATCTTTATGGTCTGGACATCAATTGTAATTCCAGGAGCTCTCCAGGCTGCACCTGGTGCCTGGCAACCCTTGGTTGAGGCACAAGACATAGTTTTAGTGATAAGGCCAGCAAAGCACAGGCTGGCTGGGAATTCCCAAACAACTAGATTGAAAGGAAGAGCTGTTTGTCTCCCGTGCAGCACTTTCTATCACCTAGTAGTCAGGCGTTTTTAAACATTCATGATAAATCCTACCAGAGCCAGAAGCTTCCCCCCACCCTCTGCAGGAAGAAGGGGGAAGCTTTAAAAAGTCCTAGACTAAACCTCTACATTCTTGTGTACTTTACAAACCGAGGATGTGCACTTGGCAAACCACTTTCGCCTGCTTTTGACTCCCATGGAAACTAATGGGATTAAGCCAGTGTAAATATCTTGTGGAGGGCACAGCCTTCGCAATAGCTGCTGGTGAAAAAAAGCAACTATATGTTTGAGCTTCTCCTTTTCATTCCGTACTTCATGGATTGCCCACTCATTTCACGTGGCTTTTCTTTTGCTATCCCAGGGATATTTATGGCCCATGACATGGAGATTTGGATGACCTTTTATTAATGAGCAATGAGAAAGGCTTGCTGATAATTTAAGTACCATAATGTATAGCAGTGAGTGATCTTGAAATACAGTTAGTAGAGATATTTCCTTTTTTTAAGAAAAAAGTTTCCCTGTCTGGCTTTTACATTTTCCTTAGAGTTTGCCATGCAGAACAGCATTTCTTTGATTATTGCATCAATATTGTTGGAACCATAAACCGTGTATTTGTGGCTGGGTGCAACGGAAGAATTCTCTGTGCGTAAAATTGGTATGTGCTTGTAAACAGCTTGGTGGTTTTCAGTCTTTCTGTCTTCAGGGAATACTTTTCTTGCATCAGTTTGTTTGAAAATGTTGGTGCAGAGACTTCTGGAAATTTTACTCTGCATAGTTAGTTCACCCAGCATAGATGTGAGGCCCAACAGGCTGGGCCTGTATATTATGTGAATTTGGAATGTGCTCCAGAATATACTAAAAAGAAGATTAATTATGATAGGCAAGCTATCTTTTGGAGAAGTTTGTCACGGAGGAACTTCTAATTTTCACCTGAGCCCAGTTTGACGCTATCACGGTATGCGTAATCTTTGTAAGATGCATGAATGCTTCTTCAGAATGCTTAAATTGCTTCCTTACATATCTCAGTTATGTATGTACAGGCAGCAGACTCACAAGATCTCATGGGGGCATCTTCCTCTTTCCCTCCCCCTGGCAGTCACCATAGCCTCTCTGCTTTCCCTGCTTTCTATGCTTCTACCCAACAATCAACCAATCTTTATATGCTCATCTCTAGTTGCTGCCTGTTTCACCTCTTTAGGGGCATGAGAGGAATATCTTAATTAGAGGCCTTAGCTGGTTGCACAGTATAGGAAGAGCAGACCTTCATGTACTCTGGTCTTAAGCTTTTTAGAGTCTTAAAGGTAAGAACCAGCACTTTGGTTTGAAACAAGCAGCCAGTGCGGATCTTTGAATGCAAAGATTATATGATCTCCTTCCCCTGACAACAGCTGACCCACCACATTTTGAACCAGCTACTGGACAGTTTTTAAATCAGCTTATGAAAAGTTCATTATGGTAGTCTAACCTGCACATGATGAGAACATTAATTGTTGCCATGACCAGATCAAAGGTGCTGTGAGCCACTGAGACACATTATAAGCAGTGGTTTTCTATGTTCTATGGAGTTCTGGTGTTACTCAAAAGCTTATCAAGAATTCCTCACTGGAAAGAACAGTAACTGTGTCATTTAAAAGGCAGCTTGCCTACCACTGTTGATTGTCCCCTAAAATGTATATCCATCCACAGAAGAGTGTTGGGTAAGTTCTGGCATAGGAATAGGCAAACTTTTGAGCCTGACTGCCCAAAATTAGTGAGCTTATCTTTGAGAACCAGAACTGGCCCCCTGTGCCAAGCAGAATGGTCTTAGAAGAACCCTAAGATTCCATTTGAGACATGAGCTGTGCATAGAGTAGTGTGGAAATCAGGTTCCATTTTTCAGCTGTGTAACTGAATTGTCAGATGTCTTGTATTCTTGGGAAGGCCATATCAGCTGTAGAAATTTCTCTGGGACATCCTTTGCCTTCTCTTTGGCCTTCTGGAGGTCTTTTGGACATGTCTACCAGAACCCCTAAGAAACTCACATCCAGCATGGTACCATCCATAAAGACATTGTAAAACAATTCAGGTCCAACTTGAGAGCCAAGTTAAGTGCATGGACTCTTATCTGGGAGAACCAGTTTTGGTTCCTCACTCCCTCTACATGCAGATGCTGGATGACCTTGGGTTAATCATAATTCTCTCAGAGCTGCTCTCTCAAGAGCAGTTCTTTGAGAGCTCTCTCAGCCCCACCTACCTCACAAGGTGTCTGTTGTGGGGAGAGGAAGGGGAAGGAGATTGTAAGCTGCTCTGGGACTCCAAGTGAAGGGCAGGGTATAAATCCAATCTCTTCTTCTTCTCTTCTTGGTATGCTAAAGTTAGCATTGTCAAAGAGTTTTAGTCCATTATAGTTTTAGTTCATTATAACTCAGTGCTACTCCTGAGTTCCAGGTATACAACTGGTCTCTTTTTCTCTCTTATTCTACTGGCAGAGCTTCTTCCAATCACAGAGTGAAAAGGCTGGGCCCCATACTGCAAGCCACAGGCTAAAAACTACAGGGCAAGAGTTCTTGTGCTCTCACCCTCTGGTCCACATGAAAAGCCTCTGGCACCAGCTTGCTTTAAAAGTAGCATGCCTTCCAGCATGCAAGAGCCAGTTTGGTATAGTGGTTAAGAGCAGCAGACTCTAATCTGGAGAACTAGTTTTGATTCCCCACCCTCCACATGCAGCCAGCTGGGTGACCTTGGGTCAGTCACGGTTCTCTCAGAGCTTTCTCAGTCCCACCTATCTCACAATGTGCCTGTTCTGGGGAGAGGAAGGGAAGGAGATGGTAAGTGAGACTCTTAGTGAAGGAAAAGGAAAGGTCCCCTGTGCAAGCAGCAGTCATTTCCAACTCTGGGGTGATGTTGCTTTCACAACATTTTCACGGCAGACTTTTTATGGACTGGTTTGCTATTGCCTTCCCCAGTCATCTACACTTCCCCCCCAGCAAGCTGGGTACTCATTTTATCGACCTCGGAAGGATGGAAGGCTGAGTCAACCTCGAACTGGCTACCTGAAAACCCAGCTTCCGCCAGGGATCAAACTCAGGTCGTGAGCAGAGCTTAGGACTGCAGTACTGCAGCTTTAACACTCTGCACCTCTTTCTCCTCTTCTTCCTCCTCTTCTTCTTCCTCCTCCTCTTCTTCTTCCTCCTCTTCCTCCTGCTCTGTGTGAACAGGATTTTTGTTATAGTTTTGTGACATATGGACCAAGGTGTTTTTTTTTTTTCAAGAGTAATGTGGGAAAGCTTTTGTGAATTTAGAGACTTTGAAAACCATCATTATCCCTGAGAAATCCCCAAACACCCAGATCCTGTTTATTTTTGTATGGAAGCAAATCTAAGGAGTCTCAACTCCTGACCTGAATGGCCCAGGCTAGCCTGATCTCATCAGATTGTGGACCAGGGCTGGACCAGGTTAGTATTTGGATGGGAGACTTCCAAGGAATATTAAGGTTGTGACAGCGGACAAGCAGTGGCAAACCACCTCTGAACATCTCTTGCCTTGAAAACTCTACAGAGTTACCATAAGTTAGCTGTGATTTCATGACACTCTCTACCACCATCGAGCAGCATGCAATCACCTTCCCTTCCTCTCCCCCCAACAGTCACCATGTGAGGTAGGTGGGGCTGGGAGAGTTCTGAGAGAATTGTGACTGACCCAAGGTCAGTCACAGGCTTCATGTGGAGGAGGCTTCATGTGGAGGAGTGGAGAATAAAAGCCCTGTTCTCCAGATTAGAGTCTGCTGCTCTTAGAAACTACATCATACTGGCTGTCATATATACATGTTTTTTAGTTTTGAACTCATTTTATTATTTGTTTTAAAATACTTTTCTGTTTCTAATTCTTAGATGCCTTGGTGGCCCTTGTTGGGCTGAAAGGCAGAATTAAAAAATCTTTTAAATAAGTGAATAAAATTTGTCACAAAGGCTGTTCAAATCTGTTAATTCTGTCTTTGCCAGAATACCAGTCAAACTCTTTGTGGACTTTGGGAAAACTACATGTTAAAGGCTCAAAATCATCTTACTTCGATTCCCAGCAGAGACACATGGTATTCATCAATAGTTTAAATTGTCTTTGCAAAGAATGTAAACATCCAGAATTAAATTTGACAAAGCCTTTTTATAAAAATATTATATGGAATGCAAGAATTATAACTACAATAAGTGAAAAGTCAAGTGCCTTTATTGTAGCAAATAACTACACTAGCAAGTGGCTACACTTTATGCATACATTTTATGTAGCCCATTTCCTTAGTAGTATTATTAGAAACTCTCTTCAGCAGTTGAGACAGAGCCAGACAGGCTAAGATTTTTATACAGAAACTAAATCTCCCTAGGAAGCTGGGATTGACTAAAGTTCTATCCACAGCCATTAAAAGAAAATCTGTTAAACGCTGACTATAAAATTGGAAGCCACCTACTACGATGACTTTGTTAAGTGTTGATAGTGAACAATATTGTGCTATTAAGTTGTGATTAAAATGTTTTTTCTTCCTGCTGTCTTCTCGCTTGCTAACAAAAGTGTGTTACCAGTCTCAGTTATGTAGGAAGGCACTTTGTACCTGTGTTTTCTGGATATGGTACCCAAGGCTTTTCTTGTGTCTCCCCGCCCGCAAAACCATGCACCCAGGGAGTACACCTGAAGTACGTTATTGTGATTCTGCATAATCATGATCCTGAGTAACCCTGCCAGCTAAAAAAAGAATGGTGTATATTATTTCATTTTAGATCTGCACTGCCTCTGTGTGGTTGGGATCCCCATCTAGATTAGATAATTTGGAAAACTGTCTGCCACATTCAGCACACATGTGCAGAAGAAATTCAGTTTGTAAACAGTAAAGGGAAGTCTCACCCTTTTCCATGTCAAAGTTGCTGACCTATTAGCCCTTTTCAGTCCTTCTGTTTTTGGTACTTCTGCCGCCTTTGCTGCAGAACATGACACATATGGTTTCTCCCAAAGTATGCAATTATCATTTTGTATGAATAGGACAACACATATTTTTTAAAAGCTTCACTATGCACAATCATGTGCCTGCAGCCCTCAGCGCAGTGGCTGAGCTGCAGAGGCACGAGTTTGCCCCCCCCCCCGACGGGGAGAGGCAGAGGGCGCCCGGTTAGGCACACAGGCTGGAGGGCGAGGTCTGCGCTCCTCTCAGTCTGCGTCGGGCGTGGCTTCGGCCCCTCCCACCCACCCTGTATGTTATGTAGGCATTTGCTGGTTGCTTCTTTGAGGAGCCGGGTAGGAATTTTTTCACACCCTGGCTGATTGGCGTTGCCCAGGTTGTGTTTTTCGCCTACCCAACATAGCATTGCAATGGATTGTGGATTTAGCTATTGGGAGGTGCTGTTAAATAGGCGGTCACTTTAGTGGCAGGTTTTTTGGGTTTAGGGCACTATGCGGCCAGGGGAGGACTGTGAAGCATCCCCCTTTTGGGGAATTTGGGGTCTGGCATGATCAACCCTGGTGTTTGAAGACCCAGGTGGAGATTGCAGACTGCCAGGAGACTCGGCTAGAGGGTGCTTTCTGGCGAGACGTGCATCTGGGTTTGGGCCCTCTAGTGTGGGCCTCCCTGCTGGGCCTGCCCGGAGGGAGCTGAGGCGCTCAGCTCTGGCTGGGTCTCTCGCCCGTTAAGGCAGGGAAGCGGTCACAGTGACCCCTAGCCCTGGCCAGGCCGCTGGTGGGGTACCCTTGCTGTTTGTGAGGTTAATTAATAAAGTGGCCCAATTTTATTTCAATCACTTGGTGTCTGTCTCGTTATTTCATCCTTGGGGGGGCAAACATGTACCAGCAACAAGCCAGGGTTTCCAGTTATGCATCCCAAAGCTTGAAAATATATGTGTTGCTCTGTTCACACAAAATGGTGGCCATGCATAGCAGGAGGGTAAACTGCAACGTGCTTTCCTGGTCCAGGAAGTAGAATAGGACTGGCAAAAACATAAGGACTGAGAAGAAAATTTAGTAAAACATAGTTGCAAGGACATTTAGATGGTTCTTCTCATGTACAATGGAAGAGCCCCATGGCGCAGAGTATTAAAGCTGCAGTACTGCAGTCCTAAGCTCTGCTCATGACCTGAGTTCGATCCCCAGTGGAAGCTGGGTTTTCAGGTAGACGGCTCGAGGTTGACTCAGCCTTCCATCCTTCCGAGGTCAGTAGAATGAGTACCCAGCTTGCTGGGGGGAAAGCGTAGATGACTGGGGAAGTCTGCCGTGAAAACGTTGTGAAAGCAACGTCACCCCAGAGTCGGAAATGACTGGTGCTTGCACAGGGGACCATTCCTTTCCTCTCATGTACAGGTATACAGATTTAAGGTCATCAAAATTTACAAACAGTTTTCAGGGGTCACATTTTTCTCTTATATAAAGTTGCTGGTTTTTTACTCTGCTGTAGAAACAACCTTGAATTACTCATCCCTGATATTTCAAATTGTAAGTCCCTGTGACGATTTCACTTCTTTATTCTGTGTATCAAATACACAGGTCTTTGCATTTGGATCATTTTTGTATTTCCCTGTAAAACAAATACTGTTTTCAGTGTTATCAGTCAGCATTATACATTGCGTATTATCTGTAAAGGATATCAATCAATCAATCAATCTTTATTAAAATGGTTCTTGACCAGCACAAAACATAATAGAATTTGTATACTCAAAAATTAATAAGTCTTTAAAACTTAACTCCCATATAGAATAAATATGATGTTTAAAAATACAATTATAACAGTATTTCTTCAAATAATATTATTAAAAGATTGAAATCTTCATTAACTGATGAATTTTACAAGCTGCCCCAAAGAACTTTGTGCTACTTGCTGTAACCATTAGGCTTTCATCTGTTGCATGGCTAGGATACCTGTTAAGTAAAGGAAAACAAACTTAATACAAATCTCCTGATAAAGGGAGCAATGAAGTAATATGTGTTCTATGGTTTCAATCTCCCCTGTGCTACAGAGCATAGCCTATTTTACATCAGAACCCTTTTATATCACCTCTCTAAAACTGCAGAGATACAGGCTTAATATCTAGCATGCAAGAATGCCCTCCCGTGACTGGGTATCTCTGCCCTTTGGCTAAGATCAAGTGTAGTGTAGGTATAAAGCATTTGTATTTACATGGATACAATTTAAATTGTGTATAAAAGCCAACAAGCATGCTAGCATGATAGAAATGATTTTACAAAACAAGCAGCAAAAACCAGGGAGCCAATACCAATGGGATATGCGCTATCCCTGCAAAAGGAGGGAAGACAGCCTGGTATAGCCCAGTCTCATCAGGTTTCAGAAGCTAAGCAGGGTCAATATTTGGATCAGTGACCACTAAAGAAGACTCTGCAGAGGAAGGCAATGGCAAATTACCTCTGCTTCTCCCTTGCCTTGAAAGCCCCTTGCTGAGGTTGTTGTGTCTCAGCTATAATTTGAAGGCACTTACACACACACATCTCTACAACTCTGAAGCTTATCTCCCTGAGAAGACAATAGAATTGTTACTCTTAAAATTCTTACAGAATGATTCATAGCCAGGTCCAGAACAATAGTCTGGAAACAGTGGGATTTCAGTGGAACTTATTTCCAAGTAACAAGGTGAGGAGATCAAGATTTCCATGAATGAGTCTTCTATCTCAGCCAACCCGTCTAGTCAACAGGAATGAACCTCTGTTCTATTTCTGACAAGACAGCCCACATAGTTTGAAATTCAAAGATATAATATCTGTGTAGTTACTACGAGAGTCTGCATTGCCATAAAATATGCTGTAATCTTTGCCAGGGGTATGCGGTGCATTCCCCAGAGGATTTCCAACACCAAGCTGCACTTCAGAGTGCTTAACGGCCTATTCAAGCTTTGCCTTATAAGGCCTTTTAGTTTCAGTCCAGGGGGAATGACAGCTACTCGAAGTGCCAGCCTTCTGGGAACAGATGACAGCAGCCATTCACTTGCTTCTAGGGGCCAGGAACATTTGCTCTGCCTGTTATCATTTTTAGTTCCTGCCATGATAACCGGTGCAAGAAGGTGAACTGGAGAGGCCAAGCAAGATAGGACAATTCTTCATTTCCTTTTTTAAAAGGTTATAATATTACGTTGGAGTGCACAAACTAATTTTTACAGTTACTTCAATGAATGCTCAGAAGCCTCATGAACTGGGCATAGTAGGTTATCCCCATGGAGGGGCATATGGTGCAGATATTGGGAATGTGAACTTACATGTAGAGCAAATGCGTGTCTAGGCCCTGGGATCTGCAGGTTTCCTTCTGCAACCATGTTCCATGCACACCTGGTAACCTACACATCCAGACAGGGATGGCCCTAGACTGCCTGGCACCCTAGGCAAGGTTAGCTTCTGGCACGCACACACATACACACACCATGCACTGATAGCATCACTGAGTCACATGGAGAGCAGTCAATTTGGTGCCCCCAGAAGGCCGACACCCTAGGCAGTCACCTAGTTTGCCTAGTGGCAGGGCCTTCATCCAGACTGCAGAAGAACTGGCTCTCAGATGGGTGATATACTATAAAAGACATAGGTTTATGTCTTACTGTCCATGAGGAAAAGGCAAATAATTTCTGCTTCTCCCTTTCCCTGTAAGTCTCCCAAGACCTCCAAAAAGTTTACTGAGATCTGTAAGAATCTCATATACAAAATGTTGTGGGGAACTACACCGAAGAGGCAGAATTTTGGACATCACGATCACTTCTCTGTTGCACCAGCAGAGACTTCTGTTTCAGCAGAACCTCCACTGGTAGACTGCTGAGAAAGAGAAAGCGCTATCACCTGATTTTCTACCCTCAACGCAGCCTCCTACCATGCCCATGGCACTTTCCCCACTTGGCCGCCATGACTCCTAGCGCCTGCTCTTCAGCAATGCATATCTATATATCTTGCAAAAATGGCCTTGAAAGCAGGTAATCAGTGTTTATTTAGAAGATGACTTGACAATCCTTGTAGAATCCCTATGTTATTGACTGTAGACCACCTGTTTCTTTTCCTTTTCTCACAGTCATTCTTTATATTAATTGCTAGGTGTCATTCTACCGCCCCTTGCCCTCTTTCCATCCCCAAACTGCTAGTTTGTGTACCAGAACAGAATTTCTAGGAAGATGAGAGAGGAAGGGGCTGTGTCTGAGCATCTGCTTGGCATGCAGAAAGTCCCAAGTTTGATTCCCAGTGTCTTCAATTGAAAGGACTCAGCAATAAGTGAGGTGAAAGACCTCCCCCAAGGCCCTGTGTAGAGCTGCCACCCACCTGAGTAGACAATACTGAGTCAAATGGTCAGATTCAATATAATGAACACAGCTTCATGTGTTCAGAAGTGTTTGCTTAAGAACCATTTCTTCAGGCAGTTCTCATCAATTTCATTGCTCCTATTTACATTACACGTCAGAACAGTTTCCCTCATCCTGTGAATCTCATGGATATTTGATGACCTCCATCAATATACTTAGAAGAATCTTATAATAACAGTGCTTTGTAGGAAGTCAGTGGGCTTATGCAAGCTTTTATTAACATTTTAGTTGCAACCTGGCCTCCTATCCACACAGAACTGTTCTTTCTCTAACTTTGTCACATTTCCCCCTTTGTGACATTCTCCCACTTCTCCCATCAGTTCACTCTTTGTTTGCCCAAGCATGTCTTTTTTGTTCGCTTTCCTGTGTGCTTTTGGCAAAGCATTTTCATTCCAAAAGTTCCAGCCGCATAGTATTGCTCCAATATTCATTTTCCATAGTAGTTGTAAAGGTTACATGCCATAGGATTGCAAGCATTATTTCCATTACCCAAAAAAATAGCTGATGATTGGGTCTCAGGCAGTGTTGAGGGTTAACAAGCTGTAATATGTGTCTTTAAATCCAAGACAAGTACAGTAAAATTATGGTGATCCACACCATAGTTTGATGGATTTCACTGCATGCTGCTAATGGAAAGTGAGGGTATGCTGTTTGGCTCTGGACTCAGTACAGGCAAGTCTAGGCCCCATTGTTTGAGTATCTGTAGCAGAGAGGGCAGCAGGAAGGCCTATGCTGTGGTATAGGGCTGTTAGGTCTTCCCTGGCTGCTGGAGGGTGAGGAGTAAAGATGCCAGATCCAGGTTGGGGCAGCCTGGAGATTTGGATATGAAGAGGACAGGGACCACAGTGGGGTACATGCCATAGAGTCCACCCTCCAAAGCATCCATTTTCTCCAGGGTAACTGATCTCTGTGGGTTGGAGATCAGCTGTAATTCCAGAGGATCCCCAGTTCCCACCTAGAGGCTGGCATTCCTACGTGTGGTAGGGTTGCCAGCTTGGCAAATTCTGGAAGTTGGGAGGGAATGCCTGAGGAGGACAGAATTTAGGAAGGGGAAAGAGCTCAGCAGGGGTGTGATAATTCTCTAGGACTTCCATGATCTATAGTATATCATAGAGTCCTTCCTCTGAAACTGACTTCTGCAGTCTGGATATCAGTTGTGATTCTAGTAGAACTGCAGGATTTACCTTTAGGTTGGTAACCCTAGTCTGGAGGCTCAACAAAATACTCTAGCTACTTCTCTCAATCGCCCCACCTGACCATAGAACTATACGCTGGTGTTGGATGGATGCTTAAGTTCACCTAAATTTAACTGAGGGGTTCTGTTTTTTAAGCAGTTTTTATGGTTTGTCTCTAGCCTGAGACTGTTTTATAAATATCAGCGTAGGCTGCTAAATGTTCCATTATGCTATTTTTTTTTGTCTTTGCCTTGTTTTGATGCTGTTGGTTTGATTGTATTGTTCTACTTTATGAGCCACCTCAAGCAAGTATTTGAAGAGGCAGCAAATACATTTTCTATATAAGTAAATAATAAATGGTCTTGCCTGTGGTATCTGGGTTGCCAGCACTGAGTTGGGAAATACCTGGAGATTTGGAGAGTGGGGAGAGAGGCGAAGGACTTCAGCTGAGATGCCATGCCACAGAGTCCACCCTTCAAAGCAGCCATTTTCTCCAGAGGTACAACTCTCTGTTGTCTGGAGATCAATTGTAATAGTGAGAGAACTCCAGTCCCCACCTGGAGGCTGGCAACCCTAACATTGAATACCTGCAGCCAATATGTCAATGTATCCAAACTCAACTGAGACCTGGTGTGTTGTAGAGATTAGAGAGCCAGGCAACCTGAGTTTAATTCTCATCCTGCCATGGTGCTAGAAAAACTCACTGGGTGGCCTTTGACCAGTCACTCACTCAGTATAACCTAATTCACAAAGTTGTTGCTCTGAGGCTAAAATGGAAAAGGGGTATACAGTGTTGTAAAGTGCTGTGGGACCTCACTCAGGAGAACAGTGGGGAGTATAAGTAATTTTTTTAATGCAGTTTTAGATTTCCTTCGGGACTCTAGAGAAACTGAAGAAAATTTGGTCCTTCCCAACAGTGAACGTATGAGTGTATTATCTGTTTACAGGGAACAGAGCCACTGTTGTACTCCTATTCATACAATTTGGATAGGCTTCTTCATGTGGATAATTAATGCTAATCACTTAATTTTTGTTGAATAGTAAAAGTGGATAGAATGAAAAATCAGATGGCAACAGACTTGTTTACGCATCAAACTACTACTCAGTTGATGCCCTGTCAGAAACTGCCATGCCAGACAGTCACATAATGGCAGTCAAGCAGCAGTGCATAATAACTTCAGTATTAATAATATGTGGGATAACTATAGTAATTTATATTTTTCAAAAGCATTTCAGCGACCATAACATGAATAGTTTAATTCCATCAAAATACATGGTGAATTTAAATTTCTTTTCTGTATTGTCCAAAACATGCCTGTTTGTCTCTAAATTTCTACGTTTCTGTTCCACTGAACCTCATTTAATTCAGCTCATAACTTTTGAAAATCTTAAGTGGAAGTCAAAAACACTTGAAAGGACGAGTATATGTATATCAGTACTACTTATCTTGCTTATCCTCTGAGGCATACTGGTACGTTGCCTCTCCTTCATTTTATTCTAGTGACAACCCTGTGAGGAAGGTTAGACTTAGAGTGTACCTTGCTGCAGGTTACCCAGTGAGCTTCCATGGCAGAATGGAGATTTGAACCTGGGTCTCCCAGATCCTACTCTGAAGCTTTAACCATTACACCACACTGGCTTTCCAGTATGCTAGCCCCTATATTACTCAAAACCAGGGCTTTTTTTGAGCAGGAATGCAGTTCCGGCTGGCTAGGTGTCAGGGGGTGTGGCTTAATATGCAAATGAGCTGTTGCTAGGCTTTTTCCACTAAAAGCCCTTTGCGAAACAATGATGATGTCAGGGGATGTGACCTAATATGCAAATGAGTTCCTGCTGGGCTTTTGCTACAATAAAGCCATGCTCAAAACTATCTATACCTGAAGCCCCTGCACCATTCTAGCTTGTTTCATGGTCCAAGACAGGAAGTAAAAACAGAAGGTTTATTAGGCTCCTAATGGTCCATCATATATGTGATGGTATGCTGAATTCAGCTTTATGGGCTTCAGCTTGGATAGGTGGCATGCAGCCTTTTTCAAACAGGTTTGGGAAGTTCTGCAGCTTGTTTGGGTAGCAGTGATAATGTGTTCAGATCTCAATACCAATGGAAAATGATGGTTCCACCACAGCCCTCTTAACAGCCACAGGGGGCCTTAATACCCTTCTATAAAGTCTGCATACATCACAGCTACTAATAGGTTTTTAGAATTAGCCCAGTCCAATGGATGTGAGAGATCTGTGGTGTTTGGAAGTAGTCATTCAATAAGGAACACAGAAAATTATGAACCCAACGGTCTCAATACACACAGATGGTGTATGTGACTTGCTATTTGTGACTTACAGTGAAATCCTATACAGATCTATTCAAAATCCTACTCCACTCTACTCAGTGGAGCTTGATCCCAGAAAGCATCTTTAGGATTGCACTATGAAGTGTAGAAATGGATTAGAGTCATGCTTTTTAATCAAGAGATCTAAGGCTGTACATTCATCCTTTGCAGCAAACTCTGCTAAACTCAAAAGACTTTCTTTTGCATAAGCAGTACAGAATGCCACTATTAAACTGCAATTGTAGTCCCAATTACTTAAGAGTAAGATCCGTTAAATATAGTTGTTTGCACTTCTGTATAAACATGTTACCACACTGGAAATCCTATTTGTTCTACTTCTTGCCTCATGTCAGGATTTGAAATGTTAGAAATGTTTCCAATGCCGCACTTAGCAGAGTTTTACCATAGCAGGAAAAGAGGAAAATAGCACAGGGCCAGTAGCACATCATCACTTCTGTCAAATACCAGAAGCGACCTCATACTGCCTAACTCTGCTTAGGACTGTGCTGTGTGTAAAATTCCATTTACCCAGGTAGCTTTGTTTTCTTGAACTGAGGACTCACTAGATGAAATAACTTGCTGAGCATCACAATAAAATGTTGTCATGGTAGGAAATAAATATGACAGTTATATATAAACCATTATTTATCTGCTTGACTATCCTTCCATTTGTTGTCATATATAATCACTGCCCCATATAAAAAAATTTAACCTGACAAAGATGTAATACCACTCTTGATAAAAGCTCTTTCTAAAAGGCAGATCTTGAAGGCAATTCCTTATGAATTGTTACACCAGCTCTATAGAAGTTTACATTTTTGGAAGTCAAACATGTAGAGAAAAATAAACCATCTTTATCTGATACAGACACGTACGCAGGCCATTTAGTGTCCCTGTGGTGGTTCAAATTCAAACCCTAAAACAAACAAAAACCAGAATGGAGACAAAAAGAAAGCCTTTGTGATGTTAATTTGAGGCAATATTATTGGTGTTCTGGTTAGGAGAGGCCTAAAGGTCTCCCAGAATTACAACTGATCTCCAGATGTCAACAATCATTTATCCTGAAGAAAATGGCTACTTTGCAGACTATGGACTATGGTATCATTATCCCACTGACATTCCATCCCTCCCTAAACTCTGCCAACCCTGGCTCCACCTCTAAATCTCCAAGAATTTCCCACACTGGAGTTGGCATCCAAAAATGATTCAGGTCTGGTCTTGCAGCCAAATGGCAGAAAATAGAGTGAACTGCATGACTTCTGCTGAACTGGAAATCAAATTTTGATTGCTTCCTGTAAGTGAAAATGGAAAACTTACAGCCAGAGAATTCACAAGGAAGTAGGCTAGGCTAGTAGCTTTCTTGTGCTTTTCTTTAAAAAAAAAAAAAAAAAAAGCTTGCAGGCACTTTCATTACTTAGTAAGGTATTCTTAAGGTGATAGAGGATTCAAATGTACTTTAATCTACAGTACAATTCTCAAAAGAAGAGTTACATCAATGGGTTTAGAATAATGTACAGGAAGATAGTGGAGGTTGTTTCTGTTGGAGAGAAAGTTCTCAGAAAGCAAGCCAGTCAGAGTCCAACTCTAATCTGTTCCATAGCGCTTACTCCCAGGAAAGAGTTTTTTAGATTGCATTCTCACTTATTTGTGAAAAAAGTTCTGAAAATAATTCCAATAATATACCACTTGGATGCTGGCAACTCAACCTCTATCTGACAAAGGGAGCTTTGATTCTCAAAAGTGTATACTTTAACCACAAAGCTTTATACATAAGAACATAAGAGAAATCATGTTGGATCAGGCCAATGGCCCATCCAGTCCAACACTCTGTGTCACACAGTGGCCAAAAAAATTATTTATATACACACACACACACACACACACTGTGGCTAATAGCCACTGATGGACCTCTCTTTAAACTCTCTGTGCTTGTAGCCGCCACCACCTCCTGTGGCAGTGAATTCCACATGTTAATCACCCTTTGTGATTAATCATACATGAGAAAGCCCTATTCTGAGAGATTATGTGGTTGTGGATCCGGCTCTGTTGAAACTGTGGAACATGTGTTTTTGGTTTGTCAAAGGTATAACTACTTAAGAAAACAGTTTATTGACCCATTAATTCTCGATATTGATCTGCTTGTGGCAAATAAGCTTCAGCTTTTGCTTGGTGGCTTTGATCTAACAATCACAGTTTCAGTTGTAACATTTCTTCTGGGAGTGTTGAGATTTAAGAGACAAGTGGAGGATTTCAAAAAAATGGGAAATGATGTTTTATGTTGTGCACTTTGCTTATTTTAAATGTTTGTTTTGTAAAATCTGTAAAATTTATGCTATCGATGAATTTTCTATTTCATTGCCATTTGTTTATGGCCAAATGGTCGGTGAGCAATAAATACCGTATTTTTCGGACCATAAGACGCACTTCCCCCCCCAAAAAAGTGGGGGGGGGGAAGTGTGTGCGTCTTATGGTCCAAATACTAAAAGATGAGGGGGGGAGGGGCCTGCAGCCCCCGGGAGACAAGCGGCGAGATCGCTCCCTCCGCCCCCATCGCCAACCCAGCACTTTGCAGGCAGCGATCTTGCCGCTTGTCTCCCAGCCAGGCACGCAAGCGCAGGGCAAGCACGCCTGGCTGGAAGACAAGCGGCGAGATCGCTCCCTCCGCCCCCATCGCCAACCCAGCACTTTGCAGGGAGTGATCTCGCCGCTTGTCTCCCAGCCAGGCGTGCTTGCCCCGCGCTTGCGTGCCTGGCTGGGAGACAAGCGGCGAGATTGCCCTCACCACAAATCCAGCACTTCGCAGGCGCCGGCATGCTTCTCCCGCGCCTGCGTGCGGCCCCCGGTCAAGGCGGCCCGAAGGCTGCAATGGCGCCCGCATCACCGAAGATGGCCATTTGCGCACGTAGACGAAGGTGCGTCTTATGGTCCGGTGCGTCTAATCGTCCGAAAAATACAGTATATATGTATGTAAAACTTTATATAGTTTATGCAGTTCAAAAATGTTGGTTTCTAGCCCCCCTCCCTGTCAAACTGTAGGGCTGCCATGTTCTTTAACTGCCATTGCTCCTCCTGTGTCAAGCTTTTTCTGCAAATCAACTACTGTTAAAGACACAGGAGCAAGCCAGGTCAGGTTTTTAATTTTCTGGTAGGTTGGTGGCAGCTCAGGGAGAAGATAGTAGCTCCCTGCCAATAAAAGCTAAAATATTGGGTAGGTTTGCCAGTTCTGGAATGAGGAATTCCTGGCGATCAGGGTTGCAGCCTGGGGAGATCAAGATTGGGGAGGGACCTCAGCAAGATATAATGCCACAGTGTCAAGCCTCCAAAGCAGCCTTGTTCTCCAGGAGAACTGATCTTGGTAATTCTTGTGATCAGTTGTAATTCCAGATCTTCCAGCCCCACCTGGAAGTTGTCCATCCTAATACTGGGGGATAGGATAGCATGAACATTCCTTCCTTAAAAGGAGATTTTGCTGGATGAATAGAGTTGTCCATGGAGAAGCAAAGCATTAATTCCTCTCCATCCCATGCCTCACTGTCAAAAATGCTGGACACCAGAGAGAGTTTTACTAGTTAGACTTGAAGAGGGCTTGATGGGGGAGGAGAGGTGGCAGAATTTGAGAATCATCATTTTGGGCTGGGGTGGGGGACAACCTGTTGCTGGAGAATTAACCTAATATAGTTGATATTACATTTGTGCGTGATTGTGTTAAGTCTTGTCAGGTTGCTTCTGACTAAACTTAGGGAAGCCCTATTAAAAAGCCAAGGGCTGTTTACCTTCTAATTTGCTTATCATTATTCTCACTCTAACAGCTATTGTTCTCTTGAGATGGTTCAGAAGAAATACTACATACCTTATCTCTGAGCTGCTCTAACTAACAGACTTTGGGGGATTCTTCCCCCACTCCACCCCATCAAAGGTCTGTTATAATTTTTTGTTAGAATTTTATGCTCTTAAGTAAAGTTCAACAACAACAACAGTACTGCCTCTGCCTGCTTGGGAAAGAAAATAACTGGGACACAAGATGATAATGTGTGTTGCATCTGCATAATTCATAGGTGCTAAAATCCAGTTTGTTGAAGCGGACGAGCCATGGGAGAGCTCGATATGGAAAGACTGATGGCAGATTGTACACCGGGTCTGGGCTGGAGACCAAAATAGTCAGTGCTTGCAACAAAGCCATGAGAACATCCAAGCACCAGTATCTGCTGGCAGTAATAGCCTGGGGAAACCCTACTGACCCACGTTGGTAGCACAAGGGGCAGCAACATTTTGGTATTAAAATGTCAAGTCGCTTCAAAATTCAGAGCAACTGTTCAACAATGAGCCAGTATAAGAAAACCCATTTGTATAACACATACCATTTAGGGCTACCAAGCTCCCACTGGGTGTGAGGGATCCCCCACCTGGGAGAGCCCCAACCTGCTGGCAGGAAGCAGACTGCCAGGGGGATCCCAATAATAATAATAATAATAATAATAATAATAATAATAATTTTATTTTTATATCCCGCCCTCCCCCGCCAAAGGCCCTGCCCCTGAAGAGCCCTGTTGTCGGCATGATAACATCGTTGCACCAGGGATGACACGCGGAGCTGCTCTAGGACTCGCACTGAAAACTCTATGGTACCATAGAGTTTTACTGCTATTTCTAAAGTGTTTCTGGTGTGACGCTCTAGGAATCATGGTAAAACTCTATGGTACCATTTAACATTACTCTATGGTACCATAGAGTTTTCAGTGCGAGTCCTAGAGTGTCCGTGGACAGTGTCCCCAGTGTGATTACATCACTTCTGGATGACGTTATCATGCCAATAGGGCTCTTCTTATACTGGCTGCTTGTTGAATGGTTGCTCTGAATTTTGAAGCAGCTTTACATTTTAATGGCAAAATGTTGCTGCCCCCTGTGCTTCCAACATGGGTCAGTAGGGTTTCCCCAGGCTATTATTGCCAGCAGATACCGACGCTTGGATGTTCTCATGGCTTTGTTGCAAGCACTGACTATTTTGGTCTCTAGTCCAGACCTGGTGCACAACCTGTTTTTAGTGTGAATCCTAGAGTGTCCACATGCGATGTCCCCAGAGCAATGACATCACTTCTGGGTGACATCATCACACCCTACATGCTTCACATACGCAAAGAAGTCCCCCGCCACAGCGGCAGGGAGACTTGGCAACCCTTATACCATTTAACATTACTGATCATTAACATGTTGACTAACAAGCCATAAACTTTCTGCAGCCTGAACAATGGTTGTTGTGATTCCTTTATTACAAAGTGGCACGTACAAATAACAAGTACACGAAGTACACAGGAGCACCCAGTGGGATTGTTTTAGTGCATTGGAATACATTTGTGCAGGAGTGTGCATTTGAATTGCTGGCAACTGTTCACTTCTGTCATGTCTCTTTTTGTAAAGCCTCTCTAAGAAGTAGGATTGCCAGCTCCAGATTGGGAAATGCCTAGAGATTTGGGACGGGGGGGTGGAGGGAGAAACCTGAGAAGAGTGAAATTGAGGAGGGGAAGAGCTTCACTGGGACATAATGCCGTAGAGCAGGGGTGTCAAACATGCAGCCCAGGGGCCGAATCAGGCCCCCAGAGGGCTCCTATCAGGCCCCCAAGCAACTGGCTGTCATCTGCTTTCTTCTCCCTCTCTCTTGCTTCCTTCTGCATCACAGCTTACTTTACCAGGCTTGCTCAGTCATACAGGAACTACAGAGCAAAACCTCTATTTACTCCATTGCCTGAGGCTCCTCCCTTGGGGAGGAAAGGGGAGAGGGATAGCTTGCTTGGCCAGGCTCCCTCAATTGCACAGCAGAACTACTGAGCCAAGTCTTTCTTCCTTTTATTGGCTGAGGCTCCTCCCCCTCCTAGTCCCCTGAGGAAGGAAGGAAAGAGCCCAGTTCCCTGGATCCCATGGGAGAAATACAAAGAATCACCTTTAAGACCGAGTGCTAATGTTTTAAGCATAATTTAAGGTTTTCAAAAAAATCTGTGTTTGTCTGTGTCCTTTATAAAGTTTATACCTCTGCTACCTAATCATAAATAGGTACATACATGGCCCAGCCCAACCCGACATGGCTCAGTCTAACAAGGTCTCATTTATGTCATATTTGGCCCTCATAAAAAATGAGTTCGACACCCCTGCCATAGACTCCACTTTCTAAAGCAGCCATTTTCTCCAGGGGAACATATCTCTGTTGCCTGGAGATCAATTGTAATAGCAAATCTCCAGTCACCACTTGGAGACTAAAGCAACAGACCAAAACCGTGACTAACCACCCATGTAGTATAACAATGAATGTTATATATTTAGATTTCCACACCTGTTTATAACCACAACTTCAATATTTCAGTTCATAAACACATATAAGAATAAAGAACGGAGGAAGAATGGTGTACCAAATTATAGGAAAAGAAATTTTGTTTAGGGTTTTAGATTGCTTGCAATTTTGTTCCATATTAGCTTTTGTGTTAATAATGTTTGAAATAAATTTATATTTAAAAGAACTGAATAAAGCCCTTAAAGTCCATACAAACTCCAGACTTGAAAATCCAAATTCCAGACCTGAAAGATAGAAAGTGCTTGTAGTAGAAAGCTCTTGTAGTGCTCACATGTCCATTCTTCCTACAGATAAGGAATCTCTCATGCCTCCTCCTACAGAGATGCCAGCCTCAGTAATCCTCTATTTCAAAGAGTCTTTATCAAGAAGGCAATGAGTAGAAATCCAAAAACTCCAACATTTCCAGATTGCATTCAAATATTACAAGCACCAATTCTTCAGGGACATGTCATGGTTTTGGTCTGTTGCTTTACCACTTGGAGACTGGCAACCCTATGAAGCCATTTAGTCCCACAAAACTCTTTGCCTGTCACATGCTGCTTATTCGATCATCCCACCTACTATACCTTAAGTTAAAGGTTAGATTTTATTTTTTTTTTAAAGTCATATTTGGTTTTGAACTGAACCACATTTATCTCTACAACCATTGTGGATGCATAGCATGGCAAGTCTTCACCTGCTGTCTGAGCTTCTGAACCAAATCTAAGAACTCAATTAGATTTTTTTAGAGGAATATAATGGTTAAGGTGACCTACTAGGATGTTTTTAGGTTTAGGCATCTGCAAATCAGGAGCATGGGTAAATTCAGCGGTGGCGAAATCTTCATTAGAACTTGCAGGGCCTGTGGGAGGATGAAGAATTTAGCAGATCAATTGGCGTAAGCAATGAGCTTTTGAACCACTAAGATGGTGGAAGGATTCATGACCATAAGTCTCCAAGGCTCCACTGAGATAATTTAGCAAGGTTGGCATGTTGATTACAATAGCACTACCCAGGAATTAGGCCTTCTTTGGGCCCCAGATCCTCCATACTGGATTTTGATTGGTCCAGGAACACTTTTGCAGTTTGGTGATTAATAGGGTTGCCAAGTCCAATTCAAGAAATATCTGGGGACTTTGGGGGTGGAGCCAGGAGAGTTTGGGGGTGGAGCCAGGAGACATTGGGGCGGAGCCAGGAACAAGAGTGTGACAAGCATAATTGAACTCCAAGAGAGTTCTGGCCATCACATTTAAAGGGACAGCACACCTTTTTAAATGTCTTCCTTCCATAGGAAATAATGAAGGATAAGGGCACCTTCTTTTGGGGCTCATAGAATTGGACCCCCTGGTCCAATCGTTTTGAAATTTGGGGGATACTTTGGGGAGGGGCACTAGATACTATATTGAGAATTTGGTGCCTCTACCTCAAAAAACAGCTCCCCCAGAGCCCCCGAAACCTCCAAATCAATTCCCCATTATACCCTATGAGAATCGATCTTCACGTAGGGAATAATGAAGACGTTTCCCTCTTCACCCCCCCCCCCCCCGTTTCTGGCAAATCTGATGCAGGGGACTGGCCTCTCTACTCACGAGTTGCTGCCAGCTTCTCACAGCAACACAGGCACACCAGCTGGGCACTTTATGGCATGGAATAGGAAGCCGGCAGAACTCACTCACCTCCGGAGGTGCAAAGGCACATGGTCCTTTGGAGGCGGGGCTGGGCTCCCCTCCCTTCACCGGCCAGCTGACTGGGGGCAGGAAGCAGCCTGAGAAAACGGAAGAGCTCTGACTGCTGCGATCGGGGCTGGGTGGGAAGGGCTGCCATTCTCCCCCCCTCCCGCTTTCCCTTTTTTGCCGCGCGGGGGGAGGAGGAGGCTCCAAATCGGGGGCCTCCAGGCCAAGCGGGGGATTTGGGAAGCCTAGTGATTAACAGTGTAAGATGTAAAGTACTGGAGTAATGGAGGAGACTGTCTACATTTGAACCAGAATAATGTAAGATTTCCTTTTGGCAAGAACAGATTTCCTGTTGTACAGAACAGCATCAAGCACAATATGCTTGGGCAGAGGGTTTTTTATAGAAAAAGCCCAGCAGGTACTTATTTACATATTAGGCCACACCCCTGACATCACCATTGTTTCACACAGGGCTTTTTGTAGAAAAAGCCCAGTGGAACCTCATTTGCATGTTAGGCCTCACCCCCTGACGCCAAGCCAGCTGGAACTGTGTTCCTGTGCATTCCTGCACAAAAAACCCCACTGTGCTTGGGGTCTCCAAACACCAGAGCTGAAAGCAGCTTGACCAGCTCAAACAAAGAGATAGTGAGGCAGTAAGATGGATGGTGTGCTGACAGAATCTCTCACAATCACAGCAGAAGATACAATACCTTGACAGTTGAAGTCTATTGACCAGTGTTTCTGCTGTGAGAAATAAGGTCACAGTAGACTCCAATGATCTGGTTATGTTTGAATTATTTCCCACAGAATAACCCTCTGAGGAGTAGGTGAGGGAGAAGGTTTCTGTGTTAGCTCTATAATGTCCTAACTTTTTATGGACCAGCATGTTCTCCCTGTCCTCCTCCTATTCAAACATACTCATTTGCTATCTTATTATCCAGGCCCAATTTTCATCATTCTGTTGTATGTGTATATCAGCACTTAAATCTCTGAATAGGTACAAAAATAAGTACATTAAGAGAAGATAGGAAGCACTCTGCTGGATCAGACCAGTGGTCCATCTAGCCCAGCAGCCTTTTTCACACATTGGCCATTTGGTTACCCCAGAAGGCCAATGAAGAAGACACAGAGGCCAAGGCCTTTGCCTCATGTTACCTCCCTAGCGCTGTTATTCAGAGATTTACTGTCTCTGGATGTGGAAGATTCCTCTAGTCATCATGGGTAGTGACTACTAAGGACTATATAATCAAGTTCTAAAGGCAAAAATTTAATTTATTTGCATTTTAAAATTATTTTGTTTTCTTAAGAAATTTAGAAGCAAAGATATTATAGCAGTAGATTGCAGATCATACCAAATTCATAGCCAACAGAGAAGTTGGGGTGGTTATAGGATGGGTGGAAGAGGTACACAATGTCCTGCATGCCTGTATTTTCTCTGGGAACTGCTTTGCTCCTATAATTTTTCTCCTTGTAGGAGTCACTTCTCGCCTTGGAGTCCCACTGGATTGAAGAATAGCTAGAAAAGTTGGCAGGAGGATGCTTGGAAAGAGATTGAGTCATCTCCATGCCCTATTCTCATGCACTTTAAATTGCCCTCCCCCGTGCACTCACACATACTTTGTATGGACCTGGCAGTGACCCAACTCCTTCACATGTCATTGCAACTAGTTGGACCTTATACTTCTAGTGATTTGGAACTGTTTATGCATCATAAAAAGTAGGATGGGATTAACTTTGTAGAAGGAGCTCAGCACCAGTGTTGTGGTTTGAAGGCTCCTATTCTTCTTCCTTTACCATTCCTCTTTTCTTCCAGATCAGGTTGCTTGTTGGATGATGAAGGGTGAACAGTATTATAGCTACTAAGACAAATGTTTCTAATTCTGTCCCTCGTCCACACTGGCTGTCTGCCATGTGCTGTCCTTTGGCATGAAAATAGAATTGTCTAGCATTCTGTGCTGTTTGGAGCACCTATTGTGTCACCGATTTCCTAGAGTGGACTATTTCTTACTCAGAGAATAAAGCCAACTAAGCCACGAACAATTCAGCATGTTGTACTTTATTAATAAAATATTGTTTAACTTGTTGGATGCTGAGGGTTTTGAAATGGTTCCATGGTGAAGTTGTGTCAAATGATGGCAAATGTTCCATGTTTTGAGGGGAGTACCTTGGTTTTAAACACATAAAGTAAACAATCCTAAAGAACATTTCTCGAATTGCTTTTTAATTATGAAATATGTTTTTGAAATAGATGATTAGGTAGCCATGTTGGTCTAAAGCCAAATCTGGAACCAAAACCTATGCAACAGCTTTTATTGTGCTCAAACCAAAATAACATCAACAGCATTTTATGTGGGTAGCTGTTAGGGTTGCCAGTCTCCAGGTGGGGGCTGGAGATCTGGAATTACAATGGATCTCCAGATGACAGAGGTTGATTTCCCTTGAGAAAATGGCTGCTTTGGGGGTAGACTTGATGGCATCATACCCTGCTGAGGCCCCTCCCAATACCCTCACTAGGCTCCACCCGCAAGTCTCCAGGGATTTCCTAACATGGAGCTGGAAATCCTAGTTAGTCATTATTATTCTGTAGTAGTAGAACAAAGTTTGAGTCCAGTAGCATCATAGGCCAACACAATTTACTAGGGATATGGTATCTGACAAAGTGAGCTTTGATTTACAAAAGCTTGTACTCTGAAAAATGCTGTTGGTCTTTAAGCTGTTGCTGGATTCAAATTTTGTCTCACAAAACAGCTCATAAGCCTTCAAGGCTCCTATTTTTAAAGTCATTTGTGCTGAAATAAAGGGTTTTTTTAAAAAAAATTCAGATTGGAATAGGGTTGCCAGTCCCCAATTCCTGTGGGGATTCCCCTGCTTTGGGGGGCTTTGATCCATCATCTGCCAGCTTCCAAACAGAGACATTGTGGTGCAACCTCCCTGATGTGCTCACATCACTTCTGGGTGAGATTATCGTACTAGGGACATCATGCAGGGCAAACTCTATGGTTTTGAGGGTGGGAAAAACCATAATTTCACCCAAATATCAGAGCATTTTCGCATAACATCCCCAACATGATGGCATCACTTTAAGGTAATGTCATTGCATTGGGGATGTCATGCAATGACGCTGTCCGCCAGAATGCCTCCGAAATTCCCCCACCAGATGGGTGAGGGGACCTGGCAGCCTCAGTTAGGAATCTGATCTTCTTTTAATTTTAAATCAGATTGTTTGTTTGAAAACTTTTAAGCTAGCCTTGCTGCACTCACAACTTGTTCTCTATGTCACACCAGCGGATGTAGGTACATGTCAAAAGATTTATCTCACAGGCTCTTTAGGGCTCAGATAAGAGCCAGTGTGGTGTGAGAATTATCATATGGCAGTGTGTGTAGTATAGCCAGGAGATCCTAAGATTGTCTGGCAGTCAGAAGTTCTAGCTCTTTTAGGGTTATGCATCACTAGGTAGCAAGCTAGACTTGTTTTTTTTTAAGGCAAGAGATGTTTCAGAGGCGATTTGCCATTGCCTGCCTCTGTGTCATTCCCCTGGTATTTCTTCCAAATACTAACCATGACCAACCCTGTTTTAGCTTCCATTATCTGATGAGATCAGGCTAGCTAGCCTAAGCTATCCAGGTCAGGGCAGTGTGGTGTAGTAGTTAGAGCATCTGACTAGGAACAAATCTCCAGGTTCAAATTCCCACTCTGCCGTGAAAGCTTACTAGAGAGTCTGGGACTGGTCATATACTTTTTCCCAAAGAGGAGATGCATTCTCCCATTTTCCATATGCAACAACCCTGTGAGGTAGGTTAGGGATGCCCCAAGATCACTAGTAAGCTTCCATGGCAGAGTAGAGATTTGAACCTGTGTCTCTCAAATGCTAGGATCAACTGTGGGATCATTAGAGTTTTAGGACATCTTTTCAGATAGACCTGGTGCAGCCAAAATTAAGTACTGTGCTTTCAAAGTTCCATTAATTTCAGTGTGGCAGAGCTAAGCATGGACTGCAATATATAAACATCTCCTCTGAAAGAAATGGGACCTAAACTGTGCAGGTATTTTCTGGAAATAAACTCCATTGATTAGACTTCAGGAGGATACTGAGTGGACCAGTTTAGGATTATTCTCTGAGGTACTTAACTTTGTCTAGATGGTGCTCTGGATGTGTTTATGCATTTACAGGTTGGTGACTCATATTGGGAAACAACCGGCAAAGCAATATTTAAAGCAGAATAGCTCCAGTTCAGTGATTTAAGAGCCCACCAGGTTGTGCCTTGTGAAATATTTGTTTCTAGTCCAAAGGAAAACTAGACCTGTTCCCAGACTAGCCTTTTTCCTGCATCTACTGGGTTTGTTTTTCTGCACATTCTAGCCAGGCAAGCAGATTTCCAGTTCACAGAGGCAATGGATTGCTTTCGATTTTTCCCGTTAATCCTGCTCCATATTGTTGGATTACAACTAAGAGATTTATAGCCAGCACTGTAAAGCCAACTTGTCCATACTTTTGCAGTAAAGATTATCAGTTTATAACCATTCAGCCTTTGACCAGATCATTAAGAGATTCTGACTACAATCAGCTTAAAAGTAAATGAGGAGTTATTGGATTTTGGCCTGCTGATAGTGGGCTAGATTCAACACAAACATGCACTAAATCCTGAGTGTAAATTAAGATCAGCAGTTGGGGGGGATGCCTTGTCCCTTTAATAATGGTTTAATGTGCGGAAATGCCCTGAATAGCTCAGACTAGCCTGACCTCATCAGATCTCAGAAGCTAAGCAAGTTCGGCCCTGGCTAGTATTTGGATGGGAGACCACCAAGGAATGTCAAGGTTGCCGTGCAGAGGCAGGTAATGGCAAACCACCTTTGAATGTTTCTTGCCTTGAAAACCCCATGGAGGGTTGCTATAAGTCAACCACAACTTGAAATGGGCAGCTGACACTTTTCATGGCATGGAGCGAAATAACATTTTCATATAATTGCTGCAGATCAAACTATTAAAGGGATGGCTAGGGTGGTCACTTTAAAATTTAAGGGACCAGTTTAAAATGTAGCAACCTTAGCTTTAAAAACAAGCTTTTTGCGTTACTTTAGAGGCCCATCGCAGGACCCAGAAGACAACAGTTCTTACCCACCTGGGGCCTCCACCCAAGGAGTTCTAGATCCTTTGAGAAATGTGAATGTATGCACAAATCTTCTTCCTTTGATATTCTGTGATTGTGTTGTCATCATTTATATAGCAAATGATAGAGGGTGGAGTTTATGGAAAGGGTGGAGTTTAAAGTGATGCGATATATGCCATCTTGCCATAGAAATATACACCAAGTTGCAATTATTCCATGGGGGGGGGGAATATAATATTCATATTTAATTTTTATTTTTTCCCTTCAAGAAACCTTTAAAGATTATTTTCACAGAGCAGACCAATTACATGTGTATATTACATGTAATTGGTCTGCTCTGTGAAAATAATCTTTAAAGATTTCTTGAAGGGAAAAAATAAAAATTAAATATGAATATTATATTCCCCCCCCATGGAATAATTGCAACTTGGTGTATATTTCTATGGCAAGATGGCACATTCATGACCCATATCCTCCCCCTCATTGCCTTTATTTACCTTTATTCAAGAATCTGTTAGCCAATCCAGTCACATAGTTCATGTGCAATGTGTACCTTGGCCCAGAAATAGCACTTACCATAGACCCTTTTTCACTTATTATATTCTGGGTATTTTTGCCTCATGCTCCAAGAAAATGCATAACCCTTTCTCTGTGCATGCTCACCATTTTGTGCAAATAGGGCAATGTATGTATTTGCAAGCTTCAGTACACATGACTGGAATCCCAGATTTGTTGCAGGTACACATTTGCACGCACCAAAGCTTGAAAACAATGTGTTGCGCTATTCATGCAAAATGGGGACTACAGAATACTGTACTTATCCCCTTAGGGGAAAGCATTAGGAAAGGAATTCCAGGCTCACCCTAAGCACTTCCATGATGCTTCCTTTCACATGCTTTTTCACCTAAATCGGTCTAGCCAAGCTGCATCAGGAGAGAAAGAAATGACTTGGAGAGTCCCCTTGAGCCCTTTCCTTTCCATCCAATATCAGCTCAAAAATCACCCTTCCCCTATGAAGAATAAGGGATGTCCCTCATCAGTTTCTCTGCGGGAGGGAAAAGCCTCCCCAGAGAATTTTGAGCTGGAAAATAACAGCAAGGTAAAAGGCGCTTCCCTGATCTCCTCAGGTCTGGGATGGGAGACCACCAAGGAAGGCCAGGGTTGGCACACCCAGGAAGGCAAATCACCCCCTTGTTGGTTTCTTGCCTTCAAAATCCTCCAGAGTCAGCCGAAACTTGGTGGCCCCTTCAACGACTAAAAGGGTTAAGCAGGCTTCCCGTGGTCACCTCTGTGGTTTCCCCCCTTGTTCAAATGCAGCCTGACACCAGGTTTCTTTAAGTTTTAAGAAAGAAACGCCCGCACTGAAAAGAATGAATGCTGGGACAGGGCTGAATCCTTTGCTTGAGTAAATAACACCCAGTAATGAAAAAGGTATGCTCTCGCATTAAGGGAAAAAAGGAATAATAACCAACCTTTCCCTAAGGCAGCTAAATCCTCCCACCCCACCCCCCTTCCACAGCTGCCTGATGCCTGCCCAGCCGCCGGCTGGCGACGGCCACATTCGCTGTAGTAAACGGGGTGTTCGCTTGCACCTTTCCCCTCCACCCCTCTCTGGGCAGGGAGTGCAGCGCCGCCGCCTCCCCTCCCCTCCCCTCCCCTGGCGGGCCTTTCCCCGCCGGCGCTGAGGACTCGGCTGTGTTGCCGCTGTCAAGGCCCGCTGGGGTGAGAGCCCGCCGTCCAGAGGAGGAGCAAACATGCCGCCAAACGTCAAGGCGAAAAAAACGGGGGGGAGGGGGGAGTTACAGCCATCTCCCGGACTCAGCAGCTTCGCGAGCACATAGATGGCTCGTGTGACAGCGGCGGCGGCGGCAGCACCCAGCAGCAGCGATGAAATGCAGCTAGCAGTCCTGCAGCTGGGAGGCAGGAGGCGGGCAGCCCTGGGGGCGAGCAGGAGCTTGCCGTGAAGCCGGGGCGGCGGCGGCGTCTTTCCAGCTGCGGCTGTTTGTTTCTTTCCGCTCTCCCTGGGCATCTTTCCCGAGACTTTGTGGGCAGATCAGGAGCGGGGGTGCCTCCCTCGGTGACAGCGTCTTCTCCTCGTCCCTTCCTCCCCCCCCCCTCCCCTTCTCTTGCCTCTTCTTCTTTCTTCCTCCTGCCCTTGCATCCTTCCCTCGTCCAGGATGGCGGAGGCTGAATTGCACAAGGAAAGGCTGCGAGCGATTGCAGTAAGTCCCCCGGGCTTGAGCCTGCCTTTTTGTCTCGGGAGGGGGAGGGGGAGGACACCGAGCATAAGGAGGCTCTCAGCCTTCCAGCACAGAAGCCCTGGAGAAGGTGGTGGGGAAGTTTTGTCGAGTTCGCCTTTAGTGCTGGATTGCTTTTTGGCGCAGGAATGGCCAGGCATTTGCTCCTGAAGCAGAGTACCAGTCCTTGGGTTTGGATGGGCTCGCCCTTCACTGAGGACAGGAGAGTGCATGGTAGCCTTCCAGAAAGACCTGCATAGGAAGAGTAGAGATAAAGAAGGCAGGAAGGGCAGGGTCTTCTCTTTGAGCAGGAAAAAAACCCCAACTATTGGATAAACTCTAGCTTGGCAGATATTTGGGGAACAGAGTGGTGGTCACTCAAAGGACACACACAGATTTTTTTTTCCTGATTAAATAATGACTTGCATTATTTAAATGATTAAAGATTGCGTCAGGATTTTTAAGAATTTGAACTAAGTCCAACTATCATCGGTATCGCGGGTCAGTTAAGTAGTTGATTTCTTTGACACTGAACCATAACTTTGTTTGCCCATCTTGAATGCCCATATATTGAATATATGAGCTCAGGGGAAGACATACTCTTATGGGCATTGCAAGAGAAACAACCAGTCACCTACCCCTCTGTAGGACCAATTTTTCAATTATTATGGTTTAATATAGTGAACTTAGCAGAAGTTCGTGCTCGAACGTGCTCGAAATACAAGGGCTCTAACACATATCAGGCTCGTGGTTCACCCACATCCTGGGTTTTGGTCAGAGAGGGTTGGCTGCTTTATTGCATAAACACACAAACGTAACTGCCTTTTCATTCAAAATATCTCAAGTGCCATCCCAGGTAGTTTAACAAAGCAATGCTTAGACTGCTTTTGAATATGGAATCATAACAAGTGATCAGAAGAGAGGAGGAAGAGAGGAATCAAAGGTAGATTCTTCAGGAGCTTTTAGGGTCCCATCTCTTTTTAAAGACCACACTCACTTTAAATTGGACAAAAGAAATGTGAGTGAAGCTTAAAACAAGGTTAAAAGTCATATGGCTAAAAAAAGGACACACACACACCCCCGCTGATAAATATCAAAGTACTGTTTTCTTCCAGGACTTTTAACATGCATTGTTCAAATCACAATCTCATCAGAATTAGAATGTGCAAAAAAGTCAGAGTTTTACTCAGTATTTTGACGTACTAAGCATCCCCCTGTTCTATCTTGAACTGTCCCAAGGGGGGATCTTTTCCGCATAAGTGCAGTGCTTCCAAAGAGCCATTGTGCTTTCTGCTCCTCTACTAACCCTGCATGAACTTGCCCTTGAGGTAACACACTGACATTCATCCATCATGTGCGGAGCATTCCCCTCTTTACTTTGTAGAGCTGTTCTGCTTACTCAAGCAGAGCTGCAGGCTCAAGAAAAGGCTGGGCTGGAGAGTACGTGCAGACGTCTGCACATCTCAGGTCTGAAGTGAGAAGGCAGAAAATGACTGTGGCAGCCTGGATTTCAAGAACTCTGCCAGAGCGTTGCCAATGATCAACAGATGTTGTGTTTTCACTGTAGCCAGCCACAGATGGATTCTATATTTCCTTTGTAGGCACAGGAACAGCTGCTGGCCTAGCGACTCTAGGAGGCTGTTTTGCTTAGGTCATTTAATCCACTAATATGTGTCTTTTATATTCAAAATATGCAGACCTCCTCGCCATTGAACTCCTTTGAAAACATTCCCAGAAAACATCAAATAGGCTATGCTGTTTGGGGGATAGAAAGTTGGATGGTTTAAAAGTATTTAATATTATAGCCACCAGAAAGTAGCTTTGTGGTTTTCTTCTTATAAAAAACTGACTCCAAGCCTTTCCACACATATGTAGGCATTTACTACACTTGGGATTAAAGTGTTCATCAGTATACTTTGATAAAAATCTAAGTGGTTTTATTATATCATTTTAGTTGTGAGCTGTCTTGAGCAGGTCTCTGAAGAGCAGCATGTGCATTTTCTAAATAAATAATGTTTATCTTCCTCTAATGGAAGACCCACTGAAGTTGGAGGAAATCTCTTGAGACTGGAAGAACTTTTTCCAGCCTAAGCAAAGAGAGACAATAATGACTTCAGTCTACTATCCACGGACTCACTTCTGTTAGTCGTCCAACAATGGAGAAAGTTCCACAGAAAGACTTGGTGGAACGGAGTCACCAATATATCTTCCATGAGTAGACCTAAAAATGCAAAATATGAACGAGACAAACATGTTTAGAAAAGTGTATCATGCAGATATGCTCAGCAAAGAATCAAGGTTGAATGCTGCTCTTTTAACCACCATGCATGTTTGCTTCACATATGGTGGAATGATCCTCTGCCAGGCCCTGTAATGGTGCTCAGATTAAGAGGGTCTCTAAATTTTGCTCTACAGACTCCTACATTGTTTGAACCATCTAAGAGACAAACTTATTCATGACACACCTATTGTACACATTGAGATATCACAAGTCACATTTCAATATGATGGGATGCAGTGAACAAGGTCATCTCTTATGTATGTAGAGCCTTAAAAACGTAGGATTTTGTAGATGGGCAGAAGTGAGGCAGGCTTTTCTCCTTGTCTTCCAAGGGTAGCTCCACACTAGTGAAATGTAGCACAATTACACTTGTATACACAGTCAATGTAGGGTTTCCAGATGGTGTTGCCCTCAGCATGCTGTTCTCCATTCATTGTTATGGTCCCATTCTCCTCCCCCTCCCCCCAATAGGCTGATTTCTTGTAAAGTTTTCCTTTTGCTTAGAATAGAAGTGGGTAATGGAGTTTGCATTGCTGTCTTATGTTCTTAGGAAGATGTGTGTTTTGGCACATGCTGGAAAGCCTAGTTCTGGTTGTCAGCCTCCAACTTGCTTGCTACAGCTGCAATAAAAAATGAATTGAAACTGGCACTGTTATACTGTTGTGAACTGGCATCATTTTTATTTCCACCAGTAGACAATAAACCTCCTACCGTGGTATGATAGTACTAATTGGCACTAAGGTTGGGTGGGGAATGTGGACATGTACTTTCACTGATGTGCATACACAGAGGAGGATTTATGATCCTACAGAAAAGCACTTCCTGAGCAGTCTGGAAACCTTGGAAAGTGGAGGATTGCAAAAGCACTATATCCACTGTGGTGTGGACCCTGTGCTAGAATTCTGTATGCACCTAGTGCTGGAAAAGCAATGGGTTGACTGTAGTGTAGAGAATGACCTCAGTGTGGAACTGCCCCAAGAGACCTTGGGGGAGTAAGACAATTGGTGGGGCTCTTCCTACTCTACTGAAGAATCAAGAAGAATCACAGCCCTGGTGTGTAAACAGAATCTGAGGATTTGCGTGGTTTGTTTCACAGTTTGCAATCCTGAGCATCGTTGCTGTTCATAAAATAATATGAGGTATCATATAACATTTCAGTTTAATGCAGGTCGGAACAAAATCCATTGCAAATTGATAGAACTGCAGACTTTTGTAAATATTATGTATTGAATTGCACATGCAAATCTCTTCCTTCTCTAAATGGCATCCTTCGAGCTGTTGGCTAAGTTAGAAAGAAATTTCTAAAAATAACTTTGAAAGATGGATGGTGTTGTAGTTCTGTCTCAAGAACTGCCACTCAGTTATTAAAAGTAAAAGCAAAGTTGCTTTGTCGACTGGGAATCTATAATTGTTCAGGATGTGTGTAGATTCTTACTTTTGTACTTGTGTCTGGATTAGAGTTGCTAAATTTTCAACCAGTGTACCTGTCTGTTGCACAGAGGTTTGCTTTACAGACCTAAGTGGGAGATGTTGGTTATTTACATCTTGTGAAAAGCTTCAGCTGCTGGTTTCTAAAGCTCACACTCCTCTTAGTGGCACAAGAAGAAATCATGACACTTCTTTGTTCTGACCTCCACATAGATAACTGTAGTAGAAAATGCACACACAAATTTCAAGTCTACAAGGTTCAGTGTTGCAAGTCTTCAGGTGGGGCTGGAATTTCTGACAATTTCAACTTACCTTCAGATTGCAAAGATCAGTTCCTTTGGAGGAAAAAAATGGCCACAATGGAGGTAAGAGTTGCCAGCCTCCGGGCGCAACCTTGGTTTCTTCTGGAATTACATCAGATATCCAGACTACAGAGATTAGGTTCCCTGGAGAAAATAGCAACTTCAGAGGGTAGACTCGTGTGGTTCCAAGTCCCCACTGAGCTCCCTCCCCTCCCCATATTTCATCATCCTCAGGCTCTGCTCCCAGATCTCCAAGAATTTCCCAATCTGGAATTGACAACCCTAATTGGGTGCATTTGTAGGATAGCCAGGTCTGAACACTGTGCCGGTGGAGGATGGGAGGGAACTTTCTGGGAGTGGGGTGAAGTACCATGATGTGCTGACATCATGCAGAAGTGACATCAGCATGTTGGGCAAGTTGTGTGGAGATGCTCTGGATTTGGGGCAAAACTCTATGGTAAAATCAACCTCAGACCATAGAGGTTTGCCCAAAAACGAGCATCACCACATGACATCTCTAATGTGCTGACATTACTTAAACATGACATCAGTGCATCACAGTTATTTCCTGTAACATTGCTGTTTGGGGGCATGATTTCCTTCTGCTAGCCAGGTAGCCGGCAGTGGGCAGAAGCCCCCCCAAAATGGGGGGTCCACCACTCCCAACTGGAGGATGGTAACCCCAACTGGGGTATGTGTAGTATTTAAAATCCTGAGGTCAATTCCCAAAGCTCTTCTGGTCTCCACTTCCAAGTATTTGAAAGGAATGCATAACATATTTTGGACAATTGTACTCTTCATATCTGATACAGAGGATAACATGTTTTTCGTACTCTGATATCTATGTGTGCAGGTACAAAACAGTGAGAACTGGCTCTCAGTCCTATGCCCAGGTTTCAGATCCTTTAAAAAAAAAACAGCATTCACACAGTTCAGTTAAATATTCTTCTGAAATCTGCGTTGGTCACTGATATTGTTATAGAAGCCTCTGTTAGGTCCAGGCCTTCCTGAACGTTGTGGCCATAAACTGATACTGCTCTGTCCAGATTATGGCATTGCTTTTGACATAACCAGCCTTCTGTTCCAGGGCTTTAAGAGAGACAAAAAATATTCTCTCTCCCTCATATAAAATATTGGTCACTTGAACAGAAGCATATTAACAGGCACAGCATAAGCCAGACTGCCCACCTGCAGGTGGGACCTGGCGATCTCCTGCAATTACAACTGACCTCCAGATGACAAAGATAAATTCCGCTGGAGAAAATGGAAGCTTTGTAGAGTAGACTGTATAGTATCATAGCCCACTGAGGTACCTCCCAACCCCAGGCTCCACTCTTAAACTTCCCAACCTGGAGATGGCAACCCTCAATATAAGGCTGATAATTGCCTTACCCAAAATGCCACTTGAATAGTTAATTACTTTGAAAGAAGGATTCCAACAACACAAAATGTGTTAAGTCTGCAAGACTAAGAGTAGTTTTGTAGAAAAATAGGTGATGGAGCTCATCCAGGAATTGTTATGCAGCTGCACCTACTATTCAATGGACAAGGTGGGGAGGAAGAGGGGGACCTTCAGAAAGGTTCAGGAGCTGTGCTCCTGTGAGCTCCTACTGAATCCAAGGCCTGTGCAAGACTATAATGGAGCATATCCTGTTAGGCCATCTTAACATTCAGGCCTCCTCCCACATGGCCTCAGATAGTTTGAGGAGGGGGCTCTGGCTCATTTCCGTCCTCCCTTTATCCCTGGCTCCTTTCTTTTGCATCCTGGAGGAGGAAGTCAATGAATTCTCATTGCTCATGCCCCATTGTGGCTTCCTTTCTCTCATGAGGGGACTGAAATCCTCATGAAAGTCAAGGAGCCAATATGCCTGTTGGCCTGGTCAGCCCCCATCCTCTCAGCTCAGCTGATCCACTGCCAATCAGCTGTGAGTTGAGCAAGTTCCTTCCTTTTACACCACTGGCAGAGTCAGGGGGCCCAACTTCTTGAATTCTCTAGATTGCAACTCGCCACAGCTTCTTGGAGGTAATGGCCAGCTACAGCTTGATCATATGAACATGGCATTCCAGCAGAAAGCCAGAAGTAATATGTAATCCAACAACATGCCTTTAAAATCATGGGCATGCAGCAATTTAACTGAATTTGGAAAATGCCACACAGCAAACATTGATTTTCAGTCTGACAGCAAGTGATGTTTCATGCTTCAGTGTAATCTATTTACCTAGGGAGCTGATGGATAACTATCATCGTGACATCCTTCAACAGAAAAATACGTTTACCCTTGAATGTAGTGGACTTTCTTCAGCAAAAAAATACGTTTACCCTTGAAGATAGTGAATACATTTTCAGAGATGTGCAAGGGAGAACTTTAAAAACATAAAGTGTCTGAAAGGTTTGCCCAAAGACACAAACGAGATCTGGGATATGGTATGCAGTAGGATTCTCCAGGGGCAGCATGTCAATTGTTGGTCCTGGGTCCATTCTTAGAAAACAAAGACATGCATGTTGTTACTGCTGAGATATTTTTGACTCACCAACAGGAAGGGTGGTATTCCAGCAATTCACCATGCAGAGCAGTAGTTTTAAAATATCTAAGACCTCAGCAACAATGCACTCATGATATGGGCCCAGTGGTTAAAGGCTGGCCAAAGGTCATATGTCAGATTTACAAAGAAGAGGTGGGCCTCCTGAACTCCACGCTGTTGTCCTCTGTATTGTTCTGTCCTAGAAAGTTCCACCAAGTGAAAAGAATCCTAGGAGAAGCCATCACCATCTAGAACTCAAGCTATTAGTGCCATCCTTAAGGAAGGATGCCCACTAGTTCAAAGTGTTCAAAGTGCCCACTATTTGAAGCACTAGAGAATTGGGGTCCAGTTCTGTAATTCCAGTCCACACTTTGGAAGCTAGAGAACCAGTTGTAGAGTAAAGGCTGGAATATTAAAGGAAGGCAAACCAACCAGATTATGACCTACTTTTCCATTGCTGGCCAGGATTCAAGCATGGTTTCTCTCACAAATTTATAATGATGGGTCTCACATGCATAATTTTCAACTAATGTGTGCAGTCTCATAAATCACAAAATATACCTTTCTGTTTGATTTCTGAAGTGTAGCCTAGGCTAGACACCCCCCTAAAGTTAACCCATTTTTCTTGTGTGTTGGCATCTGTTACCATCACAGCTGGGAAGGGTGGGGTGTGGAATCCCTTAATTTTTCTCATTTGGCTAACATTGCTCATCTTCTATTGGGAAGCCAGATATTTTCTTTGAGGCTGTCTAAACTACCAAACCCATCTCACATTGTTTATGCACAGCTTTTTAAAATTAGCATTTATGTAATATTTTATAACAGGGGTGGCCAAACTGCAGCTCTTTCAATACGTATTGTGTGGCTCTTGAAGCCCCCACTGCCCCATCAGCCAGCTTGGAGAAGCCATTTCTTTCTTTAAAGCATTTCTTCAAGCCAAGTCAGCTGGTGGGTTGGAGAATGCATCTAAAGTTGCTTTCTTTCCACCTCTCCCTCCCCCCATTTTCCTTCCTTCCTTCCTTCCTTCCTTCCTTCCTTCCTTCCTTCCTTCCTTCCTTCCTTCCTTCCTTCCTTCCTTCCTTCCTTCCTTCCTTCCTTCCTTCCTCCCTCCCTCCCTCCCTCCCTCCCTCCCTCCCTCCCTCCCTTCCTTCCTTCCTTCCTTCCTTCCTTCCTTCCTTCCTTCCTTCCTTCCTTCCTTCCTTCCTTCCTTCCTTCCTTCCTTCCTTCCTTCCTGGCTTTATTCTATGTGGCTCTTATGTTAAGCAAATTTGGCCACCCGTGTTTTACAGTGTTCAAAGTACATCAATACATGATCTTAGAAATCTTACACAACCCTATTAGGTAGGCCACTGTTTTCCTCAAATTAAAAAAGAAGTGAAGAGTAAGAGAGAATCAGCTGTATCTTGGCTAGGTATTAATTGGCTTGTATTTCCAATTCTTGTGCTTGTCACACTGTGTATTATTGTTGATGTCACACTGAATGAATTATTCAGTTTAAGCACTGATTATTCCTTGGGAAGACTACCTTTTCCTCACATTACCAGACTGCAACCTGGAGACCCTGTCTGTCTTGAGGTGACAGAGGAAGCACATTTGCAGTTTTATGGTGCTGCTATTGAGGCAGAAGGTCATAGGGACCTTGGAAATGCAGCAGCTGTTTCATTTCATAATGCCTCAGAATTTAAGGAAATAAATCTCCAAGCTGCAATCTGGCAACCCCCCATTGGGTTCTAAACCAGTTCAATTGTGATTCCTGATTAGATACATTGATTTTTTTACTTCCAGCTCTGACCATTTGCATTCTGCTTCGGCTTAGCTTCAAAAGTGGTATCACTGTCTGCAGTGTTCCCTCTAAGCTGAGTTAGCATGAGCTGGCTCACAGTTTTTTAGCCTCCAGCTCACACATTTTGGTCTTAGCTCAGGAAGAATGACCCCAGAGCACAATAACTTATGCAGTAGCACAACTTTAATGACAGTAGCTCACAACTTTAATACCAGTATCTCACAAAGTAGAATTTCTGCTCACAAAACCTTGCAGGTTAGAAGGAACATTGACTGTCTGTTGCTATGGCATTAGACTCAGCTTTGGTGTATTGTATGGTAGCAAGGGTGCCTTTGAGAGCCAGCATGGTGTATTGATTGGAGTGCTAGACTAGGATCTCGGAGGCTCAGATTATAATCTTGCTGGATGCCCCGAGTCCAGTCACATACTATCAGCCTAACCAACTTTGACAGACTTTCTGTCAGTCACCACCTATTGGTGGGCCCATTTGATGTGTATGTCCAGACTGGCTAACAACCACCAGGGTCCATATATAGCCAAAAAAAAACTGAGTAATAAAAAAAACTGTTACCCTGGCAGCTCAGATAAGATAGGATCTGAGCCTTCAGAGAGCAAAATTATTATAATTGAATAAGCTCAGCCAAAGTTGTGTGTTACCTGTAAAAAGCCTCTTTACTGAACATCCTTATTTCACCTGTCCCTGGTAGTAAATAAAAGTTACCCTTTTTCCTGTTTCTCTGATGCCTCATATGAAATAACTGCATTTAGAAGACTGCTTGTGTTCAGTCTGCCAGAAGAAGACTGTAGTAGAGGCCACACTGCTCAAACTACACCACATACTACCTCTTCTCGTATGGCGTTTAAAACCCTCACCCTCACCTAATCTCTTAGAGAGGTGGTTTGCCATTGCCTGGCTCTGCATCATGACCCTGGTATTGCTTGATGGTCTCCCATCCAAATGCTATCCAGGGCTGACCCTGTTTAGGTTCCAAAATCTGAGGAGACAGAGCAGGCCTGGGTTATCCAGGTCAGGGTATTAATTTACTGTAGATCCAGTAAATTTCAGAATCTTCCCATTCAACCATGCTCCTCTGGGCCCTGCACCTTATTGACTAGAGTCTGCCCTACTAAATCTTTGTACCTGACCTGTCAAGCTCATTTGGGACCTGTCCATTTGTGCTCTGGCTCTGCCTGCCATAGCTCTTTTCCTATTGCTATCTGAGTGGCCAGAGTATCTGCAATCAAAACTTGGCAAATCTAGTTGGATTGTGCACTCTCATTTATTTTTGTAAACTTAGATGTGTGAGATCCTTTCCTTTAAATAATACCCTGCTTCTCGTATTTTTAATTTCTGACCTCGTGTCACAGGAAAGTTTATTTTTTTCCATGTGACAATTTAGATTTTTTTTTGCCTTGTTTGAAATAAATAGAAGGCCTTTGTGTTTGCACTTTGAAGAAGTAGCTGATGTAGTCTGTCAAAAGCTGTCCTTTTGAGGTTGACTTAGAATGGAATGTTAATGTCTTTTCCCTTTTTGGCAAACATCTTTGCATGCTTTAAATATATTCCTTTTACAAAGCTGATCAGATTTGCTCATACTGGTGATGTCCCAGAAGCTAGTTTCTTTCCTCTGTGTGATGCATTGTCAAAGACCTGGCATGGCTTTCTTATTTAGGAATCCAAAATGTCACTGCATTATATTTCATCCTTCTCTGTTTTGGGGTGGGTGGGGATAAAATTTAAATGGCCTGTGCCTGCTGTTGCTGTGTATAATGTGTGTGTTCCCAATTTCCATTCAGTTCCTATTATGGAATGCCAACCTGGGGATTCCTGCTGGAATTACATGTCCTCTCCAGACTACAGAGATCACTTCCACTAGGGAAAATGGATGCTTTGGAGGGTGTTCTCTGTGGCATTGTACTCCAGTGAGATCCCTGCCCTCCCCAGGCTCCACCCCCCCCCCCAAATCTCCAGGTGTTCCCCAATCTGGAACTGGCAACCCTACCCCCAGCCACCCTCTGATGGCAGCCAAAGAGAACCTGGCAATCCTAGTTACTAATTTGCCATTTTTGGGGTAGATGTCTCACGTCCTTGTAGGTAAATATGCAAAGCTTGGCCAGTTCTGCAGTTGATATACATGTTTTGCAGCAAACATAAATCTTGGCACGGGTGTGCCGTGGGTGGGGGAGAGGAGCAAAGCATCAAGCAGGGTGTGATGCCGAAACACCTCTTGGCCACCATCTGGGAAGAGAATGGGATCATTCTCTTCCAAAACATATCTGGCCTTGCCAAACCTTATTAGGTGAGCTTTCCCAGCGCAAATTGATTATTGCTTGAAAGCTCATGCCGCAAGAGCGCCCAGAATCATAATAGTCCACATTCTGCATGAAGTCAAAATTACCGTAAGTGTGAAATCTTTAAGCTTTTAAGAGCCATTGCTTGTGTGCTTGGTATTCTTTAGGTGCAATATTCTTGTAATAAGGTAATTTTTCCAGGCATGAGCATATGTACTTGTGCATTATTTCAAGTGGCAATACTAGCCACATTAAAAACATTTTTGCTATTAATAGTATTGAACAATTTGAGAGTAGCTTGAAAAACAGAATACAAGGTAGCAATTATCCTCCTTCTGTAGAATTGGATCTTCACTCAATATCAATTTAGTTACAGGCCAGATCTGCTTTTTTTTAATTTCATTGCCTTATGAAATGGTCAGCAGGAAACTCTTGTAATGATGAGGAATTCAGTGTGTTTTGTTGTGTGGATGTCCACTATTGACTGTTACCAGGGCTTTTTTTTTTAACAGGAATGCACAGGAATGCAGTTCCAGCTGGCTTGCTGTCAGGGGTGTGGCCTAATATTCAAATGAGTTCCTGCTGGGCTTTTTCTTCCAAAAAAGCCCTGCCTGTTACTCTTGTCAGTATAATTCTAAGCAGGTCTACTCAGAATGTGACTCAAGTAGACCCAGCAAATCACTCTCAGGATGGCAGCCTCACTGAATTACTTCTTAAATGTTAGCTTTAAACTATTTGGGTGTCTAGTGACATATATAATTATGAACCATTATCAAAACTTGCTTGCTGCATTTTGAACAGATGTAAAAATATCTTTTCCTCTATCAGAAATCAGTTCTTCTGGTTTTCAGCAGAAACTAGATTTGCACATCATGAGATAGATTGACTCAATAAGCCATGGCCTTCAGTTTGCAAGACCTGAGCAAGGCTGTTAATGATAGGCAGGGGTCATTCTCCTATGTGGCCACAGTGGCATGGTGAAGATTTCCATCTTTCTGCTTTATATGTTTTGGTTATTTTCCCTTTTTTTGCATTGTGGTGGCTGAAGGATGAATTCCATGTTGTTACATGATAATATTGGTACCAGCTCCCTATGGTGAGCTGAGTTTTGTATAGCTTTTTAGGGAGATCATATTCTATTTTTATTTAGAATATTTATATTGTGTTCTCCTCCTTTATCTGCAACCCATGTGAGGTAGTTTAGGCTGAGAGCAGGGCCAGCCCTACCACTAGGCAAACTAGGTGATTGCCTAGAGCACCGGCCTTCTGGGGGCACCAGATAGTGTGCCCCCCATGTGACGCAGTGATGTTATCAGTGTGGGGGGTGGTGCCAGAAGTTAGCCTTGCCTAGGGTGCCAAACAGTCTAGGGCTAGCCCTGGTTGAGAGGGAGTGATTGGCCCAAAGTCACCCAGTGAGTTTCCTTGACAGTGTAAGAATATTCATCTCAGTTCCTAGACAGACACTCTAACTATGGCACCATGCTTTGAAGTTTGTGTTTCTTCCACTCAGCCTCAGCGCTATAGGTTCTGCCACCCCAGGCAGAACCCCATGCCCCCATTCCCTGACTCTAATTGTGTGCTCTTTACACGCACGGCACAATGACGTCACCTGAAAGTGATGTCATCGCATGGCACACTTTGCTGGCTGGACAGCAGTCACCTGCAACCTTCTTCCTTCGGCCCGAAGAAGGACACAGGCGGCCACTGCCCAGCCAGCTGAGCTCCCTTTGAAGCGGGGGAGAGGGCTGGACAAGGGGCAGGCCAAACATTCTCACTCAGCCCCTCCCCTTGCCCAGCCCTCTCCCCTGCTTCAGAGGGAGCTGGTTGAGCAGCAGCCGCCTCCATCCTTCTTTCTTCACCCCAATTCAGGCCAAAGGAAGAAGGACGCAGGTGCCCATTGTACATGTGTGGGGTTATGCATTCAGTTTTTATTAAAACAAACCAATAGGCAACTTAATGCCAATTGAGGGTCTCGAGCAAGGAGGTAAGCTAAATCAAAGGAAAGTTACACTTTTGTGCACCCATTCTGCAAGGTGGAATTTTAATTGCATCTAAAACAGGTCACATAGGCTTCCCCTGCCTGCAGTCCGGCGGGGAGATTTCCCTGAGTGAGGCATACAACTCCCAAGAATTTCATCCCAGTTCCTGGAAATGTGTTTCCCAGTTAGAACAACTATTAAATTGATTTCCTAATGCAACTAGCTTTTATTCCAGTATTCTTCAAATGACACAAGAATCAATTTTGCCCTTTTTCTTTCCTTTTGCACTCTTTCTTCTACCTGTGTGAGCACCCTGAAGTGCTTCAAGTATGTCACCTGTTGCAGATAGGCCTGGAGGAAAATGTCCTTCCCTTTTAACAGAGGCTTAATGTCTGGAAATGGCCAGCTGTAGTTTTTCATGGAATATTATCATCCAGTAAACAACAACCCATTAAGCTTCTGTTAAAGGAACAGGACATTTTCCTCCAGGCCTGTTGACAACTCTACACATGCCCCATATTTTAGCTGCCAACATTTGCATTTATCCCATAATTATTTAAACCACCCAGAACCATACATTTCCATTTTTAGCATGACAAAATAAAGCAAAATATGCAGGCATAATTAGAAAAATCAAGCACATTTAACAAATGGCCTTAATGTGTGCATTACTGGCACAGTTTGGCATTTTTCTTTTGTAAGTTGATTTTTTTCCCTCCATCTGCAGTGATTTTGTATCCTTTGGTGCACCTCCCCACCACCACATTTGGCCTGTAAAATTCTTTTGAGTTTAGGAACCGTAGATACTTGTCCGGGTACACAATTTGGAAGCCTGTCTGAGTTTGGTTTGGGCTTGAAACTTTTGACCAAAATAATTTGTACATTGGGCAAAGAGGAGAGCCCAGTGGGCCACGTGGATAGTGGGGACTTCCATTCCGTCTGGGCTTTTGACTTATGGAACTGAATGGCACAGCTGTAAAGCAGCTGTGTTTCATTTACATTGGAGAAGAAGGCCCCTTTTGTATGTCTCAGATATTATTTAACACCTCCCCTCTCCTTTTTCTCTTCCACTCTTCAAGTTTTTTCCCCCTCTTAAAGTTTTGGCTGCTTATAGGAAAAGTAGCTGTGGAAAGAGAAGTTCACACTTTGAAGCCTGACATTTGCATGGCGTTAACATCTATCTGGAGAATATGGTGTCCAAGTCTGCTTTCTTTGACATATATGAAAAATGGAGCAGAAAATTGTACTCCTTTGGTTACAAACCAGAGCATGCTCTGGATTGCTCTAAAACCCAATTTGCCTACAAATGTTTGTAATTTAAGTGCTGCTGTAGCAAAGGGGATGAGTGTAAACCATGAGGCAAGGTGTTACCCTGGTTCAAATTTCAGCCCTAGCCTGTAACTCATGGCCAAAGACCCCAATGCTGGTGCCCTGCTGGTTCTAGTATTCAGTATCCTATGCTCACCCTGCAAAGGACAGAAAGGTCTACTACACAGATTCAGGGCTTTTTTGGTAGCAGGAACTCCTTTGCATATTAGGCCACACACCCCTGATGTAGCCTGTTATGTATTGAGACTGGAACATTCATGGGTGTGATACTAAAGACTTTGCTGAGCTTGAGGCTCCAGAACAATAGCCACCTGGACTCTGGGAGGTGGCCAGTCAGGAGTCAATGGCCAGTACTTGTGCCTATACTTAATAGTGAATGCATTTGGGTGGGGGTCTTTTGCATGCATTTAAGCAGGGCCCTTCTTAGCCCTGGGAATTCAGTCTTGTTGCTGATTTCACTGAATAAAGGAGAGCTGTTTCACTGCAATACATCTTGAACCCAGTATTTAATATAGCCAATCTGCCAAGACCTTACAGGGCTCTTCTTACAGGTCCTACTGTAAGCTCCAGGAGAATTTGCTACATCAGGGGTGTGTGACCCAATATGCAAAGGAGTTCCTGCTACAAAAAAAAATGCCTGCACAAATCTAATGTATAGGAATTGTTCCTGAGTCCACAGAAACCACCCATCATGATGGGATGAAGAAGATATTGGATTTATATCCCGCCCTCCACTTGGAAGAGTCTCAGAGCAGCTCACAATCTCCTTTACCTTCCTCCCCCACAACAGACACCCTGTGAGGTGGGTGGGGCTGGAGAGGGCTCTCACAGCAGCTGCCCTTTCAAGGACAACCTCTGCCAGAGCTATGGCTGACCCAAGGCCATTCCAGCAGGTGCAAGTGGAGGAGTGGGGAATCAAACCCGGTTCTCCCAGATAAGAGTCCACACACTTAACCACTACACCAAACAGGCTCTCCCGAACTGGGATGTGCTAATAATGCCCCATGAAAGGCAGAGATGGAGGTAGCCAACTAATGCATAGTGATATGGCTATGCCCTTTTAGGGTTGCCACCTCCCAGGTTGGGAAATACCTAGAGATTTTGAGGGTGGGGCCTAAAGAAGGCAGAGTTTGGGGTAGGGAGGACTTCAGTGGGGCATAATGCCATAGAGTCCAGGTGATTGCCTAGGGCACCAACCTTCTGGGGGTGCCAAATTGGGTGCCCACCCCCATGACTTGGTGATGTTATCCGTGTGAGGAGGGGGCACCAGAAGTTAGCCTTGCCTAGGGTGCCAGGCAGTCAAGGGAGCTGCTGATAGCAGGTGAACAGCAAGGGATGTCCAGTGGCCCAGTCTCACAAAGTACACTTGTCAATCCTCCAGAAAGGTGCAGATTTAATAAACGGGAAGGATGAGTTTGAATTCTGCTATGGGGGATGCTGGCAAAAAAAAAAAAAATCAAAGTTCACTTTTAGTTAAAATCCGTTCTTATCCATAATAAAGACAGGAGAGAGAAGTGGCAGGCTAAGGGTTACCAAGTGAATTTCAAGTCAAACTGAACCCCCATCTCCTTAGCCTTAGTTTGACACTCTCACTATTATATTACACTAGCTGTTACACATCCTTTGACCAGGCCCAGAACATTTTAGCTATAGCAAGACTATTGCAAGCTATAGCTCTTCTAACATGGAACCACTAATCCAGGGACTTTAGTGCTGTACTAATCTTCTTTAATGCTTTTCCTTCTCTTCTTGTCCAACAGCCAGGGTTGATGCTTTTACCTTTTGATGACACCTAAGGGAAATTATGAACAAATGCGAAGAGTCTAGTGTTAGGGATGCCAGACTCCTTCTCAGCGGGGGCAGGAGTCCCCCACTTTCAGGCCCCAACATTCCACAGCTGGCCAGTGGGGGGGATTACCCCCCAACAGGGAAGAACTGAGCCGCCCTGAGCCTGCTTGCGGGGAGGGCGGGATACAAATAAAAAGTTGTTGTTGTTGTTGTTGTTGTTGTTGTTGTTGTTGTTGTTATTATTATTATAACATTGGAAATTAACATGACATGCCTACGTGACCTAGACATTATGTAGGAAAGCTCTGGTTTGGGGGCAAAACCCTATGGTAGAAGCAAATTCTACCATAAAGTTTTAGCTTACGTGACCTAGGCGTTATGTAGGGAAACTCTGGTTTTGTGGCAAAACTCTAGGTAGAGGCTAATTCTACCATAGAGTTTTAGCCCCAAAATCAGAGCATCATCCCCCCCCCCCCCACATCCTCAATGTACCTACGTCACTTCTGGTATTCCTCCCCACTCGCATTAAGTGCACCCCCTGCCAGCACCCCTATCTAGTGTCCTGGTTAGAGTGTTGGACTAACATCTGGGTGACTCCAGTTCAAACCCTACTCAGCCATGGAAGCTCACTGGGTGACCTTGAGCCAGTCATACATGCTCAGCCTAATGGGCTGCCCAAAGGGTTATTATGATGTCACCTGCACGTTGGGGTCCCCAGTGTTTCCTCTAAGCTGTGCATGTGGGCAGCCACTCATTAATGCAGGAAGCCCCGCTCAGAGGAAGTCTTGGAGCGTCACAGAGTCATGCACTGCCCATTGCCCATTTTAAGATTAGAACAATTATATTCTGCTCAGGATGTGAAGTGTGCTACTCAGGAGTGGGAGGGGGAAATTTCAGGGAACATTGGTCCTCACTGGGAAAAAATCAGGGTATTAATAAATAAAATATGCTGCTCCTTCAGTTGTTTCCCAGTGCCCTACCTGTCTTAGCATAGTTGGAAAATTTTCCTTGCAGGGCTTGTAAAATTACAGAGAACCCAGTATCCAAATCCAGGCCATTCAGATAAGCTGGGCTCAGTAGGTACAAACTTCATTGTCATTATTTGGCTGTCAACTACAAAGGCTTCTGTGTTCCTCAGCAATAACGGTGGAGCTGCCTTTTTTTCATCTGAAGCTGACTTTGTTTTGAAATGCTCAGGTATCACAAGAGCAAGAGAAGAATTGTTAAAAGCAAAATTCTCCTTTGCCTGATAGTTGAGTGACTGGAATAGGCATTCATACGCTGGCTCAAGAAGATATTTGGGCTGGCTATCAAGGCTTTCTTGGTGTTCACCCAACTTCTTGTGGGGATAATTACATGGAAATTAACAGTGCCTTCCGTCCGGGTCTAGCTCCAGAGCGCCAGCCATAAAATGGGATTAAAGGGTATGCTTGCTCAAGGCATTTTCCATGCCTCTCATTTAGCCTTACACAGACTGAATTTGTCACAAGAGGGAGGAATGAATCAGAAAAGAGATACTGTAAGATCTTCCATGTGCTGGACAGCATGGTTTTTAGTGTGCTATGGTGAACAAGGTCATAATATCTAGCCATGCAGTGAGGTTACATGTTTTTGTTATAAAAGATTTTTCCAGTTTCAGACAACGTGGGCCTCAGAGCAAGAGCCAATCGTTTTTGTTTCCGTATGAAGCCCCACATGTAGGGTATACAAATATGAAGAAGAAAAGATCAGTGTTTGAAAGACATTGTTTATGCTCTCTGTTCTAGGTATCAAACAAGGCCAAAGTAGTAAGTAGTAGTAAGAAAAGCTAAAAGGAACAAAAAAAAAGATCCACTCCAAACCTCTTGCAAAAATTAACTTAGCATAGAGTGTTTGGATATCTTTCTGACTGCCCGTTGACAGGTAAAACTTGCAAGTGGTCATGTTGGTGCAGGAGAAGACATACAAAAATAACCAGAACATGTTTTCTCCAGGTTATTGGCAACCTTATGTTCTGCTGAGGTGCCTCCCCACTCCAAGTTCTGGCCTCCCTCAGGCTTTACCCCCAAATTTGCAGAAATTTCCCAGCCCAGAGTTGGCAACCCAACAGGGATTGATTTTAGGTTGTGAACTAGCTAGAGGGAAGTCAAAACTGGTGTTTATTTAATTTGTTTGTTTTATAATTTTTATATTCTGTGTTTCCATAAGATTCAAAGTGACTTGCAATCTTACCATTAAAACATGCATGGTGAGACTGTACCGTGAATACCAGTGCTCCTTATGGCCCCATGACACCAAGTTGAGCAAAGAACAAGAATACCTAAATTGTATCTGTCACTTTTTTAATCCTGCCCTCCCTCCTAGGAGTGCAGATGTGGTTCTTCCCTCATCCATTTCATCCTCACCAAAATTCTCTGCAGTTTAGGGAGAGTGGCTAACTCAAGGTCACTGCTTCATGACCGAGTGAGGTTGTGTCCCAGGTCCATCCCCTGTCCCAATCAGGTTTATAGTGTGAGAAGCTATTTCTGGTATATGTAGCACCAACTTCAAGATGCCTACTAAAAGCTCTACAGAAGAGAACTGCCTTATAAGCTTTCCTGAGGGCTGGAAATGAAGAGGCCCTGTGCACCTGTTCAGACAGGCCATTGCATGGTATTGGATCCATTATGGAAAGATCTGAGATTGCACTGCTGAAGCCTGAGCCATCTGGAACAAAGAAGAAGAAGAAGAAGAATTGCAGATTTATATCCCGCCCTTCTCCCTGAATCAGAGACTCAGAGTGGCTTACAATCTCCTATGTCTTCTCCCCTCACAACAGACACCCTGTGAGGTGGGTGGGGCTGGAGAGGGCTCTCACAGCAGCTGCCCTTTCAAGGACAACCTCTGCCAGAGCTATGGCTGACCCAAGGCCATTCCAGCAGGTGCAAGTGGAGGAGTGGGGAATCAAACCTGGTTCTCCCAGATAAGAATCCACACACTTAACCACTACACCAAACTGGCTCTCTGGAAGGACAAGGAACAGAGCTGGCACTTGGGTTTGTACATGCAAAGGTTGGACTAATTTGTGGGTGAAGGCCATAGAATCCCCTCTCCCACAAGCATACTTCCCATATTAATTGCTAGAAGGCCAGTTCCTCTCCTCATCAGCTGAATCCAGTATTTTCTGAGAAAAAATAGGTAGCAATTTTGGTCCAGTCAGGGGGGGAAATCCTAAAGTTACCATTGCCTTCAGTGGTAGTAAATCTGCTTTGCATGCAGAAGTTCACAGGTTCAGTTCCCAGCATCTCCAGCTAAAAGGATCAAAGTAAGTAACTCAAAAGTTCTCTGTCTGAGATGCTGGAGCTACTATCAATAAGGGTAGACAATACTAAGCTCAGTAGACCAAGGTTCTGTAATGCTGCATATAAGGCAGCATCATGCATTCATTTGGACCTATGTGAGCATGTTGCAAAACTGGGAGCACACTTTCAGGTTTCTCAGGCATCTTCATGAGGCTTCACCTGGCATTGCATTGGCAAATGGAAATGCTTTATGCTGCAGTGATTTAATGAAGGATACCCAAAAATATTGGAACACAGCAGGAAAGTCTATTGTTGTGTGTTTTGGGGGTCTGGTTTCTTGTTCAGTATCAGAGTCTCTATATAAAAACAAACAGGCTAAATGACTGAACAGCAGCTAGCAGTCCCTGGGCAAAATCTGGCCTTCTAAGGTGTCTTACCTGGTGGCCTCACCTTTTGTCATCTGAGTCTACAAGGGTGTACGTGTAGGGCAGGTGGGCATTTAGGGGATTTTGGGAAAGAGCAGTGAGTGTCACCACAGATGGCTACTATGGTGACAAGAGTAATCACATAATAACTTCCATGTGGCGTATGGCCAGTGGCTGCCTTGGGGGATGAAAATGGCTCTTTGCTTTGGGAAAGAAGCACTGTTTGGTGTCAGTTTCCAAGTAAAGGAAAAGTTTCCTCCCTTAGCCACAGGGAGAGGTTGTTCAACTTTGAGGCCTAAGAATGTGGCATGTGTTTATTACATGTCTGCCTGGAATGATCCCAGTGCTTTGCTAGTCAGACAGTAAGTAGAGACCAACCTGAAGCTTCCAGGATTTTTTTCCTCCTGTAATATTTTTTAAAAATGGATTTCATCCTGAAGTATATACCAGAAAACACACCGGCAGATGCCATGGTACCCCTTTGGGTGATCTCTGCTACAATCAATTGTGGCTATGCAAACAAGCCTGTATTTCTGATCTGAGTAATTGCTTCAATAATACCTGCAACAGCCAAATGTCTGAAAATGTCAGAACAGGCATCCCTGTTCATTTTTGCTCTGCTCTCCTCAGCAGATGTGCCATGGAGTTACTTCAAGGGAATGCAGTGACACTTTTGAGGCTCCAGTGGTTTACTATTCAAGCTACATAATAAAAGTTCTTTTTTTCAGTTAATGACAGCGCCATCAAATTTTAATTAGGCTTCTATAGAAAAGGTTGTGTTGTGTTTTAGTAGCTTAGTTCATTGCCCACAGTTTCCTTGAAAATGTGACATGAAAAGCTATTTGGTGGCTCTGTGACGTGTAGGTTGTAATCATAGAAGAGAAAGAGAAGCATAATTCTCTTTCCTTCTGTTATGTGACATCCTGGATATTGAAGTTTAGAACCTAAATGGAGAATTTGTTATTGATAGCTAACGCTTTTCAAAGTAGAGAATTATTGGCTATGCAGATTTTTCTGAAGTTGTTTCGGCAGCAGCCGCCATGACACCAGCAGGGTTTTCACTGTGTTACTGGAGGTAAGCTGTGTGTGTGCAACAAAAATATTTTTAAACAATGTGTTCATTGGGAAAGGGCATCCTGTTAAAAAGGGCTTCTGCCTGAAATGTTGAAGAGTTACTGTTAGAGTTAAGCATGACCTCACTCCCGGACATTTTGTGGGTAGCTCCACATCCTGCATTAGCTTTTTTGGGCTTGTGCCCTCCCCCACCCCCATGTCAGAATGCCAAAGGTACTCACAAGAGGGAAAAGGTTGGGTACCCCCGCACTACACCATGCTGGCTGTCAGCTCATAGGAATGGAATACACTCTGAATGGGGCTATGATGTTCCTTTTGAGAATAGGGTTGTCATCTTACAGGTGGGGCCTGGGGTTCTCCCAGAGTTAACAACTGCAGTCCACAGAGATCAGCTCCCCTGTGGAAAATGGTGAATTTTGAGTGTGGATTCCATGGCATCACATCCCTGATGAGCTCCCTCCCAAAACTCTGCACTTCCCGGGCCCTGCTCCCAAATCTCCAGGGATTTTCCCAAATTGCAGTTGCCAAGCCTTGCACAAATAGTAGTTAGTTAGTTATTACGAGACAGAGGACCTGTTTCTACAACCTGGTTCTAGGCTATTCCAGAAATGCATGAGAAGTGGACCTAGCATGACCTATCCCCTGGATTAGGGTTGCCAGGTCCCACCTCACTGCCAGCAGGGGGATTCTGGACCCAGCTTTGTGTGCACAATGCAATGACGTCACTCAGAAGTAACATCACATTATTGATGCTTATGATTCTCTAGGTTTCTGGGCAAAAACTCTATGGGGTTTTTTTGCAACAAAACCATAGAGTTTGCCCAAAACCCAGTACATTACCACGTGACATTGGCGACATGATGTTGTCACTTCCAAGTGATGTCATCATATCAGTGACATTGCATGACAGCATCTCCATTTAGGGTAGGGTTCCCCCACCAATCGGCTGTAGGACGATGGATTGGACCCCCAAAGACCGGGGCATCCCCAGGCTATATACTGGGGGTCTGGCAATCCTACTAATGATGTTGCTGCTCCCTGTGTTCACTGGGCTGTGGGTGGCAAAGCAGGGCTGCAAACCCCTGGCTGGGACAAGAAATTGCCATCTGCTGCTCTCAGTGAGGGTCTCAGCCGGGCCACCTTTTCTTTCTCCTGTGATTCATGCCATTCTCTGGCTTTGCTTTCTCCCTTCCTCTCATTAGTCCTTTGGTCAGGAATGTATGACTTCTGCATTCCATGTGACCCCTAACAATAGAAGGTTAATAGATAAGATAGTGACTGTCATCTTGTGGTATCTGTAAGGCAGGGTTAATATGTGAGGGTACTCGTGGACACATCGAAGTTGTACTCCATAATGAAAAGATGTTCCTAGAGATGCTAGTTGCTGGTGTACAAAATCCACACATGAGCTCAACATGATTTCTTTTCTGACTGAGATTCAAGGTGGATTATGTGCTGCAAAGCGATGCAATCCAATAGCATAAGACAACCAATACACAATAGAATAAGACTAGGATTACAAAATTAGGAACAGTTTTTAAAAATCCGAAACAAAGTGTCAAACAGTGCAGAAAATGGAATTACAAAAGTAGAAAAGGATCCAACTTGAAAACAATTCATATTTTTGATGTTTGAATTGCATTGAGGAATTTAAATAAGTAGCAACTTCCTGTCACAGGGATATGGCACCATATAGACTGTCTGTCAGTCAGTCTGTTACGTAAAAAGTGCCATCAAGTTACAGTCCCAGCAATGGGCATTCTGGATAAGTGAAAGAAGTGGTTTGCCGTTGCCTTCCTCTGCAGTCTTCCTTGGTGGTCTCACTTCCAAGTACCAACCTTGCTTAGCTTCTGAGATTGGGGTATACCATGCCTCCTTCCCTCCCATAGAGTTGGGTATCTAATGGTAAAATCATTTTGTTTGCTTGTTTGTTTTAAAGTGGATAATTTGTACATAATTTTGTGTAGCTAATAAGTAACACCTTTTGGTCTCAAAATTCAGCTTTGGTGTGGCTTACTAAACAATATGGGAAGAAAACCTCAAAGTTTTCATTTGTTGGCTGGAAGGAAAACAAAAGCCAAATGAGCCAGACACATATTTCATTAATGTACCAAGTTTCAGCCATTATTGAAGCTGGGGAACTTCCTGAGTTCTCTACTGCCCTCTTTCCTTTTGTAGACCAGCATTACTGTCTGTTCCCATCCCATGACTGTGCATAAACTGAGAACAACTACATTTGCTTCACAGGGTGCTGCCATTTTAATATTCATAATAGCAATTTGAAAATGACAACCACATGGAGCCATTACAATAATGCGGCTGTTGTTGCTGCACTTGCTATTAGCAATGTGTGCACTTGATCACGTCTCGCCAGCTGGTGGGCTTCCATGTTTGGAATCCAACAGTAAGTTTCCTAGCGAAGCAGGATCACAGACTTTGTTAGCAACCAAAGGATTGACCAGGCTGTGTATATACATGAAAATGAAACATGAAACAAAATATTGGGTACCGGTTTATGTGTTAGAGTTGTGCCACTTGCTTGAATGCAGACATTTTCAGTGTGAAATAGGGCCAGTCAGGAGAATGGTTGACTTTGTTTTCCAGAGTCCATCCTTCGGTCATGTTGTTTGCAACTGTTTCTTTTCCTGATCTGCCACTTTAGTGCCATTTATTTCTGTCTTCTCTTCTGGGTAATGTGGTTTGTATGAGTTAGGGACATGAATGTGATGACATCATAATGCCAGCAGGAAGAATTACTGAACTCAGAATGGATTTCATGAAGATGTCATGTAGCACAAGCTACTTGGGCATGTTCACATATTATGGAGAACACTGGTTGTGTCCAGGATCCCCAACCAGTGTAAGAGTAACATGTGGGTTATGGTCTTCTCACTTCCTGACCATCTGATTCAGATGGTAACAGTAGCACACATGGAGAAGTGGCTTCAGCCTTCCCTCCTGCACCATTTTCCAAACTTGCAGTCATCCTGAGGATGTTTCTCATGTCCTGCTGGAGAAACCGAGATGTACCATTGTGAGTTTCCCTAAAGCACTAAAATAGCACCCACTTGGGGCTGTTTTTCACACATCACGTAGAGCCTTCATGAAGCCAACTGAAGGTGAGGACAATGCTTCCTGCCCTAATTCAAACACTTTTGCCCTGTTTGCAACCCCTTGTCCCAAAATCACCCAGTTTATCACAGGTTGCAACACTACTCATCATCATCCCACATAGCCACTCATCCTTACAGGTCAGGGAAGCATATGAGGACTGTGGTAGGGACAAAACTAGTGACCCTTGACATGAAAAATCAAGCCTACTGCTGTATACAAAAGTCCATCTGGATTTAGGCACACTATGGAAGAAATTGTCAGACTGTTGGGAAGTAGTTTTAAAAGAAGACAAATTGATAATAGAGTGGCTAAGCATACTCTATTAATGTCAGAGGATTACTCTGTCATAAATGGGTTGTGGTGGCCTGTAGGCATATACCTTCTCAAAACATAAGAGAATCCTCTTCCTGTGCTGAGTGTTAAGTGGACACAGCAATTCGCATCCACTCCATGTAGGATACTTCAGTCTCTTTCTCTTTTAACTCAGCATCAGAGAAGATTCAAAACTTATATCAAGGGTGTTATTAGTAGACACCAGGAAAATGTCTTTTCAAGTGCTCACACATTCTTGATTTCTGCATGGCACCTATTCTTAGTTTTCTTAAAGCAGACAAAAAAAGTTACCGTGTTCATAGCAAAAATCCAAAGTGGGGAAATATTAAGCTAAGCGGGGCTAACACAGAATTGCGGGTTTCTGAGTTTCCAGACGTCTACGTTTAGACTTCTTTGTTTATGTCTTTGCTGGAGATAGATGTCTAAAGATTTGATGCTGACTCTTGAAGGTTTTATTCTGCTGTCTGTGAATCTGAAATATTTTCCATCCCTCTTCCCTGCAGTTGCTGTACTTTTTTAAAAAATCCCCCCCTCCATTGCTGTCTTCTCCATTTCGGGATCCCTGTGCTCAAAACATTGATTAGCAATCAGTTCTTATTAACAGTAGGATGGAATGCAGATCTGTGTCCCTGTGATTGACAGTGGGACTGGGCACACAGCTCTCCTGAGTTCTATTGAACTGGCCAGAGGTCAGAGTTCATATGAGCCGCTTAGTTTAAGGGACAAACCAGACAAAAGCTGTTGGATGTGGGCTGCAGTGTAGGGGTAAACTGAGAAGTTTAACCATTCCTATGCAGTTTCATCAGTTGAAACCAAAGTGGGGTAGTGATATCCCTTTGCTCTGTTGTCCCAGTCTTTATCAAAGACCTACACGACTGGCTGCTGTTTCTGTTTTTAAAGTGATGGTCAGATCCACTCTCAGCTGAGAAAAACTCTCAGCATCTTCTCTAATTTTGAATACAAAGTGGAAGTTTTTATATCCCACTTTTCTATACCTTAAGGAGTCTCAAAGTGGCTTATAATGACACTCCCTTTCTCTTCCCACAACAGGCACCTGTGAACAGGGCCGACCCTGCCACTAGGCGAAATAGGCAATTGCCTAAGGTACCGGCCTTCTGGGGGCAAAGAATTGGGCAACACCCCCCCCCCCCGTGACGTTATCAGTACGGGGGTGGGGCGGGGCACCAGAAGTTAGCCTTGCCTAGGATGCCAGACAGTCTAGGGCTGGCCCTGTTTGTGAAGTAGGTTGGGCTGGGAGAGTTCTGAGAGACTTGTGTATAGTGCAGGGTCACCCAACAGGCTTCATACAGAGGAGTGGGGAATTGTCCAGACAAACCTGATTGTCCAGATTAGAGTCCACCACTATTAACCAATACACCATGCTGGCCTTCAAGTGAGTGTTAATCTGTTGCCAAGCAGTCTTTTGATTCTCCTTTTAAATCACTGATTTCATAGAGGCTGCTTGACAATTGATGCTGAGATTGCAATCATGCAAATAGAGTTAGAGATTGTGGCATGTGTCCTGATATCACCAACATTACCATAGTGTTCTGGTAGTTCTTATGGAAGAGGTGCCGGGGCTATGGATTTTTAAAGGCGAAAGGCTCTGTGCAGACAAAAAGGCAGAATATTAAACTATTTTCCCTGAACTTCCCTGAAAATTGAGCCAGGAGGAGGAGACACACACAGATTTATAGAAGTGGAATAAGGTGCAGGTGCAAGAGGGAAGGGAGGGTCTAATAGCTGTCTGCCAGAGATGAAATCAGTGGGAAGTAGCTGGAACATGCTCTACTTAACCAACTAATTAAACCAACTAGAAATACTATCTGCCAGACAAAACAAGTTCATAATAATACCTTAATTTAGGCAGAGATTCAGGTTTATTGTCTGAAGCGATGGGAACACCTTCAACACTGATTGTTGCCCCCCAGTAATCTGTAGGAGCTCCCACACTAACCTCTTCTTATTTTCCCTCCAATATGAGCCAGTAAGGCAGCTATTGGGAAGAAAATTCCTTCTCATAGCAATTTATGTTCATTAAGAGCTGTCACTTTGGGAGGAGAGCAATCCTTCACTTTGTTTGGAATAGCGGAGGGAGTTTAATTAGGCAGCCCTTATTTGGGTGTGCCAAGATGGGTAGATATTTCCCAGAGAATTTGCAGTTAAGCATACTGAGGGTAATTGTATCATGTTTCTAGAGCATGAAATAAATTATGAATTCAAAGTTAAACATTTCCTAGAGAATCCCTTGATTATTATTTTTTTAAATGGCACCATTATGAGAAAATACACAAATAAGCAACTAGGTAGTGTGAATAATGATAATGATAGCGTCAATGATAATGTTATGGTTTGTTTTAATTAATGCACGAACTGGTTTTTAAGGTTAAATTAATGCTCAATTTTAATGTTCTTAATGTAATTGTTTTATTAATGTACCATTGGTCATTGTGTTGTTTATTACTGTTCTATTTATTAATGTACCATTGGTCATTGTGTTGTTAGCCGCCCTGAGCCTGCTTCGGCGGGGGAGGGCGGGATACAAATAAAATTTTACTTACTTACTAATAAGGAACTGGGAAACAACATCCTCCTTCTCAAACATGCAGAGATGCCTAGAAAAATTATTCAGATAAAGACCATTGAACTCTTGGTGCCCTGAAACTGCAATATCAATAAAGACTAAAGAGAATGCATGTTGCTAGTATTGGACTACCTCTTTTCTTTGGGCACACAGATTTAGTCGATTGGAGTTCATTTCAAGTGGCGTGTCTGGGGGCAGAGAGAATAAGTGGCCTGTGTGTGATGAGGGAGATGAGAAAGGGGAATGGGTGTTGGGGGGAGGAAAGCTAGAGGAAGACAACAAGGTATATAGGCTGCCTGAACAAGAGACTGCTGCACAGGTACATGTGGGCAGGTTGGCTCACTGTCTTAATGTGTGGGTGTTTATCTGTCATGACTTTATTAGACATGTGGCTGGTTACTTGGAATATTCTGATTTGTAAGATGCAAGATGGGTAAATTTTTTAGAATATATTCCTAACACTTAAGCCCTTAAAATATGCTGTCTATACATTTTATCCCACCCTTCCTCCAGGAGTTTAGGATAGCTTTTATGATGGTTCTCCCTTCCTCTGTTTTATCCTTCCAACAATCCTTTGAAGTAGCCTCGGTGCTTGAAGGGGGGGCAAAAGTGGGAGGGCTTCTAGTGCCCTGGCCCCACTGGTGGACCTCCTGATGGCACCTGGTTTTTTGGCCACTGTGTGACAGAGTGTTGGATTGGATGGGGATGGGCCATTGGCCTGATCCAATGGCTTCTCTTTTGTTCGTGGGCTGGGCTGAGAGAAATTGACTAGTTCAGAGTCACCCAGCAAGTTTTGTAGCAGAGTGGAATTTGAATCCTAATCGGATACTCTAATCACTACACTGTAGTGGCTTATATTTGTAAGGGATATATATACACCATGTTAAGTCTTGCCTTGCATGTGTGTGGCCAAGATGTTTTAAGAGACAACGGTCCAGATGTCTGCTGCATGTATTTTCTTCTGCATTTACATACACCTCCTAATACTAACACAAGTTCTCTTAGTTTTTGCATCACACAGAAGCTGTCTGCAGACATTACATTGGAGTTCAGTTCAGTTCCTGATGGTTCTCATGAACAGCATAGGAGCAAACTAGGGATCTGCCTGGGGGCGGGGGGCAGGTCCAGCAGAAATCTGACCGCAGACATGTCCTCCTGTTATTCGAAACACAAGGTGGAATACAAGCCTACAGACAGTAGGAGACATGGTTGTGTTTCTAAAAAGTTATAATTTGCATTAGCATTCAATGCATACAACAAGAAGAGTTGGTTTTAATGCCCTGCTTTTCTCTGCCCTAGGGAGTCTCAAAGCATTTTACAATCACATCCCTTTCCTCAACCCACAGCAGGCACCTTGTGAGGTCAGTAGGGCTGAGAGAGTTCCACAAGATCACCCAGCAGGCTTCATCTGGAGAGTAGGGAACCAGACTAGAGTCTTCCATTCTTAATTGTTATATCACACTGGCTCCCAAGAGGCTTGAGGAACGAAGAAGGTCAAACAAAATAATAACAAGATTAAAGAATTAAATTCCTTGTATGGCAGTCTGCAGGAGAGTGGCTTAGCAGATTCAGCCGCGATCTATTAATATATTTGGCTGGATGGGAGAAAAATAGATGTTGATGTTTACAGTCAGTAAAATAACTTTTGAAATTGATGCCAGGAAAAGCCATGAGTTTTGAGATCTGCCTCTCCCCCTTTCCTACGATCTGAATGGTTCCTCTCGTTTTTTTCTCTTCTCGCCAACATTGCAGCATCTATTGTGTTCTGTTCACAATGGCCACTTGGAGTCGCAATCTATAGGGAGCTCCCAGTGCCAGCCTTCATTGTTGTAAAGACTGGCAGGAGTCTTTCCCCGCTATAGTTTCCTAGTCTATGACGACAGGAACAGTGAAGGTTCAGATGCATGGGAAATAAGTCGCCGTAGTGAATGTGTAAAGCAATCTTTTTCCTAAATGGAACAAAAAAAAACCACTGCTGACTTGCATCAGATGAGTTAAACTACTAATCCACAGAGGAAAACAACAGTATGTCAGGTGCACCAAGGTTCCTTCTCTGTTTTGTTGTTGTTATTGTTAAAGTTAATTTATTTACCTTTTCTTCTACTATTGGGATTCTAAAAACAGCAACACAAAATGTTCCAGGCTGGATTGCAGAGTCCCTTCTGTGGTTGTCCTATCCACCTATCAGCAAAATGGGGATATTTTAAATTATTTCATTAATTCATTGCTTCATTTCTACTCCACTCCCCCCCCCTTTTTTTCCATTTTCTCCCTTTCTCCATTTTATCATCACAACCACCCTGTGAGTCTGGCTGGGCTGAATGTGAGTGAGCAGCCCAAGATCTCCCACCAAGCTTCCACTGCTGATAGGGTTGCCAGCTCTCAATTGAGAAACACCTGGAGATTTTGGGATGCAGCCTAGGAAAGGTGGGGTTTGGGGAGGAGAAGGACCTTGGTAGGGTGTAACATAGTGCCCGCCCTCCAAAGCAGCCATTTTCTCCAGGGGAACTGACCTTTGTCACCTGGAGAGCAGTTGTAAATCCAGGAGATCTCCAAGCCCCACCTGAACATTGGCAGCCCTAATGGCAGAAGAGGGATTTGAACATGGGTCCTCCAGATCCTAGTGCAGGGGTGGCCAAACTTGCTTAATGCAAGAGCTACATGGAATAAATGTCAGATATCTAAGAGCCACGAGACACGACGTGGACATCAGAGTTTGAGAGCCAGAAGGAAGGAACGAAAATAAATTTGAAGCAAGGGAGATGTGGAAAGAAAGCAACTTTAATTTGAAATGCATTCTCCAAGCCAGCCACTAGGGCGGTGGAGGCTTCAAGAGCCATACAATATGTATGGAAGAGTCACATGTGGCTCATGAGCCGCAGTTTGGCCACCCTTATCCCAGTGCAACATTCTAACTACTGCATCCTGCTGTCTCTGTTTTTGCTTAGATGGGATGCTAAGCTGCATGTAAGAGTCATGTACTGATTCTGTTCAGTGCCAGATAGATTCCCTCGAACAACAGCAACAGATGGCTGCTTATTCCTGCTGTTTAAGAAAACCTTGGGGGGGGGGGGGAGGGAATAATCAAAATCTTTAAAAAAAAAAAAAGAATTCCATGCCCTAACTCTTTATCTTTCAGGTATACAATATTCATATTACATTATGAATATATGTGGTAAGGAGAAACACACCCTTAATTTAGAAGCAATTATAACCTTTCTTGAACTCACTTGTCTGCAATTACTGTTTGTAAGTGTCAGCACAGTGCCCCGTTCTTGCATTTACTTCTCATTAGCACAACAAATCAGTCCCCTCCTCTCCTACCCAAGTGATGTTATGAACATGCCCTCAAATGAGGACTTTGTTGTGCGGAGGCATCCCACGCTGGCACTGCAAATCTCACTGGTGCAATCAATACCCCTGGTTCAGGAACTCCAAATATTTACGGCAGGATAGAATCTCATAACCTCATCACTGGGCAATGGCATGAACAGCCATCCATCTGTAGTGTTTAGGCGCATGATGAAGGAAAAATTGTCACACACCCACAAGTGATTCAAATGTGAGATAGTGGAGGGATTAAAATTAGACTCGCTTTGTAGTTTGAAACTACGATTGATCAGCCTTCCTCACAGATGCATGAGTTCAGAAGCCACATCAGATGTGACCTGAAGCCACCCACAGTTGCAGCACATTGGTGTGTAGCTGATGCACATCTGCCAGAATGTACAAGTCAGCTGAGTATCAGCACCCAGCTCGTTTTCAGCCAATCTGGATAATTCTGAGAAGTTCTTCCAATTTAAAGCATATCCTGATGTTGAGACCTTCCTTTGTAGGAAATGTCAAGGGTAAATTATGACACAAGGGCCACATCTGCTCTTCTGCCATCTTGTCTTTTCAAAGAATGGGCTCAACAAGATAGGAATTTAAGCAAGCAGACACAGAAAGTGGGTGACCTTGTGCCAGTAACTCTGTTGCTCAGTTTTGTTGCTCAGTTTAACCTACCACACAGGGTTGTTGCATGTGGTGTCTAGATCAGGACTGCTGATAAGTGGAACCTGGAGATTTCCCACTGTTACTGTTGATCTCCAGGTGGCCAAGATCAGTTCTCCTGGAAAAAATGGCTGCTCTGAAGGTGAACTCTATAGCATTATACCCTGATGAGGTTCCTTCCCTCCCCAAACCCTGCCCTCCTCAAGCTTGACCCCCCCCCCAAAAAAAAACCTCCAGGCTTTTCCTGGTCCAGAGATTACAACCCTAGGACTGCAGCACATATGGAGAAGGGACTTTAACCTCCCCCCCACCCATGCTGTTTTCCTGTCCTGCAGTGGTCCCAGGGCTGTTGTGGAGCTCTGGGACTATTTGGCCTGTTGTGGAGACCTAGGGAACACATGGCTTTCACCAGATAGTTTCCCTGGGACTGTTCCAGGTTTAGGGTTACAAATTCCAGCTTGGGAAATTCCTGGAGATTTGAAGGCAGTGCCTGTGAAGGGGAGAAAGGTCAGTGGGATGTGATGCCACATTCTGTGAAAACAGAGGTCAAAGGTCAGCTTCTCCAACACCTTCACTTCCTTACAGTCATTCCCTCCCACAATTTATCCTAGACCAAGGGGCCTCACCTACCTTTTTGAATCTGAAGGCACCTTTTGGAATTAGGGTTGCCTAGATCCCTCTAGGGGCAGGGGATCCCCTGGTTTGGGGAGCCGCAACCCGCCAGCATGGAACAGACTGCCAGGGAGACCCCTGCCCCCAAAGAACCCTATCATCATGCAATATGCCCTGGAAGTGACATTATCATTCCAGGCACGTCACACCGGGGACACTCTAGGATTTGTGGTAAAACTCTATGGTACCCCCTAGTCCAATATTTTTGAAACTTGGAAGGGGATGTTTTGAGGAGAGGCACCAGATGCTATGCTGAAAATTTGGTGCCTCTACTTCAAAAAACAGTCCCCCCCAGAACCCCAGTTACCTCTGGATTGATTCTCTATTATACCCTAAGGTAGGGGTGTCCAAACTGTGGCTCTTTCACACATATTATGTGGCTCTCAAAGCCTCCACCACCAAGTCAGCTGGCTTGGAGAAAGCATTTATCTCTTTAAATTATTTTCCCAAGCCAAGCCAGCCAGCAGCTTTCTTTCCACCTCTCCCTCCCTTTTCCCTCCTTCCTTCCTTCCTTCCTTCCTTCCTTCCTTCCTTCCTTCCTTCCTTCCTTCCGTCCGTCTTGTAGCTCTCAAACATCTGATGCTCATGTCTTGTAGCTCTCAAACATCTGATGCTCATGTCTTGTAGCTCTCAAACATCTGACATTTATTCTATGTGGCTCTTACATTACAAATTCTATGTGGCTCTTACGTTAAGCAAGTTTGGCCACCCCTGCCCCCAACTGGGGATCAGCAACACTAAGCTGTTGTGGCTCCAGCCCAAATCACAGGATGCAACTTTGCCTCTCAAGTGAGCCCACCAGACCTGCATCCAGGAGCCTAGTATCAGCTGAAGGAAGCACAAACACCCACTTAAGTAGGCAGAGGGAGGCGTTTGCCCCAGACTTGAATGTGCTGTACTGCTTTCAAAACATTAGCCTCTCTTTTTTAAAGCTTTCAGTGAGTCACAACACTAATTTGAGGAGCTCCGTGTTAAGTGCTAAGAGGCTGGCAGGGTAAAAGCCTAGTACAAAAGTCAGGGAAGTATTGCCAGGCATTTTGGATTTTGCTTTCCTTTGTAGCATTGCATAGCAAGGGGGTGGGGGCTCCACTATGCTGAATGCAGCCATTTCTGAAGGATATTGTTCTTCACAAAAACGATTAAATGCAATTATGTCATCAAGAAGTACACGTATTAGTTCCCCACCCCACCCCCAATTCAATGGATTTATGGAGCTTCATAATCACTAAGAAGGCCAGGGCTTTTTTGGTAGAAAAAGCCCAGCATGAACTCATTTGCATATTAGACCACACCCCCTGATGTCAAGCCAGCCAGAACTGTGTTCCTGTGCATTCCTGCTCAAAAAAAGCCCTGGAGAAGGCTATGTAGTTGGCAATCCTGAAAACTGAAGTATAACCAGCAAATTACTTTTGTAGGCAGAGGGAGGCCCTGAGTGGCCATTGGGGTGGGGTAGAGCTAAGCCGGCTAGAAAGAGGGAAGGGGAAATAGGCAGGGCTCTCTTTAAAAAGGGGGTGCCTACAGGTGCCATGGTACCTGCTGACACCTTTTCTGTTGTCTGCCAAGTGTTCTTAGGAAGTAGGTTGGGTCAGGTGGGGGCTTTTGCCCAGCAAGGCTTCTGTGCAATAAGAGATTTGATGAACTGTGCAGATTGGGTTTTTTTGGGGGGGGGCGGTTTGTATATTTGTGTGTGTGTGCATCTGGAAGTCAAGACTGACCCCTACTGGGGGCCTAGAAGATATTCAGAGAGGTGGCTGAGTAGAGCCTGCCCCTGTCCTCCTGAATGCTGGTATTCCTATCCAAGTACTAGCCAGAGCTGACCCTGCTTAGCTTCCAAGATCTGACAAGATCAGACTTGCCTGGGCTATCCAAGTCATGTGTAGATTTTTTTAAAAAATGTTGCTTCAGCAGCAGCTTCCACCACAGCACTAGGATCTGCACTCCTGCGGTAGCCATTTTGTGGCAGCTATTGTTGCTGCGCCTGTCATGCCATGTCAGAATTACAAATGTGCCCAACGGGCTCAAAATGGTTGGGGATCCCTGCTTTAAAAAAATGCCAAGAAGCAGTCAGTGGGGATCTCTCTACTCTCCACTTAGGGGTGCTGGCAGAGTTATACTTCCATCATATTTTTTTCCATAATATCGGTTTGAGCTGATTAGCCCTATTACCTCATGATTAACAGCAATGTTGCCAACTAGTAAAGGGTAAAAATGGCACCACTTCAAGTGGTTACAATCTTGGCTTGAGATCTGGGAAGAACCAGGTTCAAATCCCGCCACTGTCTTACAAGCTTCTCTGAGTGATCCTGGACTAGTTGCCTAACCTGCCTCACAGGGTAGTTGTGAAGATAAAATGGAAAAAGGGAGAATGATTATATATGTTGCGTTGGGGTTCCAGTTGAGGAGAAAAGTACAGAAAAATAATTATTTGTGGTTTCATAGCACCACTGTCATTTTTTAAGTAGGTAACCACTGTGAGCTGTATGGGGATTGACCACTGGAACTATTTTCCAACACTAACCAAAATGTGCCATCTTGAAAATATAGTGAAACAGCGGTGCATAAAAACCATCCACACACCACAGAGGTTGTGAGTCTATTCCATACAAAGGCAAGCAACTCCACCCCCTACCCCCCCCCCCCATAAATCAGTTGTTGGGGAAAAATTGGACCCTAACAGAAAAAGAATTGGAGTACAGTGGACTGGAGATGTTGTCTGGATCCCTTATTATAATAATAATAATAAGTTTTATTATTGTGTGCAAATAACAGTGTGTGCAAATGGTAATTGTGCTACATTCAGCTAGGGTAGAACCACCCATAGTGTTTGAAAGTCACTTTGATCTTTAGAAAGATGCAGTAAATAAAAGTAATAATAAATAATAAATCCAGCCCATGGCAGGATCTGCCTTGAGCGACAAGGGAAAAGTGGAGTATAAATATTCTAAAACTTAAATACAAAGAATTCTTGGGCTCTTTGCACCCTGGGGAAAAAAAACCTTGTATGCTGCTTATGCATAAGGGCTTCCCTCCATTTTGGAGCAGCAATGTTGACAGGTTGCTGTAGCAGCACAGGAGACGCCAGCTCCAGAGCAAAAGACAGGGACCGATTTCGCACTTAGCTTACCCCACTGTCACGTTCCTCTTCTCTGCGCAGCATCCTTCGGATTTCCCACTATCTGTGTCAGAGTTACAGGAAGTGTTGCGGCTTTTGTGCAACAAACAGAACAGAAACAGCGACGCTTCCTGTAACTCTGGCGCAGATAGTGGAAAATCCAACAGATGCTGCTCAGAGAAAAGGAATGTGACAGTGGGGTAAGCTGAGTGCGAAATCGGTCAGGGATTGCTTAGAACCATCTGGAGGAGATCTGTGTCCTGCATGGCCATAAAGGATGTGACCGACTACTACAATCTTGATGGACTGTTGTAGAGTCTTACCATTTCCATCCGTATGTCAGAAGCATTCTCCAGTTGCGCCAGCCATGCAGACTGGATGTAGCTGGTACAGGCAGGAGAAGCTTTCCTTTATAACCAGGTGTTCTAAAGGTGTGGCTTATAGTCCTGTGTTTTCTAGGTTCTTTGGTGATTTTGCCATAGACTTGGCAGCCTCCATGTGGGGCCTGGAGATCTCCTGCTTTTTCCACTGATCTCCAGCTGGCAGAAATCAGCTCCCCTGGAGAAAATGACCGAAGGGGAAATGCATTGAATTTGGAAGCATTTCAGACTCTTTTGAGTGGTCAAAAATTGCATCTGTTGAACATGGCATTGTACCATGCTGAGGCTCCTCCCCTCCCCAAACCCCAGCCTCTCCTGGATCTACCCCCATAGTCTCCAGATACTTTCCAACACAGACCTGGCAACTGGATTCTGCAATAATCTGCTTCCCTTCCAAGCCTCCTCCTCCTCCACACAGTTATAGCACAGTAGATGAGTACAATGAGAGGTCTGCCAAGAAGTTGAAAGCAGAGTCCAGGGCATGGAGCCAACCCCATACTCATCTGCATGTTACACAAGGAGATGCTGAAGGGGAAATGCATTGTATTTGGAAGCATTTCAGATTCTTTTGAGTGGTCAAAACTTGCATCTGTTGAAGATAATATGAAAAATTATTGAGAGCAAGACTCTGTGGGAGCACAGGGCAGTCTTCCTGACTCTCCAATAAGATCTCAATCTGCAGACCTCAAGAGGACTGCTGTATAAGCAGTTCTTCTGCTTGCTAGATACAGTGTGAGTAGGGAATGGCATGTTCCCCCCTCCCCAGTCTTCTGAGACCATAATGGTTCTCTCTTCAGATCTGCAGCGTTTAAAGGGTCTAGAGAGTCAGAGAGAGTGTTCAACCAGACCTGGGTAGGGTTGCTTGCCACTGGTCTGTGTTGGAAAATACCTGGAGACTTTGGGGGTGGATCTGGGAGAGGATGGGATTTGGGGAGGGGAGGAGCCTCAGTATGGTACAATGCCAATTTTATGTCTGTGTTCATACTTGAGCTAGCTCTACTATTTGCTTGATTTTTCACATCAGGAGCACAGAATGAAGCAGCCTTCAAAGCAGCCATTTCCCAGCTGATCTCTGCCAGCTGGAGATCAGTTGCAAAAGTGGGAGATCTCCAGGCCCCACCTGGAGGCTGGTATCCCTAGCACCTGTGGGCTTTCCTTTGGAGCTAGGAGATGGTCAGGGCGGGCATAAGCATACTGTGAGGTGGGGCAACTTTCAGGGCCTAGGGCTTCTGGCAGCGGCCACTGCCAATGACTCCCCTGCTGCCTACCCACTTTTTCCCTACCTGCTTTCTTGAAAGTACTATGCCATCTGTGATCCCACCATACGCTTAGCCCAGCATTGTCAGGGAGCAGGCATGTGGAGTGGTAAAGGCTGAGTTAAAGGAACAAGCCCTGTCGTACCACTTGTGTCTCTTACAAAGTGCAGGAGATAGACTATGAGTGCAGGTGGTAAAAGGGCTCAATGAGTGGGTGGGAGATGGATCCACAGGCATATGAATGAATAGATGGGAAGGGGGGCCTGGTGGTAGACAGAGGAGAGGAGGGGGGCCCTGGGAACTCTTTACCCAAGGGTCCCAGAATCAAGAGTCAGCCCTGGAGACAGTTGTCACTAATGAACATAGAATGTCATAATTTATGCTTACATAGGCAAGGATGCAGAGTGTGGCCGGGGAGACCAAAAACCTTAGGTGGAGGCAATCATAGACACGTGTTCAGATGCCTGGTTCCCTCAGAACCAAAAATGTGGGGGGAAAGTGCCATTTTGACACATTGTAGTCAGTACTGCTAAAACAAACTTGCCCTGAAATATCCTTTCCCTTCCTTTTTGGACTTAATATCCAGCCAGGTGAACTGATAACTGTTGCAGCCTGAAGACTTTCTTTTTTTCAGCTGTTCTACCAGTTATTTTCTGGCTGGCTAAGCATTATTTTGTGGTCTTGTGGCTAATCCTGTTACAAAGATTGTACTCTACTATGGCATCAAAACCTTCACTCTGCCTGCTGCCCTTCATCCTTTTGTAGCCATAAGATCAGACCGTAAAGACTTTGCTTTTGAGCTCTTCCATCATAAACATCAATATCTTCTCACTGAATTGGAATAATTTAGAGCCAAACTAGGATGTTTGAATGCCCACAGGTTGGAGGGGGAAACGTTCACTCGCATTGCCATGGGTCCAGTCAGGATTGGACTCTGATGGTACTTCTTGAATGGCCAAATTCTTCTTTAAAAGAGCATCAGAGGCCATGGGTCAGACTTCCGGCCAGTGTAACATGTAATTTGGTCCTTAGCTGCTATAAGACATCTGTATTTGTGATAGCCACTAGGGCACTCAAGGGCACTGGCTACAATAGATGAAAGCAGGGTTTTTCTTGTAGCAGGAATTCCTTTGCATATTAGGCCACACACCTCTGATTAGCCAATCCTCCAAGAGCTTACAGGGCTCTTCTTACAGGGCCTACTGTAAGCTTTTGGAGGACTGGCTACATCAGGGGTGTGTGGCCTAATATGCAAAGGAGTTCCTGTTACAAAATAAGCCCTGGATGAGAGTGAGCATGCTCTGTTTTCCCTCAGATTTGAAGCTCCTTTGCAGCAAAATAGGTTTGTCAAACAAAACAATGTAGGATACTCTTCAGGCGATTTACATTCCCATCTTCTCCATTTTATCCTCACAACAACCCTGTGATGTAGGTTAGGCTGAAAGAGTGTATGACTGACAGCAAGCTTCTAGGGCAGAGTAGGAATTCAAACCTGGGTCTCCCGGACTCTGCTCTGACACTCTTAACCACTACCCTGCCCTTTAAAATAATTTTGCCATTGCCGCTGTTTTTATCACTAATGGGATTTCACCCTGTGCTGGCAGCTTCCTGGCCCCTTGCTTGCATAGCCTACCTCCTGCACTTTGTAAGAGACACAAGTGGTATGACAGGGCTTGTTCCTTTAACTCAATTGTTAGGTATTGTGCTGGCTTTTTCCCCCGAGGACAGGGCTCTGCTGTTCCCATAGCTGAGCCTCTCAGAGATGAGGTGGGGGGGAGAAATTCTCCTCTCCCTTGCCGAACAAGTAGCTAGTCCTTAGCTGACATATTATTGCCATTCAGTTGCTGGGTGTGCGTAAGCCTCAAACGGAGAAGCAGGTGAGAACACTGGCATGAATTTATCTGTGCAGAAGGGCTCACCTCGTGTATCTAAAAAAAAATCCTTCCAGTCTGTACCTCCTTGACAGGCAATTTCTCTTCTCTCTCTCTCTCTCTCTTTTTTTGTTTTCTCCTTTGCCAAGGAAAAAAGGAAAAGGCAGACAGAAATAGAAGGAAAGAGACAGCAGCTCGAGGAGCAGATTCTTCAACTGCAGCATTTTAAGGTAAGGGCTGAGGGTGGCTTGACCAGGGTGGTTGGGTTTATTAGGCATGCAGATCACAGAGTGGCGAGCTGGGAAGAACCTGCTCCGACATGAAGCAGCCTGCCCAGGCAGAGCCTGTCTCTTTCAGCTCCCTGGACCTGTTTTCTGTGTGCGGCTCTCCATTCCTGTGCCTTGTTCCTGCAAAGTATGGGGCCGAATAGAGATCGTGACTGAGGGGTCCAGTCACAAATGCATTATTCATCACACACCCATGAAATGCGATGACTGTGGATTTGGGTGTGTTCGCTGCATTGCTTAAATGGTTCCTTTCCGGCTTCACAGTTGCTTAGCTTTCTTTTTTGTCTCTCTTATTACCATTGTATTTAACCACTACATTTTTTTTTCTCTGCTCGTATGGGTGCACGTATACATGTGTATACACACACATGCACATATTAACTGGAATATAAATCTGTGTACATATTGAATTGAAAGATGCATTCAGTGATGTACACTGGATAGAGGAAGAATGTGTGTGGCTCTAAATATAACTTGGCATATTAACATTTCATTCGGGGTGTGTATATGCAGGCATTATGTATAAGGTTATATATCAGTATGTGCACACTTATCTTGTGTGCCTGGATCTCACTCATCCAGATGTGTCTTGTATCGACTCCAGGACGCTCATCTGTGCTTCAGACATACTTCTGTTAGACACTCTTCTGTTGAAAGCCAATTCCATAACCCTGATGTGTGCGTTGGGGGGGGGGGGTTTGATGGCGGGTTGTTATTAAAAAGTAGGGCAGTTCTCAGCCCGGTCAGTGCTTGATTAGGAGGTTTCCTGGGAGACCCACAGAGGCTGCTCTGAGGAAGCATGGGATAGAAGTGTCAGAAACAAAGTAAATGTTTATATGTACTTATGCGCCCAGGCTCAAACTAGCTTTATCGGGAACATGTCCAAATATCTGCTCAGGTAACTGGAAGCGAAAGGCATTCAGTACTTCTTACAAGTAGACTGATACCATTGTCCCTGCCCTCCCTCCATGCAAAGTGTTCAGTCCTTTGGATGTATTTTCATGCTCTGTATTGTGTTAGGGACAGGGGGAGAACTCAGCTGCTAAGTTGTCTCCTTCTCACATTGAAGGATTATGGAACAGAGATGGTGCTGCTCTTCAGCAGCATGGTGTAGTGGTTAGAACATCAGATGAAGATCTGGAAGATCCAGATTGAATCCCCACTTTGCTACAAATGCTCAATGCATGATGATGGGCTGATCACTCTCTCTTAGCTTAACCTACCTCCTGAGGTAGTTGTTGTGAAGATGAGATAGAAGAGGGTAGAACAGTGTTGTAAACTATCTTGAAGAAGAAGAATTGCAGATTTATACCCTGCCCTTCTCTCTGAATCAGAGACTCAGAGCAGTTTACAATCTCCTATATCTTCTCCTCCCACAACAGACACCCTGTGAGGTGGGTGGGGCTGAGAGGGCTCTCACAGCAGCTGCCCTTTCAAGGACAACCTCTGCCAGAGCTATGCTAACCCAAGGCCATTCCAGTAGGTGCAAGTGGAGGAGTGGGGAATCAAACCCGGTTCTCCCAGATAAGAGTTCACACACTTAACCACTACATGAAACTGGGGACAGATTTTGCTATCCCCAGTGGAGAGAAAAGTGAGGTATTCATATCTAAATAAACACGCCCCCCACCCCACCCCAGCAGCATCTTCCTCAGCTTTCCATTCTCCAAGAATTTCATAACACTAGTTTCTCCCCTCAGTAGATTTACTAGGAGGCAATCCTCTGATGCTAGAGTTTTCTTAAAATTGGAAGTGTTGCTCTGTTTGCAGGGTGCACATGTGATATTTTTAAACAGATTGACTGGATTTTTCACCTTGCATTTCCCAAAGGTTTAAAGGGGGAAACAAAATGCCGAAAACCATAAATACCATTACAATTATTAAAGCCGCCTCATTCTACCCACCTTTCCTCAAGCATTAGAAATTAACTGAAATGGGGAGGGGGAATTATTCCACTTCAGAAAGATGTTTAAACTCTGACTTTGGTGAGTCTCCAGGGAAAGGCATTTTATGATTTTAAGCTCAGCTGCTTCTCCAGAAACCTTTATAATTTTTTTATTTGTATGTATTGTGTAGGTTTGTAGGGCATCTTATAACAAGGCAAGGAGATTTTATTTCACAGGGTGTTTGACGGAGAGTTAATTGTTTTGGCAGAACTGGGTGTGTCTGTATTGTGTTAGCTGTTAGATTATTTTTATGTGTATGCTGTTTGCTGTTGCTTGGTTAGCCACTTGAAGTCTAAGGATATGAGTTGGGACGTAAGTATTTTTTTACCAAATCAGTAAAAGAGATCAGTTTGTACACTACGCTTTGTCGAACACAAACCCCCAGCTCTACAGCAGCATGCATAGAGTTGCATTCTTGTCACATATTTAATGCAGAACACATGTACCCCCATGAAGAACAAAACATCCACAAGGGCGTGCTCCCAGAGATAAGGGCAAATATAGGATTGCCAGCTCTGGGTGGAGAAATTCTTGGAGATTTTGGTGGTAGAGTCTGGGAAGTGTAGGGTTTGGGGAGGGAAGGGACTTTAACAGACAAGAATGACAAAGAGGCCACACTCCAAAGCAGCTATTTTGTCCAGGGAAATGGATCTCTGTCATGTGGAGATCAACTTGAAATAGCAGGAGATCTTCACACCCCACATGGAGATTGTCAACCCTATGGAAATCCAGGTTTGGACAAATACAAAAGGATGTGTGTGAAAGGTTTAAAAGAACTGTTGCAGGGGTGTCTATGGCTGTGCAGACACCGTTGACTTTAAAAAGGGAGATGTTATGACACAGGTTACAAGATCTTGACTGCCCATTTGGAGTTGGCCAGCTACTTCAATAAACATTGCTGGCTCATTGGTGGTAGCTGGTTTGGGGGTGAAAAAAAGAATGGAAGGTTTGATTAAGAAGGAAAGAGAAAGCAGTGATGATGACAGGAGAGTTGGGGAGAGGGAGAAGGAGATAGGAGCTAAGGGGATAAGGAGACAACAGCAACAGCAGTAATGGGAACCTTGTGGGAAGGAAGGGAGAAGCAGCTCATGTGACACAAGCATGGTGTAGGGAAAAGTCATTGATGGGAGGTTGATGGGGTTCCCAACATTGCCCGGACAAATGCCAGGACAGCTAGATCCAGGTGGGCAGCCGTGTTGGTCTGAAGCAATAGAACAAAATTGGAGTCCAGTATCACCTTTAAGACCAACACAGTTTTATTCAGAATGTAAGTTTTCATGTGCATGCACACTTCATCAGACGATGAAATAGGGAACAATGAGCAGTACTACATATAGCTGGTAGGCAGTGGTTAAGCATGCAAAGTAGTACAAGGAAAGAATCCAATAGGAAAAATGTTGAAATGAACAAATTGAAAGAACACCAAGTATGGTTTGGATAGCATTTGCATGGGAAGACAACAAAGGCAGTAAACATGATAGAATTGGAGAATGATGGTGAGAGTGTCACAAGGCAATAAATGCAGAGTCTGTTAATTGTTCTCTTGCTCCTCAAGGATAGCTGCTGAGTGATTCCTGGGGACGGTGGAGTTTGAGAAGGATATGAAGTCACTTCTGGGTGACAGTTCAGGAATATCCTATAAGCTTAGGGAAATTATAGAGCATCCCTATGGCATCCATTTTTTCTCCCCTGTTCCTCAGTTTTTCCTGTGCAGGAGGCTGAGATGGGGAATTCTCTGCTGGGCTCAGGCAATTCAGTAGCTCAAGGACTGAGCAAGAGAGGATAACACAGGCCAGCATGGGGATTAGACTTCTCCCCCACTTGTATCTCCTTTGTATTCTGTTGGCCACCTGAGTTTTGTTTTTTTAAACTAGGCGTAATATGCTTAAGTCTGAGTAATTGATTACAGGCTAAGCATGTGCTCTATATCATCATCGGCACAGTTCTTCACCAGTGACATCTATTGACTCCTGTGTTATCAGGAGATAACATGATTGCATTTCTGTGGCTCAGCATACATTTCACTTGGGCAGCAGTGAGATCCAGAGAGAATGTTTGTGTTGGTTTTTTTGTGAGACAGACTACAGGGGCATACGAGATTGCGTTCTGAGGCAAGGAAACAGAACTTGGCACTTCCAATGCCTGTCTGCATTTTATATTGCAAACGGCTTTATCCACATATCACTGGATATTGTACTGTTACACTATAGCATTCACTCACACCTAGGTTTTCCTGTGTAGACAAGAGAATTCAGAATGACTGTGATGTGATATCCAATGATGCCTGGATGCAGCCTTCCATTTGTCATGTCTGGCTGTTTCTAAGCAAGCTTGTAGCTTTCTGTGCATTTTTTAACAGTGCTGTCCTTCTACAGTGACTTCAGTGGTCTGTTTTAGGACTGGTAGATCTCAGAGCAATAGCAGATAAGGGGTATCTATGTGCACGTAAACAGTTATAGTCATGAACATTTTTGTCCTTTCAGTGGAGGATTTGCTGCAGATCTGATTTTCTTTAATTTGAATGCCAAACTGCATCACCCGTTGAGAACTGCTGTATAGGGCAGCCAGGGTGTTTCCAATGGTAGACACAGACAATGTCAAAGGAGGGGGGGGGCGACTTGTATCTCCAGACTCCCAGCAGATGCTCACCAGGCAGCCATTGCAAATCATGTCTCTCCTTCACACCTTGCCTGGTTACCATGGCAGTAATAAGGCTGCTGCTTAAAGTTATTCTCCCATTCGTTCAGGATGGAAGATCCTTAGCCTGGAAGATGCTAGATAACAATTCAGACTGTCCACTGTTATGGGAATCTGATCCAAAGAGAGCAAAAGGGTGGTAACCAAGCCAGATGTTCTATGAACACTAATAGGCTAGAGCAGGGTTTCTTCATCCATGGGTAGTTGGGCACTTTGCTTATGGTCATCTGTAGAAAATTGGATTGAGAGTAGCCAACAACAAGCCCCACCTTATAGTGGCCCTGCCTACTTTCTGAAAAGCTTGGTAAGCATCAAAGGAAGTACTGGTGGTCACCATAATGTCCACAGGCACCATGTTCTTCCGTTAGATGCATAAGGAGAAAATCTGGGATTGGCATGTATGGGTCTCCTTTGATTGGAAGAAGTTCCCCCATACATGCCAATACCAGATTTTCTCCTTATTCAGCTAACGGAAGAATTTGTTATTAGGTGGAATTTTCCATTCTATCTGACTCCTGAATAATTTGAACCTGGCAGTCCTCTGTGGAAGGAAACCTGTCATCATATTGAATGGGTGTAGTTGAGATTATGAATTCTTGATTTTTAGTGTGATTGAGTAGTTTCAGCATATGAGGAAATGGCTGTGGGGCATGGATAGCCAAAGAGGGATGCAGATGACACATGTGGTACAGCCTGCAGAAGTTTACAACATACGGGGACAGAAATAGGAAGGCCCCCTAGAGCTGGCTATGGTATAAAATCAGGCAGACTCTCCAGCCTTCTGTTCCTCTTAGCACTTTTGACTGTCCCCTGGGCTCAGACTCAAACCCATACACTTCATACAGTACTACATATCTTCTGCAGAGGACATTACATAATACTTCATGATTAGACATATGGACTATTGCCAAAAAAGTATTTCTACCACTCCTGTCTAAGATACAGCCAATCAGTAGAAGCCTTTGGCCCTAACAATAGAAACTATTGAGAAAAACTGGGTGTGTGGAACAAGGCTTAGATAGTTGCATTATTATTCAGTACCCAGCTTGCTGGGGGGAAAGTGTAGCTAACTGGGGAAGGCAATGGCAATGGCAACCACCCCGTAAAAAGTCTGCCATGAAAATGTCATGATGCGACATCACCCCAGAGTCAGAAATGACTGGTGCTTGCACAGGGGACTACCTTTACCTTTTAATCTTTTTATTATTATTCTAGATCTGACAAATGACATTTGGGCTTCATGAGACTGTAGACCAGGGGTGTCAAATTCATTTGTTATGACATAAATGTTAGTGTGATAGGCCAGACACAGGCAAACCCAATTAGCGATATTATTTTTTTACCCAAAATACAAACATTTTAAACATAAGAGCGTAAGCAAAGCCCTGCTGGATCAGACCAGTGGTCCATCTAGTCTGGCATCCTGTCTCACAAGTGGCCAATGAGTTCCTCTGAGTATACAGTGAGGCAACCCCATGCATCTATACAGGGGCATTATGATGTCAGCTGTTTCATTCTCAATGCAATGCAAGGCAAATGGCTCCAAGCAAAAAGCCTCCAAGGCCCCTCTTGGGACAGAGATGGCAGCATCTCTACACATTGCACTGGGTGCTTGGCAGCATTCTTCAGGCTGCTCAGTGAGACGGCACTTTCCCTTTTTTTCTTCCCCCTCCCCTCAGGGATTTGGAATGCTGCAGACCACTCCCTACAGTCATCTTGGTCCAAACTGAGTGGGAATTGGTGGAGAAAGGCAGGGCTTTTTGTAGATCATTGCTGATGGATGGGCTATTGGCCACCTGGGCATGGAGGAAGTCATCTGGCTGGACCAGCTACAGCATGGGGGCTACACAGGCCTACCAACCAGGGATGCACCGGCTGTGGGAAGCAGGGCCTCAGAAACTGCCATGCTCCTCCTCTCAGAGATTAGGCAGGCTGTCCCCTACCTCCCTGCCCCTTTTAGCCTATGCCCAATCAGGCAGTCATTTCCCCAGAAAGCACTTTCCTGGGAGTACCTTCTTCGGGGGGATATAACTCAGACCCTATAAATGGAATCATCACCAAACTTGGGAAGCCATGAACAAACCAAACTACTTTTTTTTGGGGGGGGGGGGTTGTCCCCATTCCTGATCTCCAGCTAGCCAGGCCACCATCATGTACCCTTTCAGAACTGGGCCCCTGAGGTGTATTTGAAAGAAGACAGCCCCAGTTTTAAAATGGCGGTGTCCCCGTGTTAAACATGGTGATGCTGCCATGTCTAGTAAGTTACGTGAAGTATTGCCCCACACATGATCTGAAAGTACAGCCTAGAAATCTGATGCTCTCTGTGGCTGCCCATTACAGGGAAAGACAGTTACTGGTATGCAGGCTGTCTTTTGAGAAGGCTTGCCTGCCATTACTGATTACCTCGCTGAAGAATCACTACCAGAAACTTTTGAGGAAGCCAAGGATTCCCTGGAACACAGTCTGACTGGTGTATACAATGCTTGATTATTTGGGGGGAAATGTTTGTGGACAATCAACACATAAATTCCCAAAAGGGATCTGCAGCAGCATGACATTATTATGGGCCAACCTGTTGCGCTGGCATTTAAAAAGCTGAGAATTTGTATAAAATGTATAGCTGCATTATAATTGACTCAGTGTGGCAAGCTCTGCTTTCGAGGGTCCTACGGCTATAATAGCTGGGTTGAATTAGGAATGTTTATCCTTACACTGTAATTGTATTTTAGCAGTTAATTTTACTCTGGGATGCTAGGATTTATATATGTTATGCTAGATGCAATACATTTGATTGAGGGTTTTGAATGTTTGGGGGAATCGGGATAAATCATGCAAGCTATTCAGCAGTGGTATGTAGACTGGGGTGGGGGAAAAGAATAACAGCCAAATGTTTGTGTGCTGGATTGCCTGCTGCTCTGAAATAATTCCCATCAGTCTTTGGCTGAATTCATCGCACACTTGCTTGTTTTGTTTGTTTGATTCACTTTGCCTCGCTAGCTACAAAGGGGGCAGCTGGTAGCAGACCTTCATCAATCGAAGAGGTACCTGATTGGCTTTGTCAATGTTTAAAATTGTGCTAGAAGTGCTATTCAAGGAAAATATTAGAATGCAGTGTATTTCCCAAACTGCCTTCAAGGGACCCTGAGACATTTGCCAAATTTTACAGTGTTGTGATGGTGATAAAAATGACATATAGGCTATAAGTTTGTCTGTTACCAGCTATTTTCGCTAACATCAGATTCCTACATGGTGTAATTGTGGCTTTAAGAAGAGTTGCCAACTACCTAGAGGGGGAAAAGTTCTTAGATGTTATTTTCAGAGACTGATGGTGGAAAGTGCCATCTAGTCACAGCCAACGTATGATAACCCTGTAGGTCCTAGGGTTTTCAAGGAAGAGATGTTCAGAGGTAGTTTTCCATTGTTTGCCTCTGCATAGCAACCCTGGACATCTTTGGTGGTCTTGTCTCCTATCCAAGTATTAACCAGGGCTGACCCCGCCTAGCTTCTGAGAACCAATGAGATCAAGTGAGCCTGGGCCATCCAGGTGACGACATTTTTCACACATTTATTGTGAAATGACAGGATATATTTCATAATAATAATAATAATAATAATAAAATTTTATTTATACCCCGCCCTCCCCGCTGAGGCAGGCTCTGGGCGGCTTACAGAGTGTGGCAGAAGCCATGTTAAACAATAAAACAATTATACATTTCTATACCATTTAAAATTTACCATTAAATTTACATAATATAAAAGTCTAAAATCAATCTACAATAATCTCAACTTATTGCTATCTCGATTATTGATGTTAGTGATGGCATGGTGTTCATTTCAGGTTCCATCTTGGAAGGCTAGCCGGAAGAGGGCGGTTTTGCACGCCCTACGGAATTGGCTAATGTCCCATAGGGCCCGCACCTCTTCCGGCAGCTGGTTCCACCATTGGGGTGCTTTTATAGAGAAGGCCTGTTCTCTGGTTATTTTTAGTTTGGCCTCCTTTGGCCCAGGTACTTCCAGAAGGTTTTGTGAGCTGGATCGCAGTGCTCTCTGGGGAACATATGGAGAGAGGCGGTCCCTAAGGTAAACAGGTCCTCGGCCAGGACTGCTGGCAACCATAGTAGGATGCTACAGCTTCCAAAGGCCAAGCGAGGTCCCACAGAGGATCTCTCAGGAGAGCATTTAAGAGATATTTCAACACAAAAGCTAGAAATAGAAGGACAATAGGAACACAAGGTTATAAAACAGGAATGGGATGAGTGAGTGCATGCTGATAGCTGATTCCCATTCTGTTGTGGACTTGTCAATTGGCATCACTGTTTGAGAAAAGAAGAAGAGGGGGAATAGCTGGCTGTTCAGCTGCAGACTTACCACAAAGTTAGTCCCTGTAAGCTGGGCAGAGTGTCTTGTTTTCGGGGCTGGACTTTGGGGCAATATCCCAGGACCCCAATCATGACCTCAACATAGGGTTGCCAAGTCCAATTCAAGAAATATCTGGGGACTTTGGAGGTGGAGCCAGGAGACTTTGGGGGTGGAGCCAGGAGACATTAGAGGTGGAGCCAAGATCAAGACTGTGACAAGCATAATTGAACTCCAAAGGGAGTTCTGGCCATCACATTTAAAGGGATGGCACACCTTTTCAATTCCTTCCATAGGAAATAATGAAGGATAGGGGCACCTTCTTTTGGGGCTCATAGAATTGGACCCCCTGGTCCAATCTTTTTGAAACTTGGGGGGTATTTTGTGGAGAGGCACTAGATGCTATACTGAAAATTTGGTGCCTCTACCCCAAATAACAGCCTCCCCCCAGAGCCCCAGATACCCGCAGATCAATTCTCCATGATTTTCTATGGGAATAAATCTCCATAGGGAATAATAGCATTCCCAGCAGACATTTCCCTCCCCTCCCCCCGCTTTCTGATGACCCTGAAGTGGGGGGAGGGCCTCCAAACCAGGGGATCCCCTGCCCCCACCTGGGGATTGGCAACCCTACCTCAACAGGAGCAGATGACACATGACTCTTCTGGGTGTTGATGATCAGATTGTCTTCAAGGTGTGCATACATTACCTCCTCATGATCGGCAGGGCCAGATCTAGGGAGGGAAGAGGAGTGTGCTTGCCCTGGGCACTGACAGAGGGGGGGGGCACCAAATTGGGTATGGAGTCCATTGTATTCTATGGGACCATAAGATAGAATGGCCCATAAGAGGGTGCCATTTTTTAATTTTGCACCCCCCCCCCCAAAAAAAAAAAAGCATGTAGATTCGGTCCTGGTGATCGGGAACACTGCTTTCTGAATGCTGCCAATGAGGGGAAGGTACTGAATGCACAGGCACTTCCTCCATGTGAAGGCACCATTTTCACAATCTGGCAGGAATAATATAGGGGCAGGGCCAGCATAGTCATGCCCACTTTCCCTCCCTGTTCATTCAGTCAGGACATGGAGGAGCCGTATGAACAAGGGTAGAAACAAGGGCTGCAGATGAGGCTGAAGATTCACATTTGAAGTATACATAACCACTGTGGGGGAGGACCCTGGAGACCATGTCCTGAGTATAAAATTCCCTAACTTCAACAACCTCAGGGCCCAGAGTTACCAGTAGGTCAGCCAGACCTCAGACTATGGCAGGAGGCTTCACATTGGCAGATGTCCTTGCCCACCACTGTTCGAAGTGGTGGCAGGAGAATTTTTAAAAAACATTGGTGTTCTTTGTACCACTGTGTTACTTCTAGAGAAAACCCAGAAATGATGTAGGATAGCTCTAGAAATCACTGGAAACTCTATAGTGTTATCATAGAGTTTCTAGTGATTCCTACAGCTCTGACTATATAGGAATCCCAAGAATCTCTAAGGTAAAAATATAGGGTGTTTTCGCACTCACCTTCAGCCGGCGCCGCGACCCTCTTGACGACGGAGGATCTGTGCTGATTTCCCACACGAAGCGCTGGAGCAACCAGAAGAGCCGCCAATTTCCGGCGCGAAGCCCGCTCAAGCGTTTTCCTGCTTCCTGGCGATTTGCGTTTGAGCGGGCTTCGCGCCGGAAATTGGCGGCTCTTCTGGTTGCTCCAGCGCTTCGTGTGGGAAATCAGCACAGATCCTCCGTCGTCAAGAGGGTCGCGGCGCCGGCTGAAGGTGAGTGCGAAAACACCCATAGTGTTTCTAGTGATTCCTATAGCTGCCAGATATCACTTTTCTGTTTTCCAAGAATGCATTTCCTGCCACCAAATCTCTCAGTTGTGAGCATGTGATTTGCCAAGCATCCTTGTACATGTATGAAAAGTTAGGGGAGTCCAAAAGTGGTACAAAAAGTTTTGCATTCCCCACACAAATGCACAGCCGTTCAGTTGCACTTTGGTTTCAGATATTCATGGCCATTCCTAATTTGACTGGTGTAAAAGAGAACGAAGTGCGAAAGGAGACTATATAGTCAGAGCTTTCTCTCCCCTCCTCTTTAGGCTTCCAAGCCAATTTCAGCAGCTCTAGCCAAAGATTCCTAGCTGGAAATCTGGCAACAGCATGTAGGTTTGCTTAGAGCTAGTTCTGGACTGACAGAAAGGAAATGTTGTCACCCTGGCCTGAGTGTGAGTCTGCAAGGCCCTTCCAGATTCAATACTCAGCTGTTAAGTTTTCTTCAGCTGTTCAGTCACTTTAATTAACTGCTTTTCTGAACTGCAGAGGTGCTTTCACACATACTAAATAATGCAGATGCAAACCATTTTAGATGCAACTGTTTCCAAGTGGATTTTGCCATGTCACAGTAAAATCCAGTTGCAAAGTGGACTGAAAGTGCATTATTTGTTGGGGGTTTCCGTTTGAGCGGGTTTCGCGACGGAAGTAGCCGGCTCTTTTGGGTGCGCCGGCGCTTCTTGTGCGAAATCCGGGCAGATCCTCCGGTGTGAAGAGGGTGGTCGCGCTACTTGAAGGTCAGTGCGAAAACGCCCTCAGAGTCTCAGAGCGGTCACAATCTCCTTTACCTTCCCCCCTCCTCACAACAGACACCCTGTGAGGTACATGGGGCTGAGAGAGAGTTCTTACAGCAGCTGCCCTTTCAAGGGCAACTCCTATGAGAGCTATGACTGACCCAAGACCTTTCCAGCAGCAAGTGGAGGAGTGGGGAATCAAATCCAGTTCTCCCAGATAAGAGTCTGTGCACTTAACCACTACACTAAACTGGCTCTCAGGCATGAATTTCTGGAGGACATTTTTAAAAAAGGAATAATCTGCCATAGTAGGCTTCACCAGAATTCACGAGATCTTCCACCAGAATTCACAACTGTAAAAAAAAAAAGATTCCAGCTGTTTATTAGATCTACAACATGAGGCTCCTGTGGTATTTTTGTCTTCAAAATGAAGCCCTACTGTTTTGACTATCTCAAATAAAAACAGGGTTATAAAAATGGCTGTGGCAAGCAGGGACCTTTTAGCATTCACACCCTTATTATGGGACTCCCACCCAGGGGAGTCCACCAGGATTTGTCAGGAGATTAACTTGTTTTTTTTTAAATTACTTGATTTTGTCAGGCCATCTGTGGAGGACTGGGATGCTGCTTTGAATGTTTTAGGGGTTTATCTTTATTTTGCTCTTACTTGTTTTATGGTTTTCAATTGAAAACAGTGAATAATGGTTTTAAGTGCTTGTGATGATTCTGGAGCAATTGTTGGATCTGAAATGTGGGCTATAAATAATTTTTTACTATTTGGTTATTTATAGTTTATAATTTCTGGTTGTTTCTGGCATGCAAGGCAGCTTGCAAACGAACAGGGAGTTGTGAATTGTGAGGGGAGAGTGATTAATTTGAGGGTATTGGTTAGCAAGGCTATTTTTTGTAAAAAAAAGCTCAACAGGAACTCATTTGCATATTAGGCCACACACCCTTGACGCCAAGCCAGCCGGAACTGTGTTCCTATACATTCCTACTCAAAAAAAGCCCTGTCGGTTAGCCTGTATTAAATGAAAGTGAAGCCAAACCCCGAGGGGCTAAGGAGAACAGGTGGTGTAGTGAGTGTATATGTGTGTCCCATAACAACTCTCATGGTTTGTTTGCATTTTATGAAGACATGGTGGGAATGCGGAATTCTACTCCCTAATAAACTAGTGTTTTAATCAGTGCCTCTGATTTCAGTGGAGCATCACCGTTCTGTAGCTGTTTATTTCAGAGAACTCCACTTTACATCAGTGATTCATCACCAACACTTCCTGCCACTAGCTATGATACAGAGCCCGGAATAAATGAGGAATGGGCAAAATGCACATCCCCAAAATAGCTTGAGGTGTTCAGCAGTTTCCTCCTCCCGCTGACCTAAAATACGCTTTTAAAAGAAGGCAAATGGCCCAGATTTGTATTTTTAAACAATGAATATAATTAGCAGAAAATTAACCACTTGCTTATCCTCAAAATTAGAAAAGCTACAAATGGGGGAGTCAGAAGGATGAGCCAGCCTACCTTTACTTGCTCTTCCTTTCCTCCCCCTGGCAGCCTCTTCCAAGGAAAACTTTGTCTGAGTTGCGCACTTTGCCAGCTGCCACTCCCAGTTAAGTGGTGGGGAACCTGCAAGGATTGCAAGTGGGACCTTGCTTTCCCCTGTATCCTCTTCCCCATTATTAACTCTTTTTTTCCTCCTGGCAGTCCCCATATCCTCACCTTTCCCTGCTTCCTTCTCTCCTTCCTTCCTACCCACCTACATTTTTTCTGCTGCCCCATCTTCAGCTATATTTATTATTTATTCACTTCATTTGTACCCTGCCTTTTCTTCCAGTGGGAACAAAAAGCTGACATCATTCTTCTGTCCTCCATTTTATTCTCACAACAACCCTGTGAGGAAGATTAGGTTTAGAGTGTGTGATTGGGCCAGAATCACCCAGTAAGTTTCCATGGCAGCATGGGGATTCAAAAACTGAGTCTCCCAGATAATAGTCCAACATTCTAACCACTAACCTTCCCTAGCTTTTTATTGAATGGCTGAATGGCAGCGACCAGCTAGGTCTGGATGAGTCATGCAAGCTGTGTGGTAGCAAATTGTCCAGATGAGTCCTCTCTCAAAAGCCAAAATAGGTCCAGAACAAAACTTGCACCCTCCCCTTGCCTTTTTTGAACCAAAAGCAGGGCATGAAGGCTGGCAATACTGTTATAGATCAAGAGTAGCTGTGTTACACTGTAGCATTTGAAAAGATAAAAAGTGCAGTAGCACCTTAAAGACTAACAAAATTTGTGGCAGAGTATGAGCTTTTGTGAGTCACTGCTCACTTCTTCAGATATTTACTGCTTCTAGATCAAGGGTAGGGAACAGTGACTCTCCAGATGTTTTTTGCCTACAACTCCCATCAGCCCCAGTCAGCATGGCCAATGGCTGGAGAGCCACTGTTCCCTACATATGGAGAGCCACTGTTCCCTACCCCTGTTCTAGACTCTTGCTCTTTTCTACTAATACTACTATAGTTGCCTAAAAACCCAGAATGGCCACTGGGAGGGTGTTTGTTTCTGAATGCTACAACACTGATTTTATTATTCGTGGGGTTAGTCCCCCCATTTGTTTGTTTCTTTATAAATTTCAGATTTTTTTTTCAAACCTTGGTCTTTTTCAGGTTTGTAGAAAGATCCATGTTCACAGCCGCAGGCTCCAGGTTAAAGAATCCACAGTTAGGGCCATGCTGAGAACTGACTATACTGATGTGTGCATTCATAGATATGGATTGTTACTATAGAGATTTGTGCAGTCCATCTTAGCCTGGTCTGAATCTCTCAGCATAACGAAAACCCAAGCAAAACTCCTTGGGTAATGAGCAGTTGGGTTTGGTTTGGCATTGATAAATCCTTAGAAGATGGAGACAGCAAATGTCAGCTATATTCATAATGTTCTGTTTATTTTTTAAACTGTGCATTGTGTAGCACAGAGGCTGTCTTCATCTTAATGGCCAGGTGGCAATAAATATGTGTGTATTTAATGAACAAATTAATTAGGCTAGTTTAAAAAGCCATCATCATAATCACACTACATTTGTGCGCTAAAACAGGCCAGGATGAATAGGACTAGCCTTGTATGTAATGTTCTGTTATTACTTAAGCTATTTTATAATATTCATACCTGATGGAGCTCACATCTTGTAACTGTGTTTGAATACAGCCAAAACTTGTACACCTGAACCCATGAAAAAGTCTCACTGAGTACATAACAGCTCAAGCCACTGGGCATTTTCTCTTGCATGGGAGTCATGGAGATGAACAGAGCTTGCATAAGGTATTGCCAATTTTGAATTTAAATCTAGCTGAGTTTAGGGCCTATTGATAAGTTTTCTCCCTCTGGGGCATCACTACTTCATTCTTAAGGCTATTTTCCCATATGGCAAATTTGGAATATAGGAGGAGTAAAAGGAAAATATCCAAAAGTTTGTGTGTTTTTTTTTACTGGCAGCTGGTTTTATTTTTAGAACGTGGCTGAGACAAAAACTGGGTGAGCAGAGAGATCTTTCTTTGGAAAGAGCTGCAATTTTTTTAAAATCCATGAAAATTAGCTGGAAAACTTGGAATGAATCAGGTCAATTTTTATAAATAACACCAGTCTTCTATAGCACCTTTAGGTATTTTCCTCTTATTTTTGCTATGAATTCATGCAGCTCTCTTGCTCCTAAATTCCAAGCTGAGGTACTGAAAATGGAACCATTGAAGGCTAATGTTACCTTTCCCAAGGCTACATCTTGAATTCATCACAGGAGAGAACTTTTAAAAGTGTAAGTGCCATAGAAGACTTACTGGGTGAGATTTTCCTGTAAAATATTATCTGGGGCAGGGAAACTGCAGGGGGACCTGTCATATGGAAGTCCAGACATAGTTACATTCTTCCAAGGCCATTGACTACAATGGATTTAGAAAGTCTGAGTTTGTTTTGAAAGGTACTGTTAATGGATTTTCCTTCAAAAGCGAGTTGTTCTCAACCTTTCTGGAGCATAGCCAAAGCTGGCATCAGCATACCTTGGGTTAATTTTTTCACATGAACTGAACACCTTGATTTTACTTCAAGTAAAAAAAAATATTCTAAGAGCATTGGTTCATAAATCCTATACTGGTTCTGTTCATTCATTAGAAAGAGAAGAGATGATAAGCTCACCAGTTTGCTCTCCATATCAATATGGATATAACCATGTTTTGATATCCCCCCAGGTTAAGCATGCCAAGTGTCAGCTATTGAATCAGGCAGCCCAGGGTTTTTCACTGACTGTCCGGGAGGGAGCTGAAAAAAAATACCAGACATTTAAATATCTGTGGGGTTTCCCCCCAGTTTTTCCTAAACAGTCAGTGAAAATAGTGGACCATCTGAATAACTGGCAACATACCAACCCCAGTCAGCACAAACCACAATGTTTTGGACTTGGAGGAGGCAGCAGTGAACCAAGGCTTAAAGCACCAGCATTTGTTGTTTCACATTGGATGGGTGTTCCTCATATATTTCATACTGTTTGCATTTGAAGGAGGTGGTGCCCAGCCCAATCACAAAGCAGTATTCTCTGCTGCTTCACTGTGCGGGGGGGCGGGGTCCTCCTCCCAGTGCAAACAGCAAGAAGCATGTTTTTTGCACCGGGAGGAGGTGACACTGATGGGAGGCTTTGAGCCATTTCACCCCCTGCTTTCTGCTCACTGCTGCTCAGTTGTTTGGCTTAAATAACCCCCTGCTTTCTGCTCCCTGTGGATGTTCTTAGGGAGCAGAAAGCAAGGGTTTAAATTGCTGGGAGCCATTTAAACCACTGCTTTCTGCTCTCTGTGAAAAACTGACAGTGATGAGAAGGGGGGGTGAAATGGCTGGGAGCCAATTAAACTCCTGTTTTCTGCTCCCCTAACTTTTCGGGGCTGGAGAAATTTCCCTGCTTCAAACTGGAAAGCAGGGAGCTCCTCCTTTTGTGAAGACAGAAAGCAAAAGGTTACAACCCCCTGCTTTCTGCTCTTCACAAACTGCATCAAAATCCATGAAAGTTTGTGGTGGTTCTTCAGTTCACAAACACTGCTTCATGAACCATGAAACAGCCAAAATTGGTGACTAACTTTAGTTCATTGGCTGATTCATGCCAATCCCAAACCAGAGTCTACCCAGCTCCCACTGGCTCCCCCCTCCATTAGTTTAAAAGCTGCAGTGCCACCTTTTTGATATCAACCACCAACAGCCTGGTTCCTTTTGGCTCAAGTGAAGCCCATCTGTTGTACAAGTTTGGCTTGTCCCAGAAAGTTGCCTGATGCCTAGCAAATCAAACCCCTTCCTCTCAGACCACTCTCTCATTTTGATATCTGTTATGAGCTGATGGGGAGAGGCTTTGTGTGCGTGAAGTGCCATTCAATCACAGCCGATTTATTGCAACCTCAGCAAGGGGCTTTCAAGGCATGTGAGAAGCAGAGGTGGTTTGCCACTGCCTTCCTCTAAAAAGTCTTGCTTGGTGGTCTCCCTTCCAAATACTCACCCTGCTTAGCTGCCAAGATCTGAGGAGGTCAGGCTATACCATGTTACCTTCCCTCCCATTGGGTGGGGGAGCCTTAAATCCATGTAATACCTTTTATCGGGACGAGTCTGATGGCAGGTAACCGTGTGCAAGCTTTTGAGTTCTCAAGAACTCAATGGATGTCATTTAAAAAGTAATCTAGGAAGAAGGAAGATGTTTTAAGACATGATATAGAATCTTGGTATAATTTCCCTTGATGTTAGATGCAGACCTACTGCTAGTCTCCACTGGTGCCATCCTTTTTTAACGAGCCAGAGGGGAGGGAAATTTTACTATTTTGCAGAAGGTTTATAGGAATTGTTCCCAACAAGGTGCTTTGAGTAGGCCTGACATTTTACTGTCTTGGTGGCTGGCGGGGAACGAAGAAGGAGACTATGTTTAGTTCTCCTTATTCTGCTGTGTGCCCTTGGCTTCAAAGCATCAATGCCGTTTACTCTGTAACAGAAAACACCCACATGCTGCACTGTACCTTGAAGCATACATAACAGCAAGTCTAAGCCAGAGTCCTGAGCTTCAGTCTGCCATCAGTGGAACTAACTGCTTCTTCTTGGCTGTTTGGGTCACACAGTCACTTTCTAATGCCAGGAGAATTATCATTACTAGAATGTGCTCATTGGTTCCTTGCTTTGTCAAGGGAAAAGAGTCACTTAGCCTCTCAGCACTGGTTCTGCTACATACTCTGTAAACAACAGCAGCTGGTGAGTAAGACTGGCTGGAAACCAGCCCAAAAGATGGTACCCTCCCCCAAACAAAACCCTATGGCACAAATAGTGGAGGGTGGAAGAACCAGCAAATGATGTGAAAGAGCTGTGCCTGAGATCCTGGAGAGCTGCTGCCAGTCTGAGTAGGCAGTACTGAGTTTGATGGAACAAGGGTCTGATTCAGTAGAAGGCAGCTTCATGTGTCACTTTGTCAACCCTAAGCCTATCCCTTTATACTGAGTTTGACTGAAGAACTTCAGTGGCAGGGATACTGTAGTTTTCACCCATTTATGTGTGTCTATTATGACACCTAGCACAAATGTTGCCTTGGGAAATATCCAGCAGGAGCTGATGACTTTATGTGACAATTTCCATGGATATTGTTTGGAGGAAGGATCATGTTCCGTTGGTGCAGACTATTGCAGGTTAAGTGCGGTATACTCCTTGCAATGGAAATACAATCTCAGGAGAAGGTGTGTTCTCTCTCTCTGTCTCTTTCACACACACACACACACACACCATGTGTTTTGGGGTCAAAAAGTCTTGTGTAGAGAGGCCTTAAGGGTTTTCTGTGGAAAGGTTGCCATTTCCTTAATGCTTGGTTGACATGCACAAAACCCTCCTAAAAACACTGCTGGGATTGACTGAAGCTGTTTTGGCTCCCCTTCAGATGTTTTGCTTGAAGAGGAGCCTAAAGATTTACTTTAAATTTCTCATTAAACAGAATCTTGTGATAACGTCAAAATATGCAGAATATCCAGTTTGGCTATGAAGTTAGCCTTGGATAAAGTTTCAGTAGTACTGCAGGACCTCATGGATCCCTGCCCCTACAAAACGGACTACCACCATCACTAATATTCAATAATAACATTTAATAACAACACTTAAACCAGTGAAAATAATCTTGGTAAATCCCTTAAAAATGTAATTATTCCAAGCCTTGGTGTAATTAAATCTACTGGCTACAGTGTTTCAGGTGGGTAGCTGTGTTGGTCTGAAGCAGCAGAGCAAAGTTTGAGTTCAGTGGCATTTTTAATCTTTTATTCTGCCCTGAGCCTGCTTCTGCAGGGAGGGTGAGATAAGTCTAATAAACCATAAACCATAAGATCAACAGAGGTGCCACTGGACTCAAACTTTGTTCTGGCTAGAATGTTGTAAGTGAAAGACCCATGACAAGTTACGGCCCAAGACCAGTTGGGTGGTATCTTCTTACTTAGTTATAAGAAAGGCCATATGCCAAGCAGAAAATGCATGATCTTCAACACTCTTTGTTGGTGTATACAGGAGACGTCATTCCTACTGTGTGTGTTGGGGTCTTCTATTGAACTGATTCATGAGTGAATGAAAGCTTTCTGGTCTAATCGGATTCATTTTTTTCCTCTGTACTACTTCCTCTTTTTCATGCTGATGTTAAAGTTAACTGATACATTCTGAAAGAATGCCCCAGTGGAACAAAGGAAGAATGGGTAATAATTCTGTCTTTCTGAAATATGCCCATGCTGAAAATATGGAGAGGAGCTGAAAGGAAAAGGTTTATTTCTTTATGAAAAATCGGTGTTATATTTTGGTTCCTAGGAGTACTTGAGATGGTATAGAAAATTGGAGTTATAAACCATTTTAAAATTAAAAAGTTATAATGCAAACAGTTCAACAAAGGTTTAAGTAAAACTTAAGAAGGACATCCAAGATTATTAGAGGGTTTGAGTACTTTTCCTATGAAGAAAGGCTAAAGAATCTGGGAAACATGATAGAGGTTTATAAAAACTATGCATGGTGTGGGGAAAGGGAGATAGGGAAAGTTTTTGAATTGTTGAATACTAGGTTCAGGACAGACAAAACAAAATACTTCTTTACTCACCTGTGGGATTCGTTGCGAATGGAGGTAGTGAGGGCTGGAATCATAGATGGCTTTAAACGGGAGTAAGAATCATGAAGAAGAGGCCTATCAAGAGCTACTAATCATAGTCACTGAAGGGAACCTTGATATACAGTGGCTGTAAACCTCCAAACACCAGTGCTGGGAGGCAGCAACAGAGGAGGGCCTTGGTCTCTGTGTCCTATTTGTTTGGCCCTCCAGGGCAATGAGGTGACCACCATGTGAAATAGTATGCCGAATGAGACGGGTGCTGAGCGAGAGGAAGAATTTTCAGGAAGAATTTTTGTATTTCCTCATGTTGTAACTTCCTGCTAAAACAAATTTAGAATGTGTGCTTCACTGCCATCGTATATACACATACCTGTTTAAACAAAACATTTTCACCCTATGTAGAAGATATTAAAGGGAGTAGATGGGAGGGTTCCATAAAGTCTGGCAGAATCAGTGATTATTAATGTTTGATATTGTGCATTAACTCTGTTGCGCTGTTCATTTTTATCCTTTACTTTGATGGTCACTGCGCATGTATTTACAAGAATGTCACTTAAAGCATCAAACAGTAAGATGTCCGTGTGTCAATTTATTCCTTGTTTTTAGATTTTGGGCTCTAGTACTCAATATCTGTTGTTCTATTCCTTTCTTTGCATCTGGTCATCCTAAATACCAGACTTCTTAATACATTGCCTTATTATGGTATTGAATATGCAAAGCATTGTATAAATATATTCTGCTGCCAGAAAAAAAAAAGATCTATATCTGAATTAGAATTTAATCATCTTGTGGTTGATTCTATACATCAGTCTAATTGTTAGCAAGCAGAGTGAAAATTACTTTTGGTTAACAAATCAATGAGTCATTGACATTGCAAACTGTGGAGGTGACACCCTGATTGAATGGTGATCTGGATCCATCCTTGAGGGACCAATCCAGGCAGTTCAGTATGTGTAGTGCTGAAAGTGCTAATCAGCAACTCCAAGAGGGCTATGAAATATTTAAGAGCAGAAGTCACTGAATGTCTCACTAAGGGAGCTTTTCCCTCTGTCTTTTTCCTTTCATCTTCCACGCAGTCGAAAGCTCTTCGTGAAAAATGGCTGTTGCAGGGAATACCTGCTGGGTCGCCTGCAGAAGAAGAAGCCAGAAAGAGGCAGTCCGAAGAAGATGAACTCAAGGTGAAAAAGCTTGAAGGCAACATCCATCGGTAGGCTTAAAACCCATTTTTATATCTGTAGGCCTTGGTTTTGCCTTCTAAAAGCCATGTTGTACATCTGTGGGAGAATACACAGAGGTAGTCGAGAGCAGAAGTCTCCATCAGATAGCAAGCAAGCTACCAGTAGCTCATCAACAACTGTTAGTGTTGCCAACTCTAGGCTGGGAAATTTCTGGGAATTTGAGGGTGGACCCTGGGGAGGGCAGGATTTGGGGAACAGAAAGACTTCAGTGGGGTATGATACCATGGAGTCCACCCTCCAAAGCAGCCATTTTCTCCAGGGGGATTGATCTCTGTAGCCTTTAGATCAGTTGTCCCACCTGGGGGTTGGCAACTGTAGCTGCTGCATCATAGTTTGTGCATCCCATAGAAGACTCAGGAAAAGACAGCAAAGTGATCTACTTTAAGCTTGTCCAAAAAGATTTTCCTTTGTGTGATATTTCTTTGTACTGCTTAGCTTCATTCCTGGTTTCAACAACAGAACAAAAGATGGTAAACATGCCGCAGGAGAGTAGATTGGGAGATTTTTCAGTACTTAAAATAGCTCTCAATAAGAAGAGTTCAAGATCCCTGATCTAGTGGTGACACACATGGAAGGATCCTTCTTGTGCTACTTCTTACTAGGGCTTGATGGATGATGAAGGTGAAACTGAATTGTTGAGAGATAATGTTAACTGACAGATCTGCTAGTTAAGTGTACTGATGCTATTTGGGTATTTTTGATGCTATTTGGGTATTTCTAATGCTATTTGGGTATGTTGTTATTTAAGGGATGGGGGGAAAATTATAGGTGGTCTTTCTTCTGGCCTGTTAAAAAAAGTAAATGTCTTTAAGGTTAGGCAGATGCCTGCCAAGTAAGGGCTTTTTAGTGGTGGCATCCTCTTTATGGTGGTGGTAGTTCGTAAGCTAGTGAAAGGCATTTTGTTGCATGAAAGTCTTTTCACAACTCAGAAAGGTGACTTGGTTGGAGTTTTGTCAGTTCCATTTTGTAGGGCAATTAGGACTGTCACCGCTTTAACCCTAGGGTTGCCAACTCTGGCTAGGAAAGACCTAGATATTTTTCTATACTTCATGTTCACAGACCAATGGGTCATAAGCAGGCAAATTCAGTAATTCAAAGATGCAGAACAATACAATCCAGAAAAGCAGCCAAATAGTATTCAGATTCCCTGATTCAGTCACAAAATCATTCAGAGAAGGGAATCCCTGGGAATCTGCTTGAGAACTCCCCTAGTGGTAAAGCATTTAACACCTGAACATTTTGGGGATGGAACCTGAGGAATGCAGGGTTTGAAGAAGGGAGGGACTTCAGTGAGGTGTGATGTCATAGCGTCCACTTTCCAAAATGGCTATTTTCTCAAGGTGGACTGATCTCTGTTGCCTGGATATCAGTTATAATAGCAGGAGATTGCCAGCCACCCCCTTGGAGTTTGGCAACCCTTTTTGAGCCTATATCTTCCACTCTGGGTTTTATGGAACGGACTTCCACAGGCTGTGAGGGGGGCACCTGCTCTGTAAGAGGCTTAGGGATGCTACATTATACTGGTGAACGTCTAACAATCCTCATGCAGTGAAATGGCTAGGACCCTTTGGCCAGGAGATAGGTGCATGTAAAAGAACTGTTTTCTATCTTCATTGTGATCTCTGCTTGTGTGTATTATTATTATTTGTAAACTGCTTTGAGTCCTGCTGAGGGGGGAAAATCAAGTAAATGCATTGTAGTGGTATGCAAATGTGTTTGAATTTAATCAGGGATGTCATCAACTAAAGGGCCGATGGGTGGTAAACTTTAAATTTTTAATCAGTTCTTTAATCAGTTAAAACCTTGCTTTCTCTTAGTATATGCTACATACACAGTGGGAAGGACAGAGTGGCAGAAATACCAGTCCATGTATACCGGTGATGATTTTCACACACGGTACTTAAAAAACACCTTCTGCAATAAATGGCCTGTAAATGCCAGTAAAGGAATAAAGAGCAGAAGCGGGTCATTTTTACATTGAATGTTTACATAATCCAGTATAGGTTTTGCAGTAAGATTACAGGAGAAATGAATTGCACAGCTAATACAACCATGCCTCACAATGACCCACGCATGAACTTTTCTATTAAGAATTTATCCATCTCCCATCTCTCATTTTACTCAATCCATATTATTTCCACCCTATTTGTTCCCACCCTTGTGTATTATTTTGCCAACCAAAGAAACATTTTTCAGAGCCCATGTTGAGATCAAGGGGATTCATACATTGTATTTAAACATATCTTTAAGATGTTATAAGGGTGCATCTAAAATATAATGCACAATTGAGACAGATATATGTTTGGAAACACTTTAATTGTATACAAGTGGGGACCTGCAAGAAACGTGCAGGGACAGCTATTCCATTTGCCTCACCATTGCCTTCCCCACCACTGTCATTCCTTCTCTCTGTTTCGCTTTTTTAATGTAATCAGTAAATAAGAGTAAGTCAGGACATTTGCATGGGAACATCAATCAGTGTCATCTTTAATGCTAGGGATTCTCTTTTTAAATTTTCTAATTAGACCTTTTTGTTCTTCTAAAGTAGTGTTTACTATTTATACCTGAATTAAAATGGGGGAAATGCTTTACTCTTTTAGCAAAAAAAGGCATACAGTTGAGGGGGAAAGTGGCCTGATTTTCACACTGCGAGCTTCCTAGCTTGGATCTGGGTTCCCAATGCTGTACTGAATCAAGCATGTGTTGGAGGTGGTTCTGAATTCCAGTTTTTGATTTTGATAGCTGCTGCACCATGTATGGAGGAAATGCTTCAGCTCCCACAAACACACACTGTTCCCCTAACTGGAAGTGGTGGGGAGCACTGTTGGCTAGTTGGGGAAACCCATGAGTGTACAACAGGTTTCCCCATTGGGCAAAATAGTGGGACTATTTCATATTGAGGAAAGTGGTATGAGAGGGGAGTCTAAAGTCTCTTCTCTATGCACATCAGTGCCATAATCTGAGATGGGACTCAAACAAATGGCAAGTTAGGAAAACCAGCAACTCATGTCTTTTAAAGCTGTTTATTCCTGGGGCCACAACTTGCATAAAACCATCAGGTTAGATGATAGCTCCTAGAGTCTGTCAGAACAGGAATGTCGTCACCTAAAAAAGACAAAAAGTGTGGCTGCCAGGCCTCCAAATGGCAGAAATTCCATAATGTTTGATTGGAAATAGTGGCACAAGGGGAACAAGGGTTAAAGTATCCTTTCTGCTGCAGTTCCCCGGTGCCATTTCAGGTCTATACCATAGCAGTAGGGGGAGGAGGCTTAAACTCTTGCATCATGGTTTCTGCCACAGTTTATTATTGGAACTCTCTGTCTGGGGCAATAATGCTCTATATTCCTGTGCTTAAGGGGGGCACAGTGAAAGGACTTCTAGCCCCACTGGTGGACCTCTTGATGGCATTTGGGTTTTTTGGCCACTTTGTGACACAGAGTATTGGACTGGATGGACCATTGGCCTGATCCAACATGGCTTCTCTTATGTTCTGATCAGAAATTGGTTTGCTCCTTAGGCTGTGCTTAGACATCACATTTACCCACAGTTAAGGACAAACATGTGCAAACAAGACGTTGCTAGGTTTGGTTGCTTCCAACTCCCTTCATTTCTTGCATAGAGAATCACTTTCAAAAATTAAGTCTGTTCACCCATGATGTATTAATGCAAACCCCTGGATTAAACTAGAGTTAGTTTTGCTAGGGTTGCTAGTCTCCAGATGAACCCTGGAGATCTCACCTTTTACAACTGATCTCCAGTTGACAGAGATCAGCTCCCCTGAAGGGTGGACTCTATAGCATTGTGCCATGCTGAGGCCCTGCCCCTCCCTAAACCCCACCCTCTCCTTGATTCACCCCCAAAGTCTCCTGGTAACCCTGCCCATCACTCATTGGGATTCAAAGTCCAGATTAAACTGTGGTTTAGATTTTTGTGGGGAAGACACTGTCTCTGGTTAATATATGTGAATAGATTTGTATGGGTAACCAAAGTTAGTGTACAACTCCATACAAGAACAGATGGGAGAGAAGCAGGCACAGACACAGTGGCAAATTGAATTAGTACATATTTTCCTGTAACTGTGGTTAAAAGTAATATTTGAATATAAATTAGACTGGGGGATCATTTTCTGGCAGAGAGACATTAAAATACAAAAATGTGATAAACAAGTTATTTATGAAACACCTACGTGTGTTGTAAAGTCTCATCAAAGAAGCTTAAAAAGGGTGCATGTAATTATGCACTGAAATTAACTGGGTTCAAAGGTGTCTAATTTTTTATTCCGAATGAAATATTTGCAGGAATCTACTCAGTTCGGTTGAGTTCAGAATTAAAACGTTACTGTGTTCTTCTTCTGGTAGCAAGATTAACATAAGGTCAACTTTGAATCAGTTTAATCTATGCTTGGAATATTGCCTCCACACCCACAAGGGCATGTGTTGATTAGAAGGAAAAGGCCTTTGGCGGTCTAATAAAGCCTCCAATTAAATTTCTCCCTTAACTGAGATAAATAAATTTCAAACTGTAGCTGTCAGCAATATTTAATTTAAATAATTTGTTTCTCACCATTCTGCAAAATATCTCTGCATTGCTGGAGATATTGCCCTGAAGGACAAGTGGGTTCTTTTTTATTTTTTTAAATAGAACTCTTATATTGATGTGCTGTTGTAATGATAGGTTTAGGAGATTCTCTGGATTCCCAGCTTTCAATTTAAAAAAAAAACTCTTTAGCCACTTCCCTCATGAAGATATGCCATTTTCCTTTTACCACTATGAGGGTACACACTAGAGACTTACTTTTTGAAAAAAATTAAAGCTAAGGGTTTAGAGGGCCTGCTAAACCTGTTGTTACAATGATATATTGATATTTTAGTACCCTTTTATTTAAAATGCAACCATTATATTAGGGTTACCAGCCTCCAAGTGATGAACACAGCAAAGCCTCTGTGTGAAAAACTGTATAACAAGAAGTCTATATGAAACTCATGCACACTTTAGACATTTATATATATAAAACCAGTGCTCTTATTAGACATAAATTAAGCAAAAATCATAACATACATGGAACAATAGCAGTAATGAACAGAAGAAATCATCCCATACAATTCTGTAGATAAGATTAATAAAATAACACAGTCACTTCTTATTACTTTCACTTCCATCTGTGATTCTCACTCGTGTTGTTAAACCTCCAGGTGAGGACTGGAAATTACAACTGATCTCCAGGCAACAGAGATCCGTTCCTATGGAGAAAATGGCTGCTTTGGAAGGTGGACTGTATGGCATTTTACCCTATTGGTGTCCCTCCCCTCTCCAAACCCTGTGCTCCTCAGGCTCCACCCCCAACTCCCCAGGTATTCCAGGAGCTAGCAACCCAGGCCTTTTTTTTAGCAGGACTGCACAGGAACACTTCCAACTGGCTTGGCAGCAAGGGGTGTGACCTAATATGCAAATGAGCTCCTGGCGGGCCTTTTCTACAAAAAAAGCTCTGTGTGAAACATCAATGACATCAGAGGATGTGACCTAATATGCAGATGAGTTCCTGCTGGGCTTTTTTTGTAGAAACCCTAGATTATATTGATGTATTCATATAAGCATGTGCAAAAAATAAAACGGTGTGTGTGCTGTGATGCTGATAAGTGACACTGCTGATGACAGCACCCTCTCTTGAAAATTCAGATAATTTAACACATGTGTGGAAGAAAGTAAACTGACTCCACAACTGTGAGTGCGGAAGGAACAAGACCAAACCAGTTCGGGTGCTTGTGGATTGACTGCCAAGAGCATCAGGAATAAACTGAGTATGTGAGAGAATCTGGCTTTTCAGATACCAATATTAATTTGGTTTATTGACTGAACCAGTAGAATACATTCAGTTGGGTAACCATGTTGGTCTGAAGCAACAGAACAAAGTTTGAGTCCAGTGGCACCTATATGACTAACAAAGTTTAATTCTGCTTATTCGCAGAATTACATTTTGTTGGTCTTAAAGGTGCCACTGGACTCAAACTTTGATCCAGTAAAATACAGTTTAACATATCTTATTAAATATATAATAGCTTATTGCCTGGAGGTATTTAGCAATGCCATCCTAAGTAGAGTTACATCATTCCAAGGCCATTGAATTCAACAGACTTAGAAGCATACAGCTGTGTTTAGGACTGTTAGAAGCACCACAAAGCCTGTGTTTGTTGGTTAGCTTTTAAAGTTGGACCAACTGACTCCATATTTCTAAACACATCATTCTCCATAATGGTCTGCTGGACTACAGGCAGCCTGCTAGTCTGGTAGTTAGCAAACCATCACCATTTGTCAGACAAGTTACGCAGTAAAAGATGGAGGAAAATCAGGGCCCTGAGTGACAGGCTACATTAGGCTGGGCATCTGCCAGTTGTAGAGATATGGTATAATTATATATCCTCATGTACAGGAGCTGCAGTTGGTATTTCTCATGAGCATAGCCTTGAGTGACCCTGATGAAGAAAGGCATCAAGTGTCTTCTTGACTGGAGTAGGATTGCACAGAAACAATGGAGCCCACCCTACTCCATTGGTGCTGCCAAACCCTGGGGATGTTGCTGAATGTAGGCATATGCTGAAAGTAAATGCTGTAAATGAATTGAATGAATGAATGAATGAGTCCCTTATCTAGTACTTTCCTCAGGCAAAAAGGGCCTCATGCTGCGAAAAGCAGTGGGAAATCATTCCATGAGCATGCATTGTGCAAAAAAAGACAATTGAGAGTGAACCCCAATTCAATACAATCATTTTATCAAATTAAGGCCAGGGAAATCCACATATTCCCTATGATCTCGTTGTTTCTATGGGTTTTTTTTATCAGTTCATCATAGTGGACTCATTTCGATCTTTAAAGCCAACCTTTAATAGAACTTTTTGCTGGAAAAGTGCGAGTGTCATATTTGGCACTACCTTAATGCAAGTGCCTGCATGACTATGGGGAGACTATTCTCCACATAGTTCTTGTTGCTGCTTTGAATGCAGAGCCATTTGCAGTGGCAATTGGACAGCCATGCGGAAGTTTTCCTTGTTCTTTCCTTGCCTCGGCCTTCTGTGACTGCAATTATCTCCATTTTGCTGAAAGACTTTTCTCAGGCTTTTAAAAAAATATAAGGGCTATATAGATCTACTGTTATAATGAGCTATTGCAACAGTGCACTGGCTCCCAGATTTCATTTTTTAAAAAGTAATTCTATAGACCTTTTGGTTGAGGAGTTATAAGAAGAAAAGTGCTGGCTGTACATTTCTTCTTATAACTCTGCAACCAAGTAGGGCTAGAGCAGCCCTGTAACAAGGATTTTTTTTAGGAGGGGGAACCAAGGTGCAGGGTGGGGCGCTAATTAAATTAAATTCCCTTGAACCATGAACTCATAGCTGAAAGCAGCGATAAATAAGTGAAGTATAAATACCAGAGCTCTGCAACTGTCATCACTATTTTTCTCCCCCATCCCATCCTAGCCTTGCCAGAGCCAAGTTGCTGAGTAGCCAAGCAAAGAAAAGGGGGGGGGGGGACATGGGTAAGCCTTGAGGTGAGTCTTTTGCTGTGTCGCATCAGAACCAGCGAGGTGGAATAGACAGCCAACGTTCAGCCTGACCATCCAAGAGACAGGGAAAGGAAAGGGTGGAGGCAGGAGCGGAGTTTCTTCCAGCCGCTTCCTGCTGCTTCCTTCCCCCCTCACCGCCACAAGGAAGGAAGGAAGGAAATTACACTTTGGGACTTGGCAGGGGCCCAAGTTAGCTCAGCTTACCATGCCCCATAAGGTCATTAGGGGGAGGAGGGAGGCAGCTGTGGGGTGGGATGTTGCAAACCCAGTAGGGAGTGCTGCCCTCAAAGCCCCACTGTAGGCTACTGCCCTGGGCTAAATACTTACTCTTTTAAAAATTAAAGCAGTACATTGTAACAATGTACACTAGGAATTAGTACATTGCAAGCAGTGTCCCCTCTAAGCTGAGTTGGTACGAGCTAAGTCACAGTTTTTTAGCCTCGGGCTCACACATTTTTGTCTTAACCTCAGGAAAAATGGCTCCAGAGCAAAGCAATTTATGTGATAACTTACAACTTTAATGCTGGTAGCTTGCAAAGTAGAATTTTTGCTCACAAGACTCCACAATTTACAGGGAGTGTTGATTGCAACAACAAATTATTATGATATGATAACTTTAAAGTGATATAGCTATTATTAATTTTTTTAAAAAACTTTTGGGGTGATTCTGCCACAGGGGTTGAGGAAAGGAAGATAGCACAGATGTGAGCTGGACTTGCAAAAATGTACATCTTCCTGCACGGCATCCAATGCTGCTTTGATTGCAGTCTTTCCTCAAAAGGCCATATCAAACCAGGTTTGTGAGAGATCAAGTGAGGAGAAACATTGAAACAGAATAAATATAGGAAGATGCTTTGTGGATGCTCCCAAAAACAGTGCTGCAGTAAAAGAGCCCAGGCAGAGCAAAATATCCATGTGGAAGCAGCCCATTTTTTCTACCCATGGAGGATTTCATTGTAGGCTGCAGGGAACGGCAACAGCAGAGGGTTTTTTGAGCAAGAAAGCACAGGAACGCAGTTCCGGCTGGTATCAGGAGGTTTCTGTGAGTTTTTTCTACAAAAAAGCCCTCTGTGAAACTATGGTGACATCAGAGGGTGTGGCCTAATATGCAAATGAGTTTCTGTTGGGCTTTTTCTACAAAAAAGCCCCCTACAGTATGTTGCATCCCAGGATACTGGAAAGGTGTGACAAAAATGTGAACTCTGCAAGGGAAAAATGTTGAAGTGAGGAAAGAAATTAAAATAATAGAAAAATAGCTTCCCAAATTGCCCTGTGACAAAAAAAGGAGCTAGCCATGACTGAAGAGCAGGGAAAAGTGGGCAAGATCCTTCCTTCCTCGCTTCCCTCACCCAAAGTCTAGAACTCCAGCTGTGAGGTGACTCAAGGGATGATGTACAGGGGCTGACTCCTTGATGGGGTTAGTGTACACACAGCTCTGAGAGAATATAAACCCTTCAGTCCAAGGATTAGAGATAATTCAGGAAGGAAGTCTTCTGATTCTCTTGCAAGCCTGGTCTACCTCAGAATTCACATAAAAATGTCTTCACATCCAAATTTCCTTAATGCTTGGAAACTTTAGGGGAGAATTCTAGCTCTAGGCGGGAGGGGGATGTTATCACATTTGCCAGGAAATATCAATCTTAGTTAATGTTGTGGGGACCCAGAGCCTGGATCTAAACTTGTTTTCTAAAAAGGAAGTGTAACAATCAGTCATGGGACCAAAGATAACCTTTCGAATTGCTTGCATTTCTCTCTCCAATTTGTCCAGCTGCCTTAAAACACTATAAGTGCTGCATTCAAAATCTTTTTGGAATATGAAGTCTATAGAATGTGTAGAGAAGTGGTCCATGCAAGAAAGGGGAGCTTAAAAGGGGGGGGGTGGCTAAAATCACAGAAGGTTACCAGATTTTTTTTTAAATGAGCGCATTCCCCTGCGTTTACCTGTGCAAAAGAAATAATTTCAGAAGGATCCATTGTCCTTGTCAACTTGATACAGAAGCCTTTTTAAGCTAAGCAGAACTGTAGAGAATGCCCCCCCCCCATTTAATACTCACAGATAACTGTTTTTAGGATGCCACTGTTCACTTCTCACAATGCCATGGAAGTTCCCTTCCATGGTTGTCTGGCCATGTCCAGGTTCCTGCTCGTACAGAGATTAAATCAGTAATCAAATCTTGATCTGGTATTTTTCCAATTAACATCACTAAAATTACTGTGCAATACTGAGCCAGGATTCCTTGGCTTGATCCACACATTTACTGGATATTGCACCATTGGATTAATCTACCTATTCTGCACACAAGAGAATCTAAAGGTGAGCAGCTACTGTAGACCAATATCGGACAGTCTTCGGAACCAGTTAACTTACAGTATGTCTAGAGAAGTAAAATAAGAAACGACAACAGCATCGCTAGGTTAGTCTGAAGCAGCAGAATAAAGTTTGAGTCTAGTGACACCTTTAAGACCACAAAAGTTTAATTCTGGGTATAAACTTTCATGTGCATGCACAAAAGAAGTGTACATGCATGTGAAAGCTTATAACCAGAATTAAACTTTGTTGATCTTAAAGGTGCCACTGGACTTTTAGCATGGCTAGGGTTTGCCATTACAGAAGTGAGATCAGGGCCTGGAGTTCACTCTTAAATCCTTTTCTCCTCAATTTGTACACTGTGAACTAATTAATCACTCCTGGATTTTCCTGGTTAGCCCCTGGTTAACAATCCATCCAAAGCAGTGAAACTGTTATTTGTTTTTTTCTAGCCCTGTAGACCTAGATTCCAGAAAACTTTCCCCTCCCTCTAAGCTGCAGAGTCTTGTGAGCAAAAATTCCACTTTGTGAGCTACTGGTATTAAAGTTGTGAGTTACTGGCATTAAAGTTGTGAGCTACTGCATAAATTACTGTGCTCTGGGGTCATCCTTCCTGAACTAAGACAAAAATGTGTGAGCTGGAGGCTAAAAATCTGTGAGCTAGCTTACACTAACTCAGCTTAAAGGGGACACTGCTCCCAACACAAACACAGGTTTGGAATCCTGACTTCCAGGACTGTCAAAATCATACTTAACCCATTCATGTGCAACTGCAACATACTGTTTGCTGGAAACCCAGAAACAACTGATTAGTGCATAGCATGTGAACAGAAAAGAGAAGGAGATGAGGGACCAATGGATGAAAGGGGCAGCCTTCTTCCCATAGCACCAGACCATGGCTTGCTGTTGTATTTGAACCACTCCTTTGTGTGGACTATTTCCATTGGAAACGTGTACATGGCTCATCCTACACATCTTGGTGATTCTTTAGTGGCCCTGCTTGTGTGCATCAACAGAAATGTGGAGGAAGATGGGGGGTAATAGGAAATGCAATGCTGTAGGTAGGATTGCCAGGTCCCACCCGCAGTGACTGATGTGGGGGGCTGCCAAATCCATGTTGGGAAACTTCTGGAGATTTGAGGATGGAATCTGGGGAAAACAGGCACCTCAGTGGGGTACAATGCCATAGTATTTCTCCTCCCAAGCATCCATTTTATCCAGGGGAACTGATCTCTGTAGTCTGGAGAGAGGTGTGATTCCAAGGGATCAGTAGGTCCTACCTGGAGGTTGGCATCCCTAATTTTATGGGATCATAGTTACATTACATATTTGGGTTGTATCCTCATGATCAAAATTGACTAAAATTGGCAGATCTTCTAATTTGGAAATAATTGGGCCAGAGTATAAAAGAAATGTGTTTTTAAAAGTGCTAAGATGTTTATACTACACCTCTGAAATACCATCCCTTTCACACTCTGAGAATACAGCCTCTTTACAAACCTGTTGTTGTTGTTGTTAACAATTCAGTCATGTTTGAGTCTTGGCGATTCTATGGGCCAGATCTCTCCATGTTTTCCTATCTTGTTCCTTTTTGTTCCTATCTTTCAGTTGTTCTATGCTCAGACTGGTGTCAACTGGCAGCCTGGTTTCCTTTTGCCACTAACCAATCCAAGAATAATTGCTTTTTCCGCTGAGTTCTTCTGCATGACATGATCAGTCGCAGTTTTCTGATTTTTTCCCCTTTCAGTGGCATGACTGGTTTTATGCACTCCAATACTTGCTTGTTCATCACCTTTACTGTCCAAGGGATATTCAGGTGTCTTCTCCAGCACCACAGCTCAAACCTAGTTTGATCTAATTTGGACATAGCAGTAGGATTGCCAAGTCCAATTCAAGAAATATCTTGGGACTTTGGGGGTGGAGCCAAGAGACAATGGGGATGGAGCCAGGAGCAAGGTTGTGACAAGCATAATTGAATTCCAAAGGGAGTGCTGGCCATCACATTTAAAGGGACTGCACACCTTTTTAATTGCTTCCCTCCATTGGAAACAATGAAGGATAGGGGGCTTTTGGGGGGCTCATAGAATTGGAGCCTTTTGGGGGTCTCATAGAATTGGAACCCCTGGTCCAATATTTTTGAAATTTGGAGGGTATTTTGAGGAGAGCCATTGGATGCAATGCTGCAAATGTGGTGCCTCTGTCTCAAAAAACAGCACCCCCCCCCACAGCCCCAGATACCCATGGATCAATTCTCCATTCTCCTATGGGAACTGGTCTCCATAGGAAATAATGGAGTGCCCAGCAGACATTTCCCTCCTCTCCCGCCGCTTTCTGATGACCCTGAACAGGGGAGGTCCCCTGCCTCTACCTGAGAATTGGCAACCCTACATACTAGATAGTCCATGCTTCTGTATCCCATTCAGATAATCCAGTGAAAAATCTAGATGTTGCTGGAATTCTCAAACACATCCGAAGTCAGATTTCAACACGGTGGGGGGAAGGGGATTACTTCCAAGTTTTTCACTGCCCTATTATTTCATATAAATCCATCCATTCCTCTTGCAAGAAGCTTTGATCCTATCTTCTTTTCTGCTTGCAGAAGGCCCTTTGGCCTGGGAAAAATCCCATCTACCAGTGAAGACTCCCAGTTTGTTCTCCTGTGCTGTATATGGTGGTCCTTTGACCCCCTGGGCCCACAGTTTTGGGGGCACAGCAGGTGGAATGGAGAACTGAACCCAGTTCTCCAGATTGGAGTCCACCACTCTTAACCATTAGGTCACCTGGGACTTCCTGCATGTCAAGCAGTTACTGTACCACTGAGCCATAGCCCCTCCTCGTGGCTCTGTATCTTCGCAGGCAAAATAGATGTGAAAAGCACAATTCACCTCCAGTGCAAATATTTTTGCATTTCGGCATAACATACAGGAACCGAAGCAGGATCTGATGATCCATCGAATGAACACTTGAACAATGTGACTGCGGTGAGACAGATCCTGTGATGATCTGGATGTGAAAATTTGATTGGTACACACACACATACAATCACACACACTGCATTCCCTTCCAAAATTAGAAGAGTATTTTTATTGGCTTTGTAGTGAGAACGCTTGGCTCAAAAACCATTGAAGGCAAAGCTGGAATCTGAGCGTAACAGATACCAGCTGCCCCTCCCAAAGCTATGAATGGCATCTGGTACTCTCCTAAAAGTGCCCCAGTGTCTTTGTGAGTACACGCGGGGGGGCTGGGGGGGTGGACTGGAGTTTGTTGTGAATACCTAGTTTAGCTGCCCTCTTACCGTTTCAGATCAATGACAGACTGGCTCCCATGGAATTGTTTTGGAATGGTATGTAAATGGGTGAACTGAGTTCTCTGGCATCTGGCCCTGAAGACTGTCAGCTGAGCAGAGCTTAAAGGAGGCTCAGCAGGCAACGTTGTGTTTTCTTGCTGCAGCTGCTTTGCAAAATATTTGTCTAAATTTAGGATGGATATTCCATTCCAGGTGTGGCAGTTTGTAAATATGTGTTGGGGGATTATCACATGCATCAAAATGCCTGCTATTGCTGCAGCTACTCCAACCAGATACTTTTGACCTCCATGAAGTGCTTGCAGTCTTTCTCAGGGCATCTTGCTTTAAAAACAAACCAACCAAAACCCTTAACTTCTGTTTCTATTATCAGTGCCCCACACTCTGCAAAGCAGGAAAGCATTTTGTCGGAAGGGGGGGGGACTCTGATCTCTGCCTCTAGCCCCCTGCCTCTGTAGATGTGCTTACTTGCCAGTCCCAGCTCATGGAAGGAACTGCCTGCAGGGCTTGCCTATATATCACTGGGGGAGGGGACAAAGCCTCAGCCACTGCCTGTATTCCTCACCAGTCTGTGTACGTCATCTTCTCTGCCAGGAGGTGCAATCAAAGCCTTGCTGGTACAGCAGAACAGTTCATACAACACATGCATGGTTGTCTGCCCTTTGGAGGAGGAGGGCTTCGGGAGCATCTGATTGATCACTGTGCCCTTGCTAATCTCATTGCTCCCACCATCCAGCTTTTTTTGATGCAGAATTTAGGTCCAATATTTTATTGATGCTTTGAGGTTTGTTTAGAGTACACACAGTTCTGTTGGTCTGTGTGCATGAATGCAAGCTTCTGAATTTAATTCTAACAAACAGGCTTTTAAGAGAAGGAAAGAAATTTAATCAATATTGGATCCCTGTTCACTTGTTGTGTTTGAGATTGTTTATGGTACAAAGACTCTACAAGTGATCCTCCTAATACATGTGATGGCCATCTCTTCTGAAAAGGGCAATGCGCATATATCCCAGCTTTGGAATGTGTGTACAACAGTTATGTATTTGGATAATTCCAAACAGAAACTGTATTGAAAATTCCCTGTTTAGTTCCAGATAGGAAATACTTGATCCAAAACTGAACACGGAATTTTGGGCACTGTTTCGGTTTGGAAATATCCAAACCCACACCCTAGCATGTACCAAAGCAGAAAGTCAATGTATTTCCTTCCCTGTTCAGAAGAAATAGTAATAGCACATATTGGGGGGGGGGGGGGGGAGGGGGATTGCATGTAGTAAGCCTGTACCATATGTGCAGTCACAGCACGAGGATTGTAGCATCTGAAAAGAACCTAGATTTTTCTCCCATGTATTTCAGGTCATGGAATTTAGTTTGAGAGTTCAGCTGGGATTTAAAAAAAAAATACAGCTCTTATTTTCCCCAAGTATTTATGATAATTTATCACTTTTAGATATGAGACAAATATAGAAAATTAAAAGAAAGGAGGGAAAGGTGATAAAATGTTCTCCACCCTCTCACTATGTTTATTTTTGACCTCATGCTGATGAAAGTGCCTATCAGGAGCCTATCAAAAGAGCACCCTGTTCCTTAGGTAGTATGATCATCTCAATACAAAGGAGGGCAAAGCATTGCTTTATTGGAGTGAGATTTTTTTTAAAAAAAATGTTCACAACAGAGATATAATTAGAAAGATCTTTTTTTTCCCCACTGGAAAAAAATATGCTGTCCAAGTAGGATCAGTTACCATGGATACAGAGTGTCTATGCCCTGCTGTGACAACTGGACTTGGCTTGCTCTGAGTAATCTTAGATTACTTGAAACTCTTCAGGGTGATATTCTTACCTATGCATTTAATGTTAGGAATAGGGGAGAGTTCTTCCCTACATGGACATCTCCAAGATGTCTTATGTTGCCTCCTCCCACATTTGATGTGCTAAGGAGATAGCATAAGTTGTTGCATTATCAGTATCTCTAGGGTTGCCAATCCCCAGTTGGGAGCAGTGGATTCCCCAGTTTGGAGGCCCTCCCTCCATGTCAGTGTCATCAGAAAGCGGAGGGGGGGGGGAATGTCTGCCTCTTGAGACTGATTCCCAAAAGGTATAATGGAGACTTGATCTGTGGGTGTCTGGGGGGCTGTTTACTGAGGTAGAGGTTCCAAATTTTCAGCATAGCATCTGGTGCCACTCCTCAGAATACCCCCCCCCAAGTTTCAAAAAGATTGGACCAGGGGGTCCAATTCTATGAGCCCCAAAAGAAAGTGCCCCTATCCTTCAATTTTCCAAAAGGAGAGAAGGCATTTATTAGGCAGAAAACCTCCCTTGGGCTCTGTCATACCATCCGCTGTCAACTCTGAGGGCAATGGAATAATCATACCTTTGGCATGATAGATGTTTTTTTCTGTGGTGGATAAGAACAGTGGTCCACATAATTTAGCCTTCTGTTTCATACTGTGATCAATCAGTTGCCCTGATTACATGGCCGCCAGACAGGCAGGGCCGGCTTGCCCACTAGGCAAACTAGGGTGCCGGCAGGGTGGGGGTGCCAAATTTGGCCTTTCCCCCTCCCCCCTAGGCAAGTGCCTAGTTTTCCTCCTCCCCAGCCTTCTTCTTCCTCCCTTCCCCCCAAGTCTATTCAAATGCCTGGCAGTGGAGCACCACACTCCGGGCTATCTAAAGGTGTGCCCCCCCCCCGCCAGTCAGCTGATTGGCAGCCAAAACAGTGCAGCACGCTGTCAATGCCTGGGCAGGCCAGCAGCAGCGGACCACAGAGCCTGAAAGGGTGGCCGCAGCACTGACTCCTCCCCACTTTCTTCACATCCAGGAAGTGGGGAGGAGGCAGCATTGCGGCTGCCCTTTCAGGCTCCGTGGTCCGCTGCTGATGGCCTGCCCAGGCATTGACAGTGCTCTGCGGTTTCACCCACCAATCAGCTGATCAGTGGGGGGGGGGCGCGCCTTTAGATAGCCTGGAGCCTGGCACTTCACTGCCAATTCCAGGCATTTAAATAGACTTGGGGAGGAGGGGGAGGAAGAGCACAGGGAGAGGGAGGAGGAGGTGCAGGGGCGCGGCGCCGCGGGGGATGCGGCGGGCCGAATCTGCCTAGGGTGCTGTTCACCCAAGGTCTGGTCCTGCAGACAGGGCATAAAAGCCAAGGCCTTCCCCTGATGTTGCTTCCAAGCACTGGTCTTTAGAAGTTTACTGCCTTTGAATATGGAGGTTCCATTTAATCATCGTTGCTAGTAGCCATCGGTGGACACATCTTGCATGAATCTGCCTGATCCCTTTTTAAAATCCATCCATGCTTATGGTCATCATTACATCCACTGTTGGCAATTGTCGCTAACCACTCCAGGGTTTGATAGAGCTGATACAGGTTCATTCTGCTTTCCACAAAATCCTTACAGGACAGAACTTTTATATATCGGCTTAATGTTCATGATATTGCTGAGAGTATTTGTTTGAGTACAGTTTTAGGTTTCTTTTTAACAAGGCTTTTTTTGTAGCAGGAACTCCTTTGCTTGTTAAGCCACACACCCCTGATGTAGCCAATCCTTTAAGAGCTTACAGGGCTCTTAGTATGCAAAGGAGTTCCCACTACAAAAAAAAAAAGCCCTGCTTTTTAATAGATTTGAATTTACATTCTGCTGGATAACTCTGTTTTTAAAACAAAAAGGCCATTGTCTTTTCAATATAGATCTATTAAAATTGTATATTGAGAGGTTTCAAACTGACCACAATGAATGCTGATATGAGAAGGTACCCAGTTTGATTTGCACTGTGTACTGTCTCTAGAGGAGCTGTAGATCTGCCAATAGACTATTGCTCTCTTAACCACCAAGTCTGATAGATGTGAACAAGGAATTTAAACTTAAGTACTTTCAATCCTGCAAATGGGACTAGAAGTGGCCTACAAAACACAGTTTAGATCAGCAAAGGGAACCAAAACAAACAAGAATGTTCAACATTTACAGTAGGTCTTGGCCCAAGGCTCACACCAAGACCTCAGTTGCACAGAATAAGCTTACCCTGTTGAGAGGAGCAACAGGTATCCATTTCTGTGATGGTTTTCCCAATTAAATAGTTTTATTGACACAAAAGCAAGTGTGCTTTTCATTTCCAGCAAGTACCGTTCTCACACATGGGGGAGGGCGGCGGACTAGAAACAGCAAGGCAGGGAGTGTCTGAGCAGGAATTCCAGAATCTGAGTCAAAGGACTATTAAAATGGATTCCATAATTTCATTTTTGTGGCATTTAGGGTGTCACTAGAACAGTCATAGGCTCAAGGATTTCATGGAGTCTTTTACAGTATTTTTAAAAACTTATAACATCCTCGGGTGGGGGGCAGTTTAACTGAACAGGGCCTACGTTACTGAGGGGGAGTTCAGTCTTTATTCATGTCCTTTCCCTCCCCATGTCCTTGTCCTGCAGGCAGAAACATGCTGATGTCTGTACAGCAGTTGTTCATTTCTCCTCATGATGGTCAGGTAGAGTTGCCACCCTCCAGGTGGCATCTGGAGATCTCCAGCTATTTCAACTGATCTCCAGATGACCAAGATCAGTTCCCCTCTAGAGGGTGGGCTTTATGGCATTATACACCATTAAGGTCCCTCCCCTCCCTAAACCCCACCCTCCACCCCCAAAATCTCTGGGTATTTCCCAACCCAGAGCTATGGTCAGATCAGGGATGAGGGGAGCACTGAGATCAGGAAAATGGCACAGAGGAAGTTGTTAACCACCAGCCTGGTATTGTTGATTCAGTGGGGTAGGCACTGGCAGTGTGACTATTTGCTTCTTTTAAAATATAACAGTTCCAATCTCAAAATACAGGTCTCCTCTATTCTGGCTCCTTTTATGAGCAGAACTGGAAAACAAAGTGAATGCCTTGCATGGATTTTATCCCCATAAATAAGTATTCTGTGTTGATGGCTAGAATGGTTTTCGAGGGAATTCTGCAGCACCTGTGGAAATGAAGTCTTGAAGGATGTGATCCTTTCAGCTTCAGAGAACTCACATTTGAGTACTCCTCAAGAGGCTAGAACAACAAGAGTGGACTTCTCCTGAGACGATTTTTGTGCCCATATCAGCTTTGATCTGTCTACCACTTCCCCTAAGTTTCATAATTGCAAAAGATGGGTGAATTAAAGTGTCAAACTCCCTCTGCTGCCGCTTTCTGTGAACTGCAAGCATTTCTTGTTCCTGCAAACGTGTTGCTGAGGGGCTTACTTTCTATTTGTTTACAGAGTAATTAACAACAATTATGCACAACCTGATTAAAGAATAAATAAGGGTTTATTTAGGAATTAACATACTTGATAAGAAAGAGGAGAGACAGGTTCCAATTCTTACTATATCTGTAGCTGAGAGAGGAACAAAGAGTCCAATGGCACCTTTAAGACCAACAAAGTTTTATTCAAGGTATGAGCTTTCATGTATATGCACACTTCCTCAGAGACATTGACATGGAAGTTAACTGTTCATATATAGAGACAGCTGCCTCTACATAGGTAAACAGCAAGTTTGCATACAACTTAATGAAGATGTTTTGACATACGCAAAGGTCAAACAGCAATGACAAATTAAGTTTATAGGATCACCAGGCCACCATTTGTTTAGATTTAATTGTGGGAGAAACAGTGTAGCAATAAATATGTTGAAATAGAAGACAGATGTGTAAAGATATCCTTCTTAATTGTTCAGAGTAATAAACTGAGACTCTGTTGTTACCTTCTCTCTGTTGAGAAAAGGTAAGACTGAGTGTAGCACTTCTGAGAAGAAGGGGGAAATTACCCTGAGGCTGCAATCACACACACTAAATAATACACTTTCAATCCACTTTCAGTACACTTTCCAACTGGATTTTGCCAGTTCACACAGTAAAATCCAGTTGGAAAGTGCATTGAAACTGGATTGAAAGTGCATTATTCAGTGTGTGTGTGATCACAGCCTGAGAGTAGCAATCTGGAGACAGGCAAGGAATGGATTTAAAGGGGGCGAAAGTGCTGACCTTACTATCCTGTCTGACTTCTTGCTGCCCCTTGCAGAATCTTCTTTTCTTTTTTGTACACCAGACATTGCCTTTTCCAACACTATTAAGGCATCCTGGAGATTCCCGCCTTGCACAACCTTACTCTGTTCCTTCATATCACTTTTCCTTCTCTTCCATAAAGTGCAAGACTCTTTTTAAGGAGGACTGTGGAGAACCAGACATAAGGGCGGGGGGGTGGAATCCTTGTGGTAAGTAGGGGTCCCAAATCCCCCGCCTGAGCGGGAGACCCCCGATTTGGAGCCTCCTCCCCCCGCTCGCCAAAAATCTGGAAAGCGGGGGGGAATGGCGGCCCTTCCCACCTTCCCACCAAGACGAGCCGAGCGCAAGCGGGCCTCTGGCTGGGTTGGCTGCCCACCGAGGTCTCGCGCCGCTGGAGCTGGGCGCTCCTTCTCAGAGCCCTTTTCTTTCTGGTGGAGCAGCTTCCCTTCCCGCCTCAGCCCAGCTGGCTGGGGGCTCTTCCTCGCCCTGGTGGTGGAGGGCCGGCTGTCCCCAGAAGGAGGGAGGGAAGCGCGCTTGTGGGCCTCTTCTGCGGCGGCAAAGCAAATGAAGGAAAAGTGAGCTCCTTTGCTGCTGGCCGCGCTCGCCGCCTTGGCGCCCGCAGCCACTTTGCAGCGATGACGGCTCCAGCCGCATCACCACCCCCCGTGCCCTCGCTTCCTACCAGGGGCCGCAGCAGAGCCACTTGGGGAAACCCCCGGCAGAGCGGCCGCTTTCTACAGGAGCCAGCAGGTGACAGGCCTGCACGCGGGTGGTGGGACTCGGCAGGACTGGCTCTTCTGACTGCCTTGACTCGAGGGAGGGCAGGTGAACTCCCGGCGGCGAACTGGTGTGGGTGGGCAGACAGCCGGGTGGGCGGCTTCTGTTGCTGGGGAGGGGAATGCCCTTAATCAATGGGCAGGCGGGAGCGGCGGTGTCGGACTCGGAAAAGAAGGTGCCGGGGTTGCCTTGGGCACTTGAAGCTGGGGGACAGACAGTCGCCTGGCCAAAGTGGGGGAAGGCAGGGACTGCTGGGAAGGGCGAGCGAGCAAGTGCCAGAAGGGCAGCAGCAACGGAGCATGGGACCAGCTGCCCATCGTGCCTTCCTTCACAGCAACACATACACACCAGAGTTGCCCATGATCCTCTGGGGACAGGGCTTCCCCCTCTGGTCAGCTGACTCGGTGGCAGCGCGGGAAGCAGTTTCCCCCCACCCCCACCCCCACCCCCCAGATGTAGGACCATGGCAGAGTGCAGATTTGCATTGCGGGGTGGATCCACATGTCACTTGAGGACTTATCACCAGCTTTAAGAGGGGATTGGATAAAAATATGGAGCAGAGGTCCATCAGTGGCATAATTGCCCATCTTGGAGTTCAATTATGCTTGTCTTACCCTTGTTCCTGGCTCCGCCCCCAATGTCTCCTGGCTCCACCCCCAAAGTCTCCTGGCTCCACCCCCAAAGTCCCCAGATATTTCTTGAATTGGACTTGGCAACCCTAGTGGTAAGGGAACTGCAGTCATATTGAGACACAATCTCCACAGACTTCTCAGGCTCCTTTACCTATTGCTTGCATTGCTGCCTGAGAATGTTTCCACACATCTTCCATCCCTTTTCCATCTGCTTTTCCATTCTTGTCTCCCCTTCAACGCTGCATTGTCATCAGCAGTGTTCAGTCAGGCTGTGCTTTATACCTCTCCTCTCATTTTTCCTCTTCTCCCAACAGCCTTGAGTTGTTAGGCTGAGAGGAAGTCGCTTGTGATGTTTTGAAATCCAAGTGGATTAAAATTTAGGAACAGAACTTCCCTGTGCTTTTAAAGCAGGATAAAATAGCCACTACTGCTTGGGACCACAGGGAAAGTTTGGAAAGAGACATAACAGTTCCCCCCTGTATGTTTTTGCCAGTTTGAATCTCTGCCCTTTATGTTAGCACCAGAAGGGAAAAGAAAAACAGGCAAAGAGTGGATCACAATGCCTTGGCACACTACATGGGCCGCTCAGATGGGACTTTCTTCTGACAATGGTGGTCATACATATCTTGGATGTCCTGTTGATTACTCAGGCTCCTGACCTCTGAACTGGACCAACAGTGCCTGCCTTGCGTCCTCTGACCAGTTCTCTTCCCACTACAGAAGCACAACAGAATACTTAACTGTATTCAGAGAGCTGCTGACATTAGTTTTTAGGATGAAGTAATCTGTGAACTATGCCCAGATGGAAGATTGGATCATCATTGGCTGGCAAGCTATAAATTACATGCCAACTGTGTGTTTTTTTTTCTTCTTCAAAAATCCCCCTCTAGCCAGACAGGCCTAAGATGGCTCCAAAAGATCTTCTAGCATGTCCACCTGTCAGATAGCTCAGCCTTTTCTTGTTTATGCTGAGATTTACACTGTCTGCTCTGTGTAAACTGTCTGGCACTGATTGTAGTGGGGGGGGGGGGAGGTTGCACAGGAATCCAGATAGAGGATTAATATTCTTGACAGGATAATTGTATTGTGAGTGGTGATAGCATTTTGTACAGTGGCAAGTTTAACACAGTGCAAAAGATTAGTACATTTTGCCCCACCAATCTCTCTTCCCCCAGATGCCACAAGTTGCTTGTAACTGGGGGGAAACGCATGCAATTTTACAGGAACTGCTACATACATTGCCTTGAGTCTGAGAAGATAAGGTGGGATAGAAATGTTTTAAGTAATTAAATTTAAAGCAACTCATGGAGCTGCCATAGAGCAAGTTAGATTATGGAGCTATTAAGATCAGTTTTGTCTATTTGATTGGCAGCAGCTCTCCAGGTGTTTAAGGCAGAAGGTCTTCCACATCACCTGATCCTTTTAACTAGTTGAACTTGGGACCTTCTGCATGGAAAGCCTGTGGTCTAACACTGGCCATGACCTCTGCATGGAGCCTTCCTGGACTATCACCACTTATTTATAGAGCTTTTATTGTAGCAGGAACTCCTTTGTATATTAGTCCATGCCCCATTGACATAGTCAATCCTCCAAGAGCTTACAGTAGGCCCTGTAAGAAGAACCCTGTAAGCTCTTGGAGGATTGGCTACATCAGTGGGGCATGACTTAATATGCAAAGGAGTTCCTGCTACAAAAAACAGTCCTGCTTATTTAACAATAGAAAAACTAGCAAAACCTGCCTCAAAGCCCATGTCATTTTCCTCCCCAAAATGTCGTCAGTGGCTTGCATTGCTTTGAATCAGGCTGCCAGGAGATGGTGGTGTTTGGGTAGGATTGATGATCTGCCAAGGAGAATGAGGATTTGCAGCAAAGCTTTAGAAGGTTTCCTCTGGCTCAGGAGGCTGGTCCAACAAAGGCTAATGTGGCAGGGTCATTTGGAATTACAGCGGTGCTTCAGTGTTGCAATGACAACATATTCACTGTAAAGGTACCACAGTCAGTGAGAACACACCCTCTTAGTATTTTTCCAGTCTGTGAAATAGTACACACTGGCAGCTGGCTCTTTTTCCTCATGCTAAGACTGCTTCCATGAAAATCTTCAGCTGCTTGATACTTCTGACCCTTGAGGAAAACATGTCTTCTCCTTTCACCATCATTCATGATCTTTTTTGCTACAGAATCCAGGTCTGTGACATTCTAAAACAGGGGTGGCCAAACTTCCTTAACATAAGAGCCACATAGAATAAATGTCAAATGTCTGAAAGCTACAAGACATGAACATCAAATGTTTGAGAGCCACTGGATGGATGGATGGATGGATGGATGGATGGATGGATGGATGGATGGATGGATGGATGGATGGTGTCAAGTCGGCAGATTCAATAACGAGTCTTCATTGAAACAAAGTATCTAGTTTATTGATATCATGGCTCTCAACTACAGTAAGATTGAAAGACTAAAGATCATACAGTAGAATGCAATCATATAAGGTACACTTCAAAGGGATTCTTGAGGGAGGGATACTATGCAGGGCACATTCACACATTGATGTTACAATTTCTTTCTCAGGCCTGGTTTGGCCTTGAGCGTCTCTTGGCTCCAACCTCCCCCGGTGCCAAGCCTGAGAAGGCACGATAAAACTGTTCACATATTCCCATTTCAAAGCAATGCTACATAACAAAGGAAAGGAGGGAGGCTGAGGAGAGTTCAAGCTAGCAGCAATGGAATACAGCATGGCTTTACCCAGGATGCTTTTCTCCTGAACCAGTGATTGAGTGCATGCTTGACCAAAGTTAGGAGCAGACTGGATGGATGGATGGATGGATGGATGGATGGATGGATGGATGGGGAGAGGAGGGAAGAGGAGAGGAGCTGGTCTGATTTGGAGAAGTGATTTAAAGAAAGAAAAGTCATTTCCAAATGGGCCAGAGCCAGACAATATGTGTGAAAGAGCGACATTTGGCTCCGAGCCACAATTTGGCCACCCCTACTCTAGGAATTTTTTTTTTTTGTCATTGGTCGAATTGCTCAGTATTGTGACTAAATTGAATGGGAGTTCACTTGGGAAAATTCAGAATAGGTAATTTATAGTGCAATCCTAAAAACACTTTCCTGGGAATTACTTACTCAAGTAGGATTCTGAGTATACTTGCTTAGGTTTGCTCTCCCTCCTCTTTCCCCGATCTCCTTTTCAACCTTCAGTTTTTCCCTTAGAGCCTTTAATTCAGCACATATTCAAGTTTTCCTGAGCAACATCCAATTTGGCTATTGTCAGCCCATCGAAAAGTGAAGTAACTGAAACAGCAGTGTAGCATTTCCTGTGATCAGCCATATGTAGGTAATGGTTTCTAGCACAGCTCACTCCCAAGTTATGAATATTTTAAAAGCATTCTGGAATTTCCTTTCCATTTTCTCGTGTATTTGCAGTGTTTAAAAAGAAACCTTGTCATAATATTTCTCTGCATCAACTAATTTTGAACCATTCAACTAAAACTCCTTTGATCTGCTTTCAAATACTTAAGGCTCTGGTATGCATGTCTCTGTTGACTTTGTTTTTCTCCTAAAATATATATATTTGGCTTAAAAAAATTTCTTACAGAGCTACTTTATAATAGTGGATGTATTATAAATTACTTTGACTTTGAAACCATACAGCTGTATATGACAACACCAGTATGCCTTTTAACCTCCTCTCTTGCAAAATCAGAACAGTCAAAAGGAAGGCCAACTGTGGAAAGCTTCACAGTCATTTTGGGCTTTTTCCCCCCTCTAGACTAAGTTAAAGACATGGTGATGGCCTATAGTTTTAAAAAAGAATTAGTCAGATTCATGGAAAATGGCTGAGTCAACCACTGTGAGCCATGAAAGCTAAGCAGAACATCTGTGTACTGAAGTATAGTACCACTGAATATTCAGTAACCAATGAATACAAATGTGTCCTAGTTGTGAACATCTATCTAGCAGATCACCATTTAAAACAAAGCACTGTATTAAATAGACTCACTGTCTCATCCAGCCAGCTCATTCCGATCTATATATTTTAAGAATCCAGTGTGCTTAAAGACACTACAATGGAAAGGTCTTCTACCCTTCCCAAAAAAGTAGTGAGGGTTGAAAAAACCTCTCTGCTCCCACTAAAGTCACTTGTGTGTGCATGTTTCCCTCATGAGACTGGGGAATATTCCTGTCAGCAGAACACAGTTTGCTGGCACCTGCTCATGGCCTGTTGCCAAAGTGGCCTCTTTCCTGAGCCCAGTTCTCTTCATCCACAAACATTTAGCCTCCTCTGCCATTCTCATTACCTGAAACTATTTATTTATTTGGAATACTTATATCCTGCCTTTCTGTCAGAAGAATGGCACATGTCACAATATAAAATTAGACAGGCATGCAGAGTATGCACTGGTAGCTGACCTTAGATCCCAGGCTGGTTCATATGGACAGAGACACTCCCTTAAGGATTCATTCAGACAGGATCTAAAAATCAAAACCAGCAGTTTGAACTGGACCCAGAACCAAAATAACAGCCATTGCATTTGGCATAGTACTTTGGTAAAGTAATGTAATCTCTGTGGTAGGTTCCACTCAGAACTAGGGATGCTCGAATACCTGCCAGTTCAGCTCACATTCTGCTCACCAGTCACAAACAGTGAGTTGGCTTTTTAGTGATCGGTTTGACTGTCCACATGGCTCTTTGGCTGCTGTGCTTGACTGTTCAACACTTACTTGAACAGGGTGAGTGGCTGGCTCAAATGTGAACATGTTAGTTCAGCTGCCTAGAAGACTTTGTAAATTTAACCCTGGATCAACAGCAGCACTTCTGTCTTGTCTAGATTAAGTTTCACTTTGTTTGTCCATGCCTACCCCTTTACTGCTTCCATTTAAAGTTTCTACCACCCTCCCTGAAATTAAAAGAAAGGAGAGAGAGAAAAATCTCATTAATATATCAATAACACTGTACTCTATTCTCCAGATACTCCATCCCTGTGGTTTCATGCAGGAATTGAATAGGAGTACTCCTAGGATTCATGCAGGAATTGAATAGGAATGTACTCCTGCAAACCTTCATAGGCTGGTGGCCTAAAAAGAGAAGTGCTCTCCCATCACCAGGAACATGTCTGTCATTAATGACTGGAGACGGCCTTGGATTCAGCGGGAGTTCACAGGAGCACAGCTCTTGAACCTTTCTGAGAGTTCCACCTCCTCCTTCCCACCTTGGCCATTGAATAGTAGGTGCAGCTGCATAACAATCCCTGGATGAGCTCCACCACCTATTTTCCTACAAAATGACCCCTGACAAGATATGACAGAATAGTGTGCAATCTGCCTCCACTGGATGGTATGGAAGGATACCCTGATCAGTGGTACTGAAGGTGGGTGAGGGATTCAGAAATGATCCTGGCAGTGATGTACTGTCCTTGTAGACTACCTGGCAGAAGTCATGCAACGGGCAGACTGTTCTAGTTTCTGGAGTGAAAACCGATAGAAAAGGGAGGAGATAATCTGTTTGATCCTAACATCCCTGGAACTGAGCCATCAATGCACACTTGAGCGTTTTGCATAAATTAAGGCAATTGCAAGGTGAAAGTTTCCTTTGATCTGAAGAGTCCAATGAAAGCTTCTTTTTTTTTAAGTCTTATTTCATTCATCTGCCCCACCCAATAAATTGGTCCTTTCTTGGCAGATTTAATTAGCAAATAAAGTTGAGGATTAAAAACACAACCAGCCACCCCACAAAGAGTGTGTTCACATAAGCAGGTTGCACAAATCAACAGCTATTCATGTGAACATCACAAACTGAATCCTCAGGACCATCCATCATTTGAACTGTCATTATTGTATCTTAAATCAGATTGGATATCATAGTTCTTACCTGCAAAGTACTTTGCATATTGGTCATGGCAAATTGTCAAGGGATCCATCCACCCCCTTTTAAGATCTTTTTTGTAGTACACCCTTCTGTACTTAATCCAGTGTTGCTGGCTGATACTGAACATGAAATGGTGGTAGTGAACTTCTCCCCCCCCCCCCGCCCTCACTTCTAAAGAGCAGGTCTGGAATGAGTTCTAGTTTATAAGAAACAGCTAATCCCCACACACTTCTGCATGGTCAGTAAGGGTTAATAGTTAGAACTTGCTTACTTATAGAACAGTAATGGTAACACCGGTGGGCCTTTAGATGTGTCATATCTATGCAAAGTCAGCACCATTCTGAGGAGAAGTGAGGAGTTGGATTCAGATGGGAGACTTTCATATTAACAGAAAAGCTAAGTGCTGATTAAAGGACCATCCTGATTGGTTGTAGTGTGGAGTGATGGGGCCTTTAGTCTCTATAACTTTAAAAAGTTGTTAAGCACCACCTTTTACTTGGATCTTTGACAGATATGTGGCAATAATTAAGAAATGGTAATTTTGTCTTTGTCAGAGAGTTATTTATTACCAGACTTAAGGACAAGAACTTAAAGGTATTAGTCTATAGGAGTTTGCTTTTGTGCATAGATCCTGACAACTGAATCCTGACTGAATTTTCATTTTTTAAAAAAAATTGTTTTAATAAATGTTAGTTGTACTTTTACAACTTGTGTTATGTGTATCTAACAACTGCTTATTACGTGTGAGACATATCAGCCTCAGAGAGGCAATTTTGTGTAAATTTTAGAGAGCTCTCCTGCTTGTGTTTCAGAATTGGGGGGGTGGGATTTGACTGCCCCGACCCTGGGCCAGTCCTTACACTGCTTCAGCATGAATTTCTTCTCCCTATAATTCCCACTATTTCATTGATCCAGAACCCCTGAGAGCCAGTTGATATAGTAGTTAAGTGTGTGGACTCTTATCTGGGAGAACTGGGTTTGATTCCCAACTCCTCCACTTGCACCTGCTGGAATGGCCTTGGGTCAGCCATAGCTTTCACAGGAGTTGTCCTTGAAAGGGCAGCTGCTGTAAAAAGCTCTCTCAGCCCCACTTACCTCACAAGGTGTCTGTTGTGTGTGTGGGTGGGGAGGTATAGGAGATTGTGCCCACTCTGATATTCAGAGTATAGGGTGGGATATAAATCCAATATCTTCTTCTTAATCAAGAAGCTGAATGAACTTTTAACTCCACCTAAGGCATCTCCACATTCCAAGTAAAAACAAGTACTTTGATAGGACTGTCATAAATACCCTGTGGAGGTTTCCCCAGAGGTGTAAGAAACTCAGTTGGATTTGTGAGTTTCCAGAGGTGAATCATTCCAATTGTTCTCCCACTTCTGGAGAGGTTCTGGGTTTCCATAAATCTAATCCTTACTTAACTACAGGACATCATTCTTTGAGCACCAAACCAGTCATGATCTTGTATACATGTATACTTACAGGTCATGTCCATTTGGTTAGACTTGTTTCTGCCATGACATGAGTTAGGTATTGAGAAGATTAAGTGCTGATGCTACTGCTGCCTTCACTGTGTGTGCTCCTCTTCACTTTAGCCACAACCATCTGCCTATCATTCTCCTCCCTTTCCTGCGCCCTCTGACATGCATCCCATACCCCAATCATTGTGCTAGCTTTTTTCAACTGGGCAGAGACATGGAAAGAAGGGGGAGTCAGGGAAAGATGTATGGACTGCTTCTCTCATAGCATGGTGGAGGAGGCAGAAAAGGGGAGAAGGACAATGAAAGAATGGTGGTAGCAGCAGTTGAATAGGAAATGCTCAGTGAAAGTTAGGCTTGCCAATCCCCAGGTCACAGCAGGGATTCTCCCGCTTTCCCAGGCTCCTTCCCGCTCCCAGTCAGCTGGCCGGCGGGAGGAAGCCCCATTCTGTCAAGTCTGCTATGGGTTACTCAATATCTGTATTAAGGTTGGTTCTGAAGTGAAGGAGTCTGGGTACTTTACAGTGTACACCGGGGGCTGCTAGCTCACTCTCCTGCCCCCTCTCTAGAAATGCCTTTGTTGTGTAACCTGCTTTGAAATGCTAACCTGTGAACAAGATAGTGGCGCCTTCCCAGCCTTGTTCTCTGTGGGGAGTATGGGGTGTCAAGACTTCGGTCTGGGAACGAAAGAAGTAGCATCCTAGTGTGAAGATGTGTTGCATAGATTGCCCCCCGTAGGAATCCTTTAGATTCATACTTTAAATACTGGATTAGTGCATATGTGTTTCAGTCCTTCAATCTCTGCCATGGTCCACAGTTCTGATTACAATAAACTTGCTACTTTATCAAGAGACTCGTTATTGAATTCAGCCGACTTGACATTTTGAAGGACTCCCTATCTTGGAGTTCAACCTTTCCGGCAACTGAAAAGGCGATGTCCGAACAGTCTCCGGAGAATGGAGGATTCCCAACCAGAGTGGAGGGGGCCGAGACACCCTGGCACATCCATACTGCCAGAAGGACCGCGGCCTCCCCTCCACAGTTTCAGCTGGTGGCGACCCCACGGCAATACCAGCCAAGAACCTCCACTATGCTGATGGATCAAGCCCCGGTCCGTCGGGAGGCGATCATGACCCGCCACACCAAGCGGGTCCAACTGGCCGAGGCCGCCGCCGTCCACCCGGGCGAGGCGAGCGAAGGCGCCAGCGCCGCGGGGGCGCAGGACCTCGAGAGTGGAAGCGAAGGGGCCGAGTGCGGAGCGGAGGACGGAGGGGCGAGCCCCAAGGACCAGACCGATGAGGAGTACGAGACGTTTCGCGCGATGGTCCGCAGGGAGATCGACGGGGCGGTGAGAGACCTAAAGGACCAGATGCAGACCCTGACCGCGCAGCTGGGCAGAGCGCTGGGGGTGACCGGGGCTCGCCAGCAACAGCCAGCCCCGGCGGGTCCGCGGGGACCCCCGGCTCGACAGGGCCCCGCCACTCCTCCACCCGGAGCGGCCCCGCAAGCCCCAGCGGCGCCCCCCCCGCCCCGGTCAGACAAAGAGACCTGGGGGGGGGGCCGGGAGCTGGACGCCACGTTCGACGGGGACCCGGAGGAAGTGAACTACTTCGCGATCCAAGCAAACAGCTACATGCACTACTGGGGGGACTCATTCCCCGATGAGATGAGCCGCGTGGACTACCTCGGGTCGAAGCTACGGGGCGCAGCGAAGAAGTGGTATGTGAGCCTATGCGAAACCAACAGCCCGGTCCTCCATTTCGTAAACACTTTCGTGCAGGCCCTGCTGACCCAGTACGAGGACCCCCTGCAAGAAACCCGAGCGCTGGCGGCGCTGCGGAACATGAAGCAAGGGGCCCGATCCATCCGGGAGTACGCGGCCGACTTCCAGGCCAACGCCGCCCGGGCTCGGAACTGGAACGAGGTGATGAAGATCGAGCACTTCACCAATGGGCTGAACCCGAGCATCCTGGATAGAGCGCTCACGCAAGCCCGCCCCGATACCCTGGTGGGGTGGATTCAGCTGGCGGGGGAGGTGGAGACCAACCTGAAACGAGTGGCGATGCTGCGCCAAGCACTGGCCGCCGGCAGGGGAACGCCGAAAGCAAGCCCCGGGAAGGCTGAGCCACCTAAAGTCAAGAAGCAGGCGGTGGCTGCCCCGGGGGGGCCCCGACGTTGTTTTCGGTGTGGGGACCCCAACCATCTAGCCTCCGGCTGCCCCCAATCAGCCACCGGGGCCGCCCCACCGCAGGGAGCCACCCGCCCGGGCACCCCCGGCCCCAAGAAAACCACCGGCCGCCCTAAGGACGCGGCGAAGAGCAGCGCGCTCCTGGTGCAAGACGACCTACAAGAGGAGGAGGTGCGTCTGTCAGAGGAGCTGGCCGAGCTGGCGTGGGAAGAGGAGCCGGCGGGAAACGACGCCGACCTGCTTTGAACGGTGCCAACCAGCAGGTCGACCGAGAGGAGGCACCGCTCACGGTGAGACCCACGGGAAGGTTGTACTTTATAGTGGTCAAATTGTTGAACCCAAAGCTAAAAAGGTTCCTACAGATCCGGGCCCTCATAGACTCGGGCTGTAATAGAGAGCTGATTTCCCCCAAGGTGGTGGAGGCTCTGGGATTGAAACGCTTACAACTGCCCCACCCCATGCACTTTGAACAGATGGATGAGTCAGTAATGGGGGGGGAACCCTGCACACAAGAGACTGAGCCGTGCCCCCTGGGGGTTGAGGATCACTGGGACTCAGAGACGTTTGTGATCGCGCCCGCCTGCGGCTACCCCGTGGTCCTGGGAGTGGGGTGGTTGGAAAAGCACGAGCCCCTCATCCGCTGGAGAGCCCAGACCATCAGATTTCCCGACCCAAGTTGCAACCAGCACCTTTGGCAGGCAGCATGGGGGCCACGAGCGCCAGCCGCTCGGGAGAGGGCGTGCGTCCTGGTGGAAGAGGTGCACCATGTCCCGGACGCCTACCGCGACCTGATGGAGGTATTTAGTGAGCGGGAGGCCAACCAGCTACCCCCCCACAGGAGCACAGACTGTGCGATAGAACTAATCCCCGGGGAAAGCCTTCCCAGGGCCAAGCTCTACCAAATGGGGTGGGCTGAGAAGAAGGAGCTGCGAAAATTCCTAGACTTGAACTTGAAAAGGGGGTTCATCAGACCCGTGACGGCCCCCCACGCGGCCCCCGTGTTGTTTAGAAAGAAAAAGGACCACAGTCTTAGGCTTTGCACGGATTTTCGTGGGATTAACGCGATTTCCATGTCAAACGCCTACCCCATCCCCCTCATCAAAGATTTGCTAAGCACGGTGGCGGGGGGGAAGATTTTCACAAAGCTTGACCTGCGGGACGCGTACTTCCGAGTGCGCATCAAGGAGGGGGATGAGTGGAAAACGGCGTTCAACACCCCGATGGGGCAATTTGAATATTTAGTCATGCCGTTTGGATTGCAAGGGGCACCGGGGGTGTTCATGAATTTCATAAATGATGTATTGCGGGAATTTCTGTACAAGGGGGTGGTGGTGTACCTTGATGACATCATTATTTATTCGCAAGACGAACAATCCCATGTGAAACTAGTGAGGGAAGTGCTGGCCACCCTGCTGAAGCACCAGCTCTACGCCAAGCTGTCTAAATGCGAGTTCCACCGCACGGAACTAGACTATTTGGGCTTCCGGGTGTCTGGGGACGGGCTGGCCATGGATCCAGCCAAAGTTCAGGCAGTTCTAGAGTGGGCCCCCCCGAGGACACGTAGACAGCTCCAAAGTTTCCTCGGATTCTCCAATTTCTATAGGACATTCATTGAGGGGTTCGCCCAGATCGCTCTGCCCCTAACAGACCTCCTGAAGACGAAGGGGAAGGGGGAGGAGGCAAAGCGACCAGGGGCCAGGCTGAATTGGACACCGACTTGTCAGGCGGCTTTCGACCGGCTTAAACAACTGTTCACAAGCGAGCCGGTCTTAAGCCACCCAGATGAGCGGAAGGGGTTTGTGGTCCAATGCGACGCCTCCGACGTCGCCGTAGGAGCCATTCTCATGCAGAGGGATGAGGAGGGGAAGCTGAGACCCTGCGCTTACATTTCGCGAAAGTTCTCGGAGGAGCAGAGGAACTGGTCAGTGTGGGACAAAGAGGCTTTCGCTGTCATGTTTGCACTGAAAACTTGGAGGTCCTGGTTGGAGGGAGCCAGGGTGCCCTTTGAGATATGGACGGACCACAAAAATCTAGAGGCACTAACAGGGAAAAGAAAATTGAGTGAAAAGCAAATCAGGTGGGCGGGCTTCTTCTCCAGATTCGACTTCACCCTGAAACACATCCCGGGGACCCGCAATTTCCTAGCAGACGCCCTGTCCAGGCTCCCACAGCATGAGAGCCAGAGAGAGGAAGTGGTAGATTCCCTGATCCCCCCCACACAAGTGGCGGCTATGGTCACTACCCGCTCGCAGAGGAAAAAGGAATTGAGCGGGCTAAGCAAAGAACGAATCACCCTAGAGGCCGAACGGGAGGGAGGTGGGCGGCCGGAGGGGTTGCAGAAAAGAAAAGACGCTCTTTGGTACAAGGGGGAGAAACTGTACATCCCGGAAATATTAAGGAAAGAAATTCTCCAACTATGTCACTGCTCCAAATTAGCTGGGCACTTCGGCTATGTAAAAACCTTGCACTTGGTGCACCGGCAGTTCTGGTGGCCGTCCCTAAAGAAGGATGTGTCGGACTTTGTAGCTGGTTGCCCGGTGTGTGTGATGGCAAAAAGGGGGGGGGGGGAAACCCCCGGGACTCCTACAGCCTCTGGAAACAGCAAAACGGCCATGGGCCATGGTGTCCATGGACTTCATAGTCGAGCTACCCCCCTCCCGGGGGAAAACAGTCATACTGGTGGTGGTGGACACGTTTTCAAAACAAGCCCACTTCATCCCCTGCAGCCAATTACCCACGGCCAAGAAACTAGCGACTTTATTTTTCGACCACGTGGCCAAACATCACTCCATCCCTGACAAGGTCATAAGTGACAGGGGGCCTCAGTTCGTTGCCACCTTCTGGCGGGAGTTTTGTAAGTTACTAGGGATGGAACAGGGGCTAAGTTCTGCCTATCACCCCCAGACGGACGGACAGACTGAGAGAGTGAACGGGGTGCTAGAGCAGTACCTACGGTGCTTTGTGAGCCTACGCCAGTCGGACTGGGTGGACCTCCTCCCCTTCGCTGAATACGCTTACAACAACAGCGCTCACAGTTCCACAAAAGCATCTCCCTTTGCAACAGTGTTCGGGTATGAGGGAAAGCCGATTCCCATGCTGCCAGGGGGGGAGGGATTGACGGGCTCAAGTTTCGAGCAATGGTGGCAAGGTCCCAGCCAATGTTGGCCAGCCATTCAAGAAAACCTGAAGCTGGCCAAGGAGGCGTATAAGAAACAGTACGATAAAAGCCATGTGCCAGTCTGGGACTTGAAGGTGGGGGACTCCGTGTACCTGTCAACAAAAAACCTGCCTCTGGCACAACCGTCTAGGAAATTGGCTTTTAAGTTCTTAGGGCCATTCAAAATCAAGCGGGTAATCAACCCGGTGACAGTAGAGTTAGACCTCCCCCTTGCTCTTGGTAAAGTCCACCCTGTTTTTCATTGCAGCCTACTGCGCAGATCTCCGGGGCCGTCCAAATGGCATTCACAAGATTCACCAACCCTCCCCTCGAAGGGGGAGTGCCGGAGCCTCTCGGGGCCCGAGTTCCGGAGCCATAAATGTGACTCGCCCTCCTTGCAAGGCCGCCCGGCAGGAGGGGGATCCTAGGGGGGGCAGTATGTCAAGTCTGCTATGGGTTACTCAATATCTGTATTAAGGTTGGTTCTGAAGTGAAGGAGTCTGGGTACTTTACAGTGTACACCGGGGGCTGCTAGCTCACTCTCCTGCCCCCTCTCTAGAAATGCCTTTGTTGTGTAACCTGCTTTGAAATGCTAACCTGTGAACAAGATAGTGGCGCCTTCCCAGCCTTGTTCTCTGTGGGGAGTATGGGGTGTCAAGACTTCGGTCTGGGAACGAAAGAAGTAGCATCCTAGTGTGAAGATGTGTTGCATAGATTGCCCCCCGTAGGAATCCTTTAGATTCATACTTTAAATACTGGATTAGTGCATATGTGTTTCAGTCCTTCAATCTCTGCCATGGTCCACAGTTCTGATTACAATAAACTTGCTACTTTATCAAGAGACTCGTTATTGAATTCAGCCGACTTGACACATTCCTACAGCCACCATGTGCCTTTCCACCTCTGGAGGCTTCAGACTCCACTGGGAAAGGCTTCCTCTCCCAGTGTCTGTGTCTTTAAGGCTGAATGGGGGCAGGAGAGCAGGCAGAAGAACATGGCTGCTCCCAGTGGCTGTGGAAGCAGCCCAGACCCTCTGTTGGTTGCACAATCTTTTCATAGGTTGTTTGCATAGGAAAGGTAAACTTGAACCTTTGGTTGCTCTGTGTTACTTTGAAGAAGTTGGAAGTTCAGCAACTCGTGAGTAGAGATGCCAATCTCCAGGTGGAAGCAGGCCCTCCCCCGCTTCAGAGTCATCAGAAATGGGTGGGAGGGAAATGTCTGCTGGGCGCTTCATTATTCCAATGGAGATCGATTCCCATAGGGTATAGTGGAGAATTGATATGGGGGTTTCTGAGGCCCTGGAGGGGCTGTTTTTTGAGTTAAAGGCACTGAATTTTCAGCATAGCATCTGATGACTCTCCTCAAAATGCTCTCTAAGTTTCAAAAAGATTGGACCAGGGGGTCCAATTCTATGAGCCCCAAAAGAAGGTACCCCTATCCTTCATTATTTCTAAGGTGCAGAAGACATTTAAAAGGTGTGCAGTTCCTTTAAATGTGATGGCCAGAACTCCCTTTGGAGTTCAGTTGTGCTTGTCACAACTTTGCTTATGACTCCACCCCCAATGTCTCCTGGCTCTACCCCCAAAATCTCTTGGCTCTACCCCCAAAGTCCCCAGATATTTCTTGAATTGGACTTGCCAACCCTAGTGAAAGTAGATGCAACACTTCATACTGTTGTCTCCTAAATGAGGGAGTATATGGTACAATCCATGGCCTCAGCAGATCTAGGACTGACCAGGTCAACAGAACCATTGCAAGTATCCTGGTTAGGCCTTTAGATTTGGGAATGGAGGATAGCTGCGCAGAATCTACCTCCATCTACTATCCACCAATACAGTTGTGAGAAGGAAGGATTTTCCCACCCATTCATTCTTCCCAAAGCAGAAACACAGAAGTCATTGCAGGTAACCCTTGTGCTAAATTAGCTTGATCATATCCTACCTTGTGCTTCTGCTTGTGCAAAGTATGTTTCAGTGCAATCAAATTGTATCACATGGAGCTGTAATGATTGTATCAAATTGCCTTTCAGTTTTTGCATGCAACAACATTGATTGACATGGAAAAATCACTGCTTGATCTTGCAGTACCTCTTGTGCAAATGGAGCTGCTAAACTTCTTCCAGTATCTCATAGTGGAGTCACACCCACAATTTCAACTTAGTTTTTCATATTCTTTCAATTATTCAGGATTATTCCGTATTTACATCACACATTTCATTCCATTTTGCAAATGTTAATTAAAGGACCTAAAAGCATATTCTTGCAATCATCTCTGGAATGAAATAAGGGACACACAGAACAAAGACTTCAGGAAGGAAAACCTTGAAAGAATTATGTTTTAGCTCTGAAATAAATTATTTTACTAGACAGATTGTCTGTCAAGCAATGCTAGCTAATGTATTGCTCCCGTGCATGCTACTGATTTGCTTGTCTATGCTTTATTCATATCCTGTATTTAACTTCCACTAAAATATCAGACAAAGCAAAGTGATCAGGCAGATCTTTCTAGGAAGCCTAAAAGCATGAAGGCAACATTTTCTTTGTTTCACAGCATAGAGTATTCAAAGGCAGAATGGCTCCAAACACGGAAATTCCATTTAACTGTCAGGGCTCATTGCTGTTGCAGACGTGATCCATTTTGTTGAAGACAAGAGCTATTGTCCTGCCCAGTAAGCTCCCATTATTGCTATCCCCTTGTAAATGTTAAATGTCCAGGGAAAGGGGGAAGAGATTGAGTTAGCTTCTTCATCTACCTGTGATGGTGGCAGCTGATACATTGGCTATTTCCTCTTTCCCTGGTTGCAATACAGGCCTCCTCTTCCTCTCCTATGAAATAAAATGAGAGGTGTTGTGCATGATGTGGATTCTTTCCATAATTCCCTACAGAAAAAAGGAAAAGTTCTGTAATTTAAACACATCAAACTGGTATCAGTAAGCACAATCGTAAACAAAGGTGGCTCATTATGGAAAAAAACCTAAATTACAGTCATTGAACAATAGGTGGCAGAAAGTGAGCATATTTGTGAAACACAGAATTATAATTAAATAGAATGATAGATGGTATGGCGGGATCAGTTGTAATCAACAGTGGCTTGCAGCCTGCTTTTTCAGTTTAAAAGGTATGTTTTGCAACTTTGGGAACCAATAGGTGTTTGGTTTAATGATAGTGGGGTATAATGAGTTACTATGTTAGAGCCAGGGTATTGGTCTATGTCTACCCTTACCTACCATTTCAAGAAACTTTATAATTTTGTTTTGTTTTTAAAGGCATTTGTCTTAGAAACATAGAGCTGGAAGGTACCCCCAAGGTTAATTTAATCCAACCCACTGCACAATGCAGGAAATTCACAGCTACCTCCCCGGAACTCCCCCACTGGCTCCTGCTCTATGCCCAGAGGAAGGCAAAAAGCCCCCAGGATCTCTGGGCCAATCTGGCCTGGAGGAAAATCCCTTCCTTCCTGATCCCAAACTGAAGAAGCTAACCAAATGGACCTGTCTAAAGCAACAGGAACTTGAGAGAACTGTTAGCATTTAGATGAGGCTAACAGTGCAAGTCTAAGCAATCACATCCTTCTTTGCCTATTGATGTAATTGGACTTCTTTTTTTTAAAAAAGGCTACCTGTTCAGAATAATCACATGATACAGTTCTGTTATGAATTAATTTTATGTTTTGAAGCTGGAGGTAGTGGTGGAGGGTAAATCTTAAAATAAAATCAATTCTCTCTTCTTAGAAACTCACATTTTATCTCACCTAGCCTTCATAATGTGCTAGGAGGGGTGTTTGTAATGGTTAAAATCTCTTTAACCTGGAAGCTTTTAAATACACAGCCTCCTGTTTAGCAGGTTAAAGTGTTTCAGTAATAATAGATCTGATCACAAGATTATTCTGAATGTATAGATTGGCTTTAAGATAAGAGCAGACCTTTCTGTTTTTTCCATAGAGAAAATTTAAGTTCCATCAGAGGGACATGATGACTTCAGTTACAAAAATAAATCAACCATATGCTTAGGCTACCAGTATCAACACCCATTAACATCCTAAACTAACTACTAACATTGTATGGAGAGAATTTTAGGAATGGCTGGGCAGGATTCAGCTAGAGTTTTGAAGTTCTTAGCAAAGTAAATTTATTTTTTTTTCCAGTTTGTTCAGAGACAGAAACCGCAGAATCCAGAGCTCTCCCGTGCCAAGTCAGTATTTTCTCAAGTCACCTATTACAGTTCTAATGTTGAAATTAAGCAACTCTGACTTTGAGCACTGGCTGGGTGGGCGGGCATTATGGGAAACTGGTCCCAGTTTTCCTGTCAGTTGGTCATCCACCTTCACCAGTTATTCTAGCACCAATTATCTCAGTCTGCATTTGCCAGAAGTGTTTCCAGAGTGTAACAGCCTAGCAGAATGATTCAAGTTAAAAAACCTACGCAGCTTCCTATGAAATATGTCTACTACAATCCCACATGAGTGTATTTTCCCCCCTGAAGCTTCCACCCTAGCTGAAGGTGGAGAAGACCTTCAATTCCTGTTCTTGTACAGCTCTAATAATGTTTTCTTGCTGAAAGGAACTCTCTTCCCGGAAGGCGACAGTGGTAGCTGAAGACAAGGAAGAAGCTGCAGCATTTAAAATATGTGTGTGCTTTTCTGGCCCCAGATGTTCAGGGCTTCATGCAGAGATGTTGGTCTTCATGGTTATAGATGCTTTATTCTTGTTGAGAGAGGCTTTAGAGAGGCGTGGAGAAGGTCAATCTCATAGATTCTAGTAGCTTTTGAACCTGAAGGACTGGCCCATATCCTCCAACATTTCATGCATGGTTCGCTCTTTGTTGTGTTTGCACCCCTATTTTTATGCCAAGTATTGCTTCCTGAACTTCAATGACATTGGCTCAAGGCTTTATCTGTATGTTGAGCTATATTTTGATAGGCAGTGGATTGGTAATGCATGGCATTTGGAAGGTAGTGCACTGGCATTTAGTGCCCATGTCTTTGCCTTCACACATTATAAAACCCTTCTACTTGCTGGGCAACAACAAGAACTCTGAATCAGATGTTGAACAATAGTTTGTACCTTCCAGACTGACTCACACGAGCCATTTTCAGTAGGGTATTCTGATAGAAGTAGACATGCCAGCTCCAGGTGGGGCCTGGGGATCCCCCCAAATTACAGATCATCTCCAGTCTACAAAGATTACCTGAAGGTAAACTCTATGGCATTGTGCCCCATTGAGGACCCTGTCCTCTCCAGTCCCCACACCCAAATCCCCAGGAGTTTCCCAACCTGGATCTGACAACACTACTCCCTCTCCACTTCAGGCTGCCAAGCCCCCGGTTCCCAACCTGTACAATAGGTGCCATAGAGCTTTTCCCTCCCAAATGGCTAGAACGTTCAGGAAAACCATAGAGTTTTCCTGAAAATGCCTAGAGTGGTCGTGTGTGGCATCACCAGTGCAATGACATCACTTCCAGGTGACATCATCGCGTTGCACGCTCGTGAAAGTCCCCTGCTTCAGAACACAGGGGACTTGGCAACCCTATTTCCACTGCCAGTGGCTGAGGGCAGACCTGGCAACCCTAAAGGTGATCCTTTTCCATAAGCTCTGTTCTCTCTTCCTTAATAATCTTTCAGAGCAGCTATTTGGGTCTGCTGGCAAAATCACATTTTAACTGCACATAAACTTCACAGTGGTACTTTAAGGAGGGGGAAACAGTATGGAGGGGAAGAAAGTTTCTGCCTGAGCACATGCACAGACACGCACACGCACACACCTAATGATTATAAGAGAAAAAGGCTCCTGTGAGTGATTTGGGGAGACACAAAACTCTCCCTGAATGGCTGAGTCAAAATCCAGTCTTTGGCCAAAAACACAAGGACTCTATAATGTGCAATCTAGAGTTATGAGCCCCTCACACTTGGAGGTTTTGCTATAGAAAGCTGAACCTTGAGGCTGTATAATGCACACTGACAAAAGGATTAAAGAACACTCCTAAAATCTTTCCCAGAAGCAAAACAAAAGTCAAATAGGGACAGTGTGATAATAGGGAGAGGTGCCATAAAATAAAGATGGCCTTTGGTAAATAAAAGTAGTTTCAGTTTACTCACCTGCTTCTGTGCATATGCCAGGATTTCCCCAGAGGTGTAGTATCCAGCATTCTGAAAAATACAGTTTTCATTTGTATTAATGTAGTAATTATCTATATTTTTCCCTGACTCCAAAAGCAATAATCCAGTTTTCTTTTCTTTTTTAAAAAATTCTATTATAACTTTAAAATCATGTTTTATAATCTTGTTAGAATTATTGCATATTTAGACACAGATCCACTTGAAGTTTTTCATAACTAATTCATTGGTTTCAAAAGGACTAACAATGCAATCCTGTGTAGAGTTATTCCAGCCTCAGTCCACTGAAATTCCTTGGCATAGAACAGGGTAACTCTGCATAATACTCTTACAATAAATCATATTATTGAAATCAGTGGTACTTAAATTAGTCATGACTTTGTTGCCTGGGTTCCAGAGGGACTTACAGTGCAATCCTAAGCAGTTATGGTCTTATTAAGCCTGTTGAAGTTAATGGATTTAGAAAATAATAGGTTATGATTAATTTTTGATATTCTGGGGCTGCAGTAAGAAAATAGCAATCCGGACCCAAGGTTAAATGAGGTTCAGACTATGATACCAATTGCATTGGTACTGATACAGCTCAGTTCCACAAGGCCTGTAAAACAGTCCTATTTCGACTTGCCTTTAGCTGAATTATAGTATAAGTAGATGCCCAACATCGCTGAACTTAACGAAATCAACACTAGCACCAAAATTGTTTTAAATCGTTTTAAACTGTTTTAAAATTATCTCATTGGTATTAATTAATTGTTAAAACTTTAATTGTTTATTTACTGTTTTATTGTTTTAGTTTGACTGTTGTGAGCCGCCCTGAGCCTGCTTCGGCGGGGAGGGCAGGATATAAATCTGAGAAATAAATAAATAAAATAAATAAATAAAATTCAGTTGAGACTGCCTCATTGAAACAAATGGAACAAATTGTGACTATTTAAAGTCCTGTTACTTTCCATCTAGTTTGATGCCCTTATCTTGACTGGAGCCACATCATGCTTTGTGACAGAATCATGCTGTGATTTGGCAAGACTCACTAATTGCATGACTATTCATACCCTGTTTTGTCCAGGCTGCACAGATGCCTTTACTGGCATATTGATACCTTTATCTCCCAACCTCAGGTTGCTAGAGATCTCCTGCTATAACCATTGATCTCTAGATAGCAAAGATCAGTTCCAATGGAGAAAATGGCTACTTTGGAAGTAGGGTTGCCAGGTCTGTGTTGGAAAATAGCTGAAGACTTTGGGGGGTGGATCCAGGAGAGGGTGGGGTTTGGGGAGGGGAGGGGCCTCAGTATGGTACAATGCCATAGAGTCCATTTTCTCCAGGGGAGCTCACCTCTGCCAGCTGGAGATCAGTTGTAAAAGCAGGAGATCTCCAGGCCCCACCTGGAAGTTGGAAACGGAGGTCAGCCTGTATAGTATTATACCTTGCTGAGGTGTTCCATGACCACACCCTCCCCAGGCTCCATCCCCAAAATCCCTAGGTATTTCCCAACCCAGAGCTGGCAATCCTACCCCAACTTTGTTACATTATGACATTATTTTGTTTTACTGGGAATTTTTTGCTGTTAGCTTCCCTTATTATTATCATATCTGCTTTCTGATTAATTGATTGATGGATCAATTGATTGATTGATCAAGATTCAAATCCAGTAGCTCCTTAAAGACTAGCAAGATTTCCATGGTATAAACTTCCAAGAGTCAGAGCTCCCTTTGTTGGATACAAGTAGGAACGGACCTTGTTGATCTTTAAGGTGCTACAGGACTCAAATCTTCTTGTACTGCAAACCAACATGGCCCACCTGAAATTGCTTGATATTAACATACTGTGTAATCCATTTACTGATTGACTGAACAGGAATTTTTTTTGTCATATTGTAATCTGCATTGAGTGCTGGTGAGAAACACAGGCGATAAGTAATAGTGATGATACTAGTATAAGTATTAACTTGCGTCTCTTTTTTTCTTTTAAGGGAAAAATGCCCTTCAGTGTCCCGTGCTTGTTATAATATTAATGCCCACTAGATGCCGTCCTGCATTGTATTCAGAATAAGAAGCCTATTCAGAAATTCAAGTTAGTGTGGTGATCTTACATTTTCTGAACTTTAAAAAAAACTGTGCTGTATTCATACAACTTTAAAAAAATTAGTCATATTTGCCAGAACTATTTTGAACTCACCAAGCAGATACAATCCAGATACAGTCAATGAAATGCTTTCCTTCCATGCTATCTGAAGGTGGAATGGGAGACATAGCAGACACCATGAGGAAATGACTATTTTTCTTGAGTTCCTGTTCAGCTATTAGCTATTCCCTCTATGGGCAATGATAGTTAGAAGGGCTCTTTTTTTAGCAGGAATGCACAGGAACACAGTTCCAGCTGGTTTGGTGTCAGGGATGTGGTCTAACATGCAGATGAGTTCCTGATGGGCTTTTGCTATAAAAAAGCCCTGTATAAAACAATGGTGACATCAGGGGATATGGCCTAATATACAAATGAGTTCCTGCTCGGCTTTTTCTACCAAAAAAAGCCCTTAGAAGATGCTTTCGCTGTAGCATTCGATGGCTGCTGGTTCCATCTAAGAGCATGGGAAAAGCAGAAATCAGTGTTCTACTTGTGCATCCTGGCAGTTGGGATGTAGCCAGGAAGAAGACAGAAGTTCAAGTTGACTGGGAAATTCCAAGGCTATGTTGTTGGTTTGGAAGGAACTGATACTACTTTAAAGATTAGACCCAGAGATCTAGATGCTTGCTTCCCCCCCATGCTTAGCTGGTATGTTTAAATGAACAGAGATCAGAAAAAGAATCATCATGGATAAGAACATAAGAGAAGCCATGTTGGATCAGGCCCAGCGGTGTCACTGGGGCGGGGCCAAGGGGGCCATCGGCCCTCCCCCAGAGCATTCTCATTGGCCCCCCTCTCCGCCTTGCGCAAGCGTCGACGGCCGCCTCTAGTTGCTGCCCGCCTGGAGCAGTGAGTCACCCATGGAGTCGGAGGAGAGGGGGATGGCGCTGGGACACGGCTGAGTCAAGGCCTGGCGCATGGTGGTTGGCTGGCGGGCAGCTCCTCCCGGGTGCTGGCGGGCCTGTGAAGGGAAGGGGGCTTCACGGCGTCTACCGACCGGGGCACATCCGCCCGCTCTGCCCCAGGCGCGGGCTCCGGGCGGGCAGCAACTAGAGGCGGCCGTCGACGCTTGCGCAAGGCGGAGAGGGCGCAGCTCCCTCCAAAACACGGGCGGGGAGGGAGAGGGGCTTCCTGCCTTCCCACGGTTTTGCGCAGCCAGCAGGGCGCACTTGGCCCCAGGGTGCAACCCACCCTAGTGACGCCTCTGGGGCGCACTTGGCCCCAGGGTGCAACCCACCCTAGCGACGCCTCTGATCAGGCCAACGGCCCATCCAGTCCAACACTCTGTGTCACACAGTGGCAAAAAAAATTATATATATACACACACTGTGGCTAATAGCCACTGATGGACCTGTGCTCCATATTTTTATCTAAACCCCTCTTGAAGGTGGCTATACTTGTGGCCGCCACCACCTCCTGTGGCAGTGAATTCCACATGTTAATCACCCTTTGGGTGAAGAAGTACTTCCTTTTCCATTTTAACCTGTCTGCTCAGCAATTTCATCGAATGCCCACGAGTTCTTGTATTGTGAGAAAGGAAGAAAAGTACTTCTTTCTCTACTTTTTCCATCCCATGCATTATCTTGTAAACCTCTATCATGTCACCCTGCAGTCGACATTTCTCCAAGCTAAAGAGTCCCAAGCGTTTCAACCTTTCTTCATAGGGAAAGTGCTCCAGCCCTTTAATCATTCTAGTTGCCCTTCTCTGGACTTTCTCCAATGCTATAATATCCTTTTTGAGGTGCGGCGACCAGAACTGCACCCAGTACTCCAAATGAGACCACACCATCGATTGATACAGGGGCATTATGATACTGGCTGATTTGTTTTCAATTCCCTTCCTAATAATTCCCAGCATGGCGTTGGCCTTTTTTATTGCAAACGCACACTGTCTTGACATTTTCAGTGCATTATCTACCACGACCCCAAGATCTCTCTCTTGGTCAGTCTCTGCCAGTTCACACCCCATCAACTTGTATTTGTAGCTGGGATTCTTGGCCCCAATGTGCATTACTTTGCACTTGGCCACATTGAATCACATCTGCCACGTTGACGCCCACTCACCCAGCCTCAACAGATCCCTTTGGAGTTCTTCACAATCCTCTCTGGTTCTCACCACCCTGAACAATTTAGTGTCATCCGCAAACTTGGCCACTTCACTGCTCACTCCCAACTCTAAATCATTTATGAACAAGTTAAAGAGCATGGGACCCAGTACCGAGCCCTGCGGCACCCCACTGCTTACCGTCCTCCACTGCGAAGACTGCCCATTTATATTCACTCTCTGCTTCCTATTACTCAGCCAGTTTTTGATCAACAAGAGGACCTGTCCTTTTACTCCATGACTCTCAAGCTTTCTAAGGAGCCTTTGATGAGGAACTTTATCAAAAGCTTTCTGGAAGTCAAGGTAAACAACATCTATCGGGTCTCCTTTGTCCACATGTCTGTTCACCCCCTCAAAGAAATGTAACAGGTTAGTGAGGCAAGATCTTCCCTTGCAGAACCCATGCTGAGTCTTCCTCAATAACCCGTGTTCATCAATGTGCCTACTCATTCTGTCCTTGATAATGGTTTCTACCAACTTTCCCGGTATTGAAGTCAGACTGACTGGCCTGTAATTTCCCGGATCTCCTCTGGAACCCTTTTTAAAGATGGGGGTGACATTTGCTACCTTCCAGTCATCAGGAACGGAGGCAGATTTCAGTAAGTCTTATCTCACAAGAAGTTATTCAGTAGCAGCTGCACTAGACTTACCATTCATGGTAATGGGGAGTAATAAAACAGTAGGCACTACCCTATTATCCATGACTGGAAGGCATATTGGATTTTCCCACATTCCCTTCCATTGCTGCAGCTCCCTCTCTCTTTGGAAAGATAATTTTCAAGGTCATAGATGCCATGCAGAGAAAATGCCATGGAAATAATCATGCTGGAATGAAGAGGGAAAAGTGGATAAAATTGCCCCCTTTACCTCACCAAAGCTGCACCTGCAGAAGAGGAGGAAGGAGCAATCTCACCTCCATGACCCTCCTCACTCCAGCTCCCTCCTGACAAATAAGTTTGACATCCTTGCTTTAGGCTGATCCTGCACTGAGCAGGTGGTTGAACTAGATGGTCTGTATGGCCCCTTCCAACTGTATGAGTCTATACCTAGGAGCCAACCCAGCACGTGGTGTGGGAATACTGCTAGGATTTGCATGTGCTTCTTGAGCATCCATTTCACTAAGGCAGAAGAAGAAGAAGAGAAGATATTGGATTTATGTCCCGCCCTCCACTCCGAAGAGTCTCAGAGCGGCTTACAATCTCCTTTACCTTCCTCTGGCAGAGCAGTCGTCTCTGAAGGGATCTGTGGCCCTTTTCAGCTGTCATCCAGCAGCTGGAATAAATCAACTCTGGTCAGCAATTCATCATACAGTCCTTGACTGTATCCTGTGCTCACACTCAGCAGTAATGCACTATCCCTTCCCATCAATCAGGCCGTCTATTGAATAGCTGGTGCTTCAAAGACCGCAGGTGACATTCTCTTTGCATTATCAGTATGTTTGCTATCCCGCACGAATTCTGCCACATGCCTCATTTTTTATAATTGATTGCATCCATTGAAGAGCAGCTGCCAAGAGGAAACAAAAAAAATGGTGTGCAAAAAGGGCATGGGAAATGAAGAGATTTGTGGGCATGCCTGGCTGCCAAGAAGGCAGATTTTATTGGCGTGCTAGGTAAGTGAAAAACACATTAAGAGAACATGCAGTGACAGACTGTCAAAGCCTGTGATGATATCCTGAAAACAATGTCCTTGAAAGGGAGCTGCTAGTAATGTAGGAACATTTTACCTCAAATGCACAAGTTTCCAAAGAGGGAAAAAAAAATATTAGAGAGTAGCCCATGTGGTGCAGAACTGCAAACTCTAAAGACTTAAATGATTGCCTTGGCAACAACATCAGCTCCAGCTCTCTGGAATGATTTGCTGGGGAGGGGGGCTATTTTGGCCCAAAAACAGAGACAATGTAAGACTGCCCTTTTAGATGGGCCTTTGATAAGCATTAGGCTGGGTGGGGAGGATTATTGGTGGTCAGGCCTCAGATTCAGCAGGAGCTCACAGGAGCACAGCTCCTGAACCGTTCTGAGAGTTCCTCCTTCTCCTTCCCACCTTGTCCATTGAATAGCAGGTGCAGCTGCATAACAATCCCTGGATGAGCTCCACCACCTATTTTTCTACAAAATAACCTCTGTTGGTGGTGGATATTTAGAGGTGTTGACTGTTTTTTGGCTTTGTGAAATTTTTGGTTTTAGTACCTCACTGCTAGCTTCAGTTTGCTTTGTGAGCCAACTTGGGTCACCTTCTTTGGTGAGGAAGATGGGATAAACACGTTTTCATAAACACATTAAACATCAACTGCAGCGTGCAAATAGAGAGGTGTGCCTTGATATCCCTTAACATCACGGAGGATGTTAGTGTACAGTTCTTGGAGTGCTCTGTTTTTGGCACCTCTAAAATGGTACTGCCCCAAACAACAGCTTTTAGCTATTTGGCAGTCAGGCTGGCCTGCCTGGCAGCCATCCCTTTCTGAGACACTTGTATTTTGTAAGTAGAGCAATGTGATGGCTTTCATCAAAACGATTTCTGGGCTGAAGTAGGTAAGTTTGAATAAAGTTCTTCATCAAAGGAAACACAATAGAATTTGGAACATACAACTTGCATGTTTTGTGGTTTTTGTCCGGCACGGCAACAGCTATGGATGCTGATCTACATCACGTCTGCACAATTTGAAGATATTACCATTGTTTTGGACTTTTTTTTTTAGTAATTTATGCATTAGAAGTATTTCCATAATAAGCACTGGTGATCAGATGATGTTCTTTCAACTCGGAATGCAGGTCACATCCTCCTGAGGCTCATGTCATTGTGGCAAAGAAGGCTGTTAGAATTAAATCTGTCCAAAGAGTTTATGTTTCTGGGAACAGCTGGCAAGAAACAGGTCAGAGCAGTGTTCCCTGTAAGCTAAGTCAGTGTGAGCTAGCTCACAATTTTTTAGCCTCTGGGTCACACATTTTTGTCTTGGCTCAGGAAGGAAGGTTCCAGAGCAAACTAATTTATGCAGTAGCTCACAACTTTAATGCCAGTACCTCACAAAGTAGAATGTTTGCTCACAAGACTCCGCAGCTTAGAGGGAGTATTGGGTAGGAGTATGAGAGATGGGATTCCGTTTCTGTGGAGATGCTACTGCTTTTGAAACAGTATTGCTTGCCTGAAGATGTGCCTGCTTGCCTTCCACCTGCTCAGCTTGCATATCTGTAAGACCTGGCATTGCAAAATCACTATCAGTGTCCAGTATTCTATATTTCTCTGTCATATGGAGCCTCCTTTTACCTGACTCCTTAGGGCTCAGTGTTAGCACTGACATTTATTTTGAGTCCAAGAGAATTTAAAAACTCCAAAGAAAAAGTACCCTTCCTCATCCAGTATGCTAACTCTAGTAAAAGGGGGAAGGGGCTTCTATGTCAGTATTTTACCTAAGAGACCAAAATGCAAATGAAATGCCATACATGTAATGTACCTGCCAAGTTTTCCCAGAGAAGTAAAGGACTATATCTACTATTGTTTCCAGATTTCATGTATTTCCCCATACTTAAACTAGGGTTGCCAAGTCCAATTCAAGAAATATCTGGGGACTTTGGGGGTGGAGCCAGGAGACACTGGGGGCGGAGCCAGGAACAAGGGTGTGACAAGCATAATTGAACTCCAAGAGAGTTCTGGCCATCACATTTAAAGGGACAGCACACCTTTTTAAATGTCTTCCTTCCATAGGAAATAATGAAGGATAGGGGCACCTTCTTTTGGGGCTCATAGAATTGGACCCCCTGGTCCAATCGTTTTGAAACTTGGGGGGGGGTACTTGGGGGAGAGGTACTAGATACTATATTGAAAATTTGGTGCCTCTACCTAAAAAAACAGCTCCCCCAGAACCCCCGAAACCTCCAGAACAATTCCCCATTATACCCTATGAGAATCGATCACATAGGGAATAATGAAGACATTTCCCTCTCCCCTCCCCCTTTTCTGGCGAGTCTGAAGAAGAGGATCGGCCTCTCTACTCACCAGTTGCTGCCAGCTTCTTCACAGAAACACAGACACACCATCCTAAATTGAAGCCTTTCAAGTCAAGCCTCTGGAGGTGCAAAGGCACATGGTCCTTTGTGGGCGGGGCTCCCTCTCCCCCCCCCACCAGCCAGCTGATTGGGGGCGGGAAGCAGCCTGGGAAAACTGAAGAAAGGCTGCTGCGATCGAGGCTGGGTGGGAAGGGAAGGGCAAGGAGAAGCTGCTTGGATTGGGGCTGGGTGAGAAGAGCCGCCACCACCACCACCACCCCGCTTTCCGGATTTTTGGCGAGCGGGGGGAGAAGGCTCCAAATTGGGGGTCCCCCGGCTAGGTGGGGGATTTGGGAAGCCTAACTTAAACACAGGTTATGCCTGCACAGGGTATGATCTGCAAAACTGGAAGTAGCCAGCAAACTATGGTGCTTTCCATATGGAAACAGGCTTGTAGCAGGGTTGCTAGCATGCAGTTGGCAGTTTGAGATCTCCTGGGCTGACAATCAGGGCTTTTTTCCTGGGGGAGTGCAGTGGAACAGAGTTCTAGAACCTCTTTGTGGAAATAAAATTCTCAAAAAATGTTTCAAAGTTCATGAGGGGCACCCATGCATTTCTCCTTCATTTTCCTCTCGAGAGTTACGGCACCTCTTTTTCCAGGAAAAAAAATGAACAGAGATCAGTTCATCTGAAGAAAATGGCCACTTTGGAAGGTGGGCTCTATCATGGCATTGAAGTCCCTCCCCGAACCCCATCTACCTCAGGCTCCACCCCCAAAATCTCCAAGTATTTCCCAACCCAGAGTTGGCAAACAAACCAGAGTTTCACAATCCAGAGGTAGCAACAAACAAACCCTCATATGGTTTCCTCATTGCCAGTCAGGGCTTTCTTTGTGGAAAAAGCTCAGCAGGGACTCATTTGCATATTAGGCTACACCCCCTGACATCACCATCGTTTCTCACAGAGCTTTTTTATTTTAAAAAGCCCAGCAGGAATTCTTTTGCGCTTTAGGCCACACCCCCTGATGCCAAGCCAGCAGGAACTGCATTCCTGTGTGTTCCTACTCAACAAAAGTCCTGTTGCCAGTGATGCTACTGATAAAGCACAGCAGCGCCAGGGCTCCCACATGGCAGAGTACTCTGCATTTTCCCTGCCTTAGTCCCGCAGCTGCAACCATTCTCCCCTCCCCTAGACCATTGAGGCTTTTTCCAATTTTTTAAAAAAATCAGTTATATTGTATTGTTTTGTCAATATACTGTTATACTGTTATAGGTGCACTATGTTGTATGAATTCCCAAGTACATTATTTTAAAACTAAGTCTCCAGCCCCTTCTGTTGTGGAGGAACTCCTTTCCCTTTTGGAATCCTTTGCTCCTGTATATAAATTATTTTTGAACAAACATTGTGGCCTTCCTGGTACCTGGAAATGACTGATCCAGAGCTTCACACCAGGCTTTAGCCATGACCTGCTTTATTTAAAATCCATCCCAGGTGCTTGCCAAATGTCTTGATTGCAGGTGCTGCTCTAATGGATGTATGCGCCTTGGTTTAAATCAGTCCAGGTGGCTATGTTTAAACAAACAGAAAACCCTGCCTTGGAACTTCCACGGTGTTTTGAAAGCCTGTAGGTCAAGACTTGACTGAGACCCTGAGCCATTCAGGCAGGAAGTGGTCAGCTGACTCTCCTTGGAAACATTCAGCATGAAGTCAATGGGAAATCTTCTTAATTCCCACACTTCAGCCTTTTTGGTTCCAATTTCCCATGAGGCAACAGGGGATTTCTGCCTTTATCTTGTGTGTGTGTGTTTTGGAAGTTGACATTATGACACAGTTGTGTCCTTATTTTTCATTTGTTAGCCATCTGGGATGAGACAGTTATTACTCAGCTTGAGTTAGCTTCATTTGCTGTGAGCAAAGGATTAGAAATGTAGCCTCTGGACCTCACTTCCTGCCTTTGTAACCATAGATGCATGCCGTTTCAAATTGGCTGGCTCCAAAGTAATTATTTTTTTTTTCTTTTGGCCATGTTTCTGCTTTGAAGTCTGTGGAGCTATTCTGACCCACTGCAGACATAATGCTGCTCAGTCTCCTAACTATAGTTAGGAATTCAGGTCCAACCTATGGGCTGGCACATTCTTTACCTAGCACACAAATTCCCATTTCTTTTTACTACTTGGAGTTAATCATAGTTAGCACTATGTGTGCACCAGACAAGTTTTTAATTCTAACCAGACTTAACTGCATTTGAGGTTTCTTGCATTTGTTGAAGCTTAGTATAAAAGCCCTTCTCAATTGTAATGTCTTGGGCATTCCTGTCTTGCATACCAAGAGAGTGTACTACACATGATTCTCCCAGCATGCACAGTCTCCATTTTGTGTGAACAGGGCAACACGTGTGTTTTCTAGAGTTGGTAAAGAAAACCCCTTTTTGCTGCGGATACACATTTGAAGCTGCAACATATGTACATTGTGCTGTTCACACAAAATGGCAACTGAACATATCAGGAAGATTCAGCATACTGCACTCTCCCAGCATATAAAGTGAGCATCCCAAAGAGCAACTCCTTAAAAGTGTTAACAGCAGATAAAACCAAACATGGATTAACATCTAATTCATAATGTCCAGTGTCACATAACTGTGTCCTGGTATCACAGCACTGTTTTCCTGCCTATGCTCTGTGTTATGGGCTAGCAAGACTCAGAAACGCAGAATGTTGTGATGCTGGGACGTGTCGCAGTTGATGTTACAGAGGAGAAGGGAAACTGGATGTGTGGCTAACGTTGGGGGAGGGGGCTGTTGCATGTTATTGTTGTAATGGCCAGCTTGGCCTGCGGGGCCTCTTTCCTTACTGGGGATCATGGGGGGAAATGGTGCAAGCCAGTTCCATATATGATGGGTGAAGAGCCTTCTGCATTCTAAACAAGCCAAGCAAGGCTCCTTTGTACCCTGAAGTTCCTAAGGACTGGCAAAGTCAAGTGTGAAATGAAAAAAATTAAGCAGAAATGTCAGCCCCAAAAACCTGTGATCAGAGAACAACAACTGGGAAAATAGTTGGGTTGCCAGGGCCTCCCTGGCCACCAACAAGGGATGTGAGTGTAGCGTTGGGAAAAACCTGGAGTCTGGGGAGGAAAGGGCTTTCAGTGAGGTATGATGTCATAGGGTCCACCCTCCAAAGCATCCATTTTCTTCAGGGGAACTGTAACGTACTCGAAGCGGAGACGAGAGTAGGGCAACATAGTTTATTTGGAGCACGTTGCAAGAGAGAGAACACGCGGGCCGGGTCCCACTTATATACAATTCCCGGTACAGCCTACTGGGCCGGTCAGGCCAATCCTGACCAGTTGAACTTCCCGCCACAGCTGTTGATTGGCGGGGGATTCCGCGCCCGGCGCTGGGGCGTCTGGGACAGCCCAGTTGCCCCCGCGCCTGGTCGGATGTTGTTACTGATACACTACACCCCTCCCCCCCTGGTTAATGAACATAGTCTTGCAGATACGCGGGAGGACGGCGCTCCCGGGTGGACCGTCTAGGGAGGTCCTGTCGGGGAGGCGCGGCTACCGTGGCTGTTGCTTCGGTGGGCCCTGGTGCGGACGGAGGCGGTGGGACTGGTTCTGCGGATCCTTCGGGCTCTGTCGGTTCCGGTGCCTCCTGCGCCGGCGTTATGGGTGTTGGGGCCCCTTCCTCAGGTCGGCCCCTGGATGGCTCCTCCCCGGGTCTTGCCTCTTCTGTGTCCGCCGGCTCCTCCGGTAGCGTGCGGCGCCGCAACTGGTCTATGTGCCGTCGTAGTACCTGGCCCCCCTCGGTTGATATATCGTAGTGGCGGGACCCGGTCACCCGTAGCATTCGGCCCGCCACCCAATCGGGCCCCTTTGCGTAGTTCCGGGCGTAAACCGGGTCGCCCGCAAAGAAACCCCTGACTGCGTCCCGGACCTCGGGGCTCTCGCGGATGTCTGAAGCCCGGTCGGGATGCAGTCTGTCCAGTCGGGTTATGAGCTTGCGCCCCATGAGGAGCTCTGCCGGACTAACCCCTGTGACCGGGTTGGGTGTGATCCTATTATCGAAGAGGAACGCGGCCAACCTGTGGTCCCAGTCGCCCTGTACAATTCGGCTCAGGGCTTCCTTTGTTGTGCGGACCATCCGCTCTGCCTGGCCGTTGGTGGCCGGGTGGAAGGGAGCCGACCTAATGTGCCTAATCAGATATCGCTGGAGGAACGCCTGGAAGTCGGCTGAGGTGAACGCGGTCCCGTTATCGGAGACTATGGTGTCCGGGATACCGTGTGTACATAAGACCCTGCGCAGCGCCTTGATTGCGGCTGCTGACGAGGTGGACCCTACGGGAATGACCTCCAGCCATTTGGTGTAGGCGTCCACGATTATCATGAAGATCTGCCCCTGGAATGGCCCCGCGAAGTCGAGGTGGAGCCTCGACCATGGCTTCCTGGTAGACTCCCACCGTGTCGCGGGGGTGCTGGGAGGCTCGGGCCGCGTTTCCTGGCATGTCTGGCACCTCCGAACCCAGGTCTCAATCTCCCCGTCCATCCCCGGCCACCAGACGTAGCTCCTGGCTAACGCCTTCATTCGGACTATGCCGGGATGGGTCTCCTGTAGGGATTCCAGGACCCGCTTCTGCAGCGGGGGCGGGACCACCACCCTGCTTCCCCATAATAGGCACCCTTTGTGGGCTGCTAGTTCCTCCCGCCTGGTCTTATATGGCTTGAATTCTTCCCCCATGTTCCCTTCTGGCCAGCCCCTCACCACCCAGTCGAGCACCCGTGCCAGTGTCTTGTGTTTCTGTGTGGCCTTGGCTACCTCCGCTGCGTGGAGGGGCTGCTCCGGGAGGCTCTCCATCAGCATGACCTGGTGTGCGGGGGCGGGGTCTGGACCCGTTTCAGGAAGCGGCAAGCGGCTGAGCGCATCCGCGTGACCCATAGCCTTGCCGGCCCGGTGAACCAGTGTGTACGTGTATGAGTTGAGGAATTGGTTCCACCTCAACACGCGCTGTGAGAGTATTTGGGGGGTTTGTCGGTCTGGGGCCAGTAGACCTAAGAGGGGCTTGTGGTCCGTGGCAATGGTGAACCTTCTCCCGTATAGATACTCATGGAACTTGCGGACCCCCGCCACGATTGCCAGGGCCTCCTTATCTATCTGCGCGTAGTTGCGCTCGGCTGGAGTGAGTGTGCGGGAGTAGTAAGCGACCGGTACCTCCCTCCCGTCCGGAAGCTGGTGCCCCGGGACTGTTCCCACCCCATAAGGCGACGCATCGCAGGCCAGGATGACGGGGAGGGCCTCGTCAAAGTGGTGGAGCACTGCATTGGACACCAGGACGTCCTTGACCGCCTGAAACGCGGCGGCCTGTCGTTTGCCCCAAACCCAAGGGGCTTTTTTGTCCAGCAGCCGGTGAAGGGGCTCTGCCAGGGCTGCCTTGTGGGGGAGGAATGAATGGTAAAAGTTGAGCACCCCCAAGAAGCTTTGTAGCTTCGCTTTACACGTGGGGGCCGGGGCTTGCACGATGGCTCGGGTCTTTTCTTCCGTTGGGTGGATTCCTGCCGCGTCTACGGCAAACCCCAGGAACTCCACCCATGGGACCCCCAGCAAGCATTTCTCCCTCTTAACCTTGAGCCCCGCTGCCTGGAACCTGCAGAGCACCTCTCGAAGGCGGTTGCCGAATTCTTCGGGGTCCGGGGGTGGCGACTAAAACATCATCGAAGAACGGCTGGACTCCGGGGATCCCTTTAAGGAGAGTGTCCATTATGCTCTGGAAAATCCCCGGAGCGACGCTAACCCCAAACTGTAGCCTCTTCACCCGGAAGGCCCCCCTATGCGTCACGATTGTTTGGGCCTCCGCCATCTTGTTGTCTACTGGGAGCTGCTGGTAGGCCTGTGCCAGGTCTAGCTTCCCAAATATCTTAGATCCCGCTAGGGCGGCCAGGACGTGGCTCACCACCGGCACTGGATAGGGGTTGTCCTGTAGTGCCTTATTAATGGTGCATTTATAATCGGCACAGATCCGCACCTCCCCGTTTGGCTTGATGGGGGTTACGATGGGGGTTTCCCAGGTGGCGTAGTCCACCGGCTCGAGGACCCCTTGGGCCGTGAGGTGGTCTAGCTCTGCCTCTATTTTAGGCTTCAAGGTGAACGGGACCCTCCTCGCCTTGAGCCTAATCGGCCTGACTGTGGGGTCTAGTGGTAGGGAAATGGCTGGCCCCTTGTAGCTCCCCAGGGACCCATTGAACACGTCCGGGAACTCTCGGCATATTTCCCCGAACCCTCTGGGCGTTAGGGTTTGCCCCACCCCCTCCAAGCGGATCCCCAAGGGTTTGAACCACGCCAGTCCTAGCAGGGTGGTAAGCTGGCGCTTTACCACCAGGATGTCCAGCGGGCCGTAGAAGGGCCCTCGCTCGACTTGTACCCGCGCCCACCCCACGATTTGCACCGGATTCTTCTGGAAGTCCCGGAGTATGAAGTCCGCCGGCCTTAGTTGCAGCCGTTGGCGGGGGCACAGTTTCCTCAGGGTTTCCTCTGCTATGATGGAGATGGAGGAACCCGAGTCCACCTCCATTTGGCAGGGGTTCCCTTCTATGAGGACCGCCATTTTAATTTTGTCGGGGGTGGCGAGGGGCAAGTTCAGTACCTGAAGGGACATGGAGTCTGTGGAGTGGAACTCTGCCGACTCGTGATGCGTGGTCGGCTTCCGCCGGTTGGGCTTGGCCCGGCAGGCCCGTGCGATGTGGCCGGTCTTACCGCAGCTCTGGCAGTCCCAGGTCCGGTACTGGCAGTCCCTCCTGTCGTGGGGGTCGCCGCAGCTGGCGCACTTGGTGGCGGGGACCCTCTCCGTCGCTGGGGGTCGTTCGGGCGCTCGGGGGCGTTGGGCTGCTCAGCTGTGTGGCCCGGCTGGGCGGCGCAGCTGGTAGGCTTCTTCCTCCTCTGGGCGGTCGTGGTCCAGCTCCTCGCGGTGGACGGTGTCTGCCCGAGCCTTGGGGAAGGTCCGCGCGGTCCTCTCGAACGCCACTGCTTCGTTGAAGGCGCTCTGGAGGGTGAGTTCTTCTTTGGCGAAGAGCTTCTGCTGGAGCCTCTAGTCGCGGAGGCCCCACGTGAAGCGATCGGCCAGGGTGTCTTCCAGCTGGGGAAAGTTGCAGTTCCCGGCGATCCTGCGGAGGGCCGCCAAGTAGTCGGCGGCCGATTCACCAGCCGCCTGGTCCCTTCTGTGGAACAGGAACCGGCGGGCCACCCGTGAAGGCTGAGGTAAGAAGTGGCCGGTGAGGAGTCTGCTGACCTCGGCAAAGGACTTCTCCGTGAGGCGGGCGGGGGCCGAGAGACCCTTGGAGATCTCGAACGTGGCCACCCCGCAGACGTTCAGGAGAACGTCCCTCTTCATGCTGTCCTCCGTGACCTTGTTGGCCCTCAGGTAGCATTCGACCCATTCCAGGTAGGATTCCCAGGCCTCTGGATTCGCGGGGTCGAACGGCTCGACGTGACCGGTGTTTCCGCCCTGGCTGGCCATGGTGGCTGCGGCGGCGGTCGTGGCCGGGTGGTGCCCTTGGTCTCCTTCGTAGCCGATGAGGCTAGAATCCCATCCTCGTCGCCAGTGTAACGTACTCGAAGCGGAGACGAGAGTAGGGCAACATAGTTTATTTGGAGCACGTTGCAAGAGAGAGAACACGCGGGCCGGGTCCCACTTATATACAATTCCCGGTACAGCCTACTGGGCCGGTCAGGCCAATCCTGACTGGTTGAACTTCCCGCCACAGCTGTTGATTGGCGGGGGATTCCGCGCCCGGCGCTGGGGCGTCTGGGACAGCCCAGTTGCCCCCGCGCCTGGTCGCATGTTGTTACTGATACACTACAGGAACTAATCTCTATAGCCTGGGAAGAGCTGTAAACCCAGGGGAATCCCCAGGTCCCACTTAGAGGCTAGCATCCCTAGAAGATACTCAATTTTGTTTGAACAGTTCATATAAAAATTCTAAACTGGTAGCTTCATGTCCCTGCTCTTTGTCAAAAAGACATAAGCGATTTTGGCTGAGGAGGTGGTAGATTCATTTATCTTATGAAATCTGGCTTTCATTCTCATCTGTCTGTTCATAGACAAGAGAAGGCGCAAGCTGCCCGGCTGGCTTCTTACATTCATTTGTCACTGCCAGTCTGTCTTCCCAGAAAGCTGCCTCTGTGCTGGGAAATCATGACATAAGACCACGTCAAAGGAGCTCTTCCATTTCACTTCCCCTGAAATATCCCTCCAAATTTTCCCTACGAAAAGGTAAGGGCGGCAACTCAATCACTCTGGCACATCACATTCACTTAAGAAAAAAAAATCCTAAGAACAATGGCAGGAAATGCTGATGGGTGGAAACAATCAACAGAGCACACAGCTCCACGAATCATGGAGTTTCCTGATTGGCTTGATTTGCAGTGTGCAAGAGCACTTGGAATAACCTTGAAATTATTATCCCGCTGGGATGAAACAGCTTTTCGCTAAAGCAGAACTTGCTGGGATGAAACAGCCTTTCGTTAAAGCAGAACTGGTCACGTGCCGGCTTGTGTAATGAAAAGCTTGTTGTACAAACAAGACCTCTAAAGAAATCAGGTTTGCGGAAGGAAAGCAGGATGCTAATGTTGATACCCTGGGCTGTTCTTGGATATCTGTGGAATGTGTGGCTACATATATAGCTGTGCTTGTGAGACAAACCTATTTTCCTTTCTCTGCTTATGACTACAACATTGGTCATTTTGGGCTTGGTGCTGCTAACTGGCCATTACTTTAGTGGCCTGGACATTAATAGTTCTGGCAACTAACCATTCTCAGTCATCAAACTAAACCATGCTGTTGGATCTTATCCTCCTATGACCTATCAGAGCCTAGCCCTGCCCACTGCTCATTGGCTTTTGCTCCCTTGTTCCACAAGCAACCTTACAGATTCCACCAGATTAGTGCAGCTTTTTCTCTATCCCTCCTCTGCTCCCTCTGAAGCTTCTTAAATTTGCAAATCATATTCCATATTCAATTAATGAATGCCGCAGATCATATTTGTAGCCTTTAGGAATGTTGAGCTGCCACCAAATCTTTCATACCGGCATTTTCACAATGTTTATAGTAATATGGCATGAATCAATTTATCTAGCATTTACGGAGTCAGATTTCCGAGCTTCCTCTCTGGCTGCTGCACAAAATTTTGTTGCTGGGGGTCAGTGAACCCTCAGGAACAGTGTAAGAGTTAAAGTGAGAGTCTGCAATGATTGTGAAATCTGTAGAAACCTCCATCCCCTCTCCCACAAGACAGACTTGTTGTCCCATTGAGGGACCTACATGGTTGGATACGTGTCAGTGTCCTGGGTGGTTTAGAGCAGCGGTTCCCAACCTTTTTGGTATGGTAATCCACAAGTCCAGATTGTCTGAGTATGATTTCTGACCCACAGTTTGGGAAACACTAGTTTAGAGATGTGGGTTTATCCTTTTTGTGTGTTTTCTGCCACAAATACAAGGGGAACACCAGATTAGTCAAAGTGCTATATGAAGGGTATTACAGCTAAGGTTGCCAGGTTTATGTAAAAAAAAAAATACCTGGAGACTTTTGGGGTGGATCCAAGAGAGGGCAGGGTTTGGGAACAAGAGGGGCTAGGCTTGCCAATCCCCAGGTCCCAGCGGGGGTTCTTCCACTTTCCCAGTCTTTTTCCCACCCCCAGTCAGCTGGCCAGCGGGGGGGAGCCCCGCCCCCAAAGCTGCCATGTGATTTCCCCCCCCCCTCCGGATGCTCCAGTCTCCAATTGGAAAGGCTTCCTCTTGGGATGGGGTGCCTGTGTTACTTGGAAGAAGTTGGCTGCAACTCGTGAGTAGAGAGGACAATATCTCACTTCAGAGTCACCAGAAAACAGGGTGGGGGGAGAGGGGAGGAACGTCTGCTGAGCACTTCATTATTCCCTATGTGGAGATCGATTCTCATAGGGTATAATGGGGAATTGATCTGGAGGTTTCGGGGGCTCTGGGGGAGCTGTTATTTGAGGTAGAGGCACCAAATTTTCAGTATAGTATCTAGTGCCTCTCCCCAAAATACCCCCCAAGTTTCAAAATGATTGGACCAGGGGGTCCAATTCTATGAGCCCCAAAAGAAGGTGCCCCTATCCTTCATTATTTCCTATGGAAGGAAGACATTTAAAAAGGTGTGCTGTCCCTTTAAATGTGATGGCCAGAACTCCTTTGGAGTTCAATTATGCTTGTCACACCCTTGTTCCTGGCTCCACCCCCAAAGTCTCATGGCTCCACCCCCAAAGTCCCCAGATATTTTTCAAATTGGACTTGGCAACCCTAGGAGGGGCCTCAGCATGGCACAATGCCATAAAGTCCACCCTTTAAAGCCGCCATTTTTTCTAGGGGGGCTGATCTTTGCCAGCTGGACAACAGTTGTAAGAGCAGGAGATTTCCATGCCCCACCTCAGGGTTGAAAACCCTAACTACAGCTCACACTTAGCAGTTACTGCAACACACTTTTGAATATATACTTAGCAGGAAAACTTGTTTGTGCCACCACTCCGTTGTGAAACAACTTTAAGACCTCTCCTACTTTCATGCAGGTCCAGGCACTTGTAATAACCTCAAACCTGTGCTTCAGCTTCCTCGCATGTTTACAAACCATGTAAACAATGGATGTCCTGAAGGTGCTGGCTCTAGTCACATGGCTAAAAGAAACACCAGAAATTGAACCAAAAAAACATAGATCTTTATGTAATACACATCCAGTATCTGTATTGCATCAACCACCGAGAAAGCAGCAAGCAAGCCAATAAATATACGTGGAAAGAATGAGTTCACGTGTAATTACTTTTTTATTTAATTGCCTATGCATAAAAATAAATGCGGAAATGAGGAGCAGATAAACATCTTAACATCCAAGGTGGCTCTTTCTGTTAATAAGAACAATAGAACAGCCCAATTTTAATAAAGTGTTATGGCTTGCTCAACTAAAAATGTTATTGTTCTGCCTCTCTTCCATAAGTTAAAGACCTATTTATTTTCAAGTGGGTTTCCTAAGCAAGAGCCATGCAAAGTATGAGAGGACAGATCAGCAAACATGCAGTCTTGTGGCCATGGCTATATAGCTCTATTGTCTGTATTCAGCTGTTCCCAACAATAGACACATTAGAGGAAGAATAATATTTACATCCACCCTATTTACATCCTTGAAATAGGAAATGAACCTACTCTTGGGGATAGGGTTGGGCTGGACAGAATGGAAAGATGCAGCCCAGAGAAAACACAAATTAAAGGCGTGTGAAAAAAACCAGCTAGTTCCAAAATGGGTAAAGGGTCATACGTCAAGACAGAAAAATGGGCTTGGAATCGCTCAATCAGTCTTCCTGCAATGACCTTGGGAAAGTTTCAGGGCACATTCAAGCCAAAGATCTGCACTTTCCTGTTGCTTTCCATGGGAAAGGTAAACACAGGTTTTATTCATTAAAATAAAATTATCCCACATTCCCAAGTTCAGAAAGACTTATAAGATTCATTTAATATATGATGCAACCAATAAAAATTAAAATCCACTACAATTAAAATGTAACAGGTTGTTTTTCTTGTTATCTGATCCTTCCATATAAAAAGGTAAAGGTGGTCCCCTGTGCAAGCACCAGTCATTTCCGACTCTGGAGTGATGTTGTATCGTGACATTTTCACAGCAGACTTTTTTTACGGGGTGGTTTGCCACTGCCTTCCCCAGTCATCTACACTTTCCCCCCAGCAAGCTGGGTACTCATTTTACCAACCTCGGAAGGATGGAAGGCTGAGTCAACCTTGAACCAGCTACCTGAAACCCAGCTTCCGCTGGGATCGAACTCAGGTTGTGAGCAGAGAGCTCAGACTGCAGTACTGCAGCTTTGCCACTCTGCACCACAGGGCTTGATCTTTCCATTTATAACTCTTCCAAAAGACTTCCTATTTTCCATTTTGAAAACTATCCAATAGCCAGTTTGAAAAGCCACGTCTTGCAAACTTCTCCAAAGACCAAAAAAGTCATTTTTCTTCTGGCAATCCATTCCAAAATTGTGGCATTACCACTGAAAAGGTCCATTCTCACTGTCATCAATCACACTTCAGTGAAAAGGAACCAATAGCAGAAGCAACTGGACAGATCTTAAGGTGCATCGGGATCTAATACATGCAGCTAAAATAGTCTCCCTTTGAAATCCATTGGGTTTAACGTGGATTAGCTTTGTCCCTTGGTGTCAGTTTCATTTTCTTAGTTGCAAAACATAAATTGTAACCACTAAAGTATCTCTCAGTGTTTGGACAAAAAACAAAGTAAGAGTTACAGCAACATGAATGTGAAAGAAAAAAAATAGAAGCTTACTGTGTCTGCTAATGTCTTCTGGGAAGGCTGCAGGAGGAATGAAGGGCCGAGTCAGATCCAAGGATCACTTTGTTCAATGTTATATCTGCAGACAGATGTAAGGATGCTTTTTTAGGTGCTTCTTCTGTGGTGGGCAGAAGTGTGTTTCCTGATTGGTGGGGTGGGACACATTTCAAAAACTTACTTACTTACTATTTCAGTAGGGCCTAGGACAATATTCACAGGAAGGTTCAAATTCAAAGGCCTTCTCTTGGGTATTTCCACCTTAAGTGGAAATGTAGTTTTAGAGCATTTTCCTACTTATGTCTTATAATAACCAGCTGTATTGATATGTCTGAGGAGTAATCCTGTGTAGTCTGAAATATCATGTATGTATACATACAGGCCTGTGTGTGCTTTACAACTAGGCTTCCCAATCCCCAGGTCCCAGCGAGGGATCCCCCGTTTGTACAGGCTTCTCCCCACCCCCAGCCAGCTGGCCGGCAGGGGAAGCCCCCCCCCCCGCAGTCACCATGTAGTTTTAGAGCTCCTGCAGGTCCGTTTTTAAAATATGTGTCTTTAAGGCTGAGCAGGAAACAGGAAGGGCTTTGGAGAACAGCCCCTCCCTTTGCTTTGCTTTCGTTTTCAGATCAAGAAAAGTTCTGCAGGAACAAGACTCAGTAAGTATTTGTGTGTGAGAGAGAGGGATTCCCTGGTTTGGAGGCCCTCCCCCCGCTTTAGAAAGCAGGGGGGGAGGGGGAGGGAAATGTCTACTGGGCACTCTGTTATTCCCTATGGAGAATGATTCCCATAGGGAATAATGAGGAATTGATCCATGGGTATTGGGGGCTCTGGGGGGGGCTATGTTTTGAGGTAGAGGCACCAAAATTTTAGTATAGCATCTAGTGCCTCTCCCCAAAATACCCCCCAAGTTTCAAAATGATTGGACCAGGGGGTCCAATTCTATGAGCCCCAAAAGATGGTGCCCTTATCCTTCATTATTTCCTGTGAAAGAAAGGCATTTTAAAAAGGTGTGCTGTCCCTTTAAACGTGATGGCCAGAATTCCCTTGGAGTTTAATTATGTTTGTCACACCCTTGTTCCTGGCTCCGCCCCCAATGTCTCCTGGCTCCACCCCCAAAGTCTCCTGGCTCCGTCCCCAATGTCTCCTGGCTCCACCTCCAAAGTCTCCTGGCTCCACCCCCAAAGTCCCCAGATATTTCATTTCTTTTTCCTTTTTTTTAAATTTTAAAATTGTATACATACAAAATAGTCAAAAGAATCCGTCTTAAAAATATGTGTACATATATCCTCAAAAACCCCTAAAAAAATTGTAACCAAATATTTTGAATTACAACCAAAAGGCCTGCCCAAAACAGGTATTTCTTGAATTGGACTTGGCAACCCTATTTGCAACCTGGGTTATCTCAAGGGCTGGGCTAGATTTGGCACACTCCAAAGATTCATTCCTAAATATATTCAGTTGTTATAAGGGTGCCTGGGATGTGATTCGTTTTGATCTTTTTAAAGTAAAAAAAAATAACAATAACAATATTATCAAAAGATAAACAGGCAGTCTTTTTGGAATCAAAGGGATACGCCTTTGACATGCATACCTTGTTTAGAGACCCATGTAATTTATAACATCTGCTCAGTATATAAACCTGTTAACTGGCCAGCAGTACAGATGCTTTAGATGCATTTTTGGCCTAAGATGAGGCCAAAAGATGGGCGTTTGTCTGTCAGGTGTCTACCCACCCTATATGGCACACATTTCTGTTTGCTAACTCTCGAAATTTGGTAGGCTGAAGCAAACACTTTCAAAACCGAGCTTTTACATTTGAGTAAACTGAAGTTCATGGCAAAGCTTTGAAAAGTAGGGAAGTAGTACTTTTGATTTAGAAAGAATTAAAATGAAACTCAGAATAGTTGTGTATTTATGGTTCCTACCAGGAATAAAAACATTGTAGTTTAACCGTAATGAATAGTACCATACCTGAACTTATACAGTGAGTTATTTTGGGGTAATGAATTTTGTTTTATTTCTTGGACAGTGTGTGTGGTATTCTGCAAGTAGAGTCCTCATGTGAACATAAGCAGGACTTTTTTATATAGAAAAAGCCCAACAGGAACTCAATTGTATATTAGGCCACACCCCCTGTCACCAAGCCAACCAGAACTGTGTTCCTGCTTTTTAAAAAAAACAACAAAAACCTGGGTATAAGTATGAAGAGATCTGGGGCAGAAAATTTTCCAATGGTTTGTTATTTGCTGAAAATTTTTCCTTCTACATAGGGTTTCAAAAAAGTATTAGCAATGAATGATTGCCATTGCCGATACATTTTAAGGCAAGACTGGCAAATTCAAAATTTTAATGAATGTTTTTCAGATGATTTATCTCTGGGAATTGTGTCTGAGAATACATGTAAGCTTTATTGCTTCATAAACTGGGGGTGGGAGGATAACACTGTAAATGCTTTTAAAGTAAATACTTTTAAAGGTGAAGCAGAGAAATAACGAGGTCTGCATAGACTTACTGGCTTGAAGCGAGGTTGACTTTATGGTTTCATAAGCAGAACCCAGTTGGGCATGGGCCCCCAAAATGACTGAGTTACAATCATTCTATATACAGACAGTTTTATTCACACAGAAAACAAGCAGGCAGGCACACAGGCTTATCTGATTTCAAAGGCCCCACCTCCAGTAAGTTTCCTTACTTATCTATCACAGCAAGTCGCCTGTAGGAGGCTGTTCCCTTATCTAATCTTACAGCTGGAGCTCACACCCACTGGGCTGTAGAGTCAGTTTCTAACGGCAGTTTTACAACAGACCCCTTTGTTTGAAGACAAAGCATATTTTTACTCAGTATGACAAATATTATTATTATTGGGGGTATTAATTAATTATTCAGGGACTCTCCTTCATTGGGTTGCCAGCCTCCAGGTAGGACCTGGAGTTCTCCCACTTTTGCAACTGAGCTGCACCTGACAGAGATCAGCTCCCCTGGAGAAAATGGCTGCTTGGAAGGCTGGTCTGTATGGCATTGTACCATGCTGAGGCCCCTCTCCTCCCCAAACCCCACCTTCATACACCTCAAAAGTCTCCAGGTATTTTCTAACCCAGGTCTGGCAACCCTGGTTTATAATAATCCAGTATAAAAAAATTATTAATTCACCTCAATAGCTGTGCATGTCGATTCAAAACCAAAGCCAAAAATTTTATTTATGTTTTCATATGGCAGAAAGGATATTGTAGACAAAAGATTTGCATCATGCAGATACATTTATTGGGCTGTTTAGGCTTGCCAGCCCCACCCAGGAGGTGGGGAGTGCCCCATCCCCTTCTCCCATTGCCTGTCACTGCTGTGGTCAAAAGGAGGAAATATTTTTTAACCTCCATTGGCAATGGTGTGATATTACTTCTGGGAAAAACCTGGATGTGAGATCAAGCCTCTCTAGGATGTGGTTATGCTGTCCTTTTGAATGACAAAGGTCTAGCTAAAGAGTCACCCCACACATGTACACGCATACTCACACATCTAAAATTGACATGGTGTTTTGCTGCAGATGCTGAGTGGATTTTTTTAAAGAGCAGTCTTGTATTGGTCATACCTGGCATGTGTCAAAGGTGATGCAAATCCTTTAAAATTATCTCTGCTTTCTGCTGTGGCTTGCACTATTCATAGCACACAAGCCCCAGCAACTCAATTTGTAAATGCTATTAGGGATTTTTTTTTTCCTCCCCTTAGAAATTAGAATCTCTAGGTGATATCAACACTACAGCAGATGCAGTTTAATACTATAGGCTTTTGAACAATAATGTCTTAGCTACTGTTAACTCTGCATGGATACGGGCTTTCACGCGTTCCTGCAAAGCTACAAAGGTTTGTGAGTGGGGAGGAGGTAAATAAAAACAGGCCATAATTCATTGTGGTTCTAGTTCTTGTAATTGTTAGCCGTTCCCCCCACACACACACACACACACACAAACCCTAGGGTCAACTCAGATTATTTCAGCGGCACAATTACATGTTAAGTGCACCATAACCATTCTCATTTTAGCACTAATAGTTTAACTTTAAAACAGAGTCACCCTGAGCGATCCCTATTAATTACATTCATCAAATCTGAGAGTCTGCCATAGCCCTGTGGCTAATTCATTCTCTTTAAGACCCTCACCAATGAACAGGCTGCCTGACACTGCAGTGGAATAATTTTACCACTTCTACCCTCAAGCCTAATTACAACGGTAAGCGGATATTGAATGATAGCCATTATCAAGACCTGTGACCTTTTGTGACATGAGAAAGAAAGAATGCTTCAAGTCTTCTTTGGGAATTTTCACCTTATAGGCTAGAGAAGAAATCAGATCACTCATTAAGTGAGGAAAGATAGTCTCTTTATACACTGTGGGAGAATGTAAAATCTTTAACTTTTGTTTAGCCAATCTCTTTACCAGCTCAAAGAAGTCAACTCTTGCAGTTTAGGACTTCTCTGTACAATAGTTCGTACTTAGGTTCCAACCATAAAATGGATGTATTAGTGGGTTGAATGAGAATTCATAAATTGAAATTCAAATGAGACACTATAGAAGTTCTTTTAAAAAAACAAACAAACAAGCCTGTTTTGGATGAAGTTACGTTTTTCTTAAGAATCAGGTTCACAGCTTGCTGGTGCTAATAGATCCAGACTTTATCCTAGATGTCCAGAGGGCTTCCTTAACACAAAGCACCTTTCTGAAGCTGAGATTCCTTGGCAAAAACAGTTCTGCCATGGTTATCCATGATCTGCTAACACCCAGGCTAGATCACTTCAATAAGTTTTATGTGGGGCTGCCTTCAGGCAATATTTTGAACCTGTAACTTTTTCAGACTATAGCAGCCAGATTAACTGCCACTTTTTGATCTGATCAGATTTCTCTAGTGTTAAAAGATATTTACTGACTTTTAGTTTTTGTGCAGTAGTAGTTTGTGTTGGACTATGACTGCTGTAAAGCTCTTTGGGTGACCTCAACCTAAGTCACAGGGTTGTTTACTTGAAATGCTGTTAGCCGCCCTGAGCCTGCTTCGGCGGGGGAGGGCGGGATATAAATAAAATTTTACATTACATTACATTGTTGAGAATAAAATGGGTGCAGAGGGGAACCATGTCTGCTGCCTTGAGGAATTAGCAGGTTAATTGTTTCTGGGCTGCAATTCAAAGTGCTGGTTAGGTGGGTGGCAACTGTGATGACCTGTTTATGAAATGTGTTATCCAGATATTCTCTTTATGTTGCTGCCCTGAGTGGATTTCAGCTGCCTGATAAAGACTGTTCTGTTATTTCATTCTTTCAGTGATTGACTGCTCCTTCAGCCTTTCACTGCTACTGCAGCACATTCAAATGTGCATGCAAAACTATAACATTTGAACCAGTATTTAATCCTGCAAATTCCTGAGTGGAAGGAACCTGGAGATCTCCCAGTATTACAATTTCTCTCTAGAAAACCAAGATCAGTTCCCCTGGAGAAAATGACTGCTTTGGAGGGTGGACTATGTATACTGCTGAAGTCCCTCCCCTTCTCAAAGTCTGCCCTTTCTAGACTCCACCCCCAAAATTTGCAGGTATTTCTCAACCCAGAGCTGGCAGCTCTGTTCACTGAGTCTCCATATAGCTGCCATGGCAAACGGTAATTGGGAACAACTTGCATCTCCCTGCACAACTAATTGCATTTCCTTAGCAAGGTCTTATAGACTAAGACTGTCATTTGGTAGTCTGGCCATCAGCCATAGGCCTTCAGTAATGCAATCCTAAACAAAGCTGCTCTCTTCTAAGACCATTGACTTCAGTGGATTTAAAAGGATGTAACTTTGTTTAGAATTGCACTTCTAATCTTCCTTTGAAGCAGGAGACAATGATTAGTGGCTTCTCACACCCCTTTCATTTCTAGTCCTGTCATCTGGTTCCTTCTTTCCACTTCCTGTGGTGAGCAAAACTCACAGCAGTCAAAGAGGAATGATTCATCCAAGAGGGAGACACATTACATCTGCCTTGTCTCCCACTTTAACAGGACAGCCTCCACCAGCTGACTGCTCCCCAGCATCTGACAGTGTCTCTGAACTTGTAGGCCCCATTTGGTTATCTTGGCTAATAGCCAACAATAGACCTATCCTCCATAAATCTGTCCAACCATCTTTTAAGTCCATGTCTTCTAGTAAGGAATTCCACATGTCAACTACAGGTTGTGTGACAGGACTTCCTTTTCTACCTTGCTAACTGCCAGTTAGCTTCATAAGGTGACCGCAAGTTCTAGTATTATGAGAGAGAGTGAAAAAATTCTCTGTCTCCTTCATTACACCAGACATCAACTTGCAGACTTTCATCCTGTGACAGTCTCCTGTATTCTAAACTACAAAGCCCCAGATGCCTTAGCCTGGATTCATAAAACAGATGCTTAACCTTGGGTTACCTTCTCAGCACTTTTTTCTAGCTCTTCAATGACCTTTTGGAGTCTCAGAGATCAGAACAGTATGTGTGTGTGTTAAGTGCCAAAAAGTCACTTCCAACTTGTGGCAACCCCATGAATTAACTTCCTCCAAAATGTCCTCTCATTAACAGCGCTGCTGAGGTCTTGCAAACTGAAGGCCTTGATTAAGTCAATCCATCTTAATGTCGGGTCTTCCTCTTTTCCTACTGCCTTTGACTTTTCTTAGAATTATTATCTATTCCAGTGACTCTTGTCATCTCACAATATGACCAAAGTATGATAGCCTCTTTTTAGTCATTTTAGCTTCCAGGGAGAGTTCAGGCTTGATTTCATTTAAAACCCACTTATTTGTCTTTTAGCAGTCCACAGGATCCATAAATCTCTCTATACCAGAAGGGTATATAATATTGCAAGTGAGGTTGCATCTAGGACTTGTATAAGGACAATACTAGACCAGCTATTTTATTCTCACCCTTTTGCCTGGTGATTTAAAAAACAACAACAAACATTCCTACCACATACCAAGTGGTTGTTTCCAAGAAGTTATCCACAACTCTTTTTCTTGTTCTGTTTAGACTCCTTCAGTTTGTGTATCTATGGAATTAGGATCTCCCCTCTGATGAGCTCATAAACATATGGATAAAGCCAACCCAGAAGGTCCCCACATAAACACAAACACTGGACCTGCTTGCATGCTTTCTGGTACAAAATAAATAAATAATCAGATTACATGGCAAGATCTTTGTCTTTAATCCTGTCCCTCTGGATTCCCCCCTTGTTAAATTGCTTAGGTGCTCTGTGAATTCGTCTGAACCTAGTTTTCAATTGTTTGACTGAGTGTTAACTGTGCTTGAAGATCCGGTTTGTAATGCATTTCAGGGCCAAAAATCAGGAAATCTCTTCCTTGTCAGGTGTCCAGTGACAATTACAGACAAGCCAGGAGGAAAGAAGGATCTGTACCATTCAATGTTTTTAAAGGCTTTAGTCCAGATGGAAAGAAAAGGTACATCTGTTGCAGACAGGTCCATTATTACTGAGGTTGTTTACGGCTGATTTCACTGTCAGCTTGTGCTTGTTTTAGAGCCTAATCATTGTGTTCATTGTGAAAGTCAAGTTTTTAGACTTTCATTGTACATAAGAAAAAAGAAAATGGCCAGCAGTTTCCAGAAGTCAGCAAAAGGAACAAAAAAGCAAGTTAAAAATGACATATTACACTTTAATGCTTTTACTGCCAGGTTCTTCCAAATGTACAGTAAGAAAACTTCTGATCTGCTTTCCACTTGTATCAAGAAGTATCTCTAAGAATGCTGAGTTACTACAAAAACCTATAATAACAACAAGTGGGGAAAGTCTAATATCATGTACTGTCATTACTTGCAGATAGATCTGTAATTTTTTTTTTCAAAATCCATCAACTAAATAGAATTTTTAAAAAGAAGAAAGGAATACATAGAAACAAAAATATAACAGTGGTGGCAAAACCACAAGTTTCTATAAAAGGCATATGCAATTGTCATCTTTGTGCCATAAATTCAAATCTTGATAAATATGTATATGAATTTATTCCTTTAATATCTTGCAGAAAACATGTAAACTCAATAGATATCATATATCTGTGTTCTGTGCTCTTAATTTTAGTGTTAGGTATTTTAAGGCTGTCTTGTGCATAGCTGGATCATTTCAGGCTGTGAAATGTTTTATGCTGTTTTTAGATTCTGGCTGGATTTTTAATGGTTTGTTAATTTTCATGGTTTTATGCTGTTTTGTTATTTTATCATATTTTATTCTGTGTGCTACCTTGAGCATATTTCTGGAGAGGCAGTGTATACATGCTATAAATAAATAAATAGCAATTCCGCTGAAAGCAGATTGATTTGAGTGCTTTGAATTGGCTGTAGTAAACAGTAGTTTCATTAGTGAGTTGTAGTGAAATCTGATGTGGGATTGATTTTTGGGTGTAAAGGTGAGTGTGAAGTATTGACATAATGTTACAATGGTATCCTTTTGGTCTGGAAGTGCGGTAGGTCATCCAGTTCAATGCCCTAGGGCTGCCAACTCCAGGTTGGGAAATTCCTTGAGATTTTGGAAGTGGCGCATGCAGAAGGCAGGGCTTTGGGAGGGGAGAAACCTCAGTAGGGTGTAATGTCATAGAGTCCACCCTCCAAACTAGCTGTTTTCTTCAGGGGAACTGACCTCTGTCATCTTGAGTTCTGCTGTAATTCCAGGAGATATCCAGGCATCCACCTGGGGGTTGGCAACCCTACATGGCAAACCATGATTCGTTGGTGGATTACAAATTGTAGTTTCATTGCTAAATTATGAATTGTACAAGCCTGTTTCCTAGATATAACTTGCAGGTCACCCTAGTATTAGAATTAGGCAGGATTTAGACAGACAGGAGAATAAGGGGATAGAATGTCAAGATGCTAGGAGGGATAGTGCTGCTTCAGACTGCAAATGATAGATTCCAATCCTGGATTCACTAAACAACAGCAGGAGACACCCAGCTTGCTGCTGTAGGCTTCTGTGCACAGAGAGTTTCTAATAAAGGGGAGTATTCCAAAATGTGAACTTCTGTGATCCTCTACTTACCATCTGAAGTGGTACAGTCCATTTTAGCATCTCGTTCTCTCACACGTGCAAATCAGATATTATAGTGTGCGAATAAGGCTACTACCATATTTACTCAAAAAGGAATATGACCGTGACTTAGGGCTGCCTCCAGGTGGGGCCTGGAGACCTCCCGCTTTTACAACTGATCTCCAGCGGGCAGTGATCAGCTCTCCTGGAGAAATTGTGAAACCAGAGAGCTCACAAGTATGAGTAAGGTATATAGGAGAACACTCCGTGAGAGCTTTAACTAATATATATTGAAAACAATATTTTAAACAATATTGAAAATCACAATATTTCCACATTAATTTGAAATTATTTCACAGTCCATTTTACAATATACAATGTTTTTATTCGTTTGTAGGACTTCCTGAAGTCCAATTCACCAATGCAGGTGTGATTGTAGCTCTCAAACTGGTGTGGCTGCAATTAACTGGACTGCTGTTTCTGTCCACTTTCGGAGAATCCTTCTTCAGGCAGCTCACCAAGGGATACAGTTTCAATTTGGCTCTGCTCTGCTTATCTCCAGGGATCAAGCACGGCTCCACATTTCTCCACATTTCTCTTTGTCCTTAGCTTCCTTTCCAAGGAAAGCCAAATTGAAACTGTATCCTTTGGTGAGCTGCCTGAAGAAGGATTCTCTGAAAGTGGACAGAAACAGCAGTCCAGCTGCAGCCACACCAGTTTGGGAACTACAATCACACCTGCATTGGTGAATTGGACTTCAGGAAGTCCTACAAACGAAGAAAAACATTGTACATTGTAAAATGGACTGTGAAATAATTTCAAATTAATGTGGAAATATTGTGATTTTAAATATTGTTTAAAATATTGTTTTCAACATATATTAGTTAAAGCTGTCACGGAGTGTTCTCCTATATACCTCCTGGATAAATTGGCTGCTTTGAAGGGTGGACTCTATGGCATTGTGCCATGCTGAGGCCCCTCTCCTCCCCAAACTCCACCCTGTCCCAGCTCCACCCCCAAAGTCTCCAGATATTTTCCAGCACAGACCTGGCAACCCTACCCTGAATGTAAGATGGCCGCCTTAAAATTTTTAAGCATGCAAATATATTATTATTGGACTTAACTTGTATGCAAATGTAAGACAACCTTCTCCCCTCTTTTTTTAATGGCATACCTGGGGGGGGGGACTGGTTGTGTATTTGAGTAAATGCTGTATTGCTGCTACTACAGGCATTTCTGTCATGGTGTATCCTACATTATCTATTATCATTCAACTGTAATGTAGTTCTCAGTGCGGTCCACTGCCCAGCAGTCATCAAATGTTGATTAATCAGATGTGAAGAATCCAGCAGATATGCATGCCATGTGAACTGATTCCATGTATGGAGTGAAACTGGCATGACTGTCAGAGTGACATGTATAACTGTTTTAAAGGTAGCCTTGATAAGAATGGGTCTATGTGGGGAAATGGAATTTTTAAAAAATCTGTTAAAAATCTCTAAGCCTGCAGATACCTTCTGATATGTTTCCCCTGGATGAGTAAGGTCATTCTAAATATATTTTTCAGGTTTCAAGAAGAAATTGGGAAGCTAGAAAGTGAGGAATCACAAATATCTGCCAAAGAGCGAATCATCTTAGAGAAATTAAAGGAGACAGAGAAATCCTTTGAGGACTTGCAAAAGGTATAAAATTGATACTTAAAAAAACCCACAAAAAATCAAAGGAGATTTTTAGGCTCTGTGTGTTAAAAGGTTTGAGATTAAAGATAATAATTATTCAGCATTCAAAGAGAATTAGGCCATATTATTTTAATACATTAACAGTCTTAAATACTATTAAATGTTATTGAAGGTAATGTTAAATATTTAAAAAGGTTTAGCTTGCTTGGGATTAAAGTTGATATAATGATACAAGCCCAGAAACAAGAAAGATTAATCCTTCTCTTATTATATATGCATAACCATTATGCAGTGCAGATATTCTGGTGATTTATGTACAGCCTCATAGGTAGAGGCTCTACTACTAGAAGCACATATTTATGCAGTACTGCTTTGCCAGTTGATAGGTTTAAAATTATTGAGAAGCAATGACATAATTTAGTAAGTGGCCGTATTGACTGTTTAGCTGTGTTGGTAGATTGAAAATTGGAAGAGTTTGATGGGGAAAGTCATCCTTTTTGTTTTGTAGAATGATATAATCTGACAGTGAAAGATCTCACAGATGTATTTTGTCTATCATATTTTTCTCAGTCTTCCTCCAAAGGGCTGTAGTGTTGCCATTCTCCAGGGGGTACCTGGAGTTCTCCCAGAATTGCAAATGATTTCCAGATGACTAAAATCAGTTCCCTTAGTCTAGAGGAAATGGCTGCTTTGGAGGGTGGACTCTATGGCATTGTATCCCACTGAAGTCTCTCCTCTCTCCAAACCCTGCCCTCCCTAGGCTCTACCCCCAAATTTCTAGGAATTTCCCAAGCTGAGGCAGTGTTACATGGCAGTGTTAATGGCTCTCCATTGTTCTCAAAACATTCTGTGAAATAGGTTAGGGTGGGTATGTTTGGCTGACTCAAGGTGAGAAATCTTCATGGCTCCCTAATGGCATTTGGACCCAGATCTCCTCAACACTGTTTTGAACAGTACAACTCATTGGCTCATAATTATGTCTTCAGCCAATATGGTTGACTTGTTCAGGTTAATTTTTCTCTATTTACCGTATTTCACAATGATAACAATAGTAACACAACCACACAGCAAAACAGCAGTTAACAAGATTTGTTAACAAGAAATAACACTAATTATCACCAAAGCTTTGCGAAAATAAGAAACTTCTTCACCTGGTGGCCAAAATTCAAACAGGAAGATGTTATCTGTCTTTCATCCTTCAATCATGGAGCCTCACCTCACTCCTAGAAGGCTCCCTCCCACTCCCTGCTGGCGCATTGTCATGGCAACCCTAGGTGAATGGCATCCTAAGCAGAGTTGTACCCATCTAACTTGATTGAAGGATGAAAGACAGATAGCATCTTCCAGGATAATAATTATTGGTGTAAATTTAGTATTTTGATCATTCAAAGGGCCCCCTTGTATTATATCAATCCTCTCTCTGCCATAGAAATTCTCTGGGTAACCTTGGACTGGCCTGTCTCTCTCTCAGCCTGCCCTATATTGTAGGGCTGTTGGTGAGAATAACACGGAGGAGAGGAAAATGATTTTGTCAGCCACTTTGGGTCCCCACTGCAGAGGAAAACAGTATAAATAAAGAAATAATATGAGGGGGCACTTTGAATGATCAAAATATTAAATTTACACCAATAATTATTATCCTGGGTGACTCTCACTATTGACTATGACAGCAAAATGAAGATTCTGTGCTGCAAATCAAAATAAGGCCAAGTACTCAATTCTGGGAACAGAAGAAAATCGTCATCTTGATGTCCAATTTGTCAGCTTCCCAGGGGTGTTTGGTTGGCACACTGGAAACAAGAATGCCAGAACTGAAGGAGAACAGTCCTTGTTTTATTTTAAGGTTCAAAGGCACATAGAACGGTACAACAGAAATCCAGGCCATGAGGAGAAGTGGTATAACCTGGTTTATTTTGACACACACACACACAATACATAAATGGCTCCATGTCTACTAGAATATCCTTGCAAACACTGGATGATCTCAATAGGTGGGCCTGCCATGAAGATGCCCTCCGGAATCTGGATAGCCAGTCTTCCATTCATAGGTGGAAGCTGGCCCACTTTCAGACCAGAGCCAGAAACACATTGCTTGTTTTGCATCTGTAATTCAGCAGAAGCCCTACGCTGTGATGAACCTTGTTTTTATGCCGTCATTTTATCCCTGGTTTTGCCATACCCTCTCTGTCTCTTGCCACTCCTGAGTCCCCAATAGAGGCATTTCAATTAACTTTTCTTGTCTGAGAGGAAAGATTCTGCTTCAATATCCATTAGGCTTGCCAGCTGTCTAGGGAAAAATGTCTTAACCTTTTAGTAGAGGCTTACTGTGATGTCATTTACCAGGCAATGTTGTTGATGTCCATGCCATGAAAAGCTTCAGCTGCCCGGTTCCAAACATTAAACCTTGATTAAAGAAGCAGAACAGTGTTCTCCGAGCCTGGTGGCAACCCCAATATCCATCTTCCATTGATTACCATGTGCCCAGTCCATGAAGATTACATCAAATACATAAAAGATGAACCATTCATCACTTTTTATCCACGTCTAGAGGAGCCAAGAGGGGGAAGGGCATTCCACCAAAGTCATAATAATGTTAACTCAAGGCAACCAGTGGGGAATGAGGGGGACTTATTGGGAGTGAGAGGAAAGCCCAGCCAATGTTGTAGTGACATGTCTATGTCACTTCCATCATTATCTGGAAGTAATGTCATCACATTGGCAATCAAGTCGACACTCTGGTATTTGGGCAAAATCTCTATGGTAACTTTGTCTTCTACCAGAGTGTCACTGTGACATTGCTGACATGATGATATCACTTCTGGGTCTCATTGAAAGTAATGTAGACATGTCACTGCAACATTGACTGGGCCTCCTCATTTTCCAGGTTAGTCCCTCCCACCACCAGCAGCCACCTGATTGGCAAAGGGGTGGTAGGGCCTGGTGGTGGAGGACCACCGCCTCTACATGGGGGGGCCTGACAACCCTACTAACTCATATTAGTTGCATTCTTCTACATCAAATTTGTCTAAATCTAATTCTGTAACTCTAGTCCTATTGCGTTGTTGATTAGAAGTCTCATGCTATCTGATTGCACTTTTTTACAAAAATAATTTGTAATCTGCCTTACGTCAGTGAGAAAGGTGGGCAATGAATAAAGTAAATATGCGCAATTCATATAATGTGAAGTTAACAACAGTTTCCGTATTTTTGTCTTTTCAGAGTTTCTCATACCAGGATGGTGGTAAGTTTTTTCTTTTCCCTACTACCAGTGTGTACCTACCATTCCACACCCAGAATCCAGAGCTGGATTTCCAGGGTTGCAGGACGCACACAGGGAAACAGATGTGCATATTGGAGTGAGGACTGGCCCTAGGGTGAACTGATCCTACTTTCTCTTGTGCAAGTGCCGCACTGCTGAGGAGTCAGTATTGTCCCCTTGACCCCCCACACTCCTGCTCTCCAATGTGTATGGCTGTTCCTTTGTGCAGGTATTGCAACCCCAGAAGGGGCTGCAGGAACAGAGAGGAATGTGGGAAAACTCTAGAACAAAGTGGGAGCCAAGTTTCACCTTTAAGACCAACAACGTTTTATTCAGAATGTAAGCTTTCATATGCATGCATACTTCTTCAGATGAGGAGATAGGGTGCATGTATTTCAGCCCACTGTACCCTATCCCCTCGTCTGAAGAAGTATGCAAGCATATAAAAGTTATATTCTGAATAAAACTTCGTTGGTCTTAAAGGTGCAACTTGACTCCCACTTTTTTCTACTGCTTCAGACCAACACAGCTGCCCACTTGGATCTATCTCCGTGGGAAAACTTTGTGTATACCTTATGTACACCCATATATCAAGATATATTTTTAAATTAGCATGTAAGGTATTTAAAGCCAGGGGGCAGCCAGACTTTTCCCTGGAAGGTAATCTGGAAGTGAATCTTATTAATGTTAATAACTTTGATCTAAAAAGCATTCCATCATTCCTTTCTGTGGGTCTCTGGTTGGATCCTTAAGAATTATGTTTACTTTCTGTGTTTGTGGAAACAATAATGAGAAGAGGCAAGGGGAAAGTGCTGTGCAACCAGAAGCTCCTCATTGATTAGTTGTTTCCTGTCGTCACTGCTTCTGGTTCCTTCTGCCTCCTCCCTTAGGAGGGAGGAGCAGACAATCTGAACTATGGTGTCAGCTGCCAGCCAACAGCAGCAACTGTCGTCTACATATCAATATGTTCCTAACACGTTAAACTTTTGTGTTGGGTTTTAGTTGTTGCCAAACAATGGGCTAGAAATATGAATAATAATAGTAGCACTGTTTTGAAAAACCAGATCTTCTTCCTGTTCTCATCCTTATAGTTCAGGAATGGCCAAACTTGCTTAACGTAACAGCCACACAGAATAAACATGAGATGTTTGAGAGCCGCAAGACATGAACATCAGATGTTTGAGGGAAGGAAAGAAGGAAGGAGAGAGAGGAGTGGAAAGAAAGTAACTTTAACTTTAAATGCATTCTCCAAGCCTCCAGCTAGCTTGGCTTAGAGAAGTTATTTAAAGAGAGAAATGCCTTTGCCAAGCCAGCCAATGGGGCTGTGGGGGCTTCAAGAGCCTTACAATATGTGTGAAAGAGCCACATGTGGCTCCCAAGCCACAGTTTGGCCACCCCTGTTATAGTTGATTTAGTCTAGCAGTGATTACCACAGTGATCCTTATTCCTAAATATGCAATTCTTACCATAGCCCTTACAAACATATCCCTCTTACAAATGCCGTATTAGGAAGGAACCCTACATGTCTCAGTCTTTGGTTGTATGTTCCAAGCAGACATCACAGGGTCTGATTATTGGATTTGCATCACTCCTATAAAACCACTTATGTTAACGTCATTTTATTTTCCCAAAGAGATCTGAGAAATTAGTGGAAGTTGGCAGATAAGGCCTTGGATTCACTGGAGCATTTCTGTGGATGGAATGATTTCAAGCCTCCCCTTTCCCATGCATTTTGGGCTGCAGTGAGAAAGGGAAGGCACAAAAGTCGCATCCCTGCATGGAAGTCCTTCAGTCTGCAGCAACGCTCTAGTGAATCCAACCCAGTGCTCTGTGGTGTGCAACCAAGTGGTGTGCAAATAATTTTGTTGAGCTTTTACAGTAGGACAAGAGGAATTGGTCAGGAACAACACTCTTAAGGCATCATAGATCTTTGAATGCGCACAGTGAAGCAGGAAATAATAACGAGAATTTCCCCAAGTCTAGTTCCATTTCTAATTCCCAACTTATACACCACAGAATTCATTTAGTCCCTTCATGAATTTGTGCTCTTTGATGGATGGAGCAATAGGGTGGGCTTGTTTATAGCCCATGTCAAAAAGACTTGCAGAAAAAGAGCTGAAAGAGGTGCATTACTTAAGCAAAGACTTCAAACAGCTCGCTTCATTTGTTTGCTTTCATATTACCCCATTACTGGTGAAGATTTGTTCCCTGACTGGCCTTCATAGAACAAGATTAAAGTCATCATATGCCAATTTTCCCTCAAAAATCAGTTTAGTATGCTCATGCTGTCACTCCACTCATAAACATTTGCACCAGATGGTTTGTCTGCTCTGCCCGTGAAACGTCACTAGAACATTAGCATAACTTCCTGGTTTTTATTAGTGCTGCAATCTTTAATTGGTTAAGTCAGTTCAGTTCAGTTACCTTTATTGGCATAAGAACATAAGAGAAGCCATGTTGGATCAGGCCAATCGCCCATCCAGTCCAACACTTTGTGACACACAGTGGCCAAAAAAAAACAGGTGCATAAGATACGTGTCAGTCACATGAACATTAACAAGAGTACTATTATAGTTAAGATGCTTAACTCAGTATAAAATACAACATCATAAAATTAGCCTGAAATTAATTTAAGAATATCACTTTGTAAATAGACAGCTGCTTGAAGAAACCTAGCCACGTTTTCAGTGATATTTATTTTGGAATTATTGAGAAGAAATAATAATTTGTAGGAAGCAGGTAAATCAAAGATGCCATTTAAAATTGGAGATAAAATACTCTGCCAAAGGTTAGAATAATAAGGGCATTCTATTCTATTAAGACATGCAAAACTGTTTCTGTGGCTCCACTTAGGCACTGTCTGTTGAAAAAAGAGATGCCACTAAACTTTCCAGTTAAAATTGCTGAGTTGGTTAAGTCAACAGATTCATCAACTGAAGCTGTCCTCTGAGCTTGCGACAGGAAAATTCAGCTATTTAAATTTCTACATATAAAATCAATATAATACATTTTATCCCATCTTTCTTTCAAGTTGCTTGGGGCTCCCACACAGTTCTCAGTTCCTTAGTCCCATGCAATTCACAGTTGCCAGCAGTGTCCATGCATTTGCCCTTCTTAACATTCCATATCAGACTTTGCCTTTGGATTCTAGAATATGTTGAGGGAAATTTCTTTTGGTCATTGTGTTAAGGCACTCATCTGTAAAATAAATATACTCAATCTGGTCTCTTTCCTGTGCTGCAAGATTGGCAATCTGTGAAGCCATGATAATAGTCCAACGATTCATAGAATGCAGTGTGATGTGTTCTGAAACACTGCAGCAGCTTTGATACACACATGAGCAAAAGTTGGAATAGCAATAGCAACGTATCTGGGGAGATTGTACACAGAACAGTATGAGTCTGTTTAAAAAATTATAGACCTACTTGTCTTTCTCCCAGAAAACTGGGATTCAAGGTAGAAACAAGAAAAAAATAACCATTCAAATAGCCAGTAATAGCTATTTTATTTTATTTAACATATATCCCTCCTTTTGACTTGGATCCAGCAATGTGCAAGCACAAATGTGAATGGACTTAGTGCTGTTCTACTAGCACATGATTTTGTGCAACATCCAGTGCTTTCCTCTTTATATGTTATAGTGCCCCAACATTGATTGTGCAAGTGGAAATGCAAATAATGATACAAGAAGTCTGACTTTGCACAAATAGCTACTGCAGTCTATTTCTTATGTTTCTGTTTGTGCAAGAGCTATAGCACAAACAGATATTTTGTGCCGGACCCAATTGAATGGATCCTCCATGTTCTGAGCAGTCAATCTCTAAATCCCAGAACCAGCAGGCAACATCAGGTCTCAGCCTCTATGCCCTTTTGCTTAGAGGAACTGGTAGGCCACTGTGTGATGCAGGATATTGGACTAGGTAGACCACTGATCAGATCCAGCAGTGCTCTTAGGTTTGCCAGGTCTTACCTTTCTCTCAGCGAGGAGATCTAGTAACCTCTCCTGGAGTTTTCTGCCACACACACAAAGTGCACAAAGCATGATGACATCATGCAGAAGTTATATCATTGTGTTGCTGGCAGCACACAACACTCTAGATTTTGGTTAAAAACTCTATAGGTTTTTTGCTGCAAAACCATAGAGTTTGCCCAAAATCCAGAGCATTGTCACACGACACACACAGCATGATGACATCGCTTCTGAGCGACATCACTGCATCAGGGACATTGCATGAGAACTTCCCTCTTGGGATGTGGGGCTTCTCCCGCCAGCCAGCTTTGGGCCAGCAGATCGGCGCCCACCAGACCGGGGGATCCCCTGGCCAGACCGGGGGGGGCTGGCAACCCTAAGTGCTCTTCTAATGTTTTTATCCAAAGATCAACTGAAATCTCTAAAAAAAAAGTTATAAATGATTGTTTAAAATCACCATTAACGTATTAAGCTATTTTTTAAAAATCACACCTGCACCACCAGAAAAGGAAAGAAACTGAAATCCATGCAACTTTAAACGAAAAAATCACCAAAAGAAACATCTTTTTACCAATATTTGGCAGGCTAGCAGAGGGAACTTGGTGAGCTTCTTTTGCAGCAAGGAAGTCCAGGGTGATGGCCTTGCTTGCCATAGCCACTTCCCTAATGTCTGCAGTTTGTGGTCTCTTAAGCAGGACCTTATTTGAGGACCAAGATGCTCAGGGAAGATGCTCAGGGGGAGGAAATGTTGCCTTTGCCACCCTGCATTTGGATGCTATTGGCTTTTAAAGATGGCAGGCAGATGGGTGGATGGCTGTTGCTCTGCTTAATATTTTAGAATGCTTGAAGCCCTTCTAAGGGCAGCAAATATAGTGAAATTGTGCTCCATTAAAGCACCATTCTGATACCAAACAGAATACAAATAATATTTACCAACTCAGGTTTACTCTGCAAAAGCAAATTAAAGGCAAAGTGGCTTAGAAATAGAAAATCAACATAATCAATAAACAGCATATTTCATTACACTGGAAAAGATTCAAACCCGCATGTTGGACATAAATACGTCTCATTTGAGCTTAGAGATCCAGGGCATGTTATTGCTTCTTTGTGTTATACAAGGTTAATTCCTTTATTCCTCCCCCCCATTTATTTTATTTTCTAAGGTCACTGACCTGATAAATATCTAGAACCTCCTGACCACAGGGATTAGCACACAAACGACTGGCAATGGTTTTAGTCATCTGGTCTTGTTCCTTCCAACCTCAGCCAGTTTATTGAATGGTAATCAAAGTACAATGACTGCGTTTTGCTTGCTTTGATCCAATTATCCAGCACAAAGCCTCTGATGTCTATTGTTTGAGGTGATAGTTGCACTCTGCTGCCTAAGCATCAGAGCCTTTGGGGTCCACAGGGTTGTGTCTAACTGTATTCCCTGTTCTCTTGACAATCAGATGCGGTGAATTACATTTATTCCCAGATCCCTGAACTCCCGGCTTTCTTTACACGAACAACGGAGGAGTTGGGTCCCAGGAAGGACGGGACAAGCAGAGTAACTGGTAAGTCTCAAAGGAGCATGGTTTATTCTTTCAGCCCAGGCAGCAGACGTGATCTTTTAAAACTATATTAGATTTCCTGGGATGGGTGCCCAGCTGTCTTTTATACAGGAGGAAACAGCTCAAGTCATGACTTGGCTTCTTGCACGTAACCAGTGAGCCGCTTAAACGCATCTCTGTGTTGTATCTTTCAAGACACAAAAATTTAAGCAATAGTCACATTGGCTAAAAGTTGAATGAGCTGTCTTGTGTAGAAGATATTTCCCAGATGTAAACAAGCAGTCCAGAGGAAAATATAGACAGTTTTGTTGGCCAGGTTTGGATTGGGAGGGGTGGGAAGTATGGTGAGAATAGGAATGAGTCTGTGACTAAAATTATTGTGTAAAGTTTAACCTGATGCTGAAAGAAGCAGATGGGAATCTGCAGGTACTAGCCAAAGAATATTAACTATACTTATGTCCATTGAGATCAATGTGGCTTTGGTGTGCACACATAATCCCATTTTAATGGGGCTTTCATCCAAGAAGGTGTATACAACACTGCTGCTTAAGACACCACTGATGGACTTCAACTGGCTTAAATCACTCTGTATTCAATACATTTTGTTGCTGGCAATGACATACCCTGAGTCTTTTGGTGGTGGTAGAAAGTGCAGTCAAATTGCAAACCACTGATGGCATTTTCATGGCAAGAGAAAAACTGGGTTGTTTGCTATTCCTCACCTCTATGTAGCAACCCTGGACTTCCTTGATCGTCTCCCATCCAAGTAGTAACCAAGGTTAACCCTGCTTCACCTCCAACGTCTGATGACATTGAGCTAGCCTGGGTCTTCTGGTTCTGGAGAAGTCAGAGGCGCCTTTAGATAGGTCACCATATACACTGAAATATATTTTATGTATATGTTTTATTTAAGTACTCTGAGTTGTAGGAGTGGCACTTTACACCTCACAATTTTTAAATGGAAGGCAATGGTTTTTTTATCAGTGTCAAAGGGGAGCTAGCGTGCTGTGATTAGAATGACCTCATATATTTTATCATCCTCTTAAACTGCCCTAGCTGCATGCTTATGCTCACAGGTATAGTGTGGGAACTGGGTAATAATGGGTAGAGTCAGGAGAAACATCCATGATCAGGTAAATTACCATTGAAATTGCTAATGGTCACATCTGTGAGTGCTCAGTTAGCACATTAAATTTGTCCTTGAATGTATATTTGGAGCCAGAATATTGGTAGTACTCATGTAGGGAAAGAATGGTTTGTATGAAAAAGTCAATTCAAATAGTAAGACAGGCTGCTTAGCAAGTAAAGTTTAAGTCAAGCATTTAACAGCTCATAAGCCATACACTATTTAAAAAAAACATAATTTAAGAATTAAAAATCACAGTACAGCAGACGTTTGCCATGCTCACAATGCAGTTTTTACAGAGGCTATTCAGGAATAATCTTAATCTTGGGATATCAGAAATGGCTGAATATTTTAATAGCCGTTTTAAAATAATTTTTCCCCTGGCTATTTCATACTTTGGGCAGTAGACAAAAGGTATGGGACAATGAATCAACCACTGCCAAAACGTAGTCACAGAAACATTGATCTGAAGGTATCTGAGGAAATGGCTCTTCATCTGGGCTGTTGACAGAGCATTACAATGTGTAATTTTATATGTCCGCCTCTGTTTTGGTGTATAATTATACTGCCAGTATAATGAGATAATGAGGTGGATCAAATGGAGAGGGAAACATTCCCACATAGCATCTTTTGAAGGGAGTCACAATCTTGTTTGAGTGGTTTTTCTTTAAATAATAATTGTCTTCTTTTTTTGTTAGATTTCTGTAAGCCCAATTGGTTCATTTCTATATCTGCAGCTCTGTTCCATTCTGACCAGCAGTGCTCATGGGCTGCCGATATAGAGAAAGTTGGGAGATCTTCAGAGTTTAGCAGTCCGCACTTGAAGCTAATGATGGCTTTCCAGATTCAAGTTGTATGACTGAGGAAGCTATGCATGGTGGGTCAAGCGAGTATTTTGTGAAGGAATATTAACTGAAATTTATCAAACAATTTTATTGGGCCCAGAAACCAACTCTGGGATCCATACAATATGCATGATATCACTAGTGCTTTATATGCCTTCAAAAGTGCTGACACATACTGAGCTCCCTTTATATAGAAAAACTTCCTTAAAGCCAGCAGAGTTAAATCAGTTTTCAATTTAAGATACTGAACATGCTTGAATGAGGATAGATTGGACTGGAACACAGTTCCCTAGCACCTAAATTCATCAACCTATTTTCCATCTTTTGTTTGTTTTGTTTTATATAGTTACAGTATGTATTTATTATATTTGTATCCTGCCCTCCCCTCAAGCAGGCTCAGGGGGGGTTCCATCATAAAATTCATAAACTGATTTTGATTTTTTGAATGCCATGATCTTAGATTTATCCTCATTTATCTCCAGGAGTTCACTATTACAATAGGTGATAAATGCTTTTATAAAGCGCTTTAGATCAGGAGGCTGCATAGCTTGGCCGGGGACTTCTGAGCCAACTGGTCTTTTTGGAAACTGATTATATCCTGCCATGATAAATATTTGTATCAGTTCTGTGTAGACTCTTCTAGAGCAGGAAACCACTTCAGGGAAAAGCAATAGAGTACTATTGTCATCCAGTATGCACACAGTGTACTGACTTGCAGGCTCTGGGTGTCAGGTTACAGTGTCTGTTCTGCTTCACAAAATATCCAAGCCAGAGAGAGTTTCCAAAGTCAAGCATCATGCAGTCCTAGGACAGGGGTTCAGAACTCAATCAAAGCAGTATTTGGCCCAAAGTCAGGGGTTCAGAAATCAGTCCTCCATCCAAGGTCAGGTTTCCAGGAATCAATCAGGCAGTGTTGGCAGTTCAGCATCTAATGTACCTGTTGAATTCACACCCAACAAGCCTCTCTCTGGAGGCTTTACAGCCATACATTAATGCATCTTGCCTTCAGCCGGCTGCTCAAGAGTAGTCTTATAAAGCCTCATCTTCACTATCATCTGGCAGCTGGTGGCAAACCAAGTGGTGTGCACTTTGACATCTAACATGTAACTTAGTTCTCAGTCTTTGTCTGCAGTGTTCCAAAGGTGCAGGTGATCTTGGAGGGCTGGGAATGGCCAACTGAGTTTTATTTTTATTTTTTTATTTATTTATGGTTTGTATCCCGCCCTTCCCACAAAAGTGGCTGAGGGCAGCTAGCTGCTGAACTGGGGCTGGAGGGTGGAGGTTGTTCTGCACCAGCTATTGACTGTAAGTCTTGGCATGCTTGCAGTTCATTTTTCTGCTGGTCAGCTTCTATCAAATGCAGGCTGGCTACACAAGATCCCCTCCTCCTGTGAGGAGATCTCACTATCACTGAGCCCTGGCTGACCCTTGACACTCATTATGGTATTAAGTTGTTCAGAACAAAAAGTGGACAATGGGAAGCATATGTTCATGATTAGCCAGCCCAATAAAGAAAACATTCACATGTACTTTTCTATCTTTAATATATTTATAAAATGGAAAAAATCAATTTCTTAGAACTTCTGTATACCATCCCGAAGTTATATATGTTGTGTCCAGTACATATTGTAGTAAGGCTAAAAACGTTATCGTTAAAAAGACATAGGGCTAACTAGATTCATTGGGGAAAAATGGGGAAATGAAACCCACATAGAAAGGAACATTCACATTAATTAATGGTACATCTAGCTGGGAGGAGGGGAATATATGTTTCTATCCTCTGTAGCAGGGATGTCGAACTCATTTGTTATAAGGGCCAGATATGCCATAAATGTGTGTTATAAAATGTAATGCCAGTTAGGGGAGACATAAACTTTATAAAGGACACAGACAAACACACACAATCAGCCTAATGCACCTCACTAGTATGTTGAAAGAGCTACTCAGCCAACAGAAGGAAGAGCCGCTTGGCTCAGTAGCTCTGCTGTGCAACTGAGAGAGCCTGGCAAAGCTAGTTCTCCTTTCCCCACTTCCTCCCCAATGGAGGAGTTTTGCTTTGTTGCTCCTGTGCGATTGAGCAAGCCTGGCAAAGCACGTTGTGATGCAGAAGGAAGCAAGATAGGGAGAAAGAAGCAGAGGACAATGAGTTGCTCATGAGCCTGATAGGAGCCCTCTGGCTGCATGTTTGACACCACTGCTCTGTAGCAATTAACTAAAACTGCTGTTTTTACCATTCTTCATATGCAGTCCCAAATACAGGTTGTAGACCTGGTTGATATTTATTTTTGTTTTTACCTATCATGATTCCATAGATTTGGCAAAAGCCATTAATTCTAAAGACATCCATGTATATACAGGAAAGGAAATGTCCCCTGTGCAAGCACCAGTTGTTTCCTATACAAGGTTTGCATTAAACCTTGTGGCTGGAATTTATGGGGAAAAATGAGACATACACATTTTTAAGCTCTTTGATGAGACAATCCAGTTGTCACAAAGCACTAAAGAGTTTGGCCAGGATTTCCCAGACTTGTTTCACCATAGTTACATAGCAGCTGTGGGGAATGTCTGTTAAAAAATAGAGACCCTGTTTTGGCTTGGAATGCTGCCAAGGGGAGGGGGGTCCTGTCTTTCCTTCCAGTTGTTTTCCTTTGTCGTAACAGTGCTAGAGGGGAGCTAATTCCCTGCTTTGCTGATCCACGTGCACATAATACTTTATGCGGAACCCAAACCTAACTCATTAGCAAGCAGCCCATCAAATTTGACCCCAAGTAATTGAATCTTTTGACATATACAGTTAAAATTGCATGGTCCAGGACTACACCAGTGTTAGTGATCTGATAATACTGCAGGACTGTACCATATAGCTGAACGTGTCCAGGAAAACATACTTTAATGACAAGGCATGATGATGAAGAAAAGTAGGTTTTTATACCCTGTTTTTCTCTACCTTAATGAGCCTCAAAGCAGTTTATGATTACCTTTCTTTCCTCTCCCCACAAACAGACACCTTGTGAAGTAGGTGGGGCTGAAGGAATTCTGAGAGGACTGTGACTGGCCCAACTTCACCCAGCTGGCTTCATGGGAAAGAGTGGGGAATCAAATCTGATTCTCCAGATTAGAGTCTGTGGTTCTTCACCACTATACCACACTGATCCTTACATTTAGAAGTTATTTGGACAATAATGCCAATTATATGAGGGGCTTTGAAACATAAGGAGCAAATAGGGTAGCCAATCCCCAATTGGGTGCAGGAGGTCCGATGGTTTGGAAGCCATCCCCCCACTTCAGGGTTATCAGAAAGTTGGTGGGGATGTCTGCTGGGCACTCCATTATTACCCCATGAAGACCATGGGTATCTGAAGCTCAGAGGGAGCTGTTTTTTGAGATAGAGGAACCATTTTTTTCCCAATAGCATCCAGTGCCTCTCCTAAAAAAAATCCCCCAAGTTTCAAAAAGATTGAACTAGAGAATCCAATTCTATTAACCCCAAAATAAGGTGCTCCCATTCTCCATTATTTCCAATGGAGGGGAAGCATTTAAAAGGTTAGCTGTCCCTTTAAATGGGATGGCCAGAACTCCCTTTGGAGTTCAGTCATGCTTGTCACACCTTACTTCTGTCTCCGCCCTCAAAGTCCCCAGATATTTCCTGAACTGGACCCGGCAATCCTAGGAGCAGGATTTAGCAAGTGTATAGGTGTGCAAGACTTTTTAAAGATTTCTTCTATCATCAAAGGAAGACTCAAAGCAGTTGACTTTGTGTCTTGACAGCACTATAATGTCCCTAGGTCATTAGCTGCACCTACGTTTAAGTTTAAGTTTAAGTTTATTTCAATTTATATATAATTCCCACCGAAGTGGCTCAGGGCGGCTCACAACATATAAAATCTAACATAGAATTTTAAATTTAAAATACATCAATTACAACAGTTAAAACAGTAAAATAATAAAACATTTAAACAGCGAGCTATCAAAATACTACACTGAACCTTCTATAGAATTTCTAATGCCAGTTAATTATAGGCCCACCAGAAGAGGGCTGTCTTACAGGCCCCGCGGAACTGGCCAAGGTCTCGCAGAGCCCTCACCTCTTCCGGCAGCTGGTTCCACCATCAAGGAGCCGTTATAGAAAAGGCCCTGTCCCTGGTGGATTGCAGACGGGCCTCCTTTGGCCCGGGGATAGCAAGCAGATTTTGAGAGCCCGATCTCAGTACTCTCTGGGGAACATGTGGGGAGAGACGGTCCCTAAGGAAGGCAGGTCCTAGGCCATACCATTAGCTACACCAATAAGAAGAGACTGACACAAAAGGCTGCTGTTTTGGGCAGCAATTATTTATTTCATGTAGCCACTTATAGTGTAGCGTAAGCCATGTTGACTTCAGTGGACTCAGAAAGGTGTCGCATGGCCTAGGATGGCACTGTTAGTATGCTCACTTTTGGAGACTAATTCATAAGCCCTTTATGGTACCCATGACTTTAATTAACTCTTCCTACTTGGTACTGATTAAATTGGGTACATGTGGAATGCTTTCTGCTAAAGGCTGTTACGTGTGTATATGCCATGCGTTGTGTTGCTGTCTCATGGACCTTCTAGAAAGGCAAAAAGCTGTGAGTGACCCTCCAGGGAGTTTTTCAAGAGCCACATTCTTTCTTTAGCCCTGCAGTCAATGAACTCCTCCGATCCAAGCATAAGCACCCTATAACTATAAATGCCTTGCTGCTGAGTGAAACTATCTTGATTATAGACCAGTCTGGAGACTTCAGTGTCACTTGACAAAACAGAAGGTGGCAATTCCTCCTTTTACACGTGTTAGCACTGATTGGGGGGGGGGGGGGGATGGAAAAGCACAATTTTAAAAAGGCTGTGTAATGTATGTTGAGGATCCTTTCAAAAGTGCAACATGGTAGAATTATATGCCACATTGTTGTACTGATTTATTATGGCTGAATCCATTGGAATTTTCATAAAACAACACAGTAAATTCAACCACATTATAAGTCTCAGAAGTGACCGTCATGGTTATTTTGGGTTGGATAGGAAGAGGAAGGGATAGTAATCAGATCTGATAAGAAGAGAAGTTTTCATCTTCATAGTGCACTCTTCATTGGATTGTTCTTTTCAGGGAGGCCACTGGTCTTTCCCCAGATGTGCCTTGGAGATCATAGCCCAAGCTAACATTGCAAATCAACTTTCAAATAAATAAACATAACAATGTAGACTTGCTACACCATTATTATGATGATATCCAATGTCTTGAATACTTTGTTCTTTAAAATTGTTTACTCTGTCCTTTTGGATATAAAGAAAGGATCGATTGTGATTTGAAGAAGATGACCTTCTGGAAGAGTAAAACATCTTTCATGCTCAGATCATACATCATACCATGTTTCACTTAAAAACAGTTTTTGAAATCTTGTACACTGTGTGTGTGTGTGTGTTTTGCTACCCTTAGTGAGAAGTTAAATTACATTCTCTTTTTTCATACTTCTTCCACTCTGTGGAACTAACATCGGTTAGTTCTTTTAACAAAGCAGGACTCAAGTTTCACCTTTAAAACCAACCAAGTTTTATTTAGAACGTAAGCTTTCATGTGCTCTGTTAAGCACACTTCATCAGACAATACCTGATCCCCTCGTCTGATGAAGTGTGCTTAAGAGAGCACATAAAAGCTTACGTTCTAAATAAAACTTGGTTGGTCTTAAACTTGAGTCCTGCTTTGTTCAACTGCTTCAGACCAACACGGCTGCTCACAGATCTATCTAGTTAGTCCTTTTGTCTTTATCAAGGTTCTCATGCTCTAAATATCATCAGAAGACTCTGCTTTAATGGCAGTGTTCCTAAAATGGGGAGTTGGGTTGAGAATGTCAATGGATTGCAATACGCAATACGCAGTGATTGAATAGGTTACCAATTGCCCTTTCCTTTCCCTTTCCTTTTCCCTTTCCTTTTGTACCCTTAGAAGCTCATTTATCCTTTTGTACCCTTAGAAGCGCATTGATCTCAAATCTCAAGCAGCAGAAGACACTTATTCCAATTCCCCTTTGAGGATCCAGGGCTGTTTTTATTTGCTTCCTAGGATCAGGGGAAGAAAAGCCTACATTGCTTGGATGGACCATAAAAAATGCACTGTTGAGCTTATGAATCCTTAAAATAGAATTTAACAGTTGAGAAATGCTGCATGTTAAGATTATTTCAAAATGCCAACTATATGGCCCCACATCATAACTCAATAACAAGACCTCATAGGATTCTTAAGCACCTTCTGGGAAATATATACGCTTCCCCTTTTCTTTAAAACCTAATGTACACTGTGTATCTTGGGGATAGTGTCTACATACACATCCATCTCTTGATGACACCAGCATTAACTGTGACTTTGTGTGCATGAACAGACTATGACAGATACCGTACTGCAGAAAGAACGCTTACCACTTGAATGCAGTATTTTTCAATGGAGTCAGTTCATATATTCATCTCCCACTCATGACATTTACAATAATCTCATGTGCAGCAAAATGAGCCTGCTTGTAATAATGGGGTGTAGACCAATCGAATGATGTGTATGTATGCATGAACCAGACTGTAGCTGGATCTGTAAGATGCATGAGCTGTGTATCTCTTTGGCTTGCAGTTGTTTCAACTGATGGTCCTGGGAGCCCAGGAATTCTGCTTCTGTGCTGGATTTTTAAAATATTCATCTTTGTCTCTCTCCTGTGGGCCTTAAAGTACATTCCAGGCACACATCAACCTGCTTCATCCATTCCTTTTAATCTCTCCCTCTTCTCAGAGCACTGCAGTTTAACTGTCCTTCTTTATTTGCCTTTATAAGCCTTAGGGAAGATGGGGGAGGTCTTCCTCTGAAGGCTCAGCAAGAAAAGTTTCTGAGTCCCTGGCCTGTGGGAGAGCAAATGTTCATAACAGAAGATAGTGAAGCACATCTTCTATATCTTAGTAGTCTAAGGCAGGGCTGTGCATATTCCACTAATGAAACCAAAATTCTGCACCAAGGAAAGCTGAATTTTGCAGCTTGCACTAGTTGTACCATTCAAGCAGATTTGCATTATTTCATTTATTTTTCATAATTCTGCAATGTTAACTATTTTGCTCTTGTTTTCCCGATTTCTTTTAGTCAGGGGGAGGGACAAAAAACCAGTGCAAGTCATTGCCCAGGCCAGTGGGTAACTTACAGTGCCATCCTCAGGAGTGTTATTCCCAGCTTGACAAATGGGCTTAACGAGGTATAATTCTGCTTAGCAGGGCTTTTTTTGTAAAAAAAAAAAAGCCCAACAGGAACTCATTTGCATATTAGGCCACACCCCCTGGCATCACCATTGTTTCACACAGTGCTTTCTTTAAGAAAAAGCCCAACATGAACTCATTTGCATATTAAGCCACACACCCCTGACACCAAGCCAGCCAGAACTGCGTTCCTGTTCATTCCTGCTTTAAATAATAATTTTTAAAGCCCTGCTGCTTAGGAAGGTGCCATTATTGAGCAGCTCCTCCAACTTCAGAGATCTGCCCAGGCTGAAAACTGCATTTTTAGCAAAAGCTGAGGGTCCCCCCCCCCCTCCAGGAAGATGAATTCCATAAAGTATACCCCAGTCTGCAGCTGTTCTGTACTCTTGCAGTATCACAGCATAAACTCAGCCCTGTTCTACAGGTGGGTGCACACTTCATCCATGATCACTACATGTTTTCTCAGAATGGCTGTGTGCACCACGGGTGTATCACACTGATAGTCCTGATGAATTGGAGTTTCCATGCCAGTGGAACTGCTTTCAGAAACATATGGCATTGGTAAAGAAAGTATGCCTCTGGAGAAGTACCCATGTGTGCTGAGTATTACATCCCCAGTGTCTTGAGCAGGCAGATGTGGACAACATGTACACTGACCCTACAGCTTTGAAATACTTAGCCCTTAAAGCAACAGGGGGAATACAGGGGTAGACCTGCTGTCATCTCTGCCATTTAACAGACTGTTTTGAACATATGTTCAATAATAATATGGGACACTATCCATTCTAGGCCTGAAAGGTGTGGCTAGCACCAGTTGCATCAGCTTCTGTAGGATAACAGCTGCTTCTCTTTCACAGTATGCACCATTCTGCTAACATAAAATGCTTGGCACTTTGGGAAGAGCTGCATTGGGGGCAGGGCACAGTAGTCTGCTTGTCTGTGTGGCTAATTAACCATTCACATGCTTTTTGTTGTTATAACATGCACTTCCTCTCTTGTTTCCATTCAAGCATTGTACGGCATGGAAATTAATGTGGAGAAAGACAAACAGACAGGAGAGACCAAGATTCTCTCTACATCCCCCATTGGCCCAGAAGGAGCCCATCAAAGAGGAATCAAAGTCTATGACGATGGTACCAAAGTAGTCTATGAGATGCACCCTGGAGGTGCAGTGATAGAAAACGGAGTACATAAGTTGAGCTCAAAGGACGTAGATGAACTTATTCAGAAAGCTGGACAATCAAGCATAAGAGGAGGGACTGTATCAGAGAGGAACACAATAGCTGATGGAAACCTCAGCCATATGAAGGAACAGATGCTCTTCAAGGAGGCGAAACTAGAGATGGTGCACAAATCTAGCAAAAGACATTCCGGGAACCCTCGACACCAAGCAAAGCTCTCTGGGGATGAAGTCCCAGAAGCCAGTTCAGATCACCCTGTCACAATGATATTTATGGGTTACCAAAACATTGAAGATGAAGAGGAGACCAAAAAAGTGCTGGGCTACGATGAGACAATCAAGGCCGAACTGGTCCTCATTGACGAAGATGATGAGAAGTCCTTGCGTGAGAAGACTGTGACAGATGTGTCAACCATGGATGGAAACGCAGCTGAGTTAGTTTCTGGGAGACCCACCTCGGACACAACAGAACCCTCCTCACCGGAGGGGAAAGAAGAGAGTCTACCGATGGAAAAAGTCCCAGGTACAGAAAAGAAAAAGCGCTGTCAATGCTGTATTGTCATGTGACCACTTCTTCCTTTTCTTCCTCTTCTTCCGAGCAGCACGTGCTCCATCACTCCCTTAGACCTCACTGTATTTTTCTAACTGCAGTACTGTGAACTGGAAGGGACTGCCTCCAATGCCTTGCAGTTGGGTTGCTCTGATTTTTTTTCTCTAGCTCTTCAAGGGAGATTGAGTTGTGAAAATAATGATTGCTCACCCGATGCACTGTTTTAGAATTATTTTTCAAAGGTGAGACATAAGCAGAAAGTGAACAAAAACACTTTCCTATTTGAAACAGATCTATATATATATATCTACCTATAAATATATAATATATGAATATGCATAGGTGGCTGTGTGTAAATGTGCATATTTATGTATTAAATATATTTATAAAACATATAAATGTATATGAAGAATTTTACTTTATATATCTAGCAGGTATGATCAGCCTCCCAGGATTTTTGCAGGACAGTTTCACATCTGTGTGAGCCTTAAACTGCATTTTAATGAATTTTTTAAATAGTTTTGTGTTGCTTTTTTTTACTGGAGCAAGGGGAGAGGGCCTTTGGTCATGCTGTTGTTTTGCTGTCGTAACATTCAGGCCCCTTCCTTTCCAAATATGACTTTGCATCTTGGAAGTCTGTAAACTGTTCAACAAGACTTCTTCACGTGTAGGTTTCAATAAATTGCTGGGGGTTGTGAAGGGATATTCAATCCACCAAGGACTTATGCTGTGTAAACACTAAGTCTGCCTGGCTTTGCAAGGGACTTCTGCAGAAGTTCTGTTGAGCAGATTGAACTTTTCACAGCACAAGTATTTGGTTAATTGATGGTATAGAATCCCATGTGGGTAACTCTGTTGGCTTCAATGGAACTTGTGTATGCAACTGTGTGCTGAATAGCGGCCTTGGAGTTGAAGGTGTCACATCAAAATCTCAACATTGGTCATCACCATGGATCAATGTGTAATCCCAGACTGAGACTGAAAAAAAGTTTGGCCTTTTCCAAATCTTCCAGCTTACAGTATTGTGAATCTGTTGCATCTCCTTACATTCAAACTTAACTAAGCATGCGGTGAAAAAGGTCCAGCAGTAGCCACAACTAAAACATAGATACTGAGTTTTAATTCCTTGGCTTTCAATAACAGTGTCTGCATTGGTTTGTGGACTGGCTGCTGTGCCCTGATATATGATCGTTGGTTTAATGTACGCATAATATATTTCAAATAGTTCCTGTGAAAAGAATGCAGAACAGCCTCTGGTTTTTCAAGGTGAAAAGGACTCATTTCTCAATATGTACCTGTAATCATGTAAGTGTAGCCTATAGAGTATTGTTTTCACCTTTGACCTGGATAGTGGGAGCAGCAAAATCAAAATGGAAGTGGAAAGTGCCATCCAGTCACAGCTGACTTATGGTGACCCTGTAGGGTTTTCAAGGCAAGCGACGTCCAGAGGTGGTTTGCCATTGTCTGCCTCTGCAAAAATTGAAATCTGATATGCAAGACCCTACTGGTTAAATTATTGGTAACTATGTACTAACATCAAGCAATTCAGAGATCTATCTAGCTTCATTGACTGACATTCCTTCTAAATTGTCTCCCTTGTTTTCATAAAAAGCTCAGCAAAATAGCCCTTCGCTTTCTCATTTTAGTGTCAGAAATGCTCTGTGAAATGTAAAAGAGGTCTCACAGTAAAAGAAAAATCCTCTGCCTAGTTTTGCTATCTCATTGGACATATTCAGAGACTGTTTTCCTGCAAGAATTGCTCCTGGGAAGAGCATGAAATGGGCCCTGGGGACAGATGAACTCCATCCCTTGCTGTCACCACCACAGAAGTAAAGAACAAGTAGACGATCCCATGATTATTTGATCATGGGACCTCTCCTGATCCTGTGTGAGATCAATATGATCTGACCCTAAAGAGCGTTTCTTCTAATGCAGGGATATCCCATATTCTGAAAATAGCAGGATCATATTTACTTCTCCCATGGTGAGATAAGCACAAGAGCAGTGAGGAAATGTGTGTTGATGTGTGTGTGGGAGTGAGTGTGAATGAGCCTCAGGCCCTCTCACAGTCTCTCCCCAGGGACAAACAATATCTGAACAGGCCCATTATTTCAAAGAAGCATTTCTTGATAAATGTACCCATGGCGGATTCACAAATGAGCAGATGTCACATCTTTTTCAGTCTGTAATCTTGCAGAACTCCCATATGAAGTCCACTGGGGTTAAAGCTTTCATAAGAATTTTGATAGAAAACCCTTGCTCATTTTTTAAAGGCATCTTAGCCTTCTGTTGAAATCTCGTGGAAGGAAGGATGGGTGGATCTCCTGGAACTGGAGGCTGTTGGAAAATAATAGATTCTTATCATGACTACAGTGAGCCTCTTTATAAACTGCATTCCACTGGTATTTTGTCCCATTATCCAGTGGAGACACCCCCATACTAATATATGTGATATTTCAATTAGAAACTGTACTTTCTAGTGGCATTATAATAACTTCAGCCAAGGAGGAATTTCATACCTTGGAATAAATCTAAGAGAAGACTCAACAACAGCCTCTTCCAGAGGTGGAGGTTGTTTTTCACAGTGTACCTGTTCTCTCTTGAATGGTGCTTTTACTGTATTCACTGTTAGCTTTAAACTTCGTGTGAAACGACGTTTTTGCTCTGAACTCTTTTCTTTCTGTGCCATTAGGAACGATGCCTAGGCATGGTAGCTTTTCATGTAAGAAATGCCAGAATGGAAGCAGTAAGATCGATGAGACATTCTGGTCTTCAGAAAACATTTCCTTGGCAGTATGTTGTGCTTGGTTTCCATTTGAACTTATTTCCACAGAAGCATGCATAGGATCATAGTCTTCTAAAGGTAGATTGGATCATCACAGAAGAGATAACATCATCCAGCCAGATCAGGACTCCATAGCTAAATGATCATAGAGACCATAGTCGCAGTGTATCATAGAGAAATCAAAGAAACCAATCACAATGAACTTATAGTGACACAGATGGACAGGGCAAATCAGTTAATATCCTTCTAAGTCCATGAAAATGGGAGAAGTGCATGTTAGAGTAATAGAAAGGCAAAAGCATCAATGGCCATGTGGAACTATTTCCATACTTAGATATTGGCTTTAGAATGCCAAACTGGAAGACAATTTCAAAGTTTTGCCCAGTCCTTTTAAATGGGCAGCGTAATTTCTGCATCATTAACAGCTTCACAACCACCATGTGAAGCTGGTATCTAGTAGGTAGCTGTGTCAGTCTGTAGGGGGGGGGGGGTGGAATTAAGTCCAGTAATATCTTAGAGATCCACAAAATGTACCAGGCTCTAAGCTTTCAGAAAGCAAAACTCACTTTGTCAGACATGAAGCCATGAAGCTGGATACTCTTATGCCCCAAACACCAAGTGGTATATTAGTGGGGTTTCCATTCTACCACTGGGAGTGGGGATTCCCCTGATTTTGGGGCCTCCAACCCACTGCCATGGAAATGATGACCATAGTGTCCACCCCCAAATGATAGAGCATCCCCCACTCAATGCCCAGCACAATGATGTCACTTCCAGGTGATGTCATTGCAAAGCACAAACAAAGAAGACTCTGAGGGAGAGGACCACAGTCCCCCACCAGCAGCCCATTAAAACCTGGCAACCCTATATGTTAATGGCCATGTTGTGTGCCTCTGAATGAACTTCTCTTGAACCCATGTCTTATAGTCTGATGAAGGAAATGCCACCAATTAGTATTTTGACAGGGGCTTCATATCCCTTTGAAATTTAATAAAATAGCAGAGCTTGCTGACCTCCCAAAATTACAGCCAGTCTCCAGATGACAGAGACCAGCTCCCATGAAGAAAATGGCTGATTTGGAGAGTAGATTTTATGACATTATAAGCCCTGCCCTTCACCTCCAGAATCTCCAACAAAGAGTTGGCAACCTTAATTGAAATGGCACAGCAAAGTTTAATGCTTAATGGTAAGGCAGAGCACAAAATACAGACCACTGTATGATGCATCACAGACCTGGAATTTCCATGATTGCCTCAGATTAATAATGCCTCAAATAAGCAACATCTTGGATGTATTAGTGCACTCCAGTCCATTTTAAACCAGAGGCATTCCAGTTTTTAGTGGGTAGTATCAGAACTCTTTTCCAGAGACCAAGGCTTTTTTTTGTAGCAGGAACTCCTTTGCATATTAGGCCACGCACCCCTGATGTAGCCAATCCTCCAAGAGCTTACAGGACCTACTATAACCTCCAGGACGATTGGCTACATCAGGGGGTGTGCCCTAATATGCAAAGGAGTTCCTGTTACAAAAAAAAGCCCTGCCAGAGACTAGTTATTATCAAGCAAAACAAACTACCAAAAAAAAGTAGCAAAGATCTATCCAAAGTTAAGCACATTTACCGTGCTATCATAAGAACATGTCCCAGGGAGTAAGCCCATTGAGTAGGATTCTGAGCAGCACTCTTTGGATCACACATCCTAGTGAAGTCAACCAGCCTTGATTTTTCTACAATGGTTAATTAAATCTGCATTCCAAAGTATAAAAATATAGAGCATAATCAAAAGCTGCCACAGAGTTCTAATATATGCATGATCCAGATGATCAAAGGCATGACCTTTTCATTTAAATCCCCAACATGAAAGTTAATTGAATATCTCATATATGAATTGAGGTAGCTGATTTGAGATATATATTTATTATATCATTGCTGAATGTGGGGCTAATTTGGTTTCTTCCCCATTGTTTTTACCTCTAGAAATAGAAAGTCCAGTCAATCCAAAATCACTGAAAGAGTTGATGGCTAGTTTTCATGATAGATAGTCAGTCATTTGTAGATCACTTCAGCTATCATGCTTTTCCCAAAGAAATCTGGGGAATATCATTGGGGAAGAGGGCTGAGACTTCGTGTTTCTCAGTTTATTGCATCTTTCCATACTAGGGGCCTCAGCGTTCCCTGGGAAGAATGTTAAACCAGCTGCAAGACTCTAATGTTGGTATGCTCTTAGCCTAGATGGTTTATCAACAAGATGGCTCTACCTTTTTAACCAGTACTATGATCATATGTTTGTCATTCCAGCACAGAAAATATTCAAAGCAAGAAACTTAGCCAGAAATGATTAATGATTGTTTGGCACAATGAATATTTTGCCTTAACTTTTGTAAATAAGAAAAGAAGGGGTGAAAAATCTTTTCAGCATGTTTTCCTAGGCTAAATAACTTGTACAATTTTTAAAATATTTTGTATTTTCCAACTTTCTACAACTATACCAGATTTTAGTTTTCACGTTGATTTCTCCCCTAAAAATTATGTCATTCTTTTCTGATTTAAAGAAAAAGAAACATAAGAGACTGTAACCATACTGACCAAGCCGTTCCTTTTGATTGATGGAATACCAATGCAGAAAGAAAAGAATTACAGGGTTGTTTACTCTACTTGGTTTCCTGTGGCTGATGTACTGTATAGTATACGTTTACATAACTCCTCCGGTTTGCCTTTGTGATGTTATCGAAATGAATGACAAACTAGGTATGATGTGCCATTGGACAGGTTGCCTTAGCACTCTTGAATTTTAATTCTCTCCCTACCCCATCGTTTTCTTTCCCCCGAAATGCAGGCTGTGTTCCAAAGCTGCATACGCACAACATTCTCTTTCTGTTTTCCTCTCTATCTGAAAAGGCACAATTATCTCTTTCAGAAATATCTAGGATGGCACATTCTTGGACTTCAGCTATAAGCTGCCATTCATTTTGCTGTAATATAAAAGACTGGGGGAAAGTTGGACGTTATATACTGATTATCCATTGGTGGCATTCTAGCGCAAGGTGTACAATGCAGCTTAGAGCCTCAGATGATGAGGCTATTATCAGTTTTTAAATTTTAGAAAAATGCACATTTTTTGTAATGCTATGGGGAACTTCTTAAATGTGGCATTGCTTAGGGCTGTCCAGCCCTGGTGGCATTACTTTGCCAGCTTGCTAAAAACAGGTGACCATTTATCAATCAGTAATTTACCAAGCCACACATGATAAACGGGTCATCTGTAGATTCTTGCTCAGTCATGAGGAAGATTTTACAATTCCCCTGTTTCCTGAGACTCCTGATTGGATGTGCAAATAAGGTAGAGTTCGCTTGGCCAGTTGGCATGGCAATACAAAGGCTTTGCCAAGATTAGTTCCTACTTCATTAATGTCTGTATTCACCTCTGTCTTTGTGACAACTGTGGTGATGATTGTTTGACTGATAGCAACAAACAACTCAGAACAAAACTTATACTGAGGTGAGGGTGAATTTAACAAATGCAAAGCAAAGTTTTCATCACTAGATGTTGACTTTCAGGGAAGCCTATATATCACTGCCAACCATCTAGAAAGGAATTCTTATTTTCTTTTTCTCTGTGTGTCCTCTGTTGATCTTTAACACACACACCCCAGTACAGCTTGCATGTCCTTAAATTTGATGAGTAAAACAAACCTAACAAAAGCAGGGACATTCATTTATTTTAAAACATACACCCCAGTTTTTAAGCTTTTGCTTATCAAAGCAAGTAAACTCTTTAGGAGTAATAGAAGGGATTGCTGAATGCTTTCATCAGTTCTGCCCTATAAACGTCCCTCCACCAACATTTTCCACCAGTCACGTTTATGTCCTGTCTCAATGGGGGGAGAGTAGCGGGGTTAATAACGTAAATGTGTGTGAAGTCTCACCTAAATATTTGGGCCCGCATATATTTTAGGAGCACTGACATAAGAAGTGGGTAGGAGAAATTTTACGTTTATTATCATATCTTGAATATAAGACACTGATCATGAATCTGATTAAATCAGGTATCAAAATAGGGATCTAAACAGTAGAAATACTTTATAAAAATCTGTTTTTCTCCTCTAACAGCAGGTCACAACTAGTTGTTAAGAAAATCCTGCTGTCTTTTCATGTTTTCCCCAGTGTTTTCATTTGATAGAGAAAACATGTCCAGAGGAAAATAAGCTATTACCACTAAAGGCTGAAGGTTATAATTCCTACATTATGCGTATTGTTATTTTCATAGTTATAAATGTAGAGGCTTCCACCAACAGTTTGTATGTATTAATACAGGAGCCAGGGGATACTTTCATGAGCAACAGGAGCCAAGCCTTTAAAAAGCACAAGTGTCTCTCTGTATTGCTTCATTAAAGGCACAGAGTCTGTCTGACTGCAACAGCAATTTGTTGTATGTACAAATGTGCCTCACCAGGGCTTGCATTGCATCAGGGATCAGTGCCTATTAGCAGTGGCCAAAGCCCACACCACAATGGGGACCCACTGCCAGCCATCAGGCCCCTGCTACAACTACTGGACACTGCCTCCCATGCTTACACTGTCCTGGGCATTAGTGGGAACTGCACTGAGCTATAGACGAGGAAGACCAAATGGATGAAAGCAACAACAAGGAGCAGGCCTTTTGAGGGCACTTCACCAAAGGCTTCCTTTGTAACCTGACCCAATCACATAGAATCAAGGGGTGGAGCCTCTTCTAACATGAGAAGGAATACAGGAGAACCTCCCCCCCTCCCCCTGGCTTTTCTCCTTTTTGCATCACTTTCCAAATTGTTTTCTCTTAGTGGAGCAGAGCTGCTGGGAGGTAGTGATTATATGCCTATCATGTCACAAATAACTACGGCAACCACAGCAAGGAGCTTTCACAGACAGTGAGGCACAGAGGTGGGCTGCCATTGCCTTTCTCTTCAGAGTCTTCCTTGGTGTTCTCCTTTCTAAATACCAACCTTGCTTAGCTTCTAAGATCTTACAAAACTCAGCTTTCCACATCTCAGGTAATGATTAGCACAGCAAAATTGCAACTGTTGTGGTCACCTTGGGGAGCCCATGGAGTTGAGTAGTCATGTAATTTGTTCTCATATGATGTTTAGCTTGAGTCTTGGTGGTGAGAGGAAATTTTTGTCTGAGTGGTCATAGTGGCCCTTGGTAGCCCTGCAGCAGACCATAGTTTTAGCTTCAGTACTGGAGTTTGCTGAAGAAAAGAGGGCGGGGGGAGATTTAGGGTGCAATCACATGAGCTATTTGGCCTGCCATAGCCACCCCTCCCCTCCAAATCAAACAGGCATGTTCACACACACACATCTGGCCTCCATGCCACTCCCACTCCTACCTTGTCCTGTGATGTCTTCCACACGCTTTAAATAGTCTCCAGTACTTCCCAGTAGCAAATTGTTGAAGCACTTGAATGTTGCATTTCTGGGCCATCTGAATGATCAGAATGTGCCATGCATGTACTCTGCATGTGCAGGAGCAGTCTGTAGAACAGCAGGAAGAAAATGTAGGGGAAATTGGTGTTGATAAAACCATAGACTTCCTGTAGAATCCTAGAGCAGCCCCTGGTGAAATGACATCACTTCTGGATTTGCTTTGGAAGGGACACTGCAGTCTCTTAGCAACAGCAATTAACATGTCTCTGCTCCCCACAGAAACTTCTGTTGAGGTACAAGTGCTGTTCTAGTAACTCTAGATGGATTGAAGGGAGTTCTGTAATCTTTTAATGTCAACTGGAGCCACCCATATCCAGGAAATTGGTTCCAATACACCATCAGATCTAGTTTGGCCCTGAGCATTTCGATGATACTTTGATAATAAAATATTTTAAAATTTGGGCATTCAGAGAAAGTTAGATGTTTCTGCATCCGATAAAAATCCATTTGACAAGACTCTTGTGTAGTTCGCTCTAGATTGTCATGGGATTGCTACTCTCCCCCCCCCCCCAAAGTGTTTTACAAGCAGAAATTCCCAACTGCAGGTTTGGTGTAGTGGTTAAGTGTGCGGACTCTTATCTGGGAGAACCGGGTTTGATTCCCCACTCCTCCACTTGCACCTGCTAGCATGGCCTTGGGTCAGCCATAGCTCTGGCAGAGGTTGTCCTTGAAAGGGCAGCTGCTGTGAGAGCCCTCTCCAGCCCCACCCACCACACAGGGTGTCTGTTGTGGGGGAGGAAGGTAAAGGAGACTGTGAACCGCTCTGAGACTCTTCGGAGTGGAGGGCGGGATATAAATCCAATATCTTCTTCTTCTTCCAATATCTTCTTATTATGGAATATGTTCCTCCAGGGAGGAGATTTCCTTGAGTTTCCTCCCATAAAGGCACAGGAATGAATCTTCTCCCCCCTGCTGTGTTCTGAGTCCAGCTGGGACTTTTATAATACCTTCCCCACAGCTGCTGTGTGACTGGGTGAAAAATGAGTTGGGTCCAGGAAACCAGGATTCTACTCATGAAAAAAACATAACGTGTGCTTTGGTTCTTTCATAGAAGCAGTCTTACTTAGGACTTACATTGAGTCACGTTATATAGGCTGGGTTGTTAGTATTGCTAATTCAGTGGAGCATAAGCTCTTAATTGTGTACTTTATTTCTTTCCATTTCCTGAGGACTTGGGTTTACAGCACATTAAACAGCTCCTATGAAGTTGTCATAGAAGTTGTCACTTCCCAGTGACAAGAGATTCTCAGTTCCCCAAACTGCCTATAGCATTTATAAGCAGCCATCACATAATGAGAATTTCCATGCTTTCTCTAGCAATTGCCATGCGCAGGTAGGAAATGGGCAGGGTATAGCTTGCTGCAGAAAAGAGTTTTAGGAATATCCTTGGGGAAATTGTAACCTAAGCTCCACTACCTAATTTTCAACCGGAATTGTCTTACACGGAAAACACCAAAAGTGCAGTCTTCTCATCTGCAGTTGGGTGAGGTAGTGTTCAAATTTTAACTAGTGTAACCACATTCTATGTAGAATAGCTTTAAACTTCCACCAGTTGTGGCTATGAAGCCTCTATCTATAATAGGGCAGCAACTGAGTTTCACCCCTTATGCATTGTAAATACACACACACACATGTTTTCATAGGCTGAATCCAGTGGTCATATCCCACAGGTGCAAGTCTCTTTCACCAGCAGAAGGCCTTGATTTTTACCATATTGCTCTCTGACTACACCCTCCTGAGCTCCCTAAAATGCTGTTCCTGGCATCCCCTGCGGGGTGAAGTGCTGATTCCCATTGGAAGAGGGAATAAGCAAAAAGTTACCTACCTTCTGCTGGGGGAAGGATCTTTGGATTCAGCCTTTGGTTTATAAGTATTGTCAAGAATGCATGATGTCATGGAAGATCCCATTGCTGTAAATAACCAGACACAGTTGTTCATGCACAGTACCCACCTTAATAAGCATGTATTTTCAAGAGGCACTTCAGGACACATTGTCTGTACTGGTCGTAATAGTCTAGTTTAAATTATGGAGTGTCTTAAAGTGCTCAGTGCAACCAAAGCCGACTTCTAAGACCCACTGATGTTAAAGAGGAAAATGTTCTTTAATTTCCCTAATTGAAGCCAGTGGAATTTAACAGTGTGTTATCTTTGGTTGGATTGTAACCACACAATTTTTTTTTTTTTTTTAAAGAGGACTCCTCTCTTTCAGATTCTTTTCATGCACTTTAAGACTGGCCGATTGTAATTCTTTTTGCCCTATGGCTAGCCACAGTATGGCTATTCACTTTCATTTATTTACGCTATTTATAGTCCACCTTTCTCATTTGGATTCAAGGCACATACTGTGGTGAGATCTCCTGTAACTTCTGTTGAAGTTGTGCATGAAGAGGCTGCTCATTAACACAGAAAGTTCCATTCAGCAGCCATCTGCACTGCCCATTGCTCATTTTAAGATTACAGCAGTTATATTCTGCTCAGGATGTAAACTGCTTCGCTCAGAAGAGGGAAAAATTAGAGGGAACATTAATTTTAAGTACCAGACCAAGGCAATAAATAAATCCGTTTTTAAAAATTGGTAGAATTTTAGTGGCAAGTGCAATACTAGTTTTTAAAAGGACACACACACTCAATCTCTAAAAGATTTCCTATGTGCCATAAAAAATTGAAAAATCTGCATTGAGGCCCAAGAAAATGTTGTGTAAAATGCAGCTTTCTGCCGAATGTAAGTTGTGTGTGAGATTCTTCTTCCCTCTTTTTTTAAAGTTGCAGTTTAGTTTTTTTTAAAAAACAACAACCACCCTCTTTCTTTGGAAGCCACTGTAAATAAAATCCCATTTTTACAGGGGAGAAAGAAAGACACTGCTGGGCTAACTACTGGATTAGGATTGCTGAAAAAAGCTGCTGTCCTTTGTAACCTGAAGTGTACTTTTTGAGACTGTATATGCTTTTTTCCTCCTTTTGTTTTCTTAGATAAAAAAAAAAAATCAAAGACACACAAATAAACAAAAAAAGATTTCCGAACACTGCCAGCAACAGCCATGCTGTAACTGTGGCTACTTTCTGTTTTTTTTCCTTCTCTCTGTATAGTATTAAAAGTAAATAAAACTGCCTTTTCACTGCACCTATTCCTGTGTCTTTGTTCTGTTTTTACTCTTCTTCCTTCACTTTTCCAGACGGTCTATAATCTCGAGGAAATTTTGATTCTAAGCATTCTCACTCCACTCACTAAAACATTAAAGAACTAACACAGATTTCATTTTCCTCCAAAATCCTGGCATGCATTTCTGCTGCTCTTTTCACTTCTGGAATCACACTTGGTATTCACGTGCCTAATTAACCTGTCATTTGGACTAGATGCATTCTCTCCCCACCCCCAGTCCCTCCCCATGGAAAAATCTGCATTACATGCAGTGTGGTTCCTCTTGCCACAGTGCTAAGCAGTGAAGAAAAGGAGTGGGCAACTCTAAACAGAAGGGAGTCTAGAGCTCGTAAGCTTTTTAGAGAGACACCTACTTGTAGTATGGTATCACAGCAGACGCCTATTTGAAAAATTGTATCACAGCAGGATGCTCGTGGAAGATCTGGAACCTCCTGCAGCTCCCTGCTCCATATACTCTCCTGCAATGAAATGTGAAACGGTACACAGTGCCATGCCAATAATTTATTGGAGCAAACCTCACTCTGTGAGTAGATTTAAGGACTGCCCTGGAGGGTTGGACCAAAAGTCCATGTAGTCCAGCATTCCTTTTAGAGTTGCCAGTCTTTGGCTGGCAACATCCAGGAGAATGGCAGGGGTAGGGCTTACCAGAATAGTGAACTTCTGATTCCGTGATGTCACTGAAGGCTACATAGCCAGAAGTGACATTACCACATTTCAGGACACTCCAAAACTAAACCATAGAGTTTCAGCTAAATCCTAGAGCGTCATGCAACATGGTGACATCATTTGCACTTACATGGCCAAAGTGATGACCCCATGTTCTTCCCCTTGCTTCCGCATTGAATAACGTGGCGCAATGGGCAAATAGCAACCCTAATTCCCTTTCCAACAGGGTGTCCAGGAAGCTCACATTCAGAGAGTGTTTTCTGCCCAAGCAGTTGCTTGGGGGCAGCACAGTTTGGAGTGTGCCTGTGCCCTCCAGAAGCTCAACCTGGTCCGGACATCCAGCAGCACAGGATGATGTGACAGGAGTTCCCTGACAGATGGGACCAGCCCTGCTCACAAGAAAGACAATAGTTCTCTCTTGTTATTCGTATCCAGCATCCAGTACTCAGATATGTTTCCACTAAACACATACATTCCATAACTAAAAGGCACAAATCAACCTGTCCTCCATGGCTTTCCTTAATCTTTTTTAAAAAGCCATCTAAATTAGTGAACATCTTTTCATCTTGGAGTAATGCATTCCATATGTTAATTACCGTATACATGAGCTTATTCTAGAAAAGCTGTAAAAAGCCCAGTGTATTTCTGTCAAAGCAAAGAAAGTATTTCACTTCACTGAGGAAGATTACTTTAATCAAAACACTGTGGAATAAACCTTATTTGGTAGCAGCTTGAAGCTGCCATCTCTCTGTCATCTTCCTCAAGCTCACGTTATTACTGTTGTTCTTTTTCTGTAGAGAGCAGGTAAATTCCATTTTTATTACCTAGTTTATGCACTGTGAGCCAATTCATTATTTTTACCTATTCCTTACTTTTTGACTCTTTAAGCATGCTCTCTAAAAACCTTGGCAGGCTGGGTTACGCTACAGTGGACACATTCTGCTAGGCACACTTCTTGTCCAAAAGAGAGCCAGTTTGGTGTAGTGGTTAAGTGTGCAGACTTTTATCTGGGAGAACCGGGTTTGATTCCCCACTCCTCCGCTTGCACCTGCTGGAATGGCCTTGGGTCAGCCATAGCTCTGGCAGAGGTTGTCCTTGAAAGGGCAGCTGCTGGGAGAGCCCTCTCCAGCCCCACCCACCTCAGAGGATGTCTGTTGTCGGGGAGGGAGATAAAGGAGATAAAGGATAAAGGAGATTGTGAGCCACTCTGAGACTCTTCGGAGTGGAGGGCGGGATATAAATCCAATATCTTCTTCTTCTTCTTCTTCCAAAAGCCCTTTAATCCATGTCATGCTACAGCATGACCAAACAGCCAAGTGTGGGTATAATGTTTCAGTACTTCACACGTGAGTAAAATCCACCAAATATAGGCCTTAATAGCACAGCTGGGAATTGACTACAAAATGAGAGTTTAGGGTAGTTGGCTTTTATTTCATCATTCCTTTATCCCATTTAGGTTGCGATCCTAAGCACACTATCCTGGAACTAAACCCCATGTGAACATAATGGCACTTGGTTCAGAGCAGACAGGCATAGGATTGTGAGGTTGTTTCCACCTTCCATTATGGAACTCAAGGCAACAGGGGATTCCTAGTAGATTTCCCTTCCAGGCATTGACCAGATCCAGATGTGATTGTTCTTAACTGAACCTGCATCACTTATCTTTGGACCATACTTTTTGGGACCTTTGAATTTTAGATTTTACACTGATGAACATATAAACATATGAAGCTGCCTTATACTGAATCAGACCCTTGGTCCATCAAAGTCAGTATTGTCTTCTCAGACTGGCAGCGGCTCTCCAGGGTCTCAAGCTGAGGTTTTTCACACCTATTTGCCTGAACACTTTTTTGGAGATGCCAGGGATTGAAACTGGGACCTTCTGCTTCCCAAGCAGATGCTCTACCACTGAGCCACCGTCCCTCCCCATTCTTGAAATGTTAGGCCCACATAAGGATGTCCATTAGCACAGAAGTCAAAGGACATGGTGAGGCATGTGGAGGAGCAATTGGGTAAGTATATTTCCCCATTTGACTGCTGTCTTGACTTTTATGGAGATTCACGATCATTTTATTCCTTTTTCCTAATACTATAAGCCAATGAACCTAAATGGTGGTACATAAGGAGTAGAATCAAGGCAGAGCCAAGGAAGAAAGGACTACTTTGGAGTTGGCTAGTTGATTCAACAAATGAGAGGTAGACCAAATTTCAAGCAATGTTTATCTGTTGCTAGAAGTCAAACTAAATGCGATTGTAGCAGCACTTCTTTTCACTCATTACAGTTTTGGCACTCAGACCAAACATGAGATTGCATGACACACAATTCTTCCAATATTTGTGGTTGCCATTTTGTCTGACTATGCCTATAGCAATATGCAGGGGACAGTTTACATTAGAAAATTAGTGTGGGGTTAGTCTTCCCCCACCCAGCCCCAATATCTTAGCCTCAATCAAATCCACTTCTTACTCTACATCTGCTATTAATTTAAAAAATTGCTGAGACTGGAGATGCAGTCATGTTCAGTTCTGAAGCACAGGCACAAACTGGAATGCATAAGATTCAGGACCCATAATCTCCCTTAAATTACCATTCTGCTGATAAGAAGGACCAAGCAGCTAAATCTAGTCATAAACTCTCTGAGGCAGAGCAAATCCTTGCTTCTGCTGACTGACTTGGGTAACATTGTACAGTCAGATGTACAGCCTGATGCAATCATCAAATACAAAGGAGATTAATTGTAGCATAAGTTAAGTGTGAGAAATGGAAGTCAGCTTCTGTGTAAATTATAAGGATGCAGTGGGCTGAAGGGGTCATGTCTCAGGGAGGAAAATACATGCTTAGAACAGTGATCTAGAAGACCACTGGTCTATTTGAAACAGTAGGAATTACTGCTCAAACCCCTGGAAATCCACAGTCAATCACTATACTAGTGAGATGAGGGGGGTGGGGGGAGTCTGACTCTATAAGGCAGCTTCTCTTGTACACATGATTCTGTCTAAGCAGTGTTTGTTTAGTAGGAAAGACTAAGTATTCTTTCAGGCTACACATCCTTTGACCCTGTCAAAAAGCAACATTTGATAAGATTTATAGTAAGTAGTTTTGCAGTTCAGAGTGCTAGACCTTTAAAAGTGATTGGCAGATGGCTTACAGCAGGCCAAGTCAACTTACAGTCCACCAAGCCAATCACAGAACACAACTTAACAGGTGTTTCAGCCCCCTCTTATCTTTTGCAGTTCCAGATAGGAGGCAGAGAGGCACATCAAGTCACTGAAGGGCTATCATGGATGACTAGTTGGCTGCAATGAGCCTCATGGGTCACAAGTTGTACAGACAGGACTTATAAAGGACAAAGGCAGCAGTTTTAAGTCAAAGAAGGTCCCCTTCTTAACATTTTCCCCTTAATTCAAAATAATAAATGAAACCAATTGTCTTTAAAATGATGTCAGTCAGTTCTAGAGCTTACACACACACACACAATTCACTGCTCAAAATAATACATCATCCATATTTGCAAGTTCTACAATCAGTGTTTATTTTTGTTTTACTCTGGATTTAGAATCTACCCGATTCAGTGCAAGATAATCTGTGTTGGCTACACATTTCAAAGCTCACCCTGGAATAAGGAGAAGCTGATCATGGCTAAGATACAGGCAGGCAGATTAGACTGATTTTCAGATCAGGGGGCTGGTCCTATACTTACCAATAAGTTCTGCATCTTGCAATGGCTGTTAGATGAACAGAGTTGCTATCTGTATGCAGTTGATTGCTAGATGACATTGTGTGGCCTTTCTGCAGAAGAAATCTAAAGGTAAGATGGACAACAAACATATTTGTTTGTTTGTTTGTTTGTGTCTATGTGTTTGGTTTATATTCCGCCCTCCCCGCCAAAGCAAGCTTACATATTCATAACGCATCACATAAAAACCAGTTCAATATGTTCCTAGTACATTAAAACATCAATATGTTCCTAGTACAGTAAAACATATAAAAAGCATAAAACAGTTTCAAGTGCTAATCTTAAAATGATAGTATATTTAATTTAATGATAGTGGATAGCTGCCTGCCTATTTCTGTGTCTAATTTTGCCATCAGCTGTTACTACCAGATGTTCCTTAAAGAAAACAGATCTTAGGGTTTGAGGTAGTTGTACTTTGAGGTGGTCCGGATAATTCAATTTCTGTTGCAGTCTTCAATCTTAGCTAGTAAATGCTTGGCAGAAGAGCACCATCTTGCAGGCCCTGCAGATACTAGGTACTAGGTACCATGTCAGAAATAAATAACTCAACCAAACTCACTAGAATTACACAACACTTTGCCGGGACTTGGGAAGTTCTGAGTGGGCTGCATGTTCAGTCACTCCACCATACAAAGAAAACGCCCTGATTCAAAAGTTAGCATATCAGGAAAGGGGGGTTGGGTTTGCCTTCTTCCTGATTCTGCTTTTGTATGAAAAAGGAGCTGGATTTTTTACATGGAGAATTTCAGTATGTGATTCCACTCCATCCAAGGGAAGCATATGAAGAGACCAGCATACAATTGGTTCACACAGGCCTCAGATTCAGCAGGAGCTCACAGGAGCGCAGCTCCTGAACCTTTCTGAGAGTTCCACCTCCTCCTTCCCACCTTGTCCACTGAATAGTAGGTGCAGCTGCATAACAATCCCTGGATGAGCTCCACCACCTATTTTTCTACAAAACGACCCCAGGGTTCACATATATTATAATTTCCTTATTTATTGAGTGTATTTTTATCCTGCCCTTCCTTCAAGAAGCTTAGGGCAACATACGTGGCTCCCTGTGCCTCCATTTTATTCTGTGAGGTAGGTTAGGCTGAGAGAGAGTGACTGGCCCAAGTTCATCCAGAAAGCTTTCATGGCAGAGTGGGGATCTGAACTTGTGTCTTCCAGATATAGATCTGACAATCAAGGCCACACCAGGTCCTGGTGTGTGAGAAGTTAGATAGCCCTTATAACTGGTAAATTTGTTAGATTAAAAAGTAGATTGGCACATCCTACAGCTAGACCAGGGGTGGGGAACAGTGGCTCTCCAGATGTTTTTGCCTACAACTCCCATCAGCCCCATAGCCAATGGCTGCGGCTGATGGAAGTTGTAAGTAAAAAACATCTGGAGAGCCACTGTTCCCCACCCCTGAGCTAGACTAACAATTTACAACCTTTTTGTTTTGTTGGGGAGGGGGGGGTTAGGCTTCCCAATCCCCCACCCCAGGTGGGGGACCCCCCAATTTGGAGCCTCCTCCCCAGCTCGCCAAAAATCCAGAAGCGAGGGAGAAATGGCAGCCCTTCCCAACCAGCCCCGATCGCAGCAGCTTCTCCTCGCCCCTTCCCTTCCCACCCAGCCCCATTGCAGAAGCTTCTCCTCGCCCCTTCCCTTCCCTTCCCACCCAACCCCGATCGCAGCAGCTTCTCCTCGCCCCTTTCCTTCCTACCCAGCCTCGATGGCAGCAGCTTCTCCTCGCCCTTTCCCTTCCCTTCCCACCCAGCCCCAATGGCAGCAGCTTCTCCTTGCCCTTTCCCTTCTCACCCAGCCCCATCGCCACAGCTTCTCCTTGCCCCTTCCCTTCCCCTCCCACCCAGCCCCATCACAGCAACTTCTCCTCGCCCCTTCCCTTCCCACCCAACCCCGATCGCAGCAGCTTCTTGCCCTTTCCTTTCCCACCCAGCCCCATCGCCGCAGCTTCTCCTCACCCCTTCCCTTCCCCTCCCACCCAGCCCCATCACAGCAGCTTCTCTTTGCCCCTTCCTCTTAGGCTTCCCAATCCCCAGGACCCAGCGAGGGATTTCCGGGTTTTACAGGCTTTCCCCAGCCAGCTGGCCGGCTAGATCTTGGGCAGGACCTGCAAACAGGTACAGTTTTAAAATGCGTGCGTGCCTTTAAATTGGAGCAGGAAGTACTTAATGGGGAAGGGTTAGCAACAGCAGACCTCCTGAGAGTGCAGCCCCTTCTAATGAAGGATAGGGGCACCCCTGTTTGTTTAGCTTTCTTTTTGGACAAGTGAGTGTGTGTGTAAAAGAGCAGCATAGCCCCTGTACTTTCGAGACATGGTTGTGGAGGCACCAGAGACTCCTGCTTTGTTCTACTGCTTCAGACCAACACGGCTGGCCACTTGCACCAGAGACAGTTAAGTGTGTGTGAGTGAGAGAGAGAAAACGGGGGAGGGGAGGGAACTCTATTATTCCCTATGGAGACTTATTCTCATTGGAAATAATAGAAAATTGATCCGTGGGTATAGGGTTCCCAAATCCCCCGCTAGGCCTGGAGACTCCAGATTTGGAGCCTCCTCCCCCCGCTGGCCATAAAAGGGAAAGCGGGGGGAGGGGAGGGAGGAGAACGGCAGCCAGAGCTCTTCCGTTTTCTCAGGCTGCTTCCCATCCCCAGTCAGCTGGCCGGTGAAGGGAGGGGAGCCCAGCCACGCCCCCAAAAAACCATGTGCCTTTGCACCTCCGGAGGTGAGTGAGTTCTGTCCCCTGCATCAGATTTCCCAGAAACGGGGGGTGGGGGTGGAGAGGGAAACGTCTTCTCATAGGGTATAATGGGGAATTGATCTGGCGGTTTCGGGGGCTCTGGGGGAGCTGTTTTTTGAGGTAGAGGCACCAAATTTTCAATATAGTATCTAGTGCCTCTCCCCAAAGTATCCCCCAAATTTCAAAACGATTGGACCAGGGGGTCCAATTCTATGAGCCCCAAAAGAAGGTGCCCTTATCCTTCATTATTTCCTATGGAAGGAAGACATTTAAAAAGGTGTGCTGTCCCTTTAAATGTGATGGCCAGAACTCCCTTGAAGTTCAGTTATGCTTGTCACACTCTTGTTCCTGGCTCCGCCCCAATGTCTCCTGGTCCACCCCCAAAGTCTCCTGGCTCCACCCCCAAAGTCCCCAGATATTTCTTGAATTGGACTTGGCAACCCTACGTGGGTATCTGGGGCTCGGGTGGGGGGGCTGTTTTTTGAGATTGAGGCACCAGATTTGCAGCATAGCATCCAGTACCTCTCCCCAAAATACCCCCAAGTTTCAAAAAGATTGGACCAGGTGGCCCAATTCTATGAGCCCCAAAAGAAGGTGCCCCTGTCCTTCATTATTTCCTATGGAAGGAAGACATTTAAAAAGGTGTGCTGTCCCTTTAAATGTGATGGCCAGAACTCCCTTGAAGTTCAATTATGCTTGTCACACCCTTGCTCCTGGCTCTGCCCCAATGTCTCCTGGCTCCACCCCCAAAGTCCCCAGATATTTCTTGAATTGGACTTGGCAACCCTAGGGGGTTTCCATCAAGTCACAGCTCACTTATGGCTACCCCAAAGGGTTTTCCAAGACAAGAGACATTCAGAGGTGATTTGCCATGGCCTGTCTCTGCATAGCAATTGTGGGCTTCCTTGGTGGTTTCTATACAAATACTAACCTGGACCAACCCTGCTTAAGCTTCCAAGATCTGAAGAAACCTGGGTAGCATGGGCTATCCAGGCTAAGGCAATACATATGTGCATTCCATTCCATGTTTTACAATTAAGATAAGATTATTTCTTTAAAATGGGCATCAAAGTGAGGCTTGCAGCCTCTTCTCATCTCCAGTTACTGAATTTCCAGTGGCTAGAGTATATACCAGCATTCAATCTGTAGATATGTTCACTCATGGCCATGTGCACAGTAAAAAGAGAGCTAGAAAGTCATTCTTAGCTAATGTGGAGAGCTCACATCTACATATGCCATCAATAACATTGAAAAACATAAAAATAGAAGTGGACGCAACCATGTGCTACAAAAACAATGATCTTGTTTATTCCAAAGGTGCTTATTTCCAAAGGGATAAGCCTGAGTCAGCAAACCTTATTTGCATGATCAGTGAACTGTAGCCTGTGCTGATCTTGTAGTCTCTTTCTCAGATCCCAGTGTGGATTTTTTTCCTCTTCATGTTACAACAAAACAGGACTGCACTTACCTGTAAGTGTTGTTCATCAAGTGCTCTTCTGTGCAGGCTGGCATGCGCACACGCTGTCCCAGTGTGGAACTGCAAAGAAGCCACAACAATGAATCTAAATTACAAATCTCATAACAGAATCATCTACCAGTCATCAGTACCATTAATACAGAGACTCTTTGTAGCTATTACATAGTTCCAAGGAGGCAGGTCTATAATACATTTATATACCACAACATTTGCTCTCTAACTCTCTCCTAAGGTTTAATCAGATTCTAATATGTAAGAAAGAGCTGCCAAGCCTTAATACGTTTTTCTTGCCTCTCTCAGTTCCCTTCCCACATCTGCTTGAATGCAGTTCTCTTGCTCAGTGACATAAACCATACTTCACAAATCCAAAGTCTTTTGCTCAGCAGTGGTTCCCATTTTCAGGTCTTTACCATAAATTGAAACTTCATGACCATGAATTGAGGACCAAGGTGGTGTAGTGATGAGAGACCCACAGGGCTTTTTTTGTATCAGGAACTCCTTTATATATTAGGCCACATGCCCCTGATGTAACCAATCCTTCAGGAACTTACAGAGCTCTTTTTACAGGGCCTACTGTAAGCTTTTGGAGGATTGTTTACATCAGGGGTGTGTGGCCTAATATGCAAAGGCATTCCTGATACCAAAAAAAAGCCCTAGAGAGCCAGACATAGGAGCCCAGTGACCCAGGTTCAAGCCCCATCTAATATGGATGCTTGTGGGGTGATCTTAGGCCAGTCTCTTTCTCTCAGCCTAACCCACCTCACAGCATTGTTGAGGATAAAATGAAGGTCAGGAGAATTTATACAGAGGTGTTTTTTTATTGTGGCAGGAACTCCTTTGCATATTAGGCCACATCCCTCTTAGGTAACCAATCATTCAAGATCTTACAGGGCTCTTATTACAGAGCCTACTGTAAACTCTTGGAGGATTGGCTACATCAGGGATGCGTGGTCTAATATGCAAAGGAATTCATGCTTAGGGTTGGCAGGTCCAATTCAAGAAATATCTGGGGACTTTGGGAGTAAAGCCAGGAGACTTTAGGGGTAGAGCCGAGAGCAAGGCTGTGACTCAGTAACTCCAAAGGGAGTTCTGGCCATCAAATTTAAAGGGACTACACACCTTTTAAATGCCTTCCCTCCATTGGAAATAATGAAAGATAGGGGCACCTTCTTTGGGGGCTCATAGAATTGAACCCCCTAGTCCAATCTTTTTGAAATCTGGAAGGTATTTTGATGACAGACATTGGATGCTATGCTGCAAATATGGTGCCTATATCTCAAAAACAGCTCTCTGGAGCTCCAGATACCCGAGGATTAATTATCCATTCTCCCCTATGGCAGGGGTGGCCAACGGTAGCTCTCCAGATGTTTTTTTTGTCAATGACTGGGGCTGATGGGAGTTGTAGGCAAAAAAAACCATCTGGAGAGCTACCATTGGCCACCCCTGCCCTATGGGAATTGGTCTCCATAGGGAATAATGGAGTGCCCAACAGACATTTCCCTCCCCCCTTTCCTGCTTTCTGATGACCCTAAGCGGGGGGAGGGTCTCCAAACCGGAGGATCCCTTGCCCCCACCAGGAGGGTGCCACCCTATTCCTGCTACAAAGAAAGCCCTAATGGTATGAATATCTAAATAAATAAAACTTCCTACACACACACACATTCTCTCTTGAGAAAACAACCATAGTAGCATTTCAGAGATCACTTATTCCTGGAAGGTGCTGCAGGATTTAATCTGTGCCACTCAGGTCCTGGTAGTCTTTCTCGGTAACTCCAAAACTATGGACCATTCATCAAAAGAATGGAATTCTGTGGATCTGGGGAAGCCAATGATGTATAGAACATAGGGTTGCCAAGTCCAATTCAAGAAATATCTGGGGACTTTGGGGGTGGAGCCAGGAGACTTTGGGGGTGGAGCCAGGAGACATTAGGGGTGGAGCCAAGATCAAGGCTGTGACAAGCATAATTGAACTCCAAAGGGAGTTCTGGCCATCACATTTAAAGGGACGGCACACCTTTTCAATGCCTTCCTTCCATAGGAAATAATGAAGGATAGGGGCACCTTCTTTTGGGGCTCATAGAATTGGACCCCCTGGTCCAATCCTTTTGAAACTTGGGGAGTATTTTGAGGAGAGGGACTAGATGCTATACTGAAATTTTGGTGCCTGGTCCAATCCTTTTGAAACTTGGGGAGTATTTTGAGGAGAGGGACTAGATGCTATACTGAAATTTTGGTGCCTCTGCCCAAAAGAACAGCCCCCCCCCCCCCCGAGCTCCAGATACCCGCGGATCAATTCTCCATGATTTTCTATGGGAATAAATCTCCATAGGGAATAACAGAGTTCCCAGCAGACATTTCCCTCCCCTCCCCCCGCTTTCTGATGACCCTGAAGCGGGGGGAGGGCCTCCAAACCGGGGGATCCCCTGCCCCCACCTGGGGATTGGCAACCCTAATAGAACATTGCATGATAAGCCATGTTCCTGCAGTCTGAGAGTCTTCTTGGTGAAGGGAACTTTCAAGGCACTATAGTGTGCCTCAATCTGGATGTGCCTCTGCTTGCTATGGAGACTGAAAGGTGAGTCAAGAGTGTCTTGCTCTCCTTTTTAATCTTCAGTTAGTGAATGAGATTTTAAAATATACTATATTGTAGGATGAGCCAAGCCAATGTCAGGTTAAATTGCCAAGGAAATACACCTTCAGTGAAACAAGCTAAGCCCATTGTGTGTGATATATAGGAGAGAGGTGGGTAGGCATATGGATGAAAAGAAGTGAAGCTGGAAACAGGAGTGATAACATCAGAGGTGCTCTGTTAGATCAGACCAGTGTGGTATCCTGTTCCACATAGAGGTTGTCTACCAGTTGCCCTGGAAACCTAATGAACCAGGTGTTGAGGCCAAGGCTGTGCCTGATTAAACTTACCTCCTAGCATTGGCCTTCAGAGGATTGCTGCCTCTGAATTAGAGTTGCCAAGTCCCCCCCCCCCACAGACTGCCAGTGGGGGATGGGGGGGTAGGGTTGCCAGATCCAGGTTGGAAAACTTCTGAAAATTTGAGGATGGAGCCTGGGGGAGACAGAGACCTTAGGAGGGTATATTGCCATAGACTCCACCCTCAAAAGCATCCACATTCTCCAGAAGACTTGATAAGGAGTCTGGAGATGAGCTGTCCCACCTGGAATCTGGCATCCCTATGCTGAATGTGGAGATTCCTTTTAGTCCCACTGAGTACTAGCCATTGCTGGACCTATCCTCCATGAATCTGTCTAATCAACTTCTGGATTCACCTAACTGATAGGTATTTGATGAGAGGCTCTGCTAGAAGATATAGCTGTCCATGAAAAAGAAATTGCAAAGAAATCCATTGTTTTTACAATGAAGGGGAGAGTGCTGGATTTAGGTACTGATTCAAAGATGGCACAGCTGAACAGGGATTCATCAAAATGAATTTAGAATATTGTGAAAAACAAACAAACAGATTTTTACTGAAGCTAATTATAATGTCATTCCTTATTCTGAAGAAGGGATGATCACATTGCTTGGCACTCTGATTGCATCTATCACTTTTTGAAATGTTACCTGTCACAATGAATCATAGCTCTATGTTTTGTTGGAGGAAAAATTGATCCTTTATATTTATAGACCCCGGGCTACCCAGAATTTGAGAGTAATTGGTTCTACACTATTAGCCATTTTGAAGTGCTATAGCTTAATTTTTTAAAAGACTTGCACTCTCGCCTTTTCAATCTGAGTTAATCTAGTGTCAAAATTGCCTTCGAGAGGAGCCACGCAGCATTTCAAAATGGCTCTCTGGTGTGTCAGGCAGCGTGAATGGAATTTCAAATATATTAGACCCCTCTTGAAGCACTTGTTTATCAGAACTGGTCCTCAGGGTAAATAAGTATTAATATACACACAGATATACAAATAACATATACGGTTGAAAGGGAGAAATACAGAATGCCTACCAAGCAGATTCATTGCTTCTGTCTCAAGGGTATTATTTTAGCTGGAAAAATGGCACGGCTGTTTTCTGGGGCAATCACATGTAGTAAAAACTTCCAAAATGCTGTTGGCTGAACACCCACTGGCTGTGGATAGTTTAGGTCCACCTCTACAATTTTAAACATGCATACACACACATATGGGAGGTGGGACTGCCTATTGTCATGAGGATTTCTAATCCAGTTTTAAAAGGTTGTTTGTCTGCTTACTGTTGGGGATGGAGTATTCCACCCTATCCTATAAGGGATGTGGCTCAGTGATAGAGCGTCTGCTTGGTAAGCAGAAGGTTCCAGGTTCAGTCCCCAGTATTTCCAACTATAAAAGTCCAAGCAAATAGGCATGAAAACCCTCAGCTTGTGAGACCCTGGAGAGCCGCTGCCAGTCTGAGTAGACAATACTGACTTTGATGGACCAAGGGTCAGATTCAGTAGACGGCAGCTTCATATGTTCATCCTCTGAGAGTACAGTTGCCAACTCAAAGTTAGGAGATTCCTGAACATTTACAGGCAGAGCCTAAGAAGGGAGCTCAGCAGGGTTGCGATGTCATAGATTTCATCCTGAGATGCGGCTATGTATACTTTTCCCCAGGGTAGCTGATCTGTGTTGGCTGGAGATCAATTGTAGGTCAATCCAGTTCTGAGAGAACTCCAGGTCCTGGAAAATAGCAAACCCTATCTAAGAGCATGAGGAGGTTGTGAATCTCTGTGAATGGAAATTGATAAATAGCTACAAGGGTACCTGATTCAGATTTAAACCTTCCAGTCCTACTGCATGTCACTAACTGCAGTTTATTTTTTGAAATGGGGGGGGGGTGTCTTGAGGAGAGGCACCAGATGCTATGTTGAAAATTTGCTGCCTCTACCTCAAAAAACAGCTCATCCAGAGCCCCAGATACCCATGGATCAATTCTCCATTTTACCCTTTGGGAATCAGTCTCCATAGGGTATAATGGAGTGCCCAGCAAACATTTCTGTCCCCTCCCCAGCCCACTTTCTGATAACTCTGAAGCAGGGGGAATCTTTGCAAATTGTTTATTGCCCATTTGGGCTTATCAGTCCCAGAAGTACGCATGCGCCTGATGAAGTGGTTGGAAACAGATACTTACCGGTGTTGCGCTGGTACGTCCGAGGCGGGACTTTGGGACTTCGCATGGATTCATTTTGGAACAATGTTTGTCCTTCTACCTGAACAAGGACTATCTCATTCAGTATTTATTGACCCTTATTGAACATTGGAAGCAACAGCTACATATACATTACTTATATTTGAAGTTTTTCTAGGAGTCAGCATATGTAATAAATTTCAGCTTTGTTGATAAGTGCTAAAATATTGCACAGCCTTTTTTGATGGTTGTTTGCCTTTGGGCTTGCTTTGGTGGTCCCAGCTTGGGATTGGCAACCCTGCATGGCATCATGGTCAGAGTGTCAGACTAGGGCCTGGCACAACCAGCTTTGAATACCTGATCTACCACGGAAATTCACCAGCCCAGCCGGCTTTGGGCCCATCACCATCTCTCAGTCTAGCCTCCTCTGTCAAGGTTGTTGTGAGGATAAAGGGGAGGAGGAAAGGTCATAAGCACCCCCATCACAATGAAAGGAATTTCCCTTGTCCTGCCACCCACCTGGTCTCTTATAAGGCTACTCAAAGGGGGGAGGGGAATAGTTCTGTGCTGGAGTTCCTGCTGTGACAGAGAGTGACATGTGACAGCTCAGAAATACAAGGCAAGCATTTTAATGCCCTCACTTGATGACTTGGAGAGGTTGGCTTTCAAAGGACAGTCAGTACCATTAACAGAGGATTTTTCCCTCCCGCAGGGCATTTTTCAAGGCAGAGAAATATTTCCAGAGGGTTTCCCTGGCAACTTCCCTCTCTCTTTTCTTTCACTATGGTGGCAACTCCTTCAGAAAAGAATAAGCAATGTGAGAGTGCAAATTATCTCAATTGCTGTTGTCAAAAGCTCTTGCAGAAGTATCAGCCGCAATCAATATTCTTGTCTGATACAGCCGAGAATTGTCATCATATAGCCATATAGGGTGGTATCTCTTTTTGTCAATATTTCATTGTGTACTTGGAAATGTTTTGATGTTGCAATATCATTCAGAATCTGGTTAGGCTAAAAAAAAATCACAAAAAGCATTTCTGTAGCATTTCAGAGTGCTCAAAATGTTCCACATGCATTAGCTCAGGAATCCTAACACCAACCCTGTATGCCAGATCAGGATTACATCTCTATATTGCTGATAGGATAAACCACTGGCTCTCCACTTCCCAAGGCCCACAAGTGACTTCATGGCAGAGATGAGATGTGAATTGGGGGCTCCCTTTACCACACAATGTCTCCTAGACAATGCTAAGCAGGGCTGGCCCTGCCACTAGGCAAACTAGGTGATGTCCTAGGGTGTTAGCCTTCTGGGAGCAGTGAATTGGGCACTCCATGTGACTCAGTGACATTATCAGAGCTGGGGGGGGGGGGTAGAAGTTAGCCTTGCCTAGGGTGCCAGACAGTCTAGGGCCAACCCTGATGCTGAGCATAATTGTTCCCTCAATCTGGCTAGTTCACATTACTTATTATGCTACCTGAGGCCCATTTTTACAGTCATGCACAAAGACTATTGCATTATCTGCTTCTGTATTCTGGGAAGCTACTACCAAAAAATTCCAGTTGTGTGTACAAACCAGTTTCCACCTTTGTGTTCTGTTTGTTGACCCTCCAGAGCAACTGGTTGGCTTCTGTATGAAACAGAATGTGGGATGAGATGGACCATCCATCAGCAGGGAAGGTCCAAGGATTTCAGATCAGACAACCTTAGCCAAGGGTGACCAAGCTGCCCGCCTCACCACATTGCAGGAAAATGGCTCCTACAGGGGAGGAGCAGAGGGAAGGAGGAGGAGAAGGGCCAGGCCAGGTTCCAGACTGAGCCTGTCCACTCACTGCCCCCATTCCCCAACTTGGGGAAGGAAGGGGGGGACAGATTCCCTCTGATATGGTAAATCATATGATATACTGCTTTGTCTCAAAGCAGCAAAGTGTGCTATGGCTAATGACAAAAAAGAAGACTTATTTGCTCTGAGTGTGTGCTATCAAAGTTACACAGTTGCACAGAGCCTCTTGTAAATTACAAAGTAACAAGAAATCTTTATTTAGGAACAATATTCCATCTGAGCTGTGGAGTCTTGTGAGCAGAAATTCTACTTTGTGAACTATTTGGCATGAAAGTTGTGAGCTACTGCATAAATTAGTTTGCTCTGGGACCATTTTTCCTGAGCTAAGACAAAAATGTGTGAGCCAGAGGCTAAACAGCTGTGAGCTAGCTCACATCAACTCAGCTTAGAGGAAACACTGCTTCTAAGATAGTAAAGATAGGTATACGATCTAACTACTCTAGCTATGGAGGAAGAGGAGGAGACTGGATTTATACCTTGCTTTTCACTTGGAGTCTCAGAGTGGTTTATAATCTCCTTCCCTTCCTCTGTCCACAGCAGACACCCTGTGAGGTAGGTATGGCTGAGAGAGCTCTGAGAGAACTTCTCTTGAGAGAACAGCTTTGAGAGAACTGTGACTGACCCAAGGTCACCCAGCTGGCTGCATGTGGAGTCTGGGGAATCAAACCCAGTTCTCCAGATTAGAATCCACCGCTCTTAACCATGATACCAAACTGGACAGACAGAGCATCCTTGCATCAATGGTGCAAAAAGTCTCAGGGGGGGGGGGGATTGTTCAAAAACTGCTCCAGATCCTCTGGTCTCAGGCAAAAGTATAAAGGAGATTCTGGAAATGATTAAGGAGAAAGTAGAATCAGTCTCTGTTTCGCTTCCTAAAAACTTATTATGCCATCCTGATTCTAATCTCTCTTTAATGGGCTCTGTTTGGCAAAGAAAGGTTTCTTATTACTTTGAAACTTACAAGAGGCCCTGTATAACTCTGTAACTTTGATAGCACACACTCAGAACAAAGAAATCTTCAGCTGTGTTTATTAACCTTTGCACATGCGGCTGCTTTGAAACAGACTCCTGGCTTACCAAACCAGAGAATCTAACACCCTGGTGGCCACCCACTGGAGCCAGGAAAGGGGTGTCTTTTGAGGCAGACCTTAATGCCATGGCCAGGCAACCATGCTGGTTGGCACCCTTCTACCTCTGGCACCCTAGGCAACTTCCTAGGGCTGCCTGGTAGATTGTCCAGCCTTGTCCAGCAGGACTCTTCTTAATAAGGCAATGGATAATAGGATGACCCCTTTATCCTCTCTGTTTATTCATACCAGGATTTGTGCATGTTTTCCTCTGGAAATCCACAAAAGTTATTAGGGGAACATGTACTGTGCATGTCAATCATACCTCTGTCTTCCTTTGGTTGGCAAGAATGGTGGAAAGCAAAAGCTGGCATTTCTCCCTCAATATACAGTTGGTCACCATGCTGCTTGGGTGTTTTGCCTCATAGATCTGGATCTCCCTGGACTCAAGACTATTTCTTTAAAAAATTAAAGCTGAGAATATGGGCCAGTTAGTGGTTCTCATGGACACCAAATGGCATCCTCAGAATCTGAACAACCAGGACATGTGTAACCTTACCATTTACCCACTATCTCCCTCCTGCATCACTGTAATGTGTCCAAGTCAGCCCTATACAATTTATGTTCCACATAGCTCACCAGCAACACAGCCAACAGAACCAGTGGAAGTAAGGAAACCTTGGGAGCACATAGGGATAGTGCACAAATAAAAAATGTAGGTTAAGATGTTGTCCTCAGTGGCTTTCTTCCCCTTGTTTTGCACTTAGTTCTGGGCTGGGTTATTCTTTGTCAGTGTATTCTGATAGAATCATGGAGTTGAAAGGGACCTCCAGAGTAATCCAGTTCAACCCCCTGCACAAAGCAGGAACTTCACAAATCCTGCACACACATACATCTCCAGTGACCCCCTGCTTCATGCCCAATAGATGGCAAAAACCTCCAGGCCCCCTTGTCAAACTGGTCTGGAGAAAAATTGCTGACTGACTCCAAAGTGGCAATCAGCATTTCCCTGGGCGCGTACTGGTTAATCATAGGCAGTTGTTTTGTAGGAAAATAGGTGGTGCAGCTCAACCAGAGATTGTTATGCAGCTGCACCTACTCTTCAATGGACAAGAAGGTGGAACTCTCAGAAACGTTCAGGAGCCGCACTCCTGTGAGCTCCTGCTGAATCTGAGGCCTCTGTTACAATTTATATTCAGGCTGCATTTTCTGATAATCAGCACATCAGGTTCAAATCAGGGAGCACAATTTTTTAGGGTGGGTGTTTTGTTTTCACTTGTTTTTACTGATAGTGGAATTAAAAGTGAATTTGGCCCCATTGCTATTTTGACCTGATTACCAACATTTTCAGGAGTAGCATTTATTTTGGGGCAAATCATGCTCCACCTTTAACAAGCATGTTTGGCGCAATTTGATTTTTTTTAATGCATTACAAGCAGCATTTTTAGTGGATCGGCACAGTGTGGGCCCAGATGGTCTCTTAATTATCCTTTTAAAATAGAGTTTGCCTCTGAGTACAATGATAAGTCTGTTTCCACATTGTTGTATAGGCTCACCGTTCAGGCAGAACACAGGTAACAGGTTTAAAGAAGAAACTCTTGAAGACAGAAGCATAAACACATATAATGCTAATGTTTTCACCCATGAAGTGGTGAATATCACATGGAAAGAGTGTCAGGATTACACCTGCAGTTATCTGAACCCTGAACCAGTTCTGGGTTGGGAAATACCTGCAGGTTTGAGGGTGGGTCCTGGGGAGGGTGGGGGTTTGGGGGAGGGGAGGAACCTCAGTAGTGCTATAGAGTCCACATTCCAAAGCAGCCATTTTCTCCAGGGGAATTGATCTCTGTAACCTGAAGACCAGCTGCAGAGATCTCCAGCCACCTCCTGGAGACTGGTAATGCTACTGAGAATGGAGTCTACGACCGTTTTTGCACACAGCTTACCACGCAGTCACGTTTCTGTTCTCTCTGCAGCATCTGTCGGATTTCCTATTATCTGCGCCGGAGCTACAGGAAGTGCTGCAGCTTTTGCGTAGCAAACGTAAACTGGGTTTTAGCGGTTTACGTTTGCTACGCAAAAGCCGCGGTGCTTCCTGTAACTTCGGGGCAGATAATGGGAAATCCGATGGACGCTGCGGAGAGAACAGGAATGTGACCCCGTGGTAAGCTGTATGCGAAAATGGTCACAATGTGTACAACTATATTAATGTAGGCACTGTCCATGCAGCCAAGAGATCCTGCAAACTGCAAGGTCCCCAATGCATGATGGCAGGCTACAGATACATGCCTCCTGCATCCATAGGCACCATTTGGTTTAGGATGAAGTCATGACAGTCCCCTTCCTGCATTCATTTCTACCTGTGTAAATGAAGACTCTTGAGAGTCCCTTGGACTGCAAGAAGATCAAATAAGTCAGTTCTAAGAGAAATCAACCCAGACTGTTCACTGGATGGTCAGATGCTGAAGCTGAAGCTCAAATACTTTGGCCACCAAATGAGAAGTGAGCACTCTCTGGAGAAGATCCTGATGCTAGGAAAGACATAAGGCAAAAAGAAGGGGACAGCAAAAGATGATATGGCTGGACAGTATTACCGATGTAACGAACATGAATTTGAGCAGACTTCGGAAGATGGTGGAAGACAGGAGGGCCTGGCATGACTTTGTCCATGGGGTTGCAAAGAGTTGGACTCGACTGTGCGACTGAACAACAACAAATGAAGACAATTTGGTGTAGTGGTTGGTGGACCCTAACCTGGAAAACCAGGTTTGATTCTCCACTCCTTCACATGCAGGTAGCTGGGTGACCTTGGGTCAGTCACCATTCTCGCAGAGCTCTCTCAGTCCCACCTAGCTCATAGGGTGTTTGTTATGGGGAAAGGAAGGGAAGGATATTGTAAGTCACTCTGAGACTCCAAATGAAGGGGGGGGGTATAAATCCCAATCTTATTCTTCTTCTGAACAAGAGTTCTTTTATCTCACTGTTACCTCCTGGTCAAACATCTTTTAGATCTGGTTGAAACAACACAAACACATGTTTTCCAGAGGAAAGCGCTGAAAGGCATATTTATGTACTTAAAACGAGGGAACTCTGGACGCAGTTCCATGAGACATATTAGCCTGAGAGCATGTGAGGCTGGCCCACGATCACCTAGCAAGCTTCTATGATGGTGTGGAGATTCAAACCTGTGTCTCCCAGATCCTCATGTAACCACTGGATCACACTATGTGATGCCTTTTTCAAACCACCTATAGCCCTCTATTATTATTCTGGCTCAATGGGGTGTCATTGTGCTTTACATTCTTTTTAATCTTGCAGTGCCATTCTAAGCATATTAATCTGTTTAGTATTACACTGTTTGAATTGTTAAGGGAAAATATTTACACCCTGCCTTTTCCTTGTGGTTTAAGGCCTTGTGCAAATCCAGCACTGCAATCCTAAACACAGTTACACCCATTTAAGTCTATTGAAATTAATCAATTAGATCCAGTGCTTACTTCCAAAATGCTAGAAGAACTATCTTATCTATTTGATCTAGAAGGCGCGCACACACCTATTCCTTTTGTGTGGGAACACAGTGCTGAAGAAAATGCAATCCACATCTGCTCTTCTAATTGAAAATTATTAACCTTGTCTTTGCCTGGCTTAACACACTCACAATTTGTGTGGCATAACTGACCCCCACCCACCCAGGTTATAAAGGGTTTTATAAAACATTCTCCCCAAATCTGTGCTGCATCATCCTACAGAAAAGCAGTCATTTCGTTTTTCATTGTTATGCTTTATTAAAATGGCATTGGGAGCCACTTCAGCTTGAAAGTGAATGAGACAATGAAACACGTGTCCAAAATAATGGGAGGTCCTGAATGATCCACAGATGTTAAACTCTTATTTGGGAAGGCAATAAGTAGTTTACAGGGCTTTTAAAATAGAAAATTTTAAAACGCCCTGGTAGTTTATGATACAGCAGTTGAGATAAGAGAGAGTTTACCATCCAGCACTAATTCATGCTTCCAGCAGATTTTGAGCAGAATGAAGCAATGCCTGAGTGGGTCATGGCAGGTGGTCTTGGGGATCCCACAGGGATTAGCAGTGGAGGTCAAAACAGATCCTTTGTTGCATCGCAGAGCTACACCATTTCACACGTCTGTATTAAATCTGGAGTGGTGCAAGCTGCTTTTTTAAAAAAAAAATTAAGGCTAAATTGGAATATTTTCCTCCTCCCACAAGATCAGAATATTAATTTTTAATTTTGCAACTATGTGGAGGTTACATCTGATCAGTCCTTTATTGTAACTGGCAGGTGTGGTTTCCATTCATCTTCAGTGACCCCTCCCTTAACCTCCTCCTCAAGCCCTTTGCTGCACCTTTGAGAAAATGGGCCGCTAGCTCTACTCTCTTCCCATTCTTTTGTCCCCCTCTCTGATTGTTGCTGTCCCCTCAGCCATCCAAAACACTATTCAGTAGCCGAAATCAACAGTGAATACAAGGAAACAAATAAGTCAGCAATGTGCTTGGCATAGTGTAAAGCCAGAGAGCGCACAAGGGGATCAAAAGCCGCCCGGTTAGATAGTGCTGATGGAGCTGCCCAGCAGCAGCTAGGCCTCATTTAATCTCCCTGCAACCCAGCCCAATAAAAATTAACCACGGTAACAATAATAGCACATTTGACCTCCAATTCTGAACTTCTCATCTGATCTTTTAAAAAAAAATTCTATGATGCTGGCTAGCATAATTCACTCAAACTTTGAATTGCAGTATGTTTTAAAACATCTTTATGTTGCCTATTTTGTCTTTTTATAATGAATTATGCATGCACATGAAAGGCGATACCCAGAATTAAACTTTGTTGGTCATAAAGGTGTCATTGGACTCAAACTTTATCCTCTTGCTTCAGAGCAACATGGCTACCCACCAGAATCTATGTTACACTCTATTGCGCATCCCACAAGCAACTTGTGGGGGGGGGGGGGAATCTCATTTCTCCCTTCTCCACAATCTCCTCTTTCCTTTCCTGGCAACCTCCAAAGGCTCTCCCAATTTCCTAGTTCTTTCTCTCCTTCCCATCTCCAGCCAACCAGTCTTGTTCTGTCCCCCCATTTCCAGCTTTACCTCCTTCTGGCAGCTTGTCTGCATGCCAATTACAGAGTTGTAATGTTCTGAACACTGTATTGCAAGAAGACTATTGCAAGAGGGCCAGGACCTCTGCCTCTTTAAGGGCAATGAGAAAAACAGAAAATCTGCAGCAGTGGGAACCTGTGCTTATTTTAAGTTGCCCTGACTGTTAAAGAAATAGATGGTCGATTTCTCCTTTTGAATATGCTCTGCTGCTAGCAAGTGAGAGTCCCTCATATCTAATACTGGCTCAATCTGGGTTTTAGAAAACACCTTCAGTCACCACTTTTCACTTCTATTCATCACCTGCGAAACTTCTGATATAACCCCTCATCTACTTTTTGTGTTTGCTTGTTTCTTTTAGATCCTGCTTTTCTCCCCAATTGGGAGATAGGAGACAATTATCTTAAAAGAAAATGGTTCTTCTGTTCTTGCTGTTTGGGGGTCTGTGTTGTGTTTGGCCTGCTTTGGGCATGCCCAAATGGTTGTGCAGGCGCAGCAGATTTTGTGTGTGTGTGCCTTTTATTCTTTTGAATGGTGTCGTCGCAATTACAACCTGCTTTAGAAAGTCCTCTCACAATGCCATGTGACATGAATGGCTGTTTTCAGGAGGAAATGCAGCTTCCAAGCTCCCTTCAGCATAGAGAGGTAGTCAGGTGATTTTTTTTAAAAAAAAAAATCCATAACATTTTGTTTTCTGTCAGACTGAAGCTTGTGTTAATATATTCCTCTTTTAAACTTGTATAATTATTAATTTATTGTGGTTTCTGTAACGACCTGTAGACAGAACTAATTTTAAAAATGCAATCTATCTTTCTTCACAGAAGCAGAGATATTGAATGTGGGTCCCAAGGAACTCAGTGAAAGCCCAGAGGAGGAAACTGTGGCAGTGGTGAGTTGCCAGCAAACTTGTTTCCCTGAATGTTTTGTAACAACTCTTATTGGATGAGGTAGCTTGTGTTTTGGAGCTGATACGGATGGCAGCAATATTACCAAGTTAAAATAGATTTTTTTAAAAATCTGTTGCCAGTTATCATGTAGTTTATCTCTCTGTTCAATATTGTGAACCTGGATTTAGTACTAGACTTTTTAATTATTATTTGAGTATCAGGAGCTGGGAGATTTTACTTTTTCTTTAATTAATCTCACTTGGTGAGTGAGTAACCTGCCTCCCCACAATGCCTTCCCTCCTCCCCCCCTTCAGCTTTCTAATGACCCTAAAGCAGGGTGAGGGCCTCCAAACCAGGGGATCCCCTGCCCCCCAACTGGGGACTGGCAAACTTAATGGGTTTAGAAAGCTGTGTAACTCTGTTTAGGATTGCTCTGTAAGTTTCTTAAATTTTCAGGATGTATGTCTATGACTGAAGTGGGGAGACACTTCTGGCCCTGCATTAGAAGAACATACTCCTCCTATATTCAGACAAACCAAGAAGCATGGGGAGAAGTGTGGCTATGATCTTACAGCTTCTGTGGAACATCAAAAATCTCTCTCCCTCTCCCCCCTCCCTCTCCCCCTCTCCATCTATGCTCAGACTGCTGATTGCTACTTGAGATGCCATGTAGGGATGCCAGCTTCCAGGTAGGACCTGGGGATCCCCCAGAATTACAACTCATCTCCAGACTGCAAAGATCAGTTCCCTTGAACAAAATGGATGCTTTGGAGGGTGGACTCTATGACATTGTACCCCACTGAGGCCCCTGTCCTCCCCAACATCCATCCCCAAATCTCCAGGAGTATCCTAACCTGGAAATGGCAACCCTACCACCCATCCCCTGCCAGTGACCAACCCTAACATTCCAAGCAGATTTACACCCTTCTAAACCCATTGGCTTCAGTGGATTTGGAATGGTGCAACTCTGATTTGGATTATATTACAAGTGCCCCAATTAGTTTTCCAGTGAAATATCTTGGGAGTTTGGCTAGTTATTCACTTAACACCATGAATATCCAAGAAAGCAAAATCGCCTTGAAGGGCAGAACTCAACCTCAAAAATGTATTACTGTTTTCATTAATTAAATCTTGGGGGAGTGATTTTTTTAAAAAGTTATCCACTAATCTCTGTGTAGTCACAGCTATTTCAATTATCCCACCTACGTTACGGAAAGTAAACCAGAAAATTGAAACTGAAGCAAATTCGTAAGACTGGATGTTTTCTTTCTCCACCCCCCCACCCCACCCAAAAGGATTTCCATTGTTAGCTTGTTTTTTTTTTATTTTAAGTTTCACTTTTTAATGAAGATCCTTTACTAAATAAGGAGGTTTTAATGACACTGGCAGAGCTTTGCGATAGGGAAGCTGACTCAGTGTTGTTCCTGTTGCATTGTGAGCAGAATCAGCGAAATACTGTTGTAGTTAAAACAAACAGAACAGTGTAGCAACTTCAGGGGCACGCTAATAAAGTGCATTCATTTTAAAAAGTGACGCAAACCCTGAGAGGGCATGCCAAGAATTCTAATCTGAGTAATATTTCTCTTACTGTCTATGCCACAGACTAGTGAAAACTTTACAGACCATAAAGGAAAGAGATTAGGCAATAATGGCTAGCAGTTAACAGTGGGGGCTGTTCGGCATAGGAGAGCATATTGCCGGCTTGGTGACTGCTGTTTTTGCTTCTTCAGCCGGGTGTAGTTAGGGTTGCCAGCCTCCAGGTAGGACCTGGAGATTTCCTGCTTTTACAGCTGATCTTCAGCTGGCAGAGCTCAGCTCCCCTGGAGAAAATGGCAGCTTTGAAGGATGAACTCTATTGCACTGTACTAGGGTTGCCAGTATATATCTGAGGATTTTAGGGATGGAGCCAAGAGACTGGGGGTGGAGCCAGGTGAAAGGGTGTGACAAGCACGATTGATCTCTGAAAGGAGTTCTGGCCATCACATTTAAAGGGACTGCACAACCTTTAAATGCCTTCCCTCCATTAGGAAATAATGAAGGATAGGGTCACCTTCTTTTTAGACTCATAGAATTAGACACCCTCATGCAATCTTTTTGAAGCTTGGTGGGGAGGTTGAGAGACACCAGATGCTATGCTGAAAATTTGGTGCCTCTACCTCAAAAAACAGTCCCCCAGAGCCCCAAATACTCATGGATCAATTCTCCACTATACCTTAGGGGAATTAGTCTCCAGAGGGTATAAAGAAGTGCCCAGCAGACATTTCCCTCCCCCCCCACTTCCCCCCCCCCAAAGCAGGGGGAGGGCCTCCAAACTGAGGGAATCCCCTGCCCCTAACCGGGGATTGGCAACCCTATGTGAGGCCCCTCCCCAAACCCTTCCCTCTCCTGGATCCAACCCAAAGTCTCCAGTATTTTCCAACACAGACATGACAGCCCTAGTAGAGATACCAGCCTCCAGGTGGGACCTGGTGATCCCCCAGTATTACAATTCATCTCCAGACTAAAGAAATAAGTTCCTCTGGAGAAAATAGGTATTTTGGAGGATTGATTCTATGTTATTGTCCCCTACTGAGGTCCTTGTGCTCTCCAGGCTCCATCCCCAAATCTCCAGCAGTTTTCCAACCTGGCAGCCCTACTCCCCATCCCCTGCTTGTGGCTGAGGTAGGGGGCAGCAACTCTAGCCCAGCCCCTCACAAGCATAATCTGATACCAGCTAGCCGCACACAGTGGCCAATGAAGTCAGCTAAGCATCCTCTGAGTCTATGAAGAAGATGATGAGCAGATGAAGAGATACCATGGCCTGAAAGATGTTTTCCTGGGAAAGGAATTCCACAACTTTTGTGCCACAAGTAAAGAAGACCTTCCTCTGGGTGTTGCCTACCTTGCCTCAGATGATGGGGCACTCAAAACCAGGTCCTGGAAAATAACCCTAATGTTTGGGAAAATTAACATGGGAGTAGGTAGTTTTAAGGTATGCTGGTACCAAGCCCTATAAAGCTATGAAGGCCAATACAAGGACCTTGAATCATACCCAGAAGCAAAGTGGAAGCCACTGTAAATGGAACAAGATGGGAGTGATATGGCCTACTCCCACTAGCATTCTTGCCTCAACATTCTGGATCAGCTGTAGTTTCCAGATATTTGGGTAGCCCTATATAGAGTGCATTGTAATGATAATAATTTATTTACTTTTGTTTATTAACTTCATATTTACTTCATTAATATCTGCCTTTCTTGCCAATAGAGACCCAAAGCAGTTTGCATCATTCTCCTGTGAGATAGGCTAGACTGAGAGCATGTGACTGACCTGCAAATTTATATGACAGAATAGGGATTTGAACCTGGTCATCCCAGGTAGAAGAAGAGATTGGATTTATATCCACCCTTCTCTCAGAATCTCAGAGCGGCTTACAATTTCCTTCCTTTCCTCTCCCCACAGCAGACACCCTGTGAGGTAGGTGGGGCTTGAGAGCTCTGAGAGAGCTACTCTTGAGAGAACAGCTCTGCTGAGAACTGTGGCTGGCCCAAGATTACCCAACTGGCTCCATGAGGAGGAATGGGGAGTCAAACCTGGTTCTCCCAGATCAGAGTCCACACATTTAACCACCACACAAAACCAGCTCCTAGTATGACACTTCAACCACAACACAACTCTGGTTTTCTAATCTAAACTAGATGTTGCACAGCAAGATTTTTTTAACCAAGGGAAGGCTGCAGCCTGCAACAGGAGATATCCCAGTTTCTGGGTCAAACTTTCCTCCCACCAATAGTGCCTCCATCTTATCAGGATTAAGCTTCAGTTTATTGTCCATCATCCATTCCAAGCACCAGTCTCCAAGTACCAGTTCAAGATTTCCACAGCCTTTCAAGAATCTGCTAGACTTGAAAGATATACCATCACTGATGGTTCCAGCCCATATCCCCACCTTATCTCTCAGTTCTAAGGAACAAAGGTCATATAAGCAGATGGTAAATCTCAGAAGTCCAAGAATCCTGACTATATCTTCAAACTGAATAAGTTGAAAAGTTTCTCACACAATGGACAAGCTGGCACCCCGGCACCATTTGACCCTCTCACTGCTAATATCAAGGCCAAATTAATACATATGTGAGATATTGTAACCAAAAAATGCTAGGCAAGCTGGTCTGACCACCAAGAAGTTCACTTCCTCCCAAAGGTCAGAACCCAACAGCTCCTAACCACCAAGAAGAGTTTTATAACCCTACACTTTGTGGATGCAGTGGTGGCAGAGAAATATAATTTCTTCGCCAACATTGGTGCCAAAAGATAGACTTTAAACTGAGTTCTTGCCTGTGTCTTATGAGATCAGTCAAGAGTTTTTCTCCACTGTTGCTCTAATAGCTCCCTCCCTTGTCTTTCCACAGAAAAGTGAATGAGTTGCCAGTCAGAGAGGAAGGAGGAAATGTGTGGGTGACATAATGTTGCAGCTGTTTAGTTATTCATTCCTTTTTCTCATCTAATTGGGATTGGGTGAGCTAACATATGCTGCTGCTTATTGTTTCTTGGGAATATTCGGTTGACAAGATATTAGCTACTCTTATTGTGAGCACCCTGTCACTTCAGTTGCAAAACAGAAATCTGATCTGTGCTTAGTTCCCCCCTCCCCTGATCTCTAACAGACAAATGCTTTCACACAGAGATCATATGTTCACCAATAAATTCACTGCATTCCAAAAGACTGTGTATATGTAAGCCATATGTTCCTGTCTATCACTTTTTCTGGGCTCCCATATTATGTTTGTTGTTGGTGTCCTTTGAAGTCACCGGCACCCCCTGTCTTTGCTAATTTACTTTTGGCTGTCAGTGTCATGCAGTGGCAACTTCAGAGCATGAAGAAACTGCTCTTATTTCAGAGTCCACCTGAGCATCAGTGCATGGGTACATTTTAATTCTCTTTCAGGAAACATGATGGCATATTTCATCATTACCCAAAGAAGTCATTATCAGCATAATCAGGGCTTTTTTGTAGAAAAAGGCCAGTGGGAACTCATTTGCATTTTAGGCCACACCCCCTGGTGCCAAGCCAGCTGGAACTGCATTCCTGTTCAAATAAAGCCCTAAGCATAATTTTACAGAAAATGCTATGTGTGGTTCAGCTAATGTTCATTGGTCGGAACTAGGGAAGGAAGAGAAACAATTAATCTTCCAGACTCCAGAATTCAACAGAATGCCTGTAGTGAATGTGAAATATGGCGGGGGTGTTATTAATTTTATCATTCTGAATTGCAAACTTTATGTACAGCATGTCTTCTCAAAAGAAATACCATTTTTGCCTGTTCTTTTTGCATTAGAGATGGTAGTGTATGGTCGGCTGATCTAAACGAGCCAATACATTTGAAAGAAGATATGCAGATTATCTCTGGGAATCTGGGAAAACATAGGCAGTAGAAAGTATAAGGGGTGTGTGTAACAGCATTTGCTAAGTTTTCAGTTGATCTAGGTTATGCTGGTTATTGTGTTTGCAACTTGAGGTGTCTTTTAAATATTGATTTGTCCAACAGCTCTCAAACCATCTCTTAAAAATCCTCTTCAGGGGACTGAATAGCTCTCAAGAATTATCACGGCTAATATTTTATAATAGATAATATCCTTCCATAGCAACCTTATTTTGAGGATGCTGCACATCAGTGGAGGTAATGAGCCACATAGGGATTATGCAGAGGAAGCTGTAGTTGCTTTTTTCTGTTGCTTCATCTGGAGATCTAAAGGGTAATTTCAGTTAATTTACCTACAGTGTGTTTAGAATATGCTGATAATGTAGGGATGCCAGTCTTCAGGCGGGACCTGAGGATTACAGCTCTTCTCCAGACTACAGAGATCAGTTCCCTTTGAGAAAATGGATACTTTGGAGGGTAGACTCTATAGCATTAAACCCTTCTGAGGTCCCTGTCCTCCCAGCTCCAGCTACAAATCCCCAGGAGTTTCCCAAACTGGATCTGTCCACTGCCAGTGGCTGAGGGGACCTGGTAACTCTACACTACCTGCAAACATGATATTAAAATCTACAGGTATTAGAAATTCTACTTTTACAGTCAAGCATCCCAACAAAAACAATGTTAAAGGAAAATGGCTTCATCTATAAGTGATCAGGGTTTTTAAAAATCCCCTTGTAGACTATTATTTTGGGTAGAGGGAAACATCAGACATATTTAAGACTAGTAAGACCACCCTTCTCTTTCTGTTAGAGTCGTCAGAACAGGCTCTTGACCAAATGTGTTTCACTTTCTTCAAGACTTCTAATGTGATTCAGCAAAACCCTTCAAGTGGGTGTTTTTGATTGACATCTAGGAGACTCTTCATGTAATGTAATCTGGCCAGAAGTACTTAACACCTCACTGGGTTCTTATAACTATGTGGTCTCTGTATAATTTCTTCAAATATCTGTGTTTTCAGTAAAGCTCAGTGAGTGAAATAAGACTGTATTGTCCAGGTCAGGAGCTTCCTCTTAAGGGAACATATCTTAAAATAAGGTTATGTATTGGTAAGATCTGAGCTAGCCTTTTCTTCAGAACGCAATATACAATGACAGTGCAACCCTGTTTTTATTAGTCCTAATTATATCATTCACACACATACATCCAGAGGTGGTTTGCCACTGCCTGCCTCCATGTCACAGACCTAGTATTCCTTGGAGGTCTCCCATCCAAATACTAGCTAGGACTCACTCTGTTTAGCTTCTTGAGATCCAACAAGATCAGGTTAGCCTGGGCCATATTGTATCATATAACATGGCATGAATAGTTTAAGGTTGGCAATATCCAGGTGGTAACTGAAGCTATCTTGTGATTGCAGCTGATCTCCAGGCAACAGAGCTCAGTTCCCCTGGAGAAAATGTCCACATTGGAAGGTGGACTCCCTTCCCCAAACCCCACCGTCTTCAAGCTCCACCCCCAAAATCTCCAGATATTTCCCAACTCAGAGCTAGGAACCCTATTTGGGATGTCTTCTTCTATTTACTGATGTACAATTTTAAAAGCAAAGGATAAGGCTGCCAAGCTCCTACTGGGTGTGGGGGATCCCCAGTTGGGGGCCCCCAACCCACCGCCATGGAGCAGGCTGCCACGGGGAGATCCCTGCCCCCAAAGAACTCTGTTGCCACATGACAACATTGCACTGGGCATGTCATGCTGGGGACACTCTAGCCTTCAGGTAAAAACTCTATGGTCCCATAGAGTTTTTACCCAAATGCTAGAGCATTCCCAGCATGTGCCCAGCCAAGATAAGACTTGGCAACCCTAGCAAAGGAACATAATTAGGGTGATTGACAACAGCACATTATGCATTCCAAGGTTTGCAACACAATTTGTGTGACTTCTCTGAATACATTTTTTCCCCCTTAAGATAAGAGCTGCATTGTCATAGGAGGAGGAAGCAAGAGGGTTGCAGAGGTGTTTATGTGTTTGTAAGTGTAAAGGGAGATGAAAAATTGCTGCAGGGCCAGCCACTGTTCTTGCCTTGCTCTTTTGTATCTCTGCAGGCAAGAGGAATAGGGCTGCTTAACGTAGTGTGTGGAAGGTATCCTAGATTATTCCAGCTACCTGGCACATATACCTGCATCCAGGGCTTTTTTGGTAGAAAAAAAATCCAGCTGAGCTCATTTGCATATTAGACCACACCCCCTGACACCAAACCAGTCAGAACTGCATTTCTGTGTGTTCTTGCTCAAAAAGAAGCCCTGCCTGCATCCACGTGGCAGTTTTGCTCCATCTTGGCTTCCAGACTGGATCAGCAGTACAATTCCTATTTTCCTTTATGCTGACAGGCTGTTCAGGTTATACAGTTTCCAACCCAGTGAAACGCTTGCTTCTCACTCCCCAGTTCAGAGCACACTATACATCTAAATCAGGGATGGGGTACCTTTTTTCTGCCAAGGACCATATGGATATTTATAACATCATTCACGGGCCATAAAAAATTATCAACTTAAAAAACAGTGCTTCGCTGAGGGAGAATGATTCAGGCCAGCAAAATTAATGCAAATAATTGTTTTTTCTATTTGAAGTCATGTGGGGAGATCCTAATCTGGCGCACACACACCCATACACCCAGACCACCACGCTAGGCAAATGCATAGGTCCAGCAGAAACTCAGTAGCATATTAGACTATATCCTCTAATATTAGCATATTAGGTTACATACTCATTAGCATATTAGGCCACACCATCTGGGATAATGAAGTGCAAACTGAACTGTGATAGTAACTTTTCCAGGCCCTGCAGCAATTCTGGCCAGTCAGCCAGGCCCCAGGGAGGCTGCTGCACAGTACATCTGGGCTCTGAGATCCCTGCCTGGCCCTGGGGAGGCTGCTGCACAGCATGGCAGGTCCCCATGATCCTTGCTGGCCAGCCAGGTCCCATCACCCACTCTTTGGTCCAGGGAGGCTGCCTCATGGCTCAGTTCGGTCCAGCAATCCCTGAGGGCCACACCAAATGACCTATACAGCCCTCGGGACGGAGATTCCCCACCCGTGATCTAAATAAACCAACAATGTTAAAGTGAGAACAAAAAGCCAGGAGTCATGAGTAACAGCCCCCTGTAAATAATTGGTTACTGGTGGACTGTACCACCTTGGATGGTGACCAAATGTTTGTGATTTCCCCTTGTTTTTTAAAATCTCCAGATTTCTTTGTATGTACAAAACAAGCACGTTAGGGGAAAACTGTAGTCTAAACTTCCTTTTGATGTGCTTTTCTGAAAGGTTTTGTTTCTTTTTTAGCATGAGAAAGCAGTGAGTACCTCTTTGGTCTGAAGGGGTTCAGCTGGGGATGCCAGCCTCCTGATGGGACCTGGAGAACCCCCAGAATTACAGTTTATCTTCAGATTACAGAGATCAGTTGCCATGGAGAAAATGACTGCTTTGGAGAATGAACTCTATATGGCATTGTACCCAATGCGTTCCTGTCCTCTCCAGCCTCCATCCCCAAATCTCCAGGATTTTCCCAACTTGGATCTAGCCACCCCATCCCCATCTGGCCACCCTATCCCCATCTCTGGCAACCCTGGGAACAGCTCAGCAACAGTGTGCATGTTGTCTCCTAAGCATGCATTACTTTTAATTTCTATTTAAAAACAGCAGGACTTCCACATATTAATTTTAGGAATAGGCTGCAAAGCTATATATACCACCACCACTACCCCAAACAGAGTTCATACAAAGGTGTTAATAAGTCAGAGGAATTATTCTGGACTGTCCTGATTTGCAAAGTGTTGTTTTGCAGCCAGACCACCTTGCCTGCTTATAATATTCAATATTCCTCTAGTCCTGAATTGAAAGCTGGTGTGAAGGTGACTTCCACCTTCCCTGCAGCTCTGCTGTGCAACTGATGAATTACTAAGATTCATTAGACTTTCATGAAACACAGAAAGAATACTTAAGAGTTTTGTTTCCTTTAGCCATGAGTATGTCTTAAAATGGAATGGACTTGAATGGAAACTTTTCTTTCTAAACTTTGACCTAAAGGGGTGTTGCTGTTTCTTAAACAGTGAATCTCTGGTGGATAGGCTGTTCTGCAGGAATGGGTTGCCAACCTCCATGTGAGGCCTGGAGATATCCCAGAATGACAGCTCATCTCCAAATGACAGAGATAATTTCCCTGGGAGCAGATGGTTGCTTTGGAGGGTGGACTCCATGGCATTATAACCTACTGAGATCCTTCCCTTCCCCAAATCCCATCCTCCCTGTGCTCCACCCCCAAGTATCTAGGAATGTCCTAACCCAGAGCTGGAAACCCCATGAGAGTCCTCAGCAAAGCAGAGTGTAGCGGCTTCCTGGCTGAGTGCCCAGGCTCTGAGAGTCAGACTTTTTCATATTTTTGGCTTACTCCTGATTTTCTTGGCCAATGCTTGGTTTGGATGTTTGGATGAAGTTCTTTGCATCAGTGCTTATTTCTCACTTTGCATCTGTGCTTAGTTCTCGTGTTCCCTTCTTATACACCCAGGGAGATGCTGATCGCCACTTTAGGGTCAGGAAGCAATTTTCTCCAGGCGAGTTATGCCAGGGATCCTGGAGGTTTTTTGGCATCTTCTGGGTATGAAGCAGGAGTCACTAAGGGTGTGAGGGGAGGTATTTGTGAATTTCCTGCATTGTGCAGTAGGGTGGACAAGATGACCCTTGAGGCCCCTTCCAGTTCTATGATTCTTCCATACCTTTGTTCTCCCTTTGCATTTTCAGAGCTGTAGAGTCAGTTTATTTTCTTCCACCCATGGTTTCGGTAATAACTGTTTTCAAGCGAGGGTGCTGTAGTCATTGGTAGTGTCACATTGATGGTGTCATAACACCCCAGCATTAAAATATCAATATACTGCAAGAGCATTGTAACAATAGACTTCACAGGTTCTCTGAATTCCCAGGTTAAATTTTTGTTTAAAAGTAAGTCTCTAGCCTCTTTCCACATAGAGATATAAGGAAAAAGGCATATCTCTGCAAGGAAAAATGTTAGAGGCTTTTAAAAAAAGACAAGCTGGGAATTCAGAAAACCTGTAAGGCCTATTGTTACAAAACACTAGTGCTATATCAACTCGTAATGTCTTTTTATAAAAAGAAAAAGAAAATAAAACCACTCTTCTTCAAGGTGGGATAGGAGAAGTTGTTTGACCATGTCAGTAAAAAAGTGGGCTGGGAGGGGGCAAGACAAAGAACAGAACTTTCTGAACATTACGTATGAGGGAAACAGAGCCTCAGAATCAGCTTCTAGAAAAACACTTGGGTAAAAGTGGTCTCAAAAGAACTAGGGGGAAAAGGGGGGAGACAGAAAATCTGAAGTGACAACTAAAGGCACAAAATGTGTGTGGAAATCAGAAGATAAACCAAAGCATTATATGGAGCTAGAACTGACAAAAAAAAAACCCCTCAGCATGAGCAAGCTTTCCCAGACCATGGGGTGGGGGGGAATGCTCAGGAAAGAAGGCATGATGCTTCTTGGCCACCTCAGGGGTTTTCTGCCTTCCTCAAGGCTTAAACTTATTTTGAACACCTTTTAATGCCAGGTAGGTCATCTAAAAATAGCAAGGAGATTACCCTTATGTAGAAAATGCAAGTCTTAAATAGAGTAATGGGGCACTAGGAGGGCTATTAAGTCACTGGGACTGAAGCTAAGAGGTAGCAGACATCAAGAGATGAGAGAAGATCCATTTAATAATTGTTTGGGGTTAATAATTCTTCATTTCCTAATTTTATTAAAGCAGTTGGGCTTCTATATAATCTTTAATTAATCACAGTGACAATTCTGAGATTTTCTAATTTCCTTCCTTTTCTTTTTCAAATTGATTTGAGTTGTTTCTTCACCTTTTTACCTGTCTTAAGTGTGCAGCTAAACTAAAGAAAGCCAAATAAAAACTCATCCCAGGTTTGTGCAACACAGTTTAGCCAAGTATTTTGGCCTATTTCAGTCTGGCTTCAGATCTGTTTTTGATATTGAGACAGCATTTATCGCTCTGGTGGAATCTCTGGTTGCAAAATGACAAGGAGAACTCCTCCTTGTTGATTTTATTGGTCCTGTCAGCAGCTTTTGATACTGACAAGCGTACCATCTTAACAGAGCATCTGAAAGGCCTAGGGATAAATGGGTTGGCATTAAAATGGTTCCACTCTTCTCTGATTGACAGAACCTAAAGGCTGGCTGTTGGTGATAGGCAGTCATATCAGTGGAAAGTGGCCTGTGGTGTCCCCTTAGGGATTGATCTTTTCACTGATGCATTTTAATATCTATGTATGTCCTTTGGCAGAGATTGCCTGGAGCCTAGAGGCTGGCTGTCAACCAATATGTGTATGACCTGCAACTATACATCTCTTTAACTAAGCCACCAGAAGTGGCAGTCTCAGTACTAAACCAGTGCCTGGAAGCAGCAGTTAAAGGAGAACACGCTGAAACTCAATCCAATAAAGACCAAGTGATTCTGGTAGAGAAGGCAAATTGCATAAGCTGCCCCCTTGATAGCACACTCCTGTGACTCAGTGAAAAGGCTGGGAATAACATTGGATCCAGTTAGGGTTGCCAGGTCTGTGTTGGAAAATACCTGGAGATTTTGGGGGTGGATCCAGGAGAGGGTGTGGATTGGAGAGGGGAATGGCCTCAGCATGGAACAATGCCATAGAGTCCATCCTTCAAAGCAGCCATTTTCTCAAAGGGAGCTAATCTCTGCCAGCTAGAGATCAGTTGTAAAAATAGGAGATCTCCAGGCAACCTGAGATCCAGTGTTGCTCTTGGAAAAGCAAGTTGGGAAAATGGCTAGCAGTGCTTTCTACCATATATATATAGTTAGTGCCATCTGGCCCCTTATCTTGATTGGGTTGCCCTTGCCATGCTGATCCATGCTACTATAACCTCAAAGCTATGTTATTGTATCATCCATCGGGTTGCTCCTGAAAATGGTTGGGAAACTTCACTGTTGCTGATGCTAGATTACTGACCTGTTTATGCTGGTACAATCATATAATACATGTGCTTCAGCAGCTTCATTGATTACTTGTTGGTTTCGAGGCACAATTCAAGCTGCTGGTTGTTATCTTTAAAGTCCTTCATGGCCTGGGAACTACGTATCTAAGGAACCACTTTTCCCAATATGATCCCATGTGCCAATCAAGGCACTTCATCAGGCACTTCACTTCAGATACTTCCCTCTGTTTGGGAGGGCCATTCAGCTACAGCCTGTGCATGCTCATTTTCAGGAGCTGCACCCATATTTTGGAATAGACTGTCAGATGTGGTACAGAAAGCTCCTACTCTCTTCCTTCCATAAAAGGTGCAAAGCAGAATTATTCTGACATGTTGGTTGAAACAACCATTTAATGTCTCTGATATCAAAAGTGTTGTACCTTTAACTTGATGTATTTCATTTGATGTGTTTATTTCAGTTAAGTTTATATTTTGTAAGCCACCTTGGGCATTATGAGATATTTTAAATGAAGAAAAAAATATTATTTCCTCAATATACATTTCTATATACCATTTTCAAAATGTTAACCAACCACCTGGGATTGTAAGTTTTACAGATCTGAATCCTAAGGGTTTTTTTTTTTTTTAAAAAACTGTCAATCAAATTCCCTTGCACCATGGTACAGCCTTGCTGCTGTATTCTTGCTATTCAGAACCCAAGCACTGTCCTCTGTTATCCCCTCCCCAAAAATCTGTAAACATACATTGACTTAAAGCAAAGTTGTCTTATGCAATCTGGGAAGCATTCCTTATCTCTTCTTACTGTCAATTGCATATCCAAAAGCAAGACTCAAATGTTTTTCAGAAAGATTTCTCTCAATGACAAATTTCCTTCTGCAGCTGCAATTGTTTCAAAATGTGCATTACAGACAAGTCATTAAAATGTGCATGATGAAACAGCCCTTGATTTCCTCTGTGGCTTATTAGTAGTCTCCTGCCTAATTAGTATTAATTAAACACACCCCTGCTGTAGGAAATAGGGAAATCAGAGCAGTGAGATAATTATGTCATTTGGGCCAAGAAAGCAACACCACCTGCATTTAACTCTGCAGGAAAAGAGTGAATTTTGATACATTTGCAAGGGGTTAATGTTTTTCTGTGTACTAGTTAATTAACAAGCCTCCCTGAAGCTGTAGATACTGACTCTGCTATACAATAGAAGTTGTTTGCCTTGACATCACCTTCATTACTCACAGGTAAAAGTGTGCTCCTTGTAACTTAGGCTGTAATCCACAGCTCTGATGACTTCATTGAGTGGCATTAAATGCAAGTAGTTGAAAGACTGCAATTTTGAACTGTTGCTATGTTTATACAATGGCAGCATAAAAGAACTCATTTTCAAATCCACTGCAGTTTTCAGGATCTGAAGGAGAGAGACTGATGCCCAAACACCATGTTCTTTTTACCATGAGAAGAATGTGTAGGTCACCTAAGACTTGGTATATCTGTAGAAGGAGACAATGGTACATCTGGTATGCCAAAATGATGATCCTTGCTTCTGGCAGAAACAAGGACCCACATTCAAAATTAACTGTTTGCAAAATATAAAAATAAAAATAAGATATGCTGTCTCTTGTGATTACTACTGAGAAAGCATTCACAATAGTCCCAGTGCCTCAGCATAGTCTTCAGGGAAATTAGCCACAAATGGAAAGAAAGGGAAGCTGGGGATTCTCAGGAAATTGTTTTAGCATGACGTGTTGGGTGGATTGTGGCACTAAATCAATGCAAACTATGTGCATTAAGCACTACAGTGAACCAGAAGCAATGACCTGGAAGAGCTGTTTGTTGGTTTTGTGAACAAGTTACTGCTACATTTACTGTATTAATTTTTGTTTTGCTTGAAAACTAGTAGGAATGTGTTTTATCAACATGTAGGCTAAAAATGAGTTCTGGAGAACCTGAAAGCTTGCATACCATTTTATGGTATTTGGGTTAGTTATACACAGCTTTTGTTTTTGCATTGTTTTGTGAACCAACATGCCTGCCTAATATCTCAGTTTACCTTGATTACTGCTAGTTTTGTATAGAAATAAAATAAAACTATGTCTTCTGCCCTGCTTGGCATTTAAACACCACTGTTTTTTGTTTTGTTTTTTAAAATTTGGCTGTAGTATGCTTATGCTATGGAATTAGGATCCATACTTGGCAAAGTGAGCTGTAGCCCAGGAACACCTATGCATCAGTAAATCTATTGGTCTTGAAAGTGCCACAGGACTCTTTGGGTTTGTGTTTTGTTACAGAAGACTAACATGGCTACCTCACTGGAATTTGGAACTATGATTTCTCTGGTGGGTAGGGCAGCCAGAGCTGGTGTGGTGATTTGACAAAGACCTTATGCATGGGAAATCCTTGGTTTGGCATCTGTGTTCAGTTATAAGCTCTGTCGTCAGCCTTAGCTGCACACTGTTTATCTCTCAGCATCCAACTAGTATCTGCATATGATTTACCATACATCCTTGTTGTAAAGGTGACTGGGGTAATCTATGTGAAATACTTTGATGCTACCAAAACAAAAACAGTATAAGATCACAACACATCCCAGCTTCCCTACTGGGAGAAATGGAAGGCTGTGCACTGCATGGTGCCTTACAGTTCATGCACATGAACTGCATGTACACTAGAGTCCACTCCAGATGCATGTACTGTAATCTGACTTTTAGATACCGCGGGAGGAAGCTGTCCTGGGAAGAACAAAGTGTTTAGTGACAAACAGAAGCAACATTTAACACTGTATTCCCCAAGCGCACCCCCACACACACACACAGGGATTTAGAAAGGCAAATTCTGGTAAATCAGAGGCGGGAGGAGAGCACGTGCTCCCTCCCTACAATTGCGGGAGGGAGGGGGGGGGGTGATGGTGAGAAGAGAGCAGCAGTCCCTCTCCCTGCCCGAGTCTGAGTCGAATGGATGCCGAGGTAACCTGAGGAGGCTGCTTTGCCTCTGCTTGTCCCCCCTCCGCCTCCTTTCCCCTCAGCCGCGTTGGCTGCGTGAAGCGCAGGGGGAGCAGGGCGAAAGCGGCGGGCTCTAGTTTGGGTCTTCTTTCTTTCTTCGGCAGCCACGGGCGAAAGGCTTTCTGGCGGGCTTGGAGCTCCCGCGGCGACTTTGCCTCGGTCACCCCGCGCGCGCCCTCCGCCCTGCCTGGGGGGGGGGGGGGGGGTTCTGCCGCCACACTTCCCCCAAGCGCTTCTCAGCCTCGCGAGCGGCAGCCCGCCCACGGAGGGAGCCGAGCCAAGGCGAGAGAAGGCGAGACGGCTGCTGTGTTGCCGCGGCTGGCAGAGGCTCGTGTGTGCGCGCCCCGCGTTGGCGCAGCCGGCCTGAACTCCGAAGGCGGGAGCTGAAGGAAGGCGCCGGGAGGGGAGGCTCAGGTCGCGCTGCGCCTTTCTCCGGCGCGACGGTCGGCGGCGATGAGGGCACAGGCGCCTTGAAGGGCAACTGCAGGCAAACGGGGGGGCGCAATTGCCCCTGTGCAGATTGCCTCCATCTTGCGTGAGGAAGGAGAAGGGGTGCGTATGCGCGCGCAAGCCGGCGAGGGCTGCAGTCTGGTGGTGGAGGGAAGAAGGTGCTCGGGGGAGGTATTGGGGGGGGGGGGGCAACTGGAAAGCGGGAGAGAGGGGAGGGGGCATCCCCGGGGGTCGAGAGGGAAAGCTCTAGTCAAAGGAAGCGCGCTAAGGGAGGGGGAGAGGTTGGAAAGGAAAGGCAACGGGACCCCCCTTCCCCTTCCCCTCCCCCGTGTAAAATACCGTAATTCTCTAGGAGTGTCTGTAGCTCTCCTTCCTAATGCGACCGTTGTTATAAAGGGTTAAACAATAGGCATTCCAAAACCACAAACCCCTTCTTTTGAAAAACGGTGTGCGTGAGTGTAAGAGAGGGACGCTTTGCCCTGTGTGAATGACCTTGCGGCGGTTATTTTAAAGACAACCTCAAATGGTCTGGAAATCCCTTGCCCCCCCCCCCCGCCTTCCATTCTAGCTGGAACGTCTCTGAGAGAGATACTGCTTGAAATCTCTCCCCCCCCCCCCTTCTGCTCCCTGTCTAATTTGAACGGTGCTTGTGCTGCTAATAAAGTGTGGGTTACTGGGAGCCCTAAGGGGTTGAACTGCCCCTGGCAGTGTGGGGGGGATATGGGCAAAAGTCGGAACGGAACAGAGGGTCTGTGGCTTTGCTAGGTGCTAAATGGGGCGAGGGGAGAAATAGCCCATTCTCAGTGGTGAGTTCTGAAAGCCCAGGCGCTGTGTGTTTTTCTCCAGCCAATGCCGAGATAACAGTGTTGGGATGCGAATAATGCCTAGATTAGGTGATGAGCAACTTTGTTGAGACTTTGCAAGTGTATACTCGATCAGATATGTGTAGGGTGATGCAAGGGCTGCCTTCATCTGCGGCGTCGGGTTAGATTAGGTAACTAGAGAAGTAAACTGAGGTAATGTGGGGGGTTAAGCTTGGGGGGATTGAAAATAGGGATGACTTCTTGTGGAGGAAAGCCTTGAGGTGAAAACCACTGCAATCGTTTTGTGCAAGAGTCTTCTTGAGAATCGTGAAGTGTTGGTGGGAATCCTTAAAATGTGAGGGGGATGTGTATTGAAGGTTGAGGGGGGGCATTGATAAGCCTGAAGGAAAGCATTGATAAACCTGGAACATTGATAAGCCTGAGGATGGAGCAGTGAAAGAAGCTACAATAAATTGAGGATAAGGAGCAGATGTTGGAGTGTTTGCCCATTGGAGTCTGGAAAACTCCTATCCCTTTAGCTTTTCTTTTGTCCTTAATGAATGTCACAATGAGTTTCTGTTTGCTTTCTGTGTTTGCAGTGAAAAGTGAGTCCCTCTTTTTTTTCTTCTTCGTATAGCCCCAGTTCTTTGCATTGTTGCGTAAGCAAGTCATATTTTAATTTTTTTGGTTCTCTTTGGTTTTAATATCCAGAAAAGGCACTTGACAATGGAGCCAAATTACACCTTGCATATGAACGTGTGTCACTTAGCCCTTTTGTAGACTGAAAAGTTGTTTCAGGAGGAGGCAAAGGATGGAAGGAGGGAGCACTTCCCTGATCCAATGCAGTACCTCACTCCAGCCCTCACCCGTGACTTTTCCTCCCATGGAGTATGCTGTTGAAGAGCCACAGAATGGAAGAACTGAAAACCCCTTGGGGAGTAATTTCAGTTAGGGACATGGCAATTGAGAAAGAGCTGGTAGCTGTTTCTCCACACTCAGTTACCATATCTTCAGGCTAAAATAGGATTATCAGGTATAGTTATATGCATTGGGGAGGGACGGTGGCTCAGTGGTTGAGCATCTGCTTGGGAAGCAGAAGGTCCCAGGTTCAATCCCTGGCATCTCCAAAAAAGGATCCAGGCAAGTAGGCATGAAAAACCTCAGCTTGAGACCCTGGAGAGCCACTGCCAGTCTGAGAAGACAAGACTGACTTTGATGGACCGAGGGTCTGATTCAGTATAAGGCAGCTTCATATGTTCATATGTTCACTACTCAGGAATTCAGACTAGATGGTGCTCTGATTAGCATCAGGAATTGTATTAACATATTCACATTTTTTGAACATTCCATTGTGAAACCAAAGATTTTAAAAATTTGGATTAAGTGACAAGTAGGAAATTTGCCAGAATAACTGGAAATTTCGGAACTGCACATTCCTGTAAACTAGTTGGCTCTTATGAATCTATATAGTGCCCTATAATGCGCAGTCATCTAGTTTTCAATTGTTCGTAACACTTAATGTGCTTTTTCTCAGTAATCCTTACAACAACCTTGCAAAGCAGGTCAGCTTATTCTCCTCCTGTTCAAGATAATGAAGAGTGGGAGGGGACTGGGTGGAAGTGGTTGTCTAAGACCAACTAGTGAACTCATGGCAGAACCTACATTTAAACTAGGGTCTTTCTTCCTTTTAGTTCTTGTCTCTTAGCTGCTGTGGCAAGAAAGGCTAGCCAGCATTAAACACTTTTAAAACCAATTTATTTCAGTTAGATAGATTTAAGCATGAGCTTAACTCTCTCTTTGGGAATTAATATCAGTGTTTTCCAAAGAAGGAACAAATTCCCCAAAGGGTACACATATGGTAGCCATGTTTTCCTAACAATTTATATTAATGTAATTAATATGGCATTTTAAAGGGTTTTAAAGGGATGATTTGGTGGGGAAAGGGCTTTGCTAAAATGAACATTTTCTTAATGGGAGAATTGTGACATTTATATATTTTAACCATATACTTAAATGATAGAAATAATCATTGTCAAATATGCTAGGAAAATGGATTCTCAACAGAACAGGTAGTGAAAGTGTTTACGAAGATCATTGCCTTGGAAAACTTGGTTAACATTTCAGTGTTGCTAGTACTATCTCAGAGCTGGGCAAATGAATTGGGATTCATGTCTCATGACTGTTTTGTAGAACCTTTTTAATGTCTGATAGGCGTTTGTTTTACTTTCACAAATTTGTTCTATCCACTCTGCAGCCTTGTAAACAACACCCATCCATTTGATTTGTTGCTCTGCCATCCCAGTGGGGGATGAAAGTAGGGATGTGATATAGTAGATATATTTCTAGAGTGGGAATGCTTATGTTAGTGCACGTACTAGAGGATGAAGTGTTGGTGCATTTTAAATGCTTAACATTCAATGTATGTAAGTCTGTGTGGGCCATTTATTTTTATTTTTATACTTATGTCTGTAACAGCCAATCATATATATTGCAACACACTGCAAGTTAGTTAAGAACTTTATTGCACAAAATTAATTTCTATTGCATATAGTCAGTGAGCAGAACCATGGCTGTCTCTTTGAAGGAGACTTTTATGGGCATCTTCAAAGAAAGCTCCTATTCCCCCCCTCCAGGGGAGCAGGACTTGCTGTATTGTTGGTTATTTTAAGTTGATGCATTACTTAAACTTCACTCTGAACCAGTCCCAAATTTGGCCATACCTCTGGCTGGCAGTAAGGAGTATTTCTATTTTAAAGCAAAAGTTTATTTTTGCAGCTGTGAGTAGTATTAGTTTGAGTTATTCAGGCAGTAAATTTAGTAGGCATTGAGTTTGATCCTGCAATTCTGTTCCACTGGTAGTGGTGCTTTCTTTCTTCTGGTGCAAAGAAACCATCCAGGAGGGTCTTAGGCAGAATAGACCCTTGCATAAGGCAGGGCTGCTAACAAATCTAGGAACGTACCACCCACTTGCCACGTACATGCTGCAAAGTTCCAAGAGGCTGGAATTGGATCCACTCAACTCTGTGATCCTAAGGGTAAGGGAGCAGGAAAAGTCAAGCACAGAGAATATCTGAAAAGTCTGCCTGGGTGCCCTCCTTCCTAATTTATTTTAGGGAAACATGCAGGGTAGCTGAAGACTTTTTGCCCCTCATTTTGTTGCTGTACAGTTAGAATGGAGCCACAATATCATTAAGAAGAGATAACCATTGTGTGTTTCCTGCTGGGGTTTAAGGCACCTGCCTGATTACTGTTTTAGACTGTCTAGGTGAGATGTTAAGTAAATTAACTATTTACATATTCCTTTAAATAGCACAAGACAACTGGCACAGGTTCATTGGTTCAGCGTGTACAGATTATTTCTCCTTTAAAACGTGTGTGATTTCAGTGGGGCAGAAGTTAATGGAGCAGGAATGGGTTGCTTTTTTCTGTGTGATTGTGGGACCTCAGTGACTTCATTGTGTAGCTACAGACTGAGGCAGCTGGTTCACTGTACCACAGCAACATATGAGGATGGCAAAGTATTCACAACTGAGGGATGCGAAGCAAGAAATCTGAATAGAAATAGCTGTCTCTGGAGAGAAACCACCAGGTCAATTAGAGGATTCTATATAAGTTGAGGTAGCCAACTTTTTTGTTGGCAAGAGTTGCTTCCCACAGAAAGCGCTGGCTCCAGAGCTACTTCCTGAGTGTGGGTGGTAGTGGGATCCCTTCTGGCCCATTCCTCTTCCCCTGCACAGTCCCCCACTCATTTATTTCATGGGATGCTGCTATACCATAGCTTCAGATGGCATCCTTCTGCCTCTTCACAGGCACTGTACATCTCAGCAAGCAAGTTGTGCATGCTCACTTTGTTTGGTGTAGTGGTTAAGTGTGCGGACTCTTATCTGGGAGAACCGGGTTTGATTCCCCATTCCTCCACTTGCACCTGCTAGGATGGCCTTGGGTCAGCCATAGCTCTGGCAGAGGTTGTCCTTGAAAGGGCAGCTGCTGTGAGAGCCCTCTCCAGCCCCACCCACCTCACAGGGTGTCTGTTGTGGGGGAGGAAGGTAAAGGAGATTGTGAGCCACTCTGAGACTCTTCGGAGTGGAGGGCGGGATATAAATCCAATATCTTCATCTTCTTCATGAAGAGAAGCAATAGTAGAAAAGAAACAGACAGCACAGGCACCCTAGTCCCATCAGCTGTGCCATGCTCTGGCCTCATTAACTGTTTTGCTTGGAAGTGGGGAGACTTCCACCATCAGTGCTGAACAGCCAACATAGCCAGAGTGCAGCTGGACTCCCAACAAGGGTTTGGAGTTGGTAGCTTGCAATCAGAGAGTTAACAGCTCCTGGATGAGAGGGTTCTACTGGGTACATGGTATTAGTGGAGTTTTCATAGGACAACTAATATAGTACTGCCTAATGTTTGGGATCATCTTCAGAGGCCTTGCTCTGGTTGTTCCTATCAATTTTTTTATTCATTTTTATTCATGAATTAATATGGTTGAGGCAAGCAGACATCCTCATTTTATTATACCATCTAACTGACCTCCCAGCAATGATTGCCACCTTGATTGGGGCCGATACTACCGACATCTTTGGGCAATGAAGTTGCCCACAATAATTATGCCTCATGTGCTCATAACCATCCATGCCGTCTTAAACAATTAATTTTGATGTATTGCTCTAATTGTTTTAACTGTTCTGATGTTGTATTGTTAGTTTTAATGGCTTTAGCATGTTGGAATCTGCCCTGAGCCCTTTTTGGGAAAGGGTGGACTATAAATCTACAGAAATAAATAATAACATTCTTATGCCAACTTTGCACCCAGTTCATAGTCCTCAAGGTGGTGAACACCCTAAACATAAAAACAAATTTAAAATGCACACATATATAAAAAACAATTCAGGAAAACACAAGTACATAGACATCTACATATAAGCACACACACATGAAGCTACTTTATACTGAATTAGACCATCGGTCCATCAAGGTCAGTATTGTCTACTCAAGATTGGCAGTAGCTCTCCAGGGTCTCAGGCAGAGGTCTTTTATTTTCATTTATTTTCATTATATTTATATCCTGCCTATTCTATGCAGACTCAAGGCAGCTACAACATAAAATACACAATAAATAATAAGCAATATTAAAACAATAAAAAGTTATCTCTTGTCTGGTCCTTTTACATAGAGACGCTGGGGACTGAACCTGGGATTCTCTACGTACAAAGAGGCTTTCCCCCACCCAGCTGCATCCCCTCCTTAGAGTAAAGTTCACTGAGGTAACACCCAACAAAACAAAACTTTTCACCTACTGGCAGAAGAAAGTGATAAGTCAGGGGGTGGGGAACCAAACAAGTTTCCCTTGGGAGGGAATTCCATAATTTTTGTGCTTTAACTGAGAATGCCTGTTCTTGGAATGCTGTGGAGGGGGCATCAGAAACAGGGCCTCTAATGTTGACTATAGACTGTAGTTGTTGGATTGATTCATATGTGAGTAATAAGTCCTTGAGGTGAATTGAATTGGATGGAAATGAATGGTAACTTGGAATTGGACCTTATTGCTATTGATGTTGTTGACTGTGTTATAGTCTTCCCTGAGAGGCTCACCTGATGCCATCTTTACTGTCATTTTAGTAAGATATTTCTGTTCCATTGGGGGGGGGGTTCTATTCCATTTCTGTCATTTTAAGTTGCACTTGTTTTCTATTTTCTGAGTGTTTCATTGGACTTAAAATGGATTTTTAAAATGCTGTTATTTTTCTGCTGCTCCTATTTTATATTTATTGATAGTATTATACTGTCATGAATAAGTAGGTAAAATACTAATTGAATATTGTAATACACATGCGGTTAAGTCCCCAGAGGAGGTAGTTAATTTCCTTAATGGCTCTAGTGAAGTTTCCTTGCAACAGGTCTTCATTGCTTCGGCCATGTGGCCATCTAGTTTGAAGGAGGTAAGAATTTCTATCTTGGAGGAGGGGCATTGTGGTGGATGGGTATAGAAAGAAGAGACAAAGATAAGCAAAAAGCCATTACTGAAGAATGAGCAGAAACAACTGGTGGATACAGGATCTCTCATTGGGGATCTGATACAGGTAGCATCATTTGCCCTCTAGGAGTTCTTCTATGCCTTCACCTATACACCTGTAAATGCAGGTGCTATTTGTGCAGGTCCCTGGAATTTCTAACGGCTCATAGAAATGAGGCAAGTGTCCTTCTACATGTATGTGAATATATACTTATATCTTATTTTAATTTATAGTATAGTTTTAGATGCCTTTGACACTTTTAAAAAGACATTGACTATAAATGTGTTAGATACTACCTGCAGAAAATGCCAGTAAAAACAATTTAGTTTTTATATAGTGCTGTCATGTTCCTTCACGCTTGTGTCTCAGCATTTCTTATGACAAGCTTATAAGATAGGCTATTAGCGTTATCCCTTTGTTAGAGATGGGAGGGGTGGAAACTAGCAATAGGGAGTTGCCTGACATCATCCAACATGAGTTACGGCTCAGGTGAGATTTCAGCTAGTACAGTTCTGGTTCATAGACCCTTCTCTTAACCAGTGTGCTGTATTATGAGCAAAATTATGATGATGAATGAAATTATTCTTCCCATCTCATCTTTAATTTTTTTCTGGATGTTTTTTACTCCCTGGTGTAAATTGGGGGTATGGAAAATGTATTCTCAAACATAATATTAATATCACCATGATTTGTAATACCAGAAGAACATGCTGTCAAGTCACAATCAACTCGTGGCAACCCCGTCCATGGGATGTTCCAAGGCAAGAGACAAGCAGAAGTGATTTGCCATTGCCTTGTTCTACATAAGACCTCGATGGTCTTCCATCCAAGTACTAACCATGACTGTCCATCTTTAGCTTCGATTCCCCAATAAACTCAGGCAAAGCTGGGCGGAAGGGATCCTTAAATTCTCTAGTCATGGTCACACTGGTAGAAGTAATTGTATGTAGAACTATTCCAGTGCTGAAAGACCATTAGGATTTTTAAGAAAATTGGTATGAATTCTTATCCAGGAAATGGATTGATTCATTGTGGACTTATTCCACCTGAACTGTCTCAGCATTAGGAATCAGTATGTAAACTGATTTACATTCTGTTAGTAGGCTGTGCATATACCTTATTGTCAGTAAGCTTCACTGAAAAATTACATCTTAGTAACTGGCATATGCAATACCCACAATTATCCTTTCTATTTCCATTCTTGCTGTGATTTTTATTCCTTTTTATTCTCTCTGAATTACAGATTTGAAGGTAATTAATTTATCTTCAGCCACAAAATGAGTAATTTTGTTCAGGCTTTTAAATGGTACCGGTCAAGTGCTTTTTCTTATAGATATTGGCTGCTGCCATTTCCAGTGATTTAATTTTTTCTCACATCGTACAAATAAAATCAGTAAACAGTTCACTTTTAAATATTGAACAAAACATTGTTTTGTTTTCTGTGATCTTCATAAAACGATTTAATCTCACACTGGGGGAAAATATGCTTGTTTTTAAAGTCAGTAGTTACGGAAAACAATTTCTTTTTTTAAAAAAATGTATAAAAACAAAGAAATAATGCAAACTATTTTATTAAGAAACAAACCTTGTAGTTAAGAGAAGGGTTGGGGTTTTTTGCCTGCTTGACTACTCAGATAACTTCCTTCCCCTGAACTAAAAGCCAAATTTGCTTTTATACTTAATTGGAACAACAACGTTCTCACACTACCCCACCCATATGGCCAATTTCCATGTTATTGTTTCCTTACACTTGAGTATACCCAGGAGTAGGGGGAACAGCAAAGGGAACCTGCTCATATAGTGCATGATATCTGTCCTGAAGGTGATACAATCCTTGGAAAACATTTACATCTGGACATCTTCATTGTTTTCATAGCATTTCCTACAAGTTTTGTTTGAATGAAACCAGCCAGAATAAATTGCATTTCACAACAGTGGTGGGGAAGCATTAAATAATCAGGTGTCAACTGAGGCATTTTGCTCAACCAGCATCTCCCACCCAACCCCCAAATATCCAATACTGGGCTGGGAATTACAGCAGACTTCACTGTCCTTTGTTGCCATCTCTACCATGAAGCTAGCCATGTTCTCACAGCACTGCATGTGCAGGCTAGTCATAGCCCTCCTGCATTTGCCAGAAAACAGCAGGCATATCACATTGTGACATTATAATAATTTCATGGGAAACCTTATTGTTGAATGTGAGTAGGTCCTATAATGATCAGGTTGGGGGTTCTGACTCAAGCAAAATTGGCTAATTTTCTCAGTAGTTGGTTCCTCTAATGGTTATGCTTTAAGTCTTGCTGATTACCTTTGTGGCTGATGCTCCCATGGGTTTAGAACTCTGAACCACACAGGTAGTGTTTACATTTGGCACCAGAGCAGAGGCCAGGCCTACAGAAAGTTGCACCATACATGCATTTTCTAAATGCAAGGGCTCCCATGTTCATGTTGGTGGGTGGTGCTTGCAAGGAATGTGTGTATAAGAGTGAATCATAAATGAAAGGGGATGTAATTGCATATAGGCCTGGGAATCTCTTTTTGTTCCATAGTTTTCAAGTAGTTAATCACAGGACAGGGATGTTTGGCTGTCGTACGGAATATTATTTGATAGTCCAGTTTAATTTCCAGAGTTGTAGAAAGCCAACTGTTTATAGCCTTAAAAGAGTACCTTAAGAGTTTCAAGCATCCCAAATTTTCCAATGAGAGTTTTTGCCTCTTTATTTTGCAACTTTTTTTAAAAAAAAAATCTTAGATATTTTGTCATCTGGAATGGGGTGTTATGTTTTCTTGCATCTTTCATATAGTCTTAAATAATTTTGTGTTAATATCCTTTAATGTTTTTATAAGCTGCCTTAGGCAGGTTCTTGGAGAGGCCATATAAAAAAGAATTCTAATTTTTTTCTTCTCTTGTAAGGCTGTATTTTAAAAAAAATAAAATAGCTGAGTATTGGTTTCTGTAACTCTGAATTTATCTTTTAATTTCCTGTTCCTTTACTGTTTGCCTAAGGTATATCTCTTCATGATTCATCTAAAACTCCTGTAGAAGCCAGACTCATAACTTGAAAGGGGCAGGGGTTGCATTGTTATAATTCCTACTAAGAGTAGTAGGAATTATTCAGTTCTGCAGTTGTGAATTTTTCAAAGGCTTCTTTTGGAAGGTGAGAATATAGAGGCATTTCCTCCACCACCCTTTCTGTTGCTAAACTGTAATCTAATATTGTTGGAAGGGGGGAGGAAAGGGAAGAGGGAATAGAGAGCTCTCACTTATCCTCAGGATATCACTTCGTTCTTTCGGTATGAAGCTCCTAAGGTTACAAGTCTTGCCAAAAGATTTTTTTAAATAAGTAGTCACAGCTGAGTGGTTGGGGATTTTTATATTACCAGGAAGGCAATTGAACTAGAACACATGCTACTGTGAATTTTAGAGCATTAGGTTACTTAATTCATGGTCTAGAGGCAATTAAATATTGCAGCATGTTTCATCAAGCAATGTCCATTTTAAGAAAAAAAAAGTCAGCTTCTTATTTATTGTGTTTGTATTTTTAATGATCACTCAGAACTTCTCTTTCTACCCTCCACACCAGCTTAAGAAGACATTTACAAATATTCTTATTTTGAACAATGAGTGTTTATTCTGCAACATACCTGTGCCATAATCACTGTGCCTTTTATGTCAGAATCTCAGGGACTTATATCTCACTACATATGTGCATGCTGTCAAATGGCAGTCGACTTATGGCAACCTCAGCAAGGGGCTTTCAAGGCAGGTGAGAAGCAGAGGTAGTTGGAAATTGCAACTTCCTTGGTGGTATCCCATCCATGTAGCAACCCTGCATGTATCCAACAAGATCAAACTATATCTTGTTTCCTTCCCTCCCTGTGTATCTCAGTAGGATTAACTATGAGTTTAATGGTTTTCTAAAGTTCAGCAGGTATATCCAAATTTTCAGATCAAATCCATCAAACTTTCCTGGATAGTTCAGAATAAATTTCCTGGTGTCTTTTTCTAAATTAAGCACACCAGATTCTTGTCAAATTTGTGTATCAATCAGGCTATTAGGGTGGGTTTTTTTGTCTTATTTGCTTTCTCTTTAAAAAGCTAGTTTGACAAAATAGCAGCAGTCAACTCTTCAGATGTCAAAGATGAAAGAATGCATTTCACTTTTACAGATAGTAATCCGACTCAGTCTAGGTTAATCACTATTAACTTGCTGCTGCAAAGAGCCTGCTTAATGTAAAGAAAGATAAAGTGAAAAGGGTTTTCTTTAAAAAAAATTCCATTGTTCAATAGAATCTTTCATTGGTGAAAGAAAAAACTGACCAAAGAAGAGCTACATTAACACTAAGATATGTCCCCTATCCTGGAAGCCTTTGAGGCAACAATGTACAATATATTTCACAACTTCATGTTACCAAATAGGTTGCAAAAGTAATGACAATTAAAACATCAATTAAGCCTTTCAGGGATGCTGCCTTATGTAGTAATTGGAGTGCTGGACTAGAATCTCTGAGGTTTAAATCTCCTCTCTGCCATAGAAACTCACTGGGTGGCCTTGTACCATTTATTTTCAACCTAACTTGCCTTATAAGATGGTGCTTGTGAGTATAAAAGGGAGACAAGAAGAACTGTGTTCTAAGCCAGTGGTCTCCAACCTTTTTGGCACCAGGGACCGGTTTTGTGGAAGGCAATTTTTTCACGGATCGGGGGTGGGGGGGGGAAGGTTTCAGGATGATACAATTGTGCACTTCATTTTGATGCGGTGATTAAGTGCATGGACTCTTATCAGGGAGAACCGGGTTTGATTCCCCTCTCTTCCACTTGCAGCTGCTGGAATGGCCTTGGGTCAGCCATAACTCTTACAGAGTTGTCCTTGAAAGGGCAGCTTCTGGGAGAGCTCTCTCAGCCCCACCTATGTTATACAACTTATGGCCCAGTTGTTAACAGGCCATGGCCCAGGGGTTGGGGACCCCTGTTCTAAGCCACTTTGGGTCCCCACAAGTTGAGAAAAGTGGAGTTTGCTTATATGAATGAATGAGCTGGTGAAGCTGCAGGGAATACATACACAAACCATTGAAATTGCTGGCACCATAGGTGGGGCCAGGAGCTCTCTTGATGTTGCAGCTGATCTGCAAACTACAGAGATCAATCCCCCTGCAGAATATGGTTGCTCTGCAGGGTGGACTCTTTCACGTTATACCCTGCTGAGGTCCCTCCCCCTCCCTCCCTAGGCTCGACCTCCAAATCTCCAGGATTTTTCCAATCCAGAATTGACAACCCTGTGCTCACAAGTCCTAAGGATTCAGATGGGTACCCTCAAGATAGATAAATGTGATGGACAATTCATAACAGTATTTATGATTAGTGTTGGAGGAGGCCTCTAACTCACTGAGCCCTTCCAGGAACAGCAGTTTGCCAGTCCAGTTGTGAAGGAATGTTTTAGACATGTTTTCTAATTTGGGTACATTCCTGATGTCCTCCCACAGTTAATGAAGCTTTCGTCTGGGTTTTCCAAAACCTGTTTTGATATAGGGCATTGATGTTGCTGTGGTTTGTTGCCCTTTTATGTGGGCTCCAGCAGCCAGAGTGAGTTAAAGGGATTCCATCCTGTGTTGGAATCTGCCCTTGATAGGATTCCTCATTCCAAGTTCCCTCCAGAAGTCCATTTCCCTCACGGATTTCTTCCTTGAACCACAGACTCAATGTTTTGTCCTATCTGATGCTGATTCTTCCATTCTGCACCACAGCTTTAATTAACTCACTGATACCTTCCTTTTCTTAACCCATAACTTAATCTGTCACCATGTTGGTCCTACTGGATTTAAATTGTGTGCCAATAAATACAGTCTGTTGGGATAGCTGTGGAGTTATCACTTGGGAATCTTGCCTCCGTTGACAGCTGTGTTATTTATCTGTTTAGTAACTATTTTGCGCAATCAAACTGTTGTATTATAAACATGACTTGAATTACCACCCGTTGAATAAAAGCTATATCATTTGTGTGTTCCAAGCCAATCCCTGCCATACTGGCTGACATCAAAAGCTGCATTTAAATTCTCCACCCTTTATGTCCAAACTGATTAATTCACCTAAGAGAGCCAGCTGCTATAGGCAGAGTGTTTTTTTTCTTTTCTTTTTCCATTTTAAAGTAGAAAACAGTCACTTGTCTATAATTAATTTTCACAGCCTCTGACATAAAGGGGGGAAACTCAACCTGTAGTTGCTAAGGAATAATTTTAAAACAGGCCATTCCTGCAGCTTAAAATAAACAATGTGGCATGATTTTGTCCAGAATTATGTGTGTGTGACACACAAATCAAACACTTCCTCAGTTCTGGGTGGGGTGTCCAAAAAGACCTTTTGCAGATGCAGAATTAAGGAAATATTGTTGATGTTGGGTGGTAGAGGGGAGGAACCGAACTGAAGGAAATGTGAGAATTTCCTTGCAGAGTCTTAGATAATGATGGCAGGAAGCAACCATTTTAATGACTGAACTGAATCATGTAAGTTTATTTACACTAGCAGCTTTCAGTAGAGGTTATTAGGCATTAATGGAACACTGAACCATAAAGCCACTCATATGTACAAAAGAATCACTGTTTTGGAGAGTTAACTGACTTTTCTAGAAGGATACAATAATTGTCATGAGTAGATCCACCAGAACTGGATAAAAGCTACAGAGAAATAGTTATCATTGTACTTGGTCTGGGGGAATAGCAATCAAGAGCTAAGTTTTGCTCACTGTCACACAGTAGCGTACATGGAATTCATTTGGCATTAAATATGATAGACATAAAACATCTAAATTGAATATTTAAAACTTTCTTTCAACTTAGTACTGACAATAACCTGCATTGTTACATGTTAAGTGTGACATTGGTTAGAGTGTTGGGTAGGGATCTGTGATTTCTAAGTTCAAATCACCATTCTGCCATGGAAGTTAGCTAGAGGACCTTCATCCAGTCACACTTTCTCAGCTTAACCTACCTCACAGGGTTGTTGCGAGGATAAGATGGAAGATAGGAGAACAATGGAAACTGCTTTGGGGTCCCCATTGGGGAGAAAGGTGGGGTATAAATGTGGTAAATAATTTTTAAGTCTAGTACATTATATTTGGTACTGTTTATTCCAGTCAACGTGACTTCAGAAGTTTCTTTAAAGGTTTACAGTGTGTTGTGGAAATGCTTGCTGGCTACATGACTTAAAACATTTGGCTTAATTAGCTAGTCAGCTTCATTTAGGGGAGGGACTGTTGTAGAGCAGCTGCTTGGCATGTAGAAGGTCTCCCAGGTTCAATTCCCAATATCTTCAGTAAAAACCAGGAAGGTAATGTGAAGGATTTCAGCCTGGGGCCCTGAAGAGATGCTGCTAGTCTGAGTAGGCAATACTAACCATGATGGACCAAAAGACCACTGGAGTCCTTTAAAATGGAAATGCTGGGGATTAAAACTGGGGCTTTCAGTGTGCAAAATATAGTCTACCATGATCTGTGGCATTCATAGTGAATCTGCCTTTTTTGTCATTGAAAAATTAATAGCTTGGCAGAAGTCTAGAGACTCAGATAATTCGTTCATTTGTTGCATAGAATCAGTCTTAACTTTGTGTACTAAGCTTTGTTTTGCAGGTATATTACTGAACTCCTCAAATGATTAACATGAACAAGTGGGACTTTTTCTTTGCTGACCTGTGGAGAAACTTCTGCAACTGTAGACCTTTTATTTATTGTTCTGTCATGAAGTCTGGCATTTGATCCTTTCTAATAATACAATATGTCCAATGTCCCTCCTGAACACTGCTGTCTTCATGCACCATTTAACTGACTGATCCATCCATTTTACACAGTGGGACCCTCTGACATTTTGTCTTTTGTTCAGAGCTAATCTTTAGGCCTTCTGCTTGACCTGGAAATTCCTAAAAGCACTTGGTGTCATCCTGCCTCCAAGTCTCACTGCATAAAGAGTTAGAAATCAGGTAAAACTAACAGATAATAGTTTTGTGGATGTGTATTGGTGAATAATGTGCAGAATTCCTTGGTACTTTGAAGTTTTTGTAAGCCTTTGTATTGTTAATAAGCTATGTTCCAACATCAGGTTTGAGAAGCAGCTGGCCTTCTGCACATTCATAGTATACACAAGCCCTTGCAGAAACTCACTTAGTGTCATTTTCTCATTGCATTCTTTCTGCGATACCAGCAGGGTTGAGAGACCTCCAACAAAAATCCTTTTAATCCCACTTTAATGGGGGCATATCATGCCTCCTCTCTTTCACATTAAAGAGCCAGTTTGATGTTGTGCTTAAGTGCATAGACTCTTATCTGGGAAAACTGGGTTTGATTCCCCACTCCTCCATATGCAACTGCTGGAGTGATCTTGGGTCAGTCATAACTCTCTCAGAGCTGTTTTGCTCAAGAGCAGTTTCTATCGAGAGTCCTCTCAGCCCCACCTGCCCCACAGGGTGTCTGTTGTGGGGAGGGGGAGGGAAAGAAAATTGCAAGCCGCTCTCAGACGCCAGGTAGTGAAGGGTGGAGTATAAATTCATCTCCTCACGAGAGCAAAATGAAGCAGATGGTGGGGCACTGATAGAAGCAGCCCCAGTTCTCCCCTTTTAGGCCCTCCTCAATAAAGGGGCCACGACTGTGTAGCTGCACACCAACAGCTCTTTGTTAAGTTCCATGGGCAATCAGGCCCTTGGGATTTTGCTCCTTTACTCCCCCACCCCCTTTCTGGCCCCTTGACTATCAGTAATTGGGGTTGTTATGCATAAGGATTCAGTGTTCTGCTAGTAGGTTTGAATGGTCTATTTTGTTGCTCTTGGTTGCAGACTATTTTGTAGTCATATAGCACCCCAAAAAACTGATTCAGCGCAGCATCTATTTGGAATTTTAACATAAAAGCTGAAACACATCTAAGATGTAAATTTTTATACATGACAGCTTGTTTTATGAAGTCTTGGGGGGGAAATTCTTGCTTTTATAATAATGAGCATTTCTATATTAAAAACCCCTGCAAAGTATAAACAGCTGTACAACTGTGAGTTGGAATGCCCAACAATGGGGGAGAGGGATGCAGATGCTCTCTAGGGCCAGTGATTTCATACTCTCCCCCCCCCACCACCATTTTAATGAATTTAAGCATATCTAAAGGTGTTAGATTCTTTATGATGCAAAACAAAAAAGTGGGACAGACATGAATTACAGAACAGTTTGCAGGACGGGAAAATAATCTCAAGGTGATGCAGCTGCCAGCTGAAATTCAATAGGAAAAATTGTCATCTTTATTGATTTGTTTAAAGTCTGATATATACAGCCCGTACTGTTTCTCATGTAGAAATGTGTAATACCATTGCAAAAATTAATCCCTTAATAAATCTAAGGTTGCAGATCAGACCAGCCAGAAGAAGAATGAAATTCTGAGATCTTGAACTACAGAATGTCATTGGCTTTAATCATGTTCGGTGCTGGTTTAACCGAGTTGGTTTAACATCTTTTGGAGGCCTTTTCCTTCTGTTGAAGCATGTGACTGGCCCAGCAAGCTTCCACAGTAGAACTGGAAATCGAATTTGGGTCTCAAGATCCTAATCTGATATTCTATTCACTATGACATTCTATCCAGTACAAGGTTATATTGAAGGTTATATTTATGAGAATGTGCATTTAATTTTTAGAATGGGCCTCCTCCAATTTTTTTGAATATTACTGTTGTCCATCCACATAAAAGGGCTGTCAACATCATGTAAACCAACAAACAAACTGATATAGCTTGATGACTCCTCTTAAGCCATAGAAGCTCATTAATGATTAGTTGGAAGACTTCTGGTGTAAAGAAAGCACCAGTATCCCAATCTAAGATACACTGGTATGCATTAACAGCCAAGATAAACCTGCAGGAAGAAATTCTAAGTCAGAAGATATGGTGAAATATTGAAACTGTTTTCTGTTCCTGGAAATACTGCTTTGGAGTGGAAAGAGTGTTTACGTCAGAAAATGCTTGCTGGAGATAGTTGGCTGACAACCCAATCCTGCCTGTTTTTAAATGGAAGTAGGTTCTACTGAGTGTGCATAGGATTGATCCCATCTAAGTATGCATAGGACTGCAGCTGGGAGATTATGGATAGAAAAGTTACATTTTGGCATCCCAATACCAAAACAAATTTACATTCAAGTCCTGTTTTGTTTCCTTTGACCTTTCTTCCAAATATTGTGCTTAGGATCATATTACCTTATCTTTGGGCATTTGCTGCATTCCTTCATTTACATGTTGAAATTTCATTCCAAATTACATTAGTCAATGTAGCCTTATCTTCTCTTACATCATGGATCAACAAGGGTGCAGTAAAAACAGCTGGTGTTAGAAAACACAACCATTTAAGGAGGCACAGGGCACCATTGGAGTATTGTAGCAGCATAAAAACACAAATTGTTTTCTAATCAGCTGTAGTGATAACTGCTCAGTTACAGTATACTTCCTGGACCAAAAAAAAATTTACCCAACCCCAAAGTGTTTATCTGGAATGTTTTTGTGGTTGTTACTTGGAGTCATCAGTACAGAAGAACCTTGGCAGTTGCTGAAGTTAGAAAAGTTGCTGGTTCTTTCTTTTGTACTGCAAAGAACGCTGGTTAGTGGTTCTTAACAAACTGGTATAGCTTGATGATTTAACAGAGTTGAGTTTGGTGGTGTTTGAGTTGTTGCTATGAACTGTGAATCTGTCGGATGGCTCTGGATATGTCATGTCCTTGTGTTTATATTATTTGTACCTCTGGTCTTTTCCCATATTCAGAGTGTGATCACATCAGGGAAACTAGTTGGGCATGAGCATTATTGATGGAATGGGGGCTGAAGATTGGTCCTAGTCCTGATGGCATGGAGAACCACACTTTTCTCCTTTCCTCTGTGTGTTTGTGGAGGAAAGACATAAGGGAAACTTAGAACCTCCTGGGCAAATATCAGTAGATGGGGCAGCCACTAGAGCATATAGCTCTGTAAAGAAGAGAGTTTAAAGTGATAGAGAGAGCTTAAAGGAAATTTGTTTAGTTGACTGAAGGATGAACTGTTTTTGAAATTTGGGACTAAATCAAAATGCTGGTTCTGCTTCTCAGATTGACTGCAATATCAAAACAAGTATCAAGCATTGGTGTGATTCCACAGACAGCTTCAGGCATATAAATGGGCTTGAATGATAGCTTGTGGCTGATCCCCTGAGTAATGTCATGTTGAAATATGGGATTTAAGCAATACTGGTTAAGGTTTAAACAATACTGCTTAAAGCAAATACAGAATTCAGGCTCCAACCTTAAAGTGGATTTTAGATTGCAGCCTGAACTCTGTACTTGCTTTAAACAGTATTGTAGAATTATACTTCCAAATGAGAAGTCTGTAGATGGAATTACGTGCTGAGAAGTGGTTTTTTCATGCAAAGTTTATCTCATTTTTTATTATATTTTGCTTATTAGTTTGCCTTAGTAACTAAAGGGCACTTCCTCTCTGACTTGGCAAAGCTATTCTTAAACAATGCTCATCGAGTGACAGGATGTTCTCATAAACACATTTTCTAGGAGTCTGCAAGAGGTAAAGTCTGGGCATTTTGACAGTTCCAACACATACACAGTCCTCCTTGACTTCTGACAAGTGAGGTACTGCATTTCTTTATGTGCAGCCCTTCAAGCCTTGATTTGCTCTCAATATATGAATATTCTTTACGGAATGCAAACCATTGTAAACAAACCTGAATTCAGATTGTCTCCCAACACTGGGTTTTTATTTTTGCATTCAAATATTTAAGTGTGAAACTAAAAATGGTGACATTGTGGTGACAAGCACATTTTTGCAAAGAAATGCAGGGTAAATATCCATTAATCATCCAGGACTGGCTGCAGCTCCTGTTGGTGTATACTCAGTGTCAAACCTGAATTTGCTGCCTTGTAATGTATGCCATAAATCTTAAAATGAAACCATGTGATTGCATAATTGTAAAGATACTATCACACAACCAAGCCATAATTATGAAATAAGTTGCGTTTTGTGTTTTACTGTCAAGACTGTGGGTGTAGATGCTTTTGCCAATCATGTCTTCATAAATGAAGCATTCAAGGTGTGCAGCCTAGAATGGCCTATTAGAAGAAGTGTTGAAAGTCCTGGTAGTTGTGCTGCATTACTGAAATGACCCTGACTCTTCTGTTGCCCTAATACAAAAGCACAATGAAATGATGCAACACAAATGCCAGCCTAGCTGTGGAGCTGTTAAGGGAATTACTGGATCCCCAGGCTGCTGTTAATGCCTCTAATGCTCCCATCCATGAAAATAGCCCTTATCTTAAGTCACAATCTTTGGCTGCAACAGCAGTTGTTGTCAATTCTAATTGAACCTGCTGGTGAAACAGAAGCAATGGAGAGTTGTATGTCTACACTGGCTGGAGCCATGATGTAAATATCCACTCTCCCTCTGGTGGCTTGGGGGGCACTGGCGTCCGTTCCTTTTAATTGTTCTTTAGGAACATGACATCTGGCATAGGGAAACTCTCTTGTTCAGTAACAGCTTGCTGCTAACATGCAGTGTCATTACAGACTGGTCCTTACCAGGGTTTTTTTGTAGCAGGAACTCCTTTGTATATTAGGCCACATCCCCTGATGTAACCGGTCATCTAAAAGCTTACAGTAGGCCCTGTAAGAAGAACCCTGTAAGCTCTTGGAGGATTGGCTATATCAGGGGGGTATAGCCTAATATGCAAATGAGTTCCTACTACAAAAAAAAGTCCTGGTGCTTACAGTTGTGTTTACTGTCCAAACATGCAACAACTCCCACACTTCATGGCCTAAATAGATACAGTCTAAGGAAACTCGGTTGTATTGAAGATCTAAACTTGCTCTAAAGGTATGTGATAGGGACATGAATACATGAATTTGTCTTATACTGAATCAGACCATTGGTCCACCAAAGTCAGTACTGTCTACTCAGACTGGCAGCAGCTCGAGTCTCAGGCAGAGGTATTTAGCTTCCTGCCTGGTCCTTTTAACTAGGGATGGCAGGGATTGAACCTGGGACTTTCTGCATGCATAGCAGAGCCTCTTCCATTGAGCCACTCTCCTCCGGAGAATGCAAACCATTGTAAACAAACCTGAATTCAGATTGTCTTCCAACACTGGGTTTTTATTTTGGCATTTTATGTCTGGCTTGGTTCACATAATTAAACCATTCAGAATATGGACCCAACTAGTCAAGCTGCTTGGGCAGTCCATGAATGGATCTTCCTTGTGTCTTGCAAAAACACATAGGGCCCACATGGGCCACTCAGTTTTAATCAGAGCTATACAAGAAGACGAGAAAATGTTTAAAACTTCCACCTTCCAGTAGTTCCAGAGAGTGTCCAGACCTACGCTTACCTCTCTCAAGCTGTTATCCTTGGAAGGAAAATAACTGGAAATCTCTGGGCTTGTATTTTTTCTTCCTCCCGGAGTTAATAGCTTGGGGGAGGAAGTCAGTTTTGATTGGTATCACATGGCTGGAAAAAAAATGATCAGGAAGTTGTCTTGTCTACTCAGGCCTTTAAATTATACCTTGAATCATCCAGGGTACCTTTAAAATGGAAAATGTTATGCATTTCTGTTTGCATTTTAGGATGTATCACCTATAATATCCCTGAAAGGAAGACTTTTCCCCTGCCCCACATGTGCTGTAGAGAAAGGGGCAATCTTAAATCTGCATAGAGGTTGCAGCTCTGAACTGCCATTCAAAAATTTATTTTCATGTGTAACCTTATTTAAGGGAATTGTCATTCAGTCAGAGTTGTCTTTTTGTGTAAATATAGTTAACAATAAGGATTTTTCCAGATAGGGAAGACTAGTAGCACCCTAAGGACTAACAAGGTTTTATTCCAGCATAGTTTTTGTGTGCCAGAGCCCCTTCAAATGGGCAAGATGAACAACTTCCCTTATACATACCTTTTCTGTTGTGGCCCCTGCCATGTGGAATGGCCTCCCTGAGGTAGTTTGGAAGGCTCCCACACTCCTGTTAGTCCACACACTATGTAAAACAGAATTGTTTAGGAGGGCATTTTTATGAAGGGCTGTCAGTATAACAGAACGGATCAGTAAGGATGGGACTATGATCTAAGTACTGCATATCATACATATGTATTATCAGTTTGCTGTATCTTGTTCTCATTGCATTATTTTAAATTTATGTAATACCATGCCTTATACTTATGTATTGTTTTCTGATTTCTGTAATCCTAGTCCTATTACATTGCTTATTAGATGTCTCATCCTGTTTATTGCATTGATTTACACCGTGTAATTTACCTTTGGTTTCAGTGAGAAAATGTAATGTCAATAAATATGTACTGAGTCATCATTAGAGAAGACACTTATATGGGGTAGTAAAAAATATGCAGCAAGGTCAGACTCAAGGGTGCATGAGATGCAGGAGTCATAGGGAGAAATGTAATTAGGTAAATTTAAAATATAATCAAGAAACTATTCACAAAGATTTCAGGTTTTCACGGCTGGTAACATCATTAGGGTTTGTAGAATCTTTCGGGCTCAAGTGCCGTGTTCTACTGGAGAAAGTTTTCCTTTCAGACGTTTCATTCTCAGCTGCGGAGAACATCCTCAGTGGCGTTGCAGCCGGAGCAGGCACTCTGACCTTCTTGGCTGCTGTGCATTGAGTATCTAAATAGCACAGCAGCCAAGAAGGTCAGAGCGTCTGCTCCGGCTGCAACGCCACTGAGGATGTTCTCCGCAGCTGAGAACGAAACGTCTGGAAGGAAAACTTTCTCCAGTAGAACACGGCACTTGAGCCCGAAAGATTCTACAAACCCTAATAAACTATTCACACTTGCCGTGTTTGGCCATTTCTCTGCTTTTGCTGAGCTAGTTAACACCTGTGATTACTGTGGAGTTCTAGGTCCTTGTTCAACCCTTTAGGGGAGATTGTGTCACTTTAATCCAACAGTTTCATGCTGGTGTCTCCCTTCTGAACTTCTTTTGCTGGAGAATGATCACTTTAAAATCATCAGCTGGGAGGCCGAAATGTAATCCCACTGGTTTGTGAATACTGCCATTTTTAATCATGTCCATTTGTTGTTTTGCACAGGAATTGACCTGTCTCTGTTGTGTGTAGAAAGCAAGTAGGTGTTGTTGGAAAGATTCAGCTCTGTGACCAGGAACTCCTGATAGCCTATGATATTATGTTGTGTGCATCTTGAAGTTCTGTGTCCCAATGATGACATCAGGTTGCTGTGAAGATATGAAATACTATATTCACATCTTCACAGCAACCTGTTGTTATTTGTGCTTTAGTTCTAGTACTGGAGAAATGTAGCAAATGTGTACTTATTGTACACATTTTATCTGCACTTTTTATTTTGGGGTTTAATAAATTTTGAGATTGGCCCATGAAGCAGGCAGTGGGTTTTTTCACCTTCAAGTCTTGCACTCTTATTTATTGCCGAAGAAGTGAGCTCAGGAATTTGGCTCAGTGTTGAAACTCTCGTAACCGTATCCAGGGCATACGGTAGCACAAGCTGGTGCTTAATCATTCATTCATTAGCACCGAGTACTTTGTGCCTGAAAGACAGATAGAGGGTAAGAAACTATGTCAGTCTGTCTCTGAGGAACACGTTGAAGATGAATGGGACACGGGTAATGTCACTTTCTTGCATTTGTCATGTGCCACTTCCTTAAGAGTTTAGAGAGCAGCTGCTAGTAGCTTGGGAGAAAATAGCCTTTCAAACATTTTCCTGAAATCTCTTAGCTATTTGTCTTTTGTGTATCTTATAAATTAGCAAAATGCTTTCAGAACTGGAAAAGAGAAATTTGAATATGCAAACCAGCAGAGTTTCATCTTGGCTTGCACTTTTATCTTGGCTTTCAGTGGTTATAATAAAGGCTGCTTTAATATAACTATCTGGCCTGAAAACATCAGACTTGTCAGTTATAAGTATTTTTTTCACTATTTTTCCCTCCTGCCTTTGACTTGCCAATGGCTTGTTTTCTTCGACCTTGTCAAACTTGCTTCTGTTAAATGTCTGCCTGTATCTCTTTAAGAAGAGTCTGACTTTATGCCAGAAAAGAATTTTTACTTGCATAAGTTATACTTAGATGCTGGATGGTTAATTTATCAGATTTCACAGGTTTAGCAAGGTCAAGATCTGAAAGAAACCATGGGTTGCAAGAAACAATGTTAGTAATCCTTGTATTTGGGTGTTGTTGTTTAGTTGCCCAGTCGAGTCCAACTCTTTGCAACCCCATGGACCACATCATGCTAGGCCCTTCTATCTTCCACCGTTGTCCTAAGTTCGCTCAAATTCATGTTCATTGCATCGATAACACTAACCTTTGCTGTCCCTTTATGCTTTTACCTTCAGTCTTTCCCAGCATCAGGGTCTTCTCCAGTGAGTGCTCCCTTCTCATTTGGTGGCCAGAGTATTTCAGCTTCAGTTTCAGTTCTGACCTCCCAGGGAACAGTCAGGATTGATTTCATTTATGATTGACTAATTTGATCTCCTTACCATCCAAGGGACTCTCAAGAATCTTCTCTCCATTATTTTCAGGCCTAATCCCTTAAATAGCAGCAAAACTTTCCTACTCCTATTCTTTACCAATGGATTTGACTTTTTAACCAGAGCTGTTTGCCTGTGTTGCAATTCTGCACAATTCTGCAGTGAGGGCTGGATTGTAAATAAGGATGGGCACAAACTGGGGGAAATGGTAGTTCATTTCATTATTTGCTTTATTTCATTGGTTAATTTGGTTCAGGAGGTGTAAAATTCACTGGGAATCTTCAGCAGGCTCTCCTCTATCCCTCCTTCAGCTTTGGTGAAGATTGGATTTGGAATGTTTGAGCTTTCCTGGGAGCACCGAAGCAGGAAAGCTCTGCTTCAGCTATCACAGCTATTCGTGCTGCGCAATGAGAATTCTGTGTTTGGCTCCCGGAGCTGCCAGTCAAGCTATGGAAACTGCTATGAGTTTTCTAGGGCTCCCAGAAGTCCACCCCAGAGTTGCCTAGGAATTGATTGCATCAGTGCCAGGCTGTCAGGAAAAACAAACAGCAAAAATGAACCAAACAAAGCCCCAAGGTCCAGACCGGTTCAGAATAAATTGTGATTTGTGGTTCAGTTTGTGCCTATCTCTAATTGTAAGACCTGAAAGCAGAATTCTGCTACCTCAGAATCTCCGTCTTTGGTTTGTGCTGTTTTTCAGTAATTGAAAATTGACTTTCTCTAGTCCTTTCTCTAGCCCTGCATGATGTGGTTGAAAATGTATGGTGCATGCATGATAAAGGGATAGCTGAATAAGATAATTAGAGTTCAGGAGGTGGGATTGGCATCACTCCTTGCCCTGCCCAGAGAGTAGCAGAAAAGGCATAAATTATACTAAATAACAGACTTATACAAATGTTGCACTGGATGACATGATCTAAACCAGATTTAGCAATGGAAGGCATGTATGGTCTGCTGAGCTTCGTGTGACAGCTGTGGTAAGCTGCAGTACTGTGGTCCAAGCTTTGCTTGCGACCAGAGTTCAATCCTGGTGGAAGCTGGTTCAGATAGCTGGCTCAAGCTTGACTCAACCTTCCATCCTTCCGAGGTTGGTAAAATGAGTACCCAGCTTGCTGGGGGGAAAGTGTGTATGACTGGGGAAGGCAATGTCAAACCACCCCATAAAAAGTCTGCCATGAAAATGCGACATCATCCCAGAGTTGGAAATGACTGATGCTTGCACAGGGGACTCCTTTACCTTTATTCTTATTTAACATAATAATATGCTGTTAAAATTGTGTACTGCACAGTAAACAGAGCATTGCTGTTTTATTACAGTAATGACATACATAGGTTCTATTCCAAACACTGTCTCTGTGCAACTTAACATTTTTGACATTATTTGCCTTGTCCTTTTTTCTTTATATTAGTTAACCTAGTGGCTAGCCTGGATGGTCCAGGCTGTCCCAGTCTCTTCAAAAGCTGAGCAAGGTTGGTCCTGGGCCCTGGTTAGTACTTGGGTAGGAGACCTCCAGAGTCACTATGCAGAGGGATGTAGTGGCAGGCAACTCTGAAAATCTCTTGCCTTAAAAACTCTACAAGGTCAGTGTTAAGTCAGCAGCACTCACACACACACCCTAGTGTAGGCTGTCTGGAACTACAGGACTGAACAGCTGCAATGAAATGTGATCAAATGTTAAGTAATTAGAAGGAAAGAACAAAAGTTAACTAAGAGAAATCCAGTGAGTTTGCAGCAGGTTCTCAAATACAACAAAACCAAACCTTGTAAGTGTAATATGTGTGTGCATGTCTCAGAAAACAAGAATTCGCCATTTTTGTAAGAGTTAAAGTTTATTGCAGCATCCATAAATGTGTTACATTTTGCACTCATAACATCTGTATGTGACCATCTTGAGAACCTTAACTGGGAGGATGGGATTCAGTCATTTTAATCTGTGAGTGAATGAATTAAATACCCCCAGCTGATTAGAAAGAACTATAGGGTTGTCTGTATCTGTGTAATTACTGCCATAACAAAAGGTGAATGACAGACTACCATGGAAAGAAGTTCTGCACGCGTGTGAGTATACAAAGGGCCCACGGAACTATATATTGTTACCCCACCAAACAGAATTATTTTTCTTAGTCTCTATTTGTTAAGGAATCTGATAAATATCAAAATAGAAAAATACTATGTTGAAAGGCCTGTGTACACTATAGAATTTAGCATTTTGGCTCCTACTGAAATGTCCAGTTGGAATTAATTTGCTTTTGTCTTCGCAGATTTAGGTAGTGTGTAAAGTAGAAATCAACTACAGTTTAGACATGATCTCATTTAGTACATCTAGTTCTCTAATAGAGATGAAGCACAAGCTGAAAAACTGATCTGCATCCCAATTGATGCATTAACTAATTTTAGGCTTTAGTGAGTTTTGGGACCATGCCCTAAACTAAGCTTGTAATATACTGTTGCTGCTTTCTTATAGGAAGATTTGACTGCATGTATGTTAGTCAGTATTTAAGAAGGGTTGTAATTAAATCAGTTTAGGAAAGCATGCATTTGGTCTGTCATCAGTTGTTTGTAAAGCAAGACAGGAAGTGGAAGAGGAAAGGCTTTGCCTTAGAGAAACAGCCAGTTGTTGATAAGGTCTTATTCTTTATGACTTCATACATTCCTTCTGAGAAATGTAGTTGAAAGAGCTACACTTGTACACAGCTGCTGTGTAGGGTGTTCAGAAAAGCACTGCCCTTCTCCATCCCCAGATTTAACTACACTGAGAACTAATACCACCAAAAGTTCCAAATAAGTAGAAATTCACTTTTTGTAAGAACAGGTGATTTCCATTTAGTGGAATTTTGCTTGTACTCTTTTCACGAACACACACACACCCTTTAAAGATTCTGTTGAAACCATGGGGAGGGGGGTGTTAAATGCTAGATAATAATACATCTTAGTGGATGGGACCTTTAATATGGATGGTTAAGATCAAAGGCATCCCAGTGGTTTGGATACCATTCAAGGCAATTCATATCAGTTGTATGACTGCCAACAGATTTATTAGTAGTTTCAGAATATTAAGCCTTCTCGGCCACAGAACCAACTTCTTAAGAGTTGGTTGCTAATGGGTGCCACAGTCCAGTACTCTGAATGTACAGTAAGACCAAAGAAGCAAGCGTGTTACTTCAGCAATTGTGAAGGAAAGTAAAGAGAAGAACCACAGCAGACTACAACTGGTATTTCACCTTTTCATCCTGTGCTGTGTCCTGATCTAAGTCACCCCTCACTCAATGCTGAACAAAGTGTGAGTCCAGTGGCACCTTTAATACCAACAAAGTCTTTAAAAACTTCAGACCAACACAGCTACCCCACCAGAATCTCTCACCCAATGCTATTAGTTTCCTGGGAGAAATAAGACAAATATGACTATGAACAGTAAAGTTAAGGGGTTTTTAACTGAGGAAACAACACAGGGGGAAAGCATTTAAGTCGCATCTCCTGGATGCTTTCCAGATCGGAGTACATGGACCTCTTGCCTAATGTCATGTTTGACCCTTGGAGTCCAACAATATGTGATTCTGGAGTTTTCATGGTTGGAATACCAGATTTGTTTGACCCTAAATAACAAGTAGGCGGAGAGGTGTGATATCAGATCACTGAAATTGCATAAGGAGTGGTTAAACCTTTTCCCGGCACTGTTTCTCTAAAGGAAAACAGCCCCATTGGTGTGAGGCATACTTAAATGGTAACCCCTCCCTTTCCCATTACCACATGCATCCTCTAGTATTGGGTCCTATGGGCATGGCCCCAGTGGCTTGGGTTACCTGCAGTTTTGGAGCCCCTAGAAATCTAGGGATGGACTGTGATTCTGTGCCCCCTTTCTTTCCAAGGGTTAAGCTGCACACTAGTCTAGTTCCACTCTCTCTCTTTATTCAGGGCAAGTTTACAGCTTTAACGTTCCTGCACTTTCCCTGCTTTGCTGCCAGGAGTAATTTGTGTCACTAACCTCTGGTGGGTAGACTCTGGCCTCCTCCCTTGCCCACCTTCCATCTGCCTCCTAGCCAGCCTTTTAATGTCTTCCTCTACCTCTCGACCCTCCCCTTCCCTCCTAAGACTGTGCTTCTCATGCCATAGGCCATGCTCTCTAGCTTGCCTCCTAACTCTCCACCCCACAACAGTCTTGAGGCTGGTGGCTCCAGCACAATCTCCTGAAAGTGTCAGTTGTCTTCCTGTCACTCCCAACTCACCCTATAATGAGGGAAGGAAACTCCAGGGCCTGCCCATCCCAGTCCCACTCTACACATATGGGAACACATCTGGAAATTCTAGTCATGGCACTCCAGTGTCTTATTGATTGATTGGATTTATATCTCGCCCTCCCCGCCGAAGCAGTCATATATAGCTTGACTAGAAATTCTGCAAGCATATATACCTGTTCTTGTTACAAAATTCAAATAACTGAACTGGTCATCAATAAAAAGTGTTCAAATAATGCAGAAAATGTAGTATTACTGTTTATGGCACTTGGCACACAAAAGAAATAGTGTGGCTTGCAATACATTTATAGTCAGCTAATAAATCCGGAGAAATTACACTGAATGCTGTGAAGATTTTATCAGGGTTACAAGTGAAGTTTAACTGTGTAGCACTACTGTGTTTTGTCCTGTTATGGCACAGCTATGAAAGAATCTTGTGACTATCAGAATGAAAAGATATTTAGTCTTGCTAGCTGTATTTTACTGAAATTGGAAAGCAAATGTGAGTTAATAATGCCAGAACTGATACACCTCTTGAAATGAGAAGTTGTTCCAGGCATAATGAATAACCTCGTATATAGAAGTCCCAGGAATGGTCACAGTATGCAGGCTAAAAAGAGGGGCTGTCTAGGATTAGTGCAAGGTTTCCTGCAAATCAAAGGAAAAAACCCCAGACTGCAGAAAAATACCCCCAAAATTAAAACAAGTTTTTTAAAAGAGCAGCATCTGTACAGGAGTTAACAAGGAATTTAGGGCGCTAAAGCAACACACAGTAGTTACCTGATCTAATATAATGGTGCTGGACAACAGAGGAGAAGGGGATAGGTAAAGTCAGAACAGTAGCAGCAGCAGATAGGCTATGCGAAATGGGGCAATTAGTACTGGAAATGGAAGGGGGAGGAACCTGACATGAGTACAATGGGAAGATGATTTGGGAAAGGTACCAGAGCAGTTAGGAGACTGATGTAGGAGGGAGAGTGGAGATGGCCACTGGGAGTGGATTGGGGAATGGAGAAAGCAGTGACAGGAAGAAAGAATGAGGAAAAGAGAACAGATGGAGTTGTTGATGAGGGGGAATGGGAATGCTTTTTCCTCCTCACGTCCTCATATGGCTTCTACTTTTAATGATCTAAACCAGGGGTGGCCAGCGGTAGCTCTCCAGATGTTTTTTGCCTATAACTCCCATCAGCCCCAGCCAGCATGGCTGATGTGAGTTGTAGGCAAAAAACATCTGGAGAGCTACCGTTTTCCACCCCTGAGCTAAAGCTGCAAAATCACAAGATGTGCATGTATCTATTTAAAATGCAATTTTGATTCCTTCATGCAATCATTTTTACTGAGCCTGCTTCGGCGGGAAGGGCAGGATATAAACCAAATCAAATAAATAAATAAACTTCTTTTCCAAGGATTTGCAGAGGTATGTATACTGAGACTTGTTTCAGATGCAACAGGTATTCATTATGAAGCATTTTCCTTTTGAGTATGTTCTGAGATTTGATAGAACTTCACAGCTTGATAAATTGTAGCTGATTTGCCTAGAAAATAAGCAGACATACTTACTGATACTCTTTTCTCTTTAGGTGTTCTCTTTGGCAGTCTCTTTTTTTCTTAAGCTCCATAGTGACACTTCTTAGACTGCAACCATTGTGTGTTACTACTATAATAAAATAGCAGCAGTCTACCCACTTCTGTTTATTTCATATGCAAAGAGAATGTTTTCTTCTTAACATGGAAAGGATATTAAGAGAGCAATATGGCTCTATCACTCTTTTTTCTGTTTCTTACATGAATTTCCTCATTCTTTCCCTATTTAGCATTAACCATAGTTAGGATTGTGTGCATTTTGATGCAATGATTTTTCGTTGTGAGAATGAGTCTTGGTTTAATCCTCATTTGGCAACCTGGTATGTTGCTAAGAAACAAACTATAGTTTGGATGTAATGAACTTTGTTGGCTTGTCGTGAATCAGGAAGTCCCAAATTGCTGAGCTGTGTGCCATACGAGGATGGTTAGAGCTATGCATAGTTAGCATTCATCTCAGTTATATCTCAAATGTAAAGTTAGCCATAGATAATGTTGAGAAGTGAGGGAGAAGTTATCATAACAAGGAGACACTATGTACCTCCAAACTCCACTACAGGATTCAGGAAAAATTAAGTCTAAGCACAAATTCAGCATTTATATGCAACACGAAACCCTATTTGCAGAACCTAGTGCAGTTTTGTAAAATATTTGCCTACTGAATCTGGGAATGTCCTTGTAGATTTGCTAAAACAGACATATATGCTAATTATTTCTGAGTTTCTATATCAGTGGCATCTGGCAGGCAATTGTTTCTTTGGGATTTACTTCTTGTGTGTGGCATGTAGGGAGAAGGTCGTTTCAGTCTTTTGCCTTAAAAGGATACAGATGAGTCAAGGGGTCATAACAGCTGCATATTCCTTTGGGCAAACAGGGACGGGAACTGCTTCAGAATCTTCCCTTCATTCCATGCATAGCAGATGCCTGAATATCTGGTCATGGGAATGGCTGAAGGATATTCAACAATTTTGCCCCAAGGTCATGGCTAATCACACCCATCTTCAGTGCTATCTCAGTAGAGCATATTGTCTTTTGATTTAATGTCTGCACCAGCTATAAAACACAGCAGACTGTCTATCCATATCTCATCTGTAATCTACCTGTTTCTTCCAGTGAAGGTTCTATTACTTAATAATCTCTTTGGATTCAAATTACAGCCGTATGGAAAATGTGAGTTTAAATATTATGAATGTGGGCTATTCTTTACCTCTTGTATTTGTTTTTTGCTATTGTGTTATTCAAAGTTCTCCACTGGTTATATGGAGGTTGTTCAAATACTTTTTTTTAATAGAAGCTGAAATCCTCACCAGTGTTCAGCATATGCATGTGTGATCTGAATGCATTTTACCTCTTCTTTGCTGTCAGCAGCTCTACAACAGCTGTATGATAAATTAGGGTAGTTATTTTCAATGTGTTTTTTTTAAAGTCCGTAATCTGCATTCAGATGTAGGTCATTGTTATTCCAGCAGACTATTGAAGGGCAGGTAAATGTGAAGGAGAATGGGCCACATGACTTACTGTATCATCTGTACTGTAACACATCGCCAAGATTAATTTGGGAATTTGTGTTATAAATCGAAGGACTGTGTTTGTGTGGAGTGCACCATTTTCTGCTTTGAAATTCAAGAAGACTAGTCTGCAATTAACTCTTATATCATAGCTGTTATACAAAATTGGCTGGTGAAAGATGAAAGCATACCTAATCATGAGAGAGGGCAAATAAAGTAGAGGCACAGTCCCGAGATTAAGCAAATGCTAATGCACCTGGCATTGATAAAATCAAGTATCTTCTTTAAACTTTAGGCTTGAACTCAAGTTTTGTCACTGCTTTGTGGAATGCCAACTTGTTATATGTCTATATGCTTCATCTCAGGATTTATAGATAATTATTAGGAAGATACACATTTTTGCCAAGTTTTTATACAAAAGCTCTTGCAAAGTTGTATAAGTAGGGCCAGGTGTAGTTAGTAGCTGGGGAGAGAGCCCTAGAGTACAGTGGCCTATTTCCTGTTGAATTACAAAGGTAACTTGTTGGATCCAACCTGGAATCCCAGTGTGCTCCTGTCTCTTTAAGTAGTATCTGGTGACATTCTGGAAAAACAGCTTGATAAAGAACTGCAGGGAAAGATGGAGGGAAAAGTTAGAATTTGGGGAAGTGAGAGCAAGAGACAGAAATCTTCAGAAAATCCTGTTCCAAAATCCTCTTAGGACTTCAGAAGGCATATACGCCATCCAATTCAGGATATTTTCCCCTGCATAAGATCATTTTTAGTTGTTGTTTTTTAATCAAGTTCAGTAATACACACCCTTTGGTGTGTATGTGAAGCAGGCTGTGGGTTGCACTTCCCTCCGATAAGCCTCTCAGTGCTACTTACCTATCATTTTTTCCCTTTAAACTTGTTGCTTGCTGCAAAGAGATAAGGTTTCCCTGTTAATCAGAGTTCGTAGCTGTAGCTTGAAGTTTGTTTGCAGGAACTATTTGGTTCATGTCACTTGAAATTATTGGGTCCACCTTTGTTACCAGTCTGTCAGCAGGAGGTGCTAGTGGTCATTTATCTCTCCTGTGTTCCCTCTTCCTAGCAGTCCCATCAAACTCCAGGAAAGTTTGTTACCAGGATTGTGGCTGGGATCCACATGAAATAAGCGTGCTGCGGAGAGGGAAAGGAATATAATTGCCTTTTCTGCCTCTTCCATTATCCAAGCTGAGCTGATAGAAGAGGTAGCAAAGAAGCAGTTTTGCCTGCTTCTGGCTCCTCAGAGCAGCCCTCCTCTGGTGTGCATGGCTGTTGATTCACATGGGTCCTGCCACCCTGGGAATCAGCATTCTCAGGGTCAGAAGGGAGGTGGGGTGCATGAGAAAGATCTCCAGTCCAACATACGGTTCTTTACAATTAGTACAGGAAAATCAAAGAGAAGAAAAAGGAGGGGATGGAGAGGAGTAAAATCATGATCCTGAAGTCCATTCTCTGTTGCTAACAAGAATATGATACCTGCTGCTGAGGCCTATCGTGGGATCATCCCAACCTCTCCTGCTGACTTAGTGCCCAAAAGCTGCTTTCATTTTTTGTTTGTTTCTGCAATTAACCACCAATGGAAAGAGTCCCAATAGAAGGCAGTGTCTCAACAGACTCTGCTGTCTTTTAGGTAGGGTTTCCCCCCCCCCCCCCCACTAGGCTATCTGAGGTATGAATTAGCTTCAGAATTATCCCAGACTTTTTCTGGAGGCTGCTTCTAGATTTTTAAAAATCTGCCACGAGCTTCCAGCCCTACTGATAGAAGAGCCATTAATGACATAGATTCCATCGTCAGAGCCACAGTGGGAGAAGCAGGAGCACTGGGAGGTTATCATCCTATTTTTGCTAATTGAGTTTGAGCTAATCTCCTTCCCAAGAAAGAAAGCCTCTTAGTGAATGATTTATTTGGTTCCTCTGGGTGCAAATGTAATGGTTGTTACTTTTGCTTGAATTCAGGCATGAGAGACCCTTGAGTGTTTGAAAAGTTCTCTCGTGTAAAATATTCCAATGAAAACTAATCCAAGAAGCTGAAAGATTCTATATGCCTTTCACCATTTATTATAGCTTTCGAAGTTGCCAAAGATGTTCAGGTACACAGCGCCATGGCAGGTTCTCTGCCTGTCAATGGAGCAAGATTTAAGGGTAAGAGAATAATCTACTTTGTGCTATCGGAAATTTGGTTTTTCCTCCCTGAATGATTATAACTGTTAGCTTTCCTTGGTTGGTAAGAATTATTGAGTGAATGCCAATCTCTTTCTCTTTCCTACAAATTCTACAGCTATCTTTTAATGTTTATAATTCACATTTATAAATACATACACACTTTAAAGAACTATATTCTTCAAATGGCTTCATACAGAAGAGGAAAAATATGAGGAACAGAACAGACAAATTATTAAGGGCTGATTTTGGATCAGGATGGGACATACCTTTTGCCAAAAGCTAGCAAAAAAATATTTCAGATTCCTAACTCTTGACAAAAAAAAAAATTCTCCAAGCATTTCTCAGCTGTGGATACGGAACTGCTTAGTGTATTTTATTTATGACCATTGCCACAGCCAGGCACAATGTGTTTTATATGCTGAATGGAGTCCTGGTGGTAGTAGTGCAGCAAATCTCTGTATGGTGCCTGCACACACCCACATTGCATTACCTGTTTGTGAGAACCCAGAGGCAGGGAGGGAGGCAGAGGACAAGTTTCAGCCTGCCCACATCAGTGTGTTCAAGGGAAGTGTTTTACTTTTCCCATTTGAATGAAGGTATTTACTTATAAGAAATGAGTAGGACATGCTTGCTGCAAATGTTCTCTGACTCTGGTGCACTTAGAAATTGAGAATCAAACCTCTGTACCCCCCCCCCCTCCTAGTATCCTCATCTAGGGTTCTAATTTTTGGTCACACTGAGGGCCGGCTCGCCCACTAGGTGAACTTGGCATTTGCCTAGGGCACCAGGAGGGGGGTGCTGAACTGGGCTCTCCTCCCCCCCTCCCCGTACCCAAGGTAAAAGCCTAATTTCCCTTCTCCCCCATGCCGCCGCCACCACGGTCATTGTCATCTCTGTCCCCCTCCCTCCCTTCCTTCCTTCTGCAAAGCTATGTGGTGCTGCTGCCGCTGTCGTCCCCCCTCCCTCCCTTCCCTTCTGCAAAGCTGTGTGGCAGCACCCCATGGACTCACCCCCCACGAGCTCTGAGGAGCGCTGCTAGAATCTGCCTTACTGGCTTTGATGACACGGCCTGGGCATCTGAGCGTTCTCTCTTAAGAGAATGCTGGAGGAGGCTTCGCTCTCCCTCCTTTTGTGGGACGGCATGGGACTGAGAGTTTGCCTGGGGCGCCATGCACCCTGGGGACGGCCCTGGTCATATTAGGGTGTGACAGAATATTGAAAAGTATCATTGTTGTTGCTTCCATTTTATGGTTTCCTGGATAAGGCTGTACACTTATAAGAATCTCTACACAGTCTCTCTTGGTATTTAATTTTAAAATTGTTAGTTCATAGACATTTTTCTACCAGATTGGATTGGTTATAAAGAAACTGGGCAGTATTCCAGAGTTCTGTGTACCTGCCACCTGCAGTGTTAGTTTGTACTTCATTTGCTAAGGTGGATTTGCAGTCTGGAAAAACTGTAGACCCAGGGTGGCCAAACTGCAGCTCCGGAGCCACATGTGGCTCTTTCACACATATTGTGTGGCTCTCGAAGCCCCCACCAGCCAGCTTGGAGAAGGCATTTTTATCTTTAAATCTCTTTGCCAAGCCAGCTGGCAGCTTGGAGAATGAATTTAAAGTTAAAGTAGCTTCCCTTTCCTTCCTTCCTCCCTTCCTTCCTTCCTGTGGCTCTCAAACATCTGAGTTTCATCTCTTGTGGCTCTCAAACATCTCACATTTATTCTTTGTGGTTCTTACATTAAGCAAGTTTGGCCACACATGCTAAAGACACTAAAAAGTATCTTGCTGTAGGGCACATGACATGACAGTGACGAGGAGAATGATTCCTTAGATTATTTTAAACTACATTTATGTTACAAGTGAGGTTATTCTAGCATAAAGTTTCATGGACCAGACCCCCTTTCCCCTTTCAGTGGATGCACATGGTGAGTCTTCAGAAGACAGACAATGATGACCTACCCCATGCATCCAATGAAGAAATCTTATGCTGGAATAAAAATCCATGAAATCTTATGCTGGAATAAAACATTGTTAGTCTTTAAAATGCTAGTAGATGTGTTTATTTTTGCTGCAACAGCTTGAGAAGGCAATGTAATCTCTGTTTACTATAAATTTTGTTTCCTGCAGTAGGGAGTTAAAATCTAGATTTAGCTGAATGCAGTAGGGAGTTAAAATCTAGATTTAGCTGAATGTTATCACTGTTGAGCTGCTAATAATTCTAAAACTTTTGTTGTACTACAATAGCAGGACTTATTAATATATAATGCAAATTCTTTAATATGCATGACTGGTGTCTTTAAGTCTTCCATAATAATAATAGTGTGTGTAGAATGGATACACAAATAAATAATGGAAATAGAAAGAACAGTTGAAAATCTGTATTCAGTTCAGTTCAGACCTTTATTGGCATAAAAGCAATAATGCTTCACAATCAAAAGTAGTTACTGAAGTATAGTAAGAACAATACATAAAGCAATCAATTAAAATGGCAGCCAATAATACTAATCAAGAGTAGGAAAATCTGTATTCAAAAGTAGGGAATTGTGCAAAGGGTATATAGTTTGGGAAAGATGGTGAAAGGAGAATTAAACCCAGTTGTCATGGTCTGCTGCCAGTTAGCTCATTTTCTTATTATTTACGAATAACAAAGTTTTTTAAAATAGCTGTCTTCCATGACTTGGCAGCTGCCATAACCTATATTCTTATTGGCCTTTTAATGTAAGCATTACACTTTATAAAATAGTGACAAATTTGGTTTGGGTGTGGGAATCTTAGAGCAGAGAAGCAGTGTTGTGGAGTTGGTGCTTAATCTTTGCTCTGGCTAAAAAAAAATGTCTCTGGCAGAGGGAGAGAACTAGATAGCCACACACTCCCAGACCGCATGCTCTGTCCTCTCTGCCACCTCCAGCCTCCAGTGGACTTGCAAAGAGAGCAGGAGACATGGAGCCACCCACGCGCCCCCTCCCGGGAGAAACTGGGTTTGCAGCTGCCCACTCCACCACACATGATAACACACATCCATGACATGTAGCTGATGGCACTTTACTGTTCTGCATCAATATGCTGCAAGTAACCTACTGAATGGGTGATGTCACTTCCAGTGATGTCAGGGGGTGTGGCCTAATATGCAAATGAGTTCCTGCTGGGCTTTTTCTACAAGAATAAAACTTTGTTGGTCTTAAAGATGTCAGTGGACATCAGTGGACTCGAAGATGTCAGTGGACTCAAACTTTGTTCTTTTCTTGCATTTCTTTTCCTCCATTCTTGCCCCTTCCATCATTCTGTTGTTTTGGTTTCATTGTATTGTTTTAAATTTGACTTGTTGGTTTTATTGTCTAATCTATGTTGTGATCCGCCCCGAGCCTGTTATGGAAAGGGCGGAATATAAGTTTTCTAAATAAATAAAAAATTAATCTATTGGCCTGGACAGCACCTCAGTGATAGGTCCTAGAGCTGTTGTTTTTTCTGAGTTAGTGTCATCATGGGCAAGGGAGGAGGCAGTGCAATTCTGTGTCAGGCAATTCTGTGTCAGACAATTATTGACTGATGGGTGTGGACAACACTGAATGGGGAGTGGCTGGTCTAAGATTCCTCTGCAAGATCCTCTGACTGTCAGTTAATCACATTGGAACTGAATAATCTGTAATTTACTTGCTACACACAAAGTGAAGTCCATGGAAACTAAAGTGAACATATGCACAAAATCAGCACATAATTTTCTCTGTTTTGCACATTAATTTTGCAAATTAATCACCAGGTGAGCTGTTATTTATAAAGATCTACAGCCTCAAGATATTTATCACATGTTGCCTAGTTCATATTTTTAATGAATGCATTTCAGCTCTCACCCGCACTTGTGCACCTGGATGGCCTTTTAAAAACTGGAGTGGGAATGAGTGATTTTGAGTGGCAGCTTCTGAATGGGTGATTTCCCTGCCTCTCTCTCCCTTTGCGGCTACACTTCCTCGTGATCTGGAATGGATACAAAAGATCAGCACTAGCTCAGCATATCTAATGCAGATGACTGATGACACGCAGACTGTGTCTGAAATTCTGAAGAATGGTTGGCGGCTTCTAAAACATATGGTGGTTCTGTAACCTACTAATACATTTTCTCAAACTCTGATTATTTCCTCCTTATACAGAATTTATAAGGATAAGCAGCAGCGGAGAAAGGAGTCGATAGGTGAAGATTCCTCCTCTGCTGCTGTTCCTAAGAAGGGGTCTAGAATTCTGTCTCACCTTCAAGAGGGGAAAGGGGTAGATAGGAACGGGAGGCTTGCAGATTTTAGTACATGTGGATGCCCTCCTTTTTTCCTGCATTTGGTGAACTATTTGTCTGCCTGGTGAACTATTTGTCTGTTTGCATAGACTTGTGACCAGCTCAAAGGTAGGCATTGTTTGCAAGGTGTTCACTGAATCATGGTTTCCTTGTCTTTTGGCAGTGAACGTAGTTTTGTAGGAGCCTACTGTACACAGCATGCTTTTTGTCATTTGAAGTGTTCTACAGAAGTTATTGTCTGTTTTTGGTGTTTTAAGAAGCTTAGTTTGTCATCTGTGTCTTGCCCAAGGGATTATACAGTCAAAGACATTCTTTTGTTTTTGTACATATCCATATGTACAAAGGACAGCGTTACTTTGTTCTGTTTAATAGCGTTACTTTGTTCTGTTTAGGCTCAGATATGTGCTTCACTGAGTTAAGGCAGAAACTGGACTGAAAACATAGAGGGTCCATGTGAGTGCACCTGCCTATTGTACCATAGAGTTTTACCTCTCAAATGGCTAAAGCGTCCAGGAAAACCATAGAGTTTTTCCAGAAATGCCTAGAGTGGCCCCACACGAGTGCCACCATTTTGATGATGTCACTTCCGGGTGACATCATCGTGCCAGCAGTGCAGGGGGAGGTTCCCCCCGCCGGTGGGTTGAGAACCTCCCGGGTGGGAGATTCCCTACCCAGACCAGGGGCTTGGCAGCCCTAGGTAGGAGGAGGGAAAGAACCACCAAAAGCCTCCCTCAATTGGCTGAGGGCTTCTTCCTTTCTTCCTCTGGAAGGGAAGCAGCCAGAGACGAAGGCGGGAGGAGGAATGGCATCCTGTAGCAGCAGATCAGATACAGAGAAGAGGGAGGGAAAGCAAGACTGAGAGGGACTGAAGTGCTTAAGACTAGCAATGTTATCGGAGAGGGTGTTGCTCTGAAAGGTATCACTAAAGGCCTCTGAGGCAGAACTCATTGGGGCCAGTCTTCACTAGGGATACCAGTTCCAGGTTGATGGAGAATTCCTACAGATTTTGTGGTGGAGTTTGATGAGGGCATAGGAGTTAGGGCTTCAGAGTGAGGTCTGCCAGATCCAGGTTCTTGCTGTGGAAGCTTACGGTGTGCTTTTGGACCAGTCTCAGACTTTCAGCCTAACCTGCTTCACAGGGTGATTGTTCTAATTAAAGGGGGGAGAGGGAGATGATGTAAGCTACTTTGGTCCACACCACTGTGGAGAGAGCCTGTCCTTTTCTTAGGTAGAGGCTGCAGAGAGGGGGGAGGTGATGGAAAGCTGAAGTCAGAGGGGTAGATAAAGGGAAGGAGATAGGGTTGCCAATTCCAGGTTAGGAAATTCCTGGAGATTTAAGGGGTGGGGTTTGAGGAGGGGTGGGATCTCAGACAGGTACAGTGCCATGCACTGCACCCTCCAAACCAGCCATCTGGGGAACCATTGTTGCCAATCTCCAGGTGAGGTCTGGAGATCACTTAGAATTACAACTGCTCTCCAGAAGGCAGAGATCAGCTCCCCTTGAGATGAAGGAGAGTGATAGCCTTCACTTGGGTGTGTGAGAAGACAGCAAGGGTGGAGAGCACTTGTCCAGAGCCTCTTTCTAGAGCCTGTTGTATTTTTCTCTGCAGAGGACCTTATTCCTAGTAATTTTACATAATGTATAAATCAGTTTCAGTAAATTCAGAGCACTTCCAAAGAAATTAAAGTGTCACCAAGTGCAGTAAAGGTCTTGGATTACGGTTTTCAAAGTTCTGTTTAATATATTGATCAGCCAAAAATTAGAAGATGCTATCTGGGGAATTCTCTCAGTTGAATTAAAATGTGCTGTGCTGGGTTTTGCAAATTTAAAAATGTTTTATCACTTTGAAAAACAGTTTACTTCACTAGATATTATTAGATATGTTGTTTAAAGGTCACAAGTAAAATGCTAAAATGGTACTAATCATATGTATCCAAAATGAAAGTAATCCAGATCAATGGAGGTTGAGCATTTTTATGAGGGGTTTTTTTGCAGTGGAGATTTGTATGTGTTGGGTAAATGAAAGCTCAGATAATTCAGTGGTACTTTGGAAACCAGGGGTTTTTTTGGGGGGGGGGGACTTGTGTGTGTCTAGCAGGAATGCACAGAAACGCAGTTCCGACTTGCTTGGCATCAGGGGATGTGGCCTAATATACAAATAAGTTCCTGCTGGGCTTTTTCTACCATGCTTCATAACACTTTTTAAAAAGAAAAAAATTAAAACGTATCTGGGTACTTGGGTTATTTGTTATGTGATGGAAACTGTCCAGACAGCGTGCAGGCATCATGAATTCCATATCTATATGTTACATCCACATTCCATTTAGGATTCACAATCTCATTGGTAATGGTACCTGTTTTTTCCCCTTTCAAATATTAGCAAGGTTATATTTGCTGGTGATATTTGCCACAGAAGCACTTCCACATGGAGTGAGAGCTAGGTTCCTGTAATGGCTAAATAACAAATATGTACAGTTGCTTAGTATAATGGTCGCCTAGAACTGTTCATATTTTGTATTCATTTCCGCAGTCATTCTCTCAATACAGGGGATGACCTGCATTTTGTGAAACAAGAAATACCACTTGGTAACATGCCAGACTTTCTGTATCTTCTTGCACAATGGAAAGATCAGCTAGCTCCATAAAATAAACACATGAAATTTATAGGGCTAGGAACATTTATTTTAGTTTGAGAACATATAAATAGCATACTGTATAACCGATTTTTTTTAATAGCTGTGTTTACTTCCTGTGTGTGTGTGGGGGGGGAGTACAAGAAAATCCCTAGAGTGGCAGTGGAGGTCATTAAAATATAGTTCCCAGTATTGGCAAATATCTGTTTCACAGTTACCTTCCTTCCATTCAAGCCCATTCAAATATCTTTTCCTTCTTTTTCAACAGTGGTGATTAAGGCAGGTCTTTAAAGCAAGAGCAAAAAACCTGCAATGGCTTCCTACAAACTGGGGGGCGGGGGAACCAAGATATCAATGGCAGTGACATAACAATTTAAACCTATTATTATTGTCTAGTCTGAGTAGCCAGTGTCTTGCCAAAGCTGTTGCTTAATTGGAGATGGTTATGTGGCTTTTGGACTCTGCTTCTGTTCTTGCTGTGTTCAGGAAAGCTTTTTTAAAATTTCATTCGAATAATGGTAGAGGCCATTTTTATGGAGTTAAACTTCTAGAGCCTCTGAGTTTTTCTTACATGTGATAGAATTGTTAAAAATCGAGAGTAGATAAGGAATACCTTTTCCATTCTGGTCAGCTGTTGTGATGTTGTAGCTGAGTTCTGTATGAAATAATCATAACCTTCCACTGTACCTTTGCTCAGGTAATTATACATTATAAGGGCTCAAAATACAATGGTGCATGCCCAACCTTGGTGAACATGTGGGTAATTTTGGAATTTTGAGGTGGGCACTACCACAGAATGGTCAAGCAGTCAAAAAAAATGGCTACCAGTGGGGTGGGCCTGGTCCTAAAACTGTGATAGATTCCACAAAACAGTCAAAGATTCCAAGCCAAGCATTGCCTTGCAGTGCTTCTTCTAAATAGGTACCTGACAAGACAGAAGTGCTACTGGTGACCAATAGTTTAAGATTTAAGATGATGCCCATTCTGAATGGGGTTGCACTCCTCAAAGAAAACAGGTCCATAGTCTGTGGGGTTCTCTTGGATTCAGGCCTACAGAAGGATAAACTGGCAGCAGCTGTGGCCAGGAGTGCCTTATATCAGTGTTGACTGGTAAGCCAATTGCAGTCTTTCCTGAACTGAAAATGTCTGGCCACTGTGGTGCATGTCCTGGTTACATCTAGCTCAGATGACTGCAGAAACTTCAACTGGTGCAGAATACTGCAGCTAGGATGTTGGCTGGGCTGCAATGTAGGGCCCATATCACTCCAGTGACCCATCTACACTGGTTCCCAGTTGGTCTCCAAGCACAGTTCCAGGTGCTGGTGCTGACCTTTCTGCAGCTTGGGGCCAGCATACCTGAAGGACTGACTATTCCCATATGAACCCATCTATTTGCTTTGATAATCTTTGGAGGCCCTGCTTTGGGTGCCCCCGCCACCTGAAATAGGTGAGTGGCAATCTTTCTCAGTCATGGCATCAAAGTTCCAGACTCTCCCCAGAGAGGTTTTTCTGTTCCTTTCTGCTGCCATCCTCTACCAGTAGTGAAGGCTTTTGTTCGGTGTTCCTGCAGTGATCCCTTCTTCCTGCCCAGTTGTTGTTTTTACTTCTTTGCATGTGTTTTAGCTCTGATTTTAATTGTTCTAGTGATCTCGGGTTGGGTTTCAGGGTTTTAAAATGTGATCTTAACATGTATGTTTTAATCAGTTAGCCCTCTTGGTGGCCTTTTTGTGAGCAGACAGGTGGGATATAAATTTTGTGAAATAAAATAATTCTCCCTGAAGATGCAAAAATCAATGTCTTGTGAGCACTTCAAAAGCACCTCCTACACCAGAATAGAGGGAATTCAGGATCAGCTTTTGGTTTGGAGAAAATATACTATTTGATTTCTGTTCCTGAAGAAAGGTGAGAGTTTACTCCCTGCACGGCTATAGGGGGAAGTTTCCAAGCCCAGAGACAGAAGAGTCAATGTTTATGGCCAAGCCAAGGGCACACAACTTTGACCCAACTGCCCAGGATGAGCTCACTGCTGTGTTGATTAGTCATCTGGTAGGAAGGACGCAAAGTTCTATGTATTTTACTGTTCTGTTCAAAACCCTTTAGGTTTTAGCCCCAGACTAAAGAAGCAAATGGGTGGCAAATGCAATGGTTGGTGCCATGTTAGAGATCACTGCTCTATAATAATTTATTGAAGGAAATCATCTGGCCAATCTGCTGCTTTTAGAATATATCTTCCTCTGTCTGAAATGGGATGCAGAGAGCCACATTCACCACATTCCTTGGAGGAAGGACAAGATAAAAACAAAGAGTTTGCAGTCATTCAACAGAATCAAGTGTACCACCTCAGGGTAAAGGTTTCAGGGTAAAGGTTGTATGTTGAGATGCACTTTTAAAAAAATAAAACTCCTGTTAAGGCCACTGATACCCACATAAGTGCTGCTCTTTCAGAAAAGTCTCAATGTGCATCAAAAAATAGAATCAACCTGCAACAGGATTGTTTATGTGTGTTTGCGTGTGTTTTACACACACACACATACATACATATTTCTTTAGAATAAGCTTCGGCATTTTAAAGATAGTCATTTATTTTCTGCAAGTGTATTTATCTCACCTCCTTAGGTTTGTCCCTGCATTCCACAACAGCTTCTTTTTACCATTCAGTTCTGTTGATCGTACAACTTGATAGTCAGTTGTGGATAAATAAATGACTATATTAAAACAGACAGAGAGGCCACATTAAAGTGTGAAGGCTTGTCCAAAGAAATGCCGTGGAAATTTCAAACTGTTTGATACTGTGACAGGTTGGGGTGGCAGGGATTCTTGTTTTGGGCAAGAGTCTAGTACCTCTGTTCTCACAATGATGGCACTTAATTGATGTGGGGATTAATTGAGGACTGCCAGCCTACACTACCCCCAGACAGCATGTAGCACATCTGTGAAAGAGGCCAAAGCAATATTTATTGACTGGTCTGCCGGTGCTTGACACTATTTATCGCTAGCATTCCTGAATGAGAATTGTGCTGGTGTTGCTGACACCCTGACCTGGATAGCCCAGGCTAGCCCAATCTCCTCAGATCTCAGAAACTAAGCAGGGTTGGCCCTGGTTAGTATTTGGATGGGAGACCTTTGAAGAATACCACTGAATTACAGTCCCTCCATTGTCAGAGTACAAAGGAACTGGCAGATACTGGAAAAGGTACTGTGACTTGGCTCTGTGCATCATAAACATTTTAGTACAGGATGGAAGAAAAGATGTTAAGACTTTCTGAAGTGAACACTCAGATAATTTGTTTCAGTTTCCATTTTATCTTGCAAAGTTTGAAGGATCTAATATGTTCAAAAATTCTCCCTTTAATATAGAAATTCAGCTTTCAGTTAATGTTCCCAGAGTTTGCATATATAAAACATACCAAAAGTGTAGTTGTAATTTTTTGTTGCATAAGAGACTGTTTCAACAGACTATAAATTTGCAGGAAACAGCATTCATTAGTAACCTCCTCTCCTCCCTCTCCAAAAGTAATTTATGTCTGGTATTCTGGGCTTTTTTTTTTTAGCAGGAACACAGAGAAACGCAGTTCTGGCTGGCTTAGTGTCAGGTGGCCTAATATGCAAATGAGTTCCCACTGGGTTTTGACTACCAAAAAAGCCCTGCTGGTATTCTACTGTTGAGATGTCAGTTTTTTTCCCAGAACTGCATTAGTTTGTAAATGTCTTGATAGCCTGATTTCCTGTCCTGTTGGGATTTCAGGTACCTTAGGACATCTGCAATTACTTTCTGGAGAGTTGACTATACTGGATCACTGCCTCACCACCTCCACCCCAAAGAAGTTATAGGAGTTCAGTGATGTGTGTGCTTTATAAAAGAAAACAAGCAAAATATTGAGCTTTGGAAATAAAGAAATGTTTTTTGTTCTCTTTTGAGCTTTATTTATAGCCCAAGGATTTCACATAATTGGTTTTGCTAGATATAAATCATTGGAACACGTATTTTGTGAGGAAGCAATTCAGCTTTTCTTGGAACTGTGAATACTTCAGTTACCACTGTAATTAATTCTGTCATTCGTTTCCAATAATTCAGTAAATTGTGTATAGTGTTGGACTCTAGCTTAACAATCAGTCATTTCCCCCAGGGAACTCTAGGGACTATAGCTTGATCAGGAATGTGGAGAGCTAGATATTTCAACAGCATCCTTAGCTTCCATACTACAATACCCATTATTTGAAGAAATTGATAGGGGTCTGTTAACTGAAATATGACTTTCAGGTATCATCCCATACCATATTTATATTTTTGTATTTCCATGTATATGCACATAGATGTGGGGGGAGCTATGATTGTGTGCCTTGCTCTTCTATGAAGAGCTCCAGACAGCGGCTGGATTTTGCCTCAGATGATGGCAGCAGCTGGGAAAGGGAGGGCAGGACATTGGCTAGTCTTGCCTCACGAGGTTAAAGAAATCACGACTGCACAGCTTCCAGTTTTTTCATCGGAAATGACATTGTATGCTTATGTGACACTGGTGCACCTGTCTCTACCCACAAATCCTTTCAACGGTGTCAGGCAGTAGCCTGGCATCCCTAGTCCTGGTTGATCAGAATGCAACACTCAGCCACATTCAAATTAGCCCTGAGGGCTCTGATGGAAGTCAGCCTGTTCTAGAATATGGTGGTCATGAGCTTTGATGTGCATGCTTGGAAAGCCAATGTTGTTGAATACCAGGAAGGGGTGAACTGCTGCTCATGTATCTGGCACCACTTCAGGGATGGAACAGCATCCTTGATAAGCAAATACTGAGTAACTCTGACAGTCAAGGTAGGTCCATTAGAAAGACAAAATAGTTTAAGGTTGATTTTTTAATTTATTTAATTTGTAATCTACCTTTTTCAACAGAGACTCAAGGCTGATTATAAAATTATAAAAACAAGAGTAATGCAACAACATACCATGAAATGTTTTTTTTAAAAAAAAACTGCCTAAAACGACATTCCTGTTCTCTTTATAAAAATACCCTCTTAAACAAGAATGAGAGGCGCACTGCCAAAGTGCACTATGCAGAATTATCCATCCTCTAAACGGATTCAAAAATAAGAACTGAATAGCCTTTGAAAAAAGAAAAATATCATGCAGAAATACACTTTAGTGCTGTCCTGAGCACAGGATTACGCCATTACTGGTGTGCATTTTTATAAACACCAAAGAAGCATTTCACATCCAAGAAGTCCTGTCACTGCTTCAAAGCCTTCCACACAGGATCTGGTGACTTGGTTGGGGCTCCATCACCTGTATGATATTCAGGATGAGCTGCTGCAGATTTTTGGCAGCATGACCACAATGAAAAATAATCAAGTTATGTACAGTGCTCTATTCTCTGGAGAGCCATACTGGGCAACTGCCCCCTGTTTCTTCTGGTTCTTAGTTTAATTGGGCCTCCCTATGGTGCTCTCATGTTTCTTCTGCTTTTCCTGCCATGCCCACTTTTGTCAACATATGGCAACCTCATAGGTTTTTCAAGGCAAGGGACATTCGGAGGTGATTTATCATTGCCTCTGAGTAGCAGCCCTGGACTTCCTTGGCGGCTTCCCATCCAAATACTAATCACAGTTGACCCTCCTTAGCTTCTAAGATCTAACAAGATTAGTCTAGCCTGGGCTATCCAGGTCAGGGCTCCATGCATGTTACATTTCAATAAATCTGCTGTTCCTTTTTGCTTATGCTTCCCAGAACAATGAGCATGTGAGAAAACAGTCCTTTCCCACTCGTTATCATAGATGCACTTGGCCTAAGGGGAGGCAATTCAAGCCCAGTGCCATTATGTGGAGGGAAAATGGTGAAGGTGCATAGATGAACCTTCCTAGTGAAACAGAATTACTTTGGGGTACACTTTGATTTCTTGAGATAACGACTCCAAATATTAGCGCATGCTCACAGCACTCATGTACCATTATACTCTAGTATTTCAAGTTCATGAAGTATGTCTCTCCATGTGCTTGTAGACATGCTAAACAATCATTCCATCAGGCTGAGGAACAGCAGCAGATACTGTACATCTGAATCAGCTCTTGTATGCGATACAAATGAGCCAATAGGATTCATCAGACCAGAGAATACACAAGCAACTGGGCTTTGCCAACTGTTTCTAATCCTCTGCCATTGATGTGCACATCACAAAGGATGCCTAATTATTTTTTACCATGCTAGTAAAGGGAATTGGGGGGTTTTGTAATTCAGAGCATTCCTAAAGCACTCACAGGGCTTTCTTGAAACTGAACTAAAACATTTCCTGAGCAAATATTTTTATGTGTTATGATGGGGTATAGTAACAATTATGCCAATACGCCAGGACAAAATAATGATGTTATGCTGTAACCAAGTTGCATCAGTATTGGACACAGGTGAGTAATTGCTAGTGATTATAACTCAGAAGTGTCTGTGTGTGTGCATGCCCATATGCCCTGTTACACAATTGCTTTTGATAGGATTGTAGCCTCAATTAAAAATCATGGAACAAAAGAGTTTTGGGATCCCATCCCCAAACCACACACATACCTTTTTTACTTAGGAAGTATTTAGCTGTAATTGGTCCCTTGAAATATCAAAGGAAATTGCCAGGATGCTTCTGAGTGTTTTTTTTTTAAAAAAAAACCTCAGATTCCTGCTATTTGCATTGACTTGAGTATAAACAATTCTGTATATCCAGTTGTGGCTAGTATTCCATGTAATAAAAGCTGCTGTTTGTATCAGTTAATAACTGTTACAGCATGGCAGCAGTTGTTTGAAAACCTAGGGAATGTCCTTGGGGATGTATTTCACATCACTACAATGCAAAATATGCTACTTAGATTTTCTTCTGGACCTGAGGAAGGGATGGGGTAGGAATGCTCCAGTTTACAGGGAAGAGGGAAAGGGCTTGTATTGTTGAAGGCAAGGAAGTTAAGAAGCTGGTTGTGGGAGATTGTGGGATACAGGAAACAGAAATAGCTGGAGCCTAGACAGGACAGAAAAAGCTGAACAGTGGGAAAAGGGGCTGAATTGTTTGGGACAGGATGGGGAAGAGGCTGTACTAAGGAGGTAAGTGTAACGAAATGGAATACTATTCCATTCCCCCACCAACACATATATACACACACAGAAAATATGTATATGTGTGTGTATAAATAAATGTTCTTCAGTATATTACTGTTCTTCAACATTTATTGTCCACTAACCGTAGTATTCATAATACTGTAAATGATGATTACATTATTTTGACTAATATATGCCTCACAGCTGGTAGTGGTTGTGTTAACATTTTGCAATTATGCATATGTTTTATATTTTGTAAGCCACCTTGGGCATTGTGGCATGATGGGACATAAATATTTTAAGTAAATAAAATAAATGATCTAAATATTTTTTAAAAAATTAAACGTTACAAAGAGAGAGATTTTATACCATCTTTACATGTCTTTTTAGTCTCATGAAGCCCACCTTGGCCAGCAAAAACTCTGTCACCAATTAAATATGAGCAGTTCCTCATCCCACACATTTAAGCTCATAATTGTACACAAAGGAAGACTGCAGTGTGATTATCAAGCAGTTTTTCTACTGTATTAGGAAAGGAACCAATAAGGGTGTGTGCACAAAGTCTCTCCCCCGCCCCCCCAATGTTGTGAATGACATCCAGTAGTGTCATTCAAGTAACAGAGGCATCTGAATTCGAAAGCAGCAGCTGTTGTGCCCAGGGTTGTGCGGGTACACACTTCTGCCAACAATACTTGAAGGATGGAGTTTCATGAAATGCAGTCATGAAAGTAAAATCATAGCTTACAACCTGAAAAGGACTAGTAGCAACTCTGTTGTATATCTGTATACTGGGTATATAGTAGCCTATTTTAAAAGTAGAGGGAGTTACAGAGATCACTTCTGCATATGAATCTGTCTTTTTAAAAAATTGTATGATTGTGATCCTCAGGATCATCCCTGCAAATTACTCCTTAGTAAAATATTAAATATTGTACACTAGCATCTTATAAAGTGTTAAAGCTACCATCACTGGAAAGGTTTATGAAAACTTATGTTACAGATCAAATTGCTAGGTATAGATTGCTAGGAGAGCCAGTTTGGTGTGGAGAGCCAGTTTGGTGTAGTGGTTAAGTGTGCGGACTCTTATCTGGGAGAACCGGGTTTGATTCCCCACTCTTCCACTTGCACCTGCTAGCATGGCCTTGGGTCAGCCATAGCTCTGGCAGAGGTTGTCCTTGAAAGGGCAGCTGCTGTGAGAGCCCTCTCCAGCCCCACCCACCTCACAGGGTGTCTGTTGTGGGGGAGGAAGGTAAAGGAGATTGTGAGCTGCTCTGAGACTCTTCGGAGTAGAGGGCGGGATATAAATCCAATATCATCTTCTTCTAGATGGCAGTTTTGTACAACTCTTGGGCTTTAGTAAAAGCTGAGAGAAACCAAAGCTTTCATTTGGGATGAGGGGGGGGGGGAGAACTGGCTATTTTACCCCAATTGTCATTAAAGCCTTGTTAAATCCTCTCTTGTGAAGAGAGGATTTAATACAAGCTTTTTAAAAGAGTAGACTATCTGCTGCAGCTTTATGCTTCATAAAAAGTAGAGAATGTCAGGGAAGGCGGCACACTTGACTGTCATTTCCTGCAGGCACAGGAAGAAATAACATGTGGTGTCCAGAGCAACTTGTATCATCTTGGATGTGCACTAACCACATGGGTGAATTCCAAAAACGTGACTATTTTAGTCCATAGCAAGCAGCCAACAAAGTGGCATCATTAAAAAAGCACATTTATTGATGTTTTGTTGATGAGCTACAAGAAGGCTATTACCTATGAAAACTTCTGCCAAGACAAATTAGTCTTTGAAGTGCTGCAAGTCTTTAGCTCAGTTCAGACAATCCACAAAACCATGGTCCAGGAGAAGAGCTGTAGTCTTGGATGCTCCTTGAATCCCCATTTGAGTCTGCAGTTTGGTGGAAAACATAGTTTGCTAGGATACTCAAATCAAATTTTGGCTTGTGTTGTTCCTCCAAACCATTTTATGAAGTTCCAGTTCTTGTTGCTAATTTGTATAAACTTACAGACTTATGGTCAGTGCTGAAATGGAAGTTAAAAGGGAAGCTGTGCATGAGGGGATGAGGAAGGAGCAAGCTCATTTTTGAGTCCCCAGATTAAATTTTGAGGGATTCATCTGAGATGACAAATGTCTGCATCTGCAAAACAATGCACCAGTGTTATGTCTGAGCCAATCTGCAGTCTTCATGGTTCTTGCAGTTGATGAAGCTCTTGCAAATAAATGCACTAAACCTGAAAACAATTAATTTTCAATGCCCTCTGTTTCATATGATCCACTGGAATTACTGCCCTTCGTAGGATGTAAAACGCTGTGCCAATAGCAGAACAGTAGTGGCACTGGCTGGACATTCTCATTTTCCTATACTGTAAAAGGCTGACATTTTGATTTCTAACGTTTCTTTGTATGAATGGGTTGAGAGTGGGGGGAAAGCTCATGTGTGTGTTTCCCTCCCCCTTTTTTAAAAACCAGCCCTCAGCTCTCTGACATCACAGTCCCATAAGGAGGCAGAGAAGGAATTTGATTTCGATGAGCTAAAAAAAGAAGCCTTTGTAGCTGGGGAAAGGGAAGCATGCTTTTGCTTAGGAGGTTTGAGGCTCCAAATGAGAAAAGAGGTAAGCTCTTATTCCCTCTCGCCCCCCCCCCCCCCCCCGTAACACACACTATAGATGCTGTGGGTTGTCCTTCCATTTAGCATTTTAGTTCGAAAAAGTGGATTTTCTGTTGAAGTCAAAAGATTAATTGAGGGTTTAAGGAATTCAAAGCTTTCATGTGTTGGAAACTACGCATAGTGCAGTAGCCAGCTGCATCCACCCCCCCCCCCCTTAATAATCAAGACAGTTTGCTCCTGTCCCAAGTAAAACATAATAAATGTGATGAAGCAGTGGTGAAAATGCTTCCCATCTGTACAATGTATAATTTTCAGAAGAAGCTGACTGTATTTTAGCAGGAATCTTTTTGCTAAATGATTGCAGAGCTGTTCTCGGGTTACTCTAAAATTGTCTCATTCTCTTGCTGCAGTGCAGCTTAACGTATTCGAGCTTATATATAGGTTTGTGCTGCTTTCTCTCCCTTTTCTGAGAGGCTGTTGTAAAATACAACTTATACTTCTGAATGGCAGTTTTTCTTCTGTACAGACAGACAATGAAGAAACTCAATGGTAGTAGTTTGCTTTGGACATGAAATGTTTCTAGTGGGGGGTTTTGCTCTCTCTCTCTCTCATATTAATGCACCCATCAGTGTAGTAACTGTTTAAGCCTTCATATCACCATTATAAAAGCCTTCTTTATGTTGCTTTGCCTGCTTACTTTAGAAGTTAAAACACTGTTTAGGATTGTTATTCCAGGTTCCTTTATAGCCAATGATCTTCTTCAGCAAGCAATTAAGCTATTCCTATGAAACTTTTTGTTCTTTCCCGTCTCCATTTTTAATCTGCATTTTGCATCTTGACTTGTCTGTCATTCTGGTTATGAGAGTTTAAATAGTATGCATTTGTTTAGGAGCCACAGTATACAATGTTGATATTTGGCAATATACAGTTGTCTAAGTAAGTCACATATTTTTCACATATCAGTTTACTCTGATAATTACAATGAAACCTACAGTATAGCACATTTGACTTTCTACATGAATATATGTTCCTTTGGGGGTGGGAGGGAATGGGTAGAACTGTGCTTCAAGTTCATATTATATTATTTCAGACTATCCCAAATGATTAAATGGTTACTTAACAATATACTTGGAGTTTCCCCCCTACACAATAATATTTTCTGTTGAGGACAACATTGATGAAAACGTGTTAATCGCATAAATACCTTAATGCAATCCAGATGTGATTTCACTGGTGGCTATTTTTCCAGCAGGAAATGGGGAATCTGGACTGGGGAAAAATAAGAGTAGGAGAGAGTGGGTTGAAGAGGGGAATATCTTATTCATTAGAATTCCTTCAGTGTCTTTTGTCCATAAAAGGTGAAGGCAAGAAATATCTAAGTCATAATTCCAGTGAAATTAGCTAAACAGGGAAGGGTAAAGACTGCAATAAAAAGAAGCATAATGAAATTACTAACAGTTTAGACTCACATGGTAGGTCATATGTTATAGCACAGAAACAGTAATGGCATGTAAAGAATTTGCCAGCATTCCGTTATAGCTCTGCTTGCAAGAGGAAATTCTAGGCTATTCTTTATGAATCTTCCCACTGCCATCTGGGTAGCACATTTTTTGTTTGTTAGTTTCACCTATTGGCCAGGATCTAAAGAACCATGAGGTTCAAATCCATACTTGTCTTTCTCAGCAACAACTCCCCAACCACAAGCCCTCAGATTCAAATGCTTTTGAAATTAAAGGATTCAAAAACAGTTTGTGATGGAAAGTAGTAAGTGAAGGGGAGAATCCCACTGAGCAACCATAAAGCCTTTGCTGTAGCTTTTTAGGTCCCAACCAATGCATTTAGTTCAATTTATAGAGGATCTCCTTTACTTGTTTTGTTAGAACTCCAGCTAGCTGTGACAACAAAGGTTGCACATTTCAAAACATGGAACTGTCCCTAATGAAAAAAGAGCAGTTGGCAAAACAACTGCACATGTGAGGAGTGCAGAATCTTATCTTTGTTCTCAGTTTACCTCTCTAAGTGAAGCATCAAATACTTTCCTTCGCTCTGGGGCCCTGATTCCAAAAGTGAGCTTAGCTACAAGAAAATCATTTGGGGGTGTAGCTCCCCTTGCCAGAGCCCATTTTTTGCTTCTAAATGTTGATATTGCAACATCCTACAATACGTGATGGTGACAGTTCTGTGTTTAAATGTACAAAACTTCCACAATTTGAATTCTGAACATTGCTCACTATTTGTACTTTTGTGCAGTAGGAGGGCTGTCTGCTCAGTTAAAGACTTGACATGTCAGACTCTTAGATTTTTCTTTATCCAAAATAAACTAAAGTCCCATGGCCTCTTTCTATAAACTTGGCCCTGTTTCCAAAGAAAGCTGCCAACAGCTATGGAAATCAAGTTTTTGAGCACTGTATTCTTCACCATTTGATTCTCTGGCTTTAAATAACAGGTTTTATTTTCACATAGAACAGGAGATAGAGATGCGCACACCCTGCAATATAGAGACTTCACATGGATTTAAAAGGTTCTGGAGGGATGAAACTCATAGGCTCCTGTAACTCAGGCTTATCCAGACAATTGTGAAAAAGTGGGGGACTAGGAGGCCCAAATCCCTAATACTCTGGTCACCCTGGATGCCCATGGAGCCAAGCAAGTCATGTGATTCACTTTTATATGTTTGGGTTGGGTCTTAAGTGGTGTGATGGGAGGGTCCAGAGAGAATCTTTGTCTTGGGGCCATTGGTAGCTCTGAGCAGCCCTGTATCTAGAAGAATGTGACAACTAAGTGTGAATTATATCAGTGAATTGGTCAAGAATAAGGTAAATTTTGATGTGGGTAGGATTATTTTGACTTTTTTTGAGGCAAGAGGTCATGCTTATAGGTCATTTTTTCCCCATGGGGTGGCATTTAAGTCAGAAGAAGGGTATGATAAAGAACATGGCAAATCACACTTTAGTAATTTCTGGGGAAACTTTGTTGGGGAAAACTATCAAGGATTAACTCCTCGTGCAGCAAAGAAATGGCAGTGTGGGCACTGGTTGACCCCCAAATTAGGAAGAATATGGGATGAAGTCTATGAAGACCAAGATGGTAGACTGAAGACTTCTGTGGTTTGAGGCCCCTGATGGGGCTGCTGTCTCTAGCCATGAGGGTACGGATCAATCAGAGGGATTGTTTATGGACAGCTCCAATGGGAAACCTATCTTCTCCATCAGTGATATGAGTAAATTTTTGAATTCCATGAAATGGTAGGAAGGGGTTGTTTTGGCAACTGTTTTGTGCTAGCTTTCCTGGGTTATAATCTCCATGCTGTTATTATAATTGTCAATGTGATACACCATATGTTCCTTCAACATACTTCTTGCCTGTTAAATCTCAGTTGTTGGGATCTACCTTATTTATTTATTTATTTATTTATTTATTTATTTATTTATTTATTTGAGATTTATATCCCGCCCTTCCCACGAATGGCTCAGGGCGGCTGTGTTTCTTGCCATTCTACGGCAGTCTTTGCCTGAATAGTTGCATGTGAGAAGCTTTGTTGTAGCATGTTTCATTGCTTTCTGCCTCTGAAACCTTCCCCTTACTGCTTGGGTACCCACTTTCTTTTGAGTCTATAATTCATGATTTGCTCTATCATCTGTGTACCACCCATTGCATGTCTTTATGGCTCCTCTGTGCCTTTTTATTGCTCTGACTTTGCTAAGAAGATGAAATGGTTTTCTCCGAAATAGGAATGCTGTAGACAAGCAGGTTCTTGGCTGACAATCCTTCCCTAGTGGTACAGATTGTACCTGCTGTGCTTATGAATCTATGTCTTGCCAGGCAAGATCAGACCAATGTTCCACTTTATATAGGAATTCAGTCCATCAACAGTGTTCAGGCATGCAGCCTGCCTTACAAATATCGAAAAGCAAATTATAGAACGGTATTCACATTCTGTTTAATCTATGACAGTTTGCTGTTTGCAGAAATGAAAATTGCATTTTTTTGGCAATAATGACTTGTATAGTACACTCCCCATTGCCACATCCTGTGACCAAAGGATCCTGAGGTTGTGATGAATTTGGTAAACAAGTAGTTCTGTTTATTAAAATAGTTAATGATAAAAGTTTTACTTTTGAACATGTATATAACGTGTTAGTACAAAGGAATTCCCTTATTGAATCTCATCTCATAGGCAGCTGTGGGGCAGCTGGAACCATCAACAGCAGCAAATGGCTTATTCTAAATACTGGTTTGCAACCTAAACTTATCACCCTTTGTTATCAGCTGAGCACAACCAATGTACTTACAATCATTTTTTTAATAGTACACATTTATTTTCTAATCCAGCAGTTGCCAGGGTTTTTTTTTTTATAATTATTACCTTTTGCTTCTCTAATAATGTTTTTTTGTGCAAATCCTCTTAGACATGTAGCATCTCTTTTTTTTGTTCCAAGACCACCTACTCATGCATACAGATGGATGCTGGGGAATTTGTTTTAACTGAGGCAGCACTCTTTATCCTCAATGGATGTTTTTTGTATTGAATTGGTGTTTTTTTTAGTACTTTGAGTTTTCCTTTGATCATGGCTCCGTTTTGCTTTATCCAGGTAATAAGCACACAGTCAAGCAGTTCAAGAGTTTGGATATGCACAAGGGGTAGAGCAGGGGTTATGTACAGGGGTGTAGAGTATACTGGTTAGAGTTCTGGACCAGGTTATGGAAGACCCAGCTTCTAATCTTCACTTTCCCACAAATTCACTGGGTGATCTTGGGCTAGTTGTTGTCTCTCAGCTCAAACTACATCACATTGTAGGGATTTAAAAAAATGGAGTACAGGATTGTGCTTTATGCCAACCTGAACCTCTTTCTATATAATTTATAACTTTCAAGGCCAGGTTGCATTAGCTAAACCAAAACAAATGGGCTTGACTTGATCCATGGTATGCAGGGTCATATGTGTCAGTGGTCAAGAACTGTAAATGTCCATATATCAAGGTTTCCTAGGCTTAAAACTCTTTTCAGATCCTTTATTGGACTTGATAGCTCATTATCAGATGACCATCTTATAAATTCACACATGAAGAAGCCAAGTATTTATACGACAGTGGTAACATCGGTGCTAAAGATTAGAAAGTGGTTTCATCATGTTTGTTTTTTACTGTGGCCAACTCAGAGCATTTCCCAAAAATTGGGCACAATAACTTGTTCTCCCAGCAGAACCTGTGAATACTTTTCCCAACACCTCTGGCTGCCCAAAACCCCTACCACCACCTGACCAAGTGAGGGAACAAATCCTTCCCTGTTTTAGTTTTCACTGGAACTAATCCAATGAGAAAACTGAGTGCCAATTTTCCAATAATCCATTTTTTAAAAAGAGACCCCACCTAGTGTTCTTTGTCTCATCTTCTTCTGTTCATCTGGTTATACTCCAGTGTTGTCCTTACATCTCCAAGAATGCAGAGCAGAGAGGAGGCTGGATCCCCTTGCCCATCATTCACACAAGGTATTTTAAATTAATAGGGAGTATATCCAACTAACTGATCTGTTTGTGACTTTATTTTGTTTTTGTCTTTGTGAATTTTGTCTGTCCCTTTGATGCCTCAGTGAAATCCCTTCCCTTCCAAATCCTCTCTGCTATTCATAGCCAAAACCTCCTCCTTTTGCTTTTACTTTGAATAGGTATTTTGTTCTGAGCTCTCAGTCACAATCACAGAACCTTTATTGGCATAACTGTTCTGCACTCTCAGCCCATGCCCTGGAAACCTCTCAGCATCAAAGGGTTAACTTCCCATCCCAGGAGTTGGTTTTCTTCCTTTTTGCTAGCTCAAACAGACTGCTGTCCAGGGTCCTGAATGAACAAAATGGAATTGCTAAAAATATCTTCCTCCCAAAGGATTCCATGATTGGTGGTAACAAAGGGGATGGCCTCTCCCCCTCCCTTAGGTCAGCATATCTATGCATGCTGGGAAATAGGGGACAGATCAAATAAACTTTAATTAATTAAATAATTGCTGTTACTATTATTTATTGACTTCATTTATACTCTGCTTTTCTCCCAAAGGGGACCCAAAGCAGTTTACATCATTCTCTCCTCCATTTTGTGGAGGTAAGTTAGGCTGAGAGTATATAACTTGTGAGGTAGGTTAGGCTGAAGAGTATATGACTGGCCCTAGGTCACCCAGCAAGCTTTCATGGCAAAGTGGGGATATGAATCTGGGCTTCTCCGATTCTAGTTCAAGACCACTACACCACACTGGCTCTTTCCTCCCACCTAGCTTGCCCTTTCTTGTCTCCAGAACTGCTTGCCATCCAGTGAGTATAATTTGACCAGCTGAATCCACCATGTTTTGGCTCATCTTTCAGAGCTGAATTAATTGGTGCCATTTGAACTTATTGGCAGTGGCTTTTCCTTATTTGTGTGTTAGACTTCTGTGTGGGTAGACCATGGAAGACACAGGACAGATGCTAGGTGTAGGCAATGAGGTATCGCATAATCTTGCTCTCTGCTCTGATCTTTGCTATGTGCAGGACAGCAGTATCATCCTATTTAGTCTTTCTATCCAAAAGGAAAGTGCTAGAATAATTCATGGTGTGGTTAATTAACAACTCTTGAAGCTTGTTTTTTTTTAAAAAAAAAAATCTGTGAAACTTCCTATACCTTTGTTACAGATAGCGATTTCTTTTGAACTCTTTAAACTTACAAACCAAAGAAGTAGTTTGCATTTTGCATAAATGTGTATAGCAAAATGTATTTCCACAGACATCTGGAGTTTGAGAAGAAAATTTAAACAGAGGTTAGAACGTAACAAGTCACAGCAGATTTGGAATCTGAATGTTGAAGTTCCATGATATTTTTTTGCAGATTTGTAAATGAAAATTTCAGCCTTTTGGTGAACATATTCCCTCTGATTTGCTTAATCTTTAATTCCTCCCACTTTCACGCAAGTACCACTCAAACTTGATGTGCATGAAGTCAAGGGCAATTTCAGTGAGTTGTGTAGAGGCATATATTCATTGTAACTGATGGTATTTTTTAATATCCTTTCCACAAGTGCACTGTTTTATAGGAAGGTGAGTTGAGGGCCAGTGGAAGGATTCTGTAGCAAGGTTAATGGCATGTGTAATGGTTTCGTGTTTGGGACTTAAGTGCTTGGTTCTCAGTCCCCATCCTTTGTATGTATGTTTATCTTATACTGTTCTTGTACTAGAATCTTTTTCAGTGAAATTCTTCAGGTTTTTGTTTTAAAGAAAGATAATGACAATCATCATGAGGAGAGCAGGCAGTGCTGCTGAAGCTTAAAAGGGCAGTGAACACTTGCTGAAAGGGATGCTTGATGTGTCGGGTCTGCTTTATCCACAGAGTTGTAACCAAAACTTCATTTTAGAACAGCTTTGGAAGGACAAGACTTATCCCCTCTTGTTTGGCAAGAAAGTACTTTTAATTAAAGCTCAAGGTTGTTAACTTGACAACGCAAAATGCTTACATTTCCTTTCAGTAAGTGATTAGGTTTGGACATTATATTTACTTAAACTAGTGATGTATACTGTGATTGTCCAGTAGTGGACCAATAATCCCAATATTACCATGGACAGATGATGCCAGATCATCTCTGCAAGATGAGCCAAAACATGGTGGATTCAGCTTGTCAAATTATACTCCCTGGATGGCAAGCAGTTCTGGAGACAAGAAAGGGCAAGCTAGGTGGGAGGAATTTCACTGAGTGCTCCTGTATATCTTTATTACATTAAAATAAGCAACCTCTAAAGTTTTATTGTGAGACCGTGTGTGTGCTGCCTCCTAATAAAAGACACAAACAGCCAGTGTTTGGGCTGCAGAAACCTCATGGGTTAATAATCAATGTGTCAGTTATCAGGATAGTAAAGTTTTATTTTCTTTGCAGATAGCTTTCTAGTACTGACTCTTTGTTGATCTCTTGTTCTGAGGAAAGGAGAGTTCACAGAATAAGTTTTACATATAGACTTGGTTAGTCATTCCTAATTCATTCTCTCATTCTGTAACCATCTGCCAGCTACATGAGTATATAGTAATTCATTCAAGCTCTATTCCACGTATTTCCAAGAAATGGCACATTTGGTTCTTCTGGGCTTCTTGATAACTTGTGCATAGGAACATCCATCTTTCATTGTTATTACTAATAGCTTTAATTGTGATGCTTGGTCCTAGCTTGTAGTTTACAATATGACTATGATGGTAAGCCTGCCATGCAGGGGAAATTCTAGTTTTTGATTACTAAACATACATACTCTTGGGCTAAAAGTTTTAATGTTTTCCTCTTATTTAAACTAGAGATATCAGTGAATTCCCCCACACTGTTATTTATAATGTTTAGGATTCCTGTTTCATTTTTTGCTGATCTCTTACATGAAGCCATGGAACTATTTCTGTGCCATTTTCTGTTTCTGTGGGAGCATCAAAAAATAAAAAAGGCCCACAACACAAAAAAACCCAAAAAGTTCATAACAGTGCACCCCTACTTTCAAGTATTTTTCCATTGAAGCAGAGTTTATACTGTCAATTGTAGCTTTTTTAACAGTATTAACAACTGGGTTCTAAACTGTTCACACAAAAGTAATTTCATTGATTTCAGTGGGTCTTCAACTAAGTATGCTTTGGGATTACATTCTGATATTGATAGGTTGTTATATTGTCATTTGCAGCTTTTCATTTATTTGAGTCTCCAGTAATGTGACACACTTACACTGAAGACAGTTGAGCTAAAATTAAATATGGTGAAAACCCACTGGTTTCAGTGCGGCAGATTTCAGCATAGGCTTAACTTTCACATTGAAATAAGCAACCTCTAAAAGTTCTTAACTTTGGTTGTCTCTCGTGCTTGCATTATTAAAACACATTTTTATTATTCATAGACTTTCCTCCAATTTTTTCCCTCTTTCCCTTTCCCAATAGCGTTATTTTTGTATTTCTGCTGCTTTCATTATTGCAGTGCTCAGGTTTTGGTGACTTTTCTTCATGGACTTACTTTTGACAGTTCTTCATGGACTCACTTTTAGATTTTGAGATGTAAATAACTATTTTAATTATAAGGATAGTGCTAATAATAAGTGCATGAGCTTCAGAGATTGTGCTATGTCCTAATTGCTTGTCCTGCTTTGGGATAGTTAAATGTATATAATTATGTAATGATTTTATTAATATGGCTTTCTGCTAATTAAGTTATATAATTAATCGTAAAACTCTTGTTTTCCTTTGTGCACTAAATGCAGAAGTTGTGATACAGCAGTGCAGCATTAGATTTTCAATTAAAAGAAAGCAAACAAGCTGTGCTTGAACAGTCACATCTGTTTTACTTTAATGGTTCATTTTGTGCTGAGAAGTTGATAATATTGTCTTTTCTCTATGAAAAGAATAGCTTTCTTTTCATACATGTATGCGCTGTTACCAGTGTCTCAGCACAGTGTCCCTACAAAATAGTGCATGCACATGTAAAAAAAAGTCTGCTATTCTTAGGGAAACTTCTAGAGGAGGCAATAAGTATGAACAAAGAAAAGGGTTTTTTAATTTTGTCTTTATCTTGACTCTAGTTTACCCTTCCTTAATCTACAATTGCAAACATACTTGGAACACCATGGGGAGGAAAGTGACTTTGGGGAGCAATTAGTACCAGAAAATGATAGGCAGGGAAAGGGTTCAGTGACCTTTCCTGTCATTTTGCTGTTTTGAAGTTGCTTTCACCTAGGAGAAACATCTGTTGACTTAAATTACATGCAGAGGTATATTACTTGTGTTTTGCCCTTAATGCACTATGTGTTTTAGAGAGAGAGAGAATTAAAGTTTGTAGTAGTGCTCCCAGAGAATGAAAGAGAAAAACAATCAATACATAACAGACTACCTTTTAACAGTGATGAAGATATTGGGAGCAGGCTGCAGCGTCAGTGTGGTATAATGGTCAAAAGCAGCAGACTTTAATCTGGGGATCCAGGTTTGATTCCCCACTCCTCCAGATGAAGCCTGCTGGGTGACCTTGGGCCAGTCACAGTTTTCTCAAAACTCTCTCAGCCCCACCTACCTTACAAGGTGCCTGTTGTGGGGAGAGGAAGGGAAGGTGATTGAAAGCCACTTTGAGACTCTTAAAGAGATGGGTGGGGCATAAATCTTAAGGCAGAGAAGTCCATAATATAACATATCCAGGAAATGAACAACTTTGGAACATCTCTTGGCCCTTTTCAGTCATGGGACTTGAAGGAGAATGAAACTCTGGAGCTTCACTGGGTGACTTTGGACCAATTGCAGTTTTTCAGTATCATACCTCATAGGGCTGTTGTAAGGTATACAAGGAGCTTCCCCGCACACATTAAAGAACATGATAAAATGTCACTAACATAAACTGTGTTTGTAAACTGTGGTTGGATCGAAGGAGATGAATAGAAGAGCCTAGGGACAATAATAGCAGCTAGTGTGTGTGTGTGTGTGGAATATTACTGTGGATTGCATTGGGAAATGGAATTGAAAAGGTAGTAAACTTGTAGTTTCAGCTGTAAGAATAAAATATATTCTGACCATGTTTTGTGATTAAAAACTCATTAAAGTTTGGAAGGATTTGATGCTGATTTTTAAGGATGCACAAGAATATTTACTCGTTCTGCCAACAGACTAACCTTCTGAAGCTAATGTTGTTAAATGCTTAAGTATGTCATTTGTAATCATAGTCAAATCAAAGGTTGGCACCAATGCTTGCTTTGACTCTGAAACACAATTTTCAGGTGGAAAATAAAAAGAGAAGTTGCCCTTACATGTCAATATTCATGGGACAATTTGTAACCAAGAACTTTCCAATTCTGTTGATTTAAATTGTAGAGATTTGAGCATAAAATTGTCCTTAAAAATCAGTATACTTTGCAGCCTGAATTGGGCTAATTTCCTTGTGGTATATCATTCTAATTTCTTAATATTAGCAACCAATCCTTAATATTACCTCCAGGTTTTGCAGTTGCAAACATATTTCATGTCCAGTTTCCAGCTACAGATTCCCCTGTTTTTCCCTCTGTGTTCATAATACATTTTTAAAGAATAATTTTAATTTAGTCATTGAGTATTTCAAGTTATTAAATGCCCTTCCAGTCCCTTTTAAAAAAGAAACAATCGTTCCTTTCTCTTAAGTTGGACCCATAGGAAAAAGGGAGTTTTCTGGTGTCTATTTTAACATGTTAGGCTGAATTTATTAATAGCAATCACAGAAGCAGCTCATAATAAAGAAGCCATTGTGGAGCAGCATCATGGTTAACTTGTGACTTTTATTTTGAAAACCTTTAATCTTTTGCCATGCTAAATTCCCTCAGGAATAAAAAGATCTGTAGCTTGTATTAAAGCTTTACAAAATAGTAATTCTTATTACCACATGGTATCTCAGTTTTTGGGAAAGACAATGGCAAACCACCCCGTAAAAAAAGTCTGCCATGAAAACGTCGTGATGTGACATCACCCCAGAGTGGAAATGCCGGTGCTTGCACAGAGGACTACCTTTACCTTTTATCTCAGTTTTATTGAAATTCTTCAGCTGATGATCTCACTTGATTCCCTGAAGTTCAGGAAACCATAGTATCAGTTTTGGAAACAAGACCACAGATTTTACAAGCCTATCAAAAAATAATAATAATGACTTGTCCACACCTATCACGTTAGTGATTTGTAGACTAGAAAAAGAGACCAATATAACATTAGTAAAGCCTCCCTGCTTGGTTACCTGGAAGCAGTTTCTACTCACCACAGATGACCAGATGAATGTCTGTTTATACCATCCAGTACCTTTACGTTTAATCTATCAGCATTTCACTACTTTTACAACAACCAATCAGCTGAGAGAATTAAAAGAAAAGAAAGAAACTGCACATCAGTTGAATCATGCAGGGTAGGAATAATCACTTAATGGAAAGGGGGAATGCTTCAAAGAAGGGGAAGAGTGGGCCAATTCTCCCCAATGCCAAAATGATGAGTAGAAACAGGGCTTTTTTTGTAACAGGAACTCCTTTACATATTAGGCCACACACCCCTGATGTAGCCAATCTTCCAAGAGCTTACAGAGCTTTTAGTACAGGGCCTACTGTAAGCTGCAGGAGGATTGGCTGCATCTGGGTATGTGACCTAATATGCAAAGGAATTCCTGCTACAAAAAAAGCCCTGAGTAGAGAATCCAACAGGCTTCCTTTGGGAGGCTGTTCCATATACACAGTGCCTTTACAGAAAAGGCCTTTTATCTTGTAGTCACTTCTCTAAGTTCAGAAGGTAGGAAAACACCAAGAAGAACTACAGACAAGTCTCCTGATTACTAAATAAGATCATTTAGGAGAAGGACCCAGATTGTTTGGGTTTTATTGGGTTCTTATGTATTTCTTTTAAAGTTCTAATGTTTGCCATATGCTAATGTTTGCCATGTACCTGTGATAATGAGGACTAGAAATTTCATCAGACTAGCTTGACATCTTGATATTCAGTTATTACTTTGAACATAAATTGATAACAGGTTATCTGTGCCTGATTGCCTTGAGTCAAGAGAATCAGGCAGAGTATAAGTACTTCAATAAAAATTAAAAAATAAATAAAGGATAATTTAAACTGAGGCTGAAAGAATTACACAGCTGTATGCATCAAAAGAAGCTATGTGTTATTGTTTCTTAAACAGTAGTACCTTCTACCCTCTACTGACATCTAACAATACGGTGAAATAAGGTATTGAAGACAGCATCATTGCAAATCCTTGTCCTTGGACATTCCTGAAATAGTTCTTTGAATCTCAGTCTTTGTGTCTTACAATGCTGTGACAGCAACACAGTATAGCAGCACAGATTCTAAACAATATTTGTTAAAGATAAGCAACATTAGCAAGTCATTACGCCTTTATTTCTTGTTTTAAAACAAATATGTACAGAGCATGCCTGTTCTGCAGTTTCTCACATTATAGTTCAGAAATGTTTTTAAATGCTCAGGTGGAAAACTGAGTTGCTATATGGTTCTTAACAGAGCAAAATCCATCAACACTAAGTAATAAAACTTATGTAGATGCAAACAAAAGCAAGTAATAATGGTTAGCGCAGATAGGTGCTATTTAAAATGGTGCTATTTAAAATGATGGTTTTACTGGAACTGAAATGTGGCTTCCCAGTTATATTAGGACATTTGCATATATCTGGTATAAGAACCGTTTCCTTTATTTTGAAAATGAATTTGCTTTTCAAATGACATTTATTACCATTTTCTCTTGGTTTTTGTCATCAAAAAGAATTTACCTTCATCTCCATCACTTATTTTTCTGCTTCTGTTCTTCTTTTAGAAATCATCTAAAATCTCTGAGGATGACATCAGGTTGAGAAAAGAGAGAGACCGATATTGTGCCAATTTCCTGGAGCCAGGCAGTGTGCGTGTGACAAAGGAAGGGAAAATGGAAATTGAAGCCCTTGCCTCAGAACATAAAACCATCACTGTGGGGAGTTCAGTGCATGCAGTAGACAATCAAACTCACTTACTCTCCCCTGCTGCCAGTCACAATGGACTTAAAGACAGACATGAATCCTTGGACAGTGAGGTTGCTAAAGAGATCAGATATCTGGATGAGGTGCTAGAAGCAAACTGCTGTGATTCTGCTGCTGATAATCCCTTTAATGGGATGACTTCTTCCTCCCCTGAGCCAAGTGCATCTGTTGTCATTGATGGCTGTGGTCCATCTGCTCATAATAGTAAGGATTCCACATTATCTAATGAAAGGGACACCCTGGTGGTTGGTGGGCAGGCACTTTCAGTTACTGAACATGGTGGGATAAATATAGCAGCTGAGAAGCTAAAATCAAATGGCCATTCTCCAGACGGTTTGCAAGAGGAGCACAGTGACAGCCTGAAAGGGCCCGTGAGTCCAAGCTCTTCCACAAGCTCAAGGTCTTCCAAAGATGGAGAAACAGCATTAACTACCCTTAAGAAAGAAGCTAAGTTTGAACTTAGAGCGTTTCATGAAGAGAAAAAGCCATCCAAACTGTTTGAGGAGGAGGACATAAAAGAGAAGTACAGAGTGCGCAAAGTTCGGCCTTCTGAGGAAATGATAGAGCTGGAAAAAGAGAGGCGGGAGCTTATCAAGAGCCAAGCTGTCAAGAAAAATCCCAGCATAGCAGCCAAGTGGTGGAATCCACCCCAGGAGAAAACACTTGAGGAACAGCTAGATGATGAACACTTGGAATCTCACAAGAAGTACAAAGAACGCAAAGAAAAGCAGCCTCAACCGCCGCCCTCAACTACAATGAAGCATGTTTCCTATTCCTGTGCACCACCAGATCCAAGTAGCATTAAAAAGGATGATATTGTAACAGAGCAAATAGATTTCTCAGCTGCACGGAAACAGTTTCAGTTAATGGAAAATTCAGGACAGCCAAACAGCACGGCTGCACCCAAGAGGTTAGGGACTCCCAAAATGTTCACTGTCCAACCCTTCTATAAACCACTAAGCCCGTCCCAAGTAGACCAGCGAACACATCCTGTTACAAAGCCTGTGTCTCTGTGCAGTCAAACAGTACAGGTTGGCAATAATGATGTAACTATTGTAAAAGCAGAGAGAGTCTCTTGCATCATAGATGACAGCAGCATAGGAATTCAAAATAGCTCTGCTGACCCGGTGAGAACATCCCCTTCCACAAAGCCCAGCCAGACAGCAAAAGTATGGACGGATGATAGTGAATTTATGAGTGCAAAGGCAGTATTTACAGTGGTGAAGGACGATGACCACAGCCTACTGGACCACTTCTCCAGGTCTGCCAATGTGTCTTTCCCACCAGAGGAGCTGGACTCTGGTTTGGATGAATTGTCAGTGAGATCTCAGGATACAACTGTTTTGGAAACACTTTCCAATGACTTCAGCATGGACAACATCAGTGACAGCGGTGCCTCCAATGAGATGATGAATGCCCTTCAAGAAAACTCACTCACAGATTTCTCCTTGCCTCAGACTCCTCAAGCTAACACGCCTTCTGAGTGTCAAGGGGAGGGTGTTTCCAAGTCACTGAGTGACCATGGGTTTTACTCTCCTTCTTCCCCATCGCTTGACTCCATGCTCATGGATGAGCAGTTGGAATACCAGGCTGGTCTACTGGTTCAAAATGCCATTCAGCAAGCCATAGCTGAGCAGGCTGACAAAATAAGCTCCAAGCAAGCAAAAGACACCACAGAGCAAAGAAACCACCAGGTTGGGAGCCAGGAGGCAGTGGATAAAGCACCATGTTCTGAGAAGCAGCACAATCCAGCTTTCCAGCCGCCTCAGGTGTCCTCTCCCATGCAAGAGAAAAGGGACACAGCACCAAAGGCTTCAGCACCTCAAGACTCTGTACTCAGGGAAAGGCAGGTTCCACAGCTATCACTTGCTGCTCATCCTCCCCAACCGGTCCCTGTGGAGGAAACCAAGCCAGAAGTCAGCTATTTCAGCAAGTATTCAGAAGCAGCTGAGCTACGGAGCACAGCTTCCATTCTGGCTCAGCAAGAAGCTGAGGTGACTGTAGGACCTTTCAAACTAAGGTCAAAAAAGCAGAGGACTTTGTCCATGATAGAAGAAGAGATCCGAGCAGCCCAGCAAAGAGAGGAGGAACTCAAAAGACAGAGGCAAGGGATGCCAGTGGCACACAGCCCTTTTGCAAAGGGTGCACCCGCACCAGCCACCAGAACTGTGTCTTACAAAACTGCACCAGGTAAGAGTCTTGAGTTTTCCCTTAAGCTTGGCAAAGTTGAGGATAACAGGGGGAATGTTGTTGGTGAAAAATGTTTGTCCTTATTCAGATTCTTTCTCAAAGAAAGTAAGAACTGCCTTGCTAGGTCAAACCAAAGGTCTGTGTAATCCAGAATTATGCCACTAAATACTTCAGGGAAACTCTCGAGTAACATTATAATGTCTTGTTGTATTTCTTCAGCATCTGGCACTCTGTAAGAAAACTATTAGGATCATACTCAGTTTCGGTTTAGTCCAGTGATACTAACTCAATGAGTATCTGGCTCTTTGCATTATATTTATGGCTTTTCTGAGCACTGTTCCCCAATTTGGAACCTGCCCCATGTTTCAAGATAGTGAGCAAGGCCCTTGCACAGTGGGGCTTGTGGTTGGCAACTAGTTCCCATCTTGAAACAGCTGCTGTTGAAGGAACAGGTATCCCAGAGGTGCAGACCTCATACCAGAGATGACATTAAGTGTGATTGTTTGGGCTGATGGTAATTGCACTTGTGGATCTCCGCAAGCTGAATGAGTATCACTGGCCTAGTCCAAAATTCTGAGCTGGTCTCAATTTGTTTGAGGCTGGCTACCAGTGAAAGACTTACTGGGGGGGCGGGTTGCTGGTGATGTTATGATATTACTGGTAACACAGAGATGTCACTTCCAGGTCGCATTGGAAATGACATCGTCGCATAGAGATGGTGCTCTAGCATTGGCCCTAAAGCTTGCCCTCCTGGATGGTGGCAACCACAGCTGGTGGGGAAATGGGTGATTTTCCAACAAAGCAGGAGACTGGGCCTCCCTACCTGGGTCAAAAAGGTGGGGAACAGTGTGATCTTGCCTTATATAGCAGCCTCCTTTGCTGCCCCCCCCCCCAGTGCTGTGCCACAGCCATTTACTCTTTTCCGTGGGCTACTGGAAAAACTTCATCCTTTGCAGGGCAGCAAATTGAGTGGTATTTCCAAAAACAGGAAGCTAATAAGCAGAGCATTACCTCCCTTAATGTGTGTCCCCCCCCCCACAAAACAGGTATATCTAATACTCACACACTAATACTATTTTATTACTACTAATAATACCCACACACACATGCACAAATAAACATGATTCATTTGTGAAAAGGAGCACTAAAATATCTTCTGTTGCTCCAGAAGTGTTGAAGCTAAAAGGAATATCAAGAGCTAAATCAGTTCTTCCAGTACAGCTGAGTCAAGTTCTATCCTATGTTAATGAACTTTTGTCTATGAGCATTGAAAACATTGTATGTATAAAGCTTCCGCTTGCCAGCTGCGCTTCTCTTATTCCCATCATATGTGTTATGTTTCTGTCCAGAAGAATAAATGGCTAACTTGGAGGAGTAGACTGGTAGAGTCCTGATGTTTTAATTCAAATTAAGGGGGTAGAAATGCCTTCCTCAAATCATAGTGACCAGATTAGCATCCAGGAGGCTCAGATTCAAATATTTGCTCTGCCACAAAAGCTCACTAGATGACCTTAGACCAGTCACTTTCTCAGCCTAAACTGCCTTATAGTGTTGCTGTGACTATACAGTGGAAGGAAGGAGAATGATGGGAAAAGCCACTGGGAGAAAATCAGGATATTAATAAAATAACAAGATGAGACATGTATGCTTTCTCAGTTCTCTATGGAATATCCACTGATGGACCTCCTGGTGGCACCTGGGTTTCAACCACTGTGTGACACAGAGTGTTTGACTGGGTGGGCCATTGGCCTGATCCAACATGGCTTCTCTTATGTTCTTATCCCCGAGAGTAGAGGACATTAGACAGATCACTGGCATTAACCAAAGCTCCATTAGGGATAGGAGCTATGTTGGCTGAGAAGAACCAAGCAGAGCCTAGCACAAATTTCCCACCCACCCCAGCAATCACTGAGGATTTGGTTGGGCCTTAGAGCAAGGACTTTGGTTGAAACTGCTTTAACTTCCTTTCAGTCCCAAGTCAACTAGGCCACTCTCCCCATTACAATTGTCTTTGTTGGGGAGAAACAAAGTTTACAGGGGTGCCTTTCTTCTCAAACCCAAGCACAGTGTAGTTGTGATAGTTGTGGGTAAAGGTGGGCAGCAGGCAGGAGAGCTGGGAAGGCAAATAATGACAAGTGATAAGGACTGGGAATACTGAAGGGACAGGGAAAGCAGAATACCAGTTTGTGCTCAAAAACTGAACATAAAACCAGTGTTTACAATTACCACACTTTAGCAAATTAATTCCTTCCCTCCCACACACACACTGCTTTGTTCCTCTGTGAATAGCTAATTTTACTCAAAGCTACCAAGACTATCACCACCTTCCCCCTACAGCTTACAGGTTGGAAACGCATAGGCTGCAGAACTTCCAGGTGTCAAGAAAATGACCAGAGCGGCTGCTGATGCTGTAACTGGTTGAGAGCTGGAAGATCCTTGATAAGATCTCTTGTGTTTTGCTTCTTCATTAAACAAGGCCTTGCAAGAGCCCCTCATTAAGAGCAGGACTGTTTTGCCAGCACTCTTCAAAGGAGGAACCACACAAGCAACCCATATGTTTTCCCCTTAGGGATGCCAGCCTCCAGGTGGGACCTAGTGATCTCCTGGAATTACACCTCATCTCCAGACCACAGAGATAAGTTCTGCTGGCGAGAATGGATGCTTTTGGGAGGGTGAATTCCATGACATTGTACCCATTGAGGTCCCTGTCATCCCCAGACTTCATTCCCACATCTCCAGGAGTTTCCCACCCTAGCAGCCCTACACCCCCTCCCCTATCAGGGGGCTTGACAAAGCTTTGATGGTGTAAACTGCAGGTCTGTGGGGCTATCAGTAGCTCTTTTTTAAAGAGTTGAGCTCTTGGCTACCTTTCCTTTCTTAAATGGGTACAGAAAGTTATGCTCAAGTGTGGGTCATCTTCAGATGTTCCTGTATGTTTATAGCGAAGATGTTTTTGTAATACTTTTTTTTAAAAAATCATTTGTATTTTAATTTACTCTAGATAAAATCCATTGTGGTTTGTAAGTATTCAGAAATATGTATTTAATATCTGTATTTATCTGGTGATGTGTGACGTGTGTCAGCTATCCATTTCGTTCAGCCTTTCTACAAATATATTTTTCTGGTTTTGTTTTTGTGTTTTTCATTTGGCTGCTGTGAAACACATCCAGCCGTGGTCTGACTTCAGTCTTTGAGATAAACAATATGGCTAGCTTTGGAGGGGGGAAAATAAATGTACAGCACTCCTAATTGCTGTTTTTGTTTCCAGCAGTTGTCATCTGTAAAATAAAAATTCTACTGGGAGAACTTAGAAGGAAGCCCTTCGAAAAATTGTGGGTTGATGCAATCAGAGCTTTTAATGCTAAAACACTATCACAAATTTTGTATGGTATCCCTCTGTGGATTAATGCTCTGAACCAAAAAAATTGAAAATATCCAAGCTGCATTTCTGCGTCAACTTTTAGGAACCCCCAACGGTGTTCCTTATTTTGTAATCTGTTCAGAAACAGGCCAATCTGATTGAAACAAAAGCTTGGACTCTAACTTTTAAATATTGGTTATGGATATTTTATAGGGCTGAACCAGCTAGCTTGCTCAGCTACTTAAAAAGAGACCCTTATAATGCTGCTTGGCAAGATGGAATCTTGTCGAAGCTCAAACACTTGGGAATTGCAATTGATGATCTATTTTTATCTGATGAATCTTATAATTTTAGATTTATCAAACAGAGAATCTTAGATCTAGAATCTCATAAACTGTGTCCTGTCCAATTTTATACTTTCTCTCCTGCCTCACTTGGACTTGTTCAGACGGCCAGGAAAATGGCCAAATATTTATCTGAACTAGATAATCCGAAGCATCGAAGAGTTTTTATGCTGGCTAGGATGAATGCATTTCCCTCCAATGTTCTCTATGGGAGATTTCTTCAAGTCCCCTTTAGCAAGAGACATTGTCTACGCAGGTCAAGCTTGCTGGATTCCATTCAGCATATTTTATTGAACTGCCAACTGTATACTAATCTCCCAAAGGTTCTGTTAGATAGTCTTTCCTTACTGTCCTACATTCAAGAAAATAGGATTGATTGCCATTTCCTACTAAATGACAACATAATCGATATCACAAAAGCTGTTGCCAAATTCTTGGCTGAAATTGTTAAAAATTATTCTAAGCAGGTTTTATTGTGATCTTAATCTTAGTTTAGCCTTTTATGCTTTGAACAGATATATCTGATTGTTGTTTGGTTGACAAGTCTCTGTATATCTCTTTTCGTTATGCCAATAAAGGTGTGATTGGAATTGTGGGTTGTAGTCTAGTTAGTTTAACTGTGTGAAGAGAACTCTGAAATTACATTTATAGTCTTTCCCACATCTTGCTATCCTTTAACTGGACATACCATGTATTATATATTTATTTGATTAATCTGCACCCTACCTTTCTCCCCCATGGGAACCAAAGTGGCTTACTTTATTCTCCTCTCCTCCATTTTTATCCTCACGACAACACTGTGAGGTAGGTTAGCCTGAGAGAGTGTGACTAGCCCAAGGTCACCCAGCAAGTTTCCATGGGGATTAAAGTAGTGTTCTTTTCACATATGGCTGCAAAAATTCAGATTTGCTTTTCCTTCCTTCCTTCCTTCCTTCCTTCCTTCCTTGTATTCAGAAATTGTCCAAATGAAGAGCTGCAGTTCAAAAACATATCAGTTGTTTTAGTGTCATTTTCTGCATTTATCTGTGAAGTTAATGTCTCTTGGTTTTCTGCTCTTTTCTTTGTGGAAATTGTGTGTGTGCATAGAAACGCACATGCCTGGAAGTCATGGTTGATTTCTAGCAACCCCTAGTGGGGCTTGGATGTTCAGAGAGGTGGCTTGCTATCCTGGCCTTGGTAATTCTTGGAGGTACCCCTTCCAAGCACTTGCCAGGGTTGGTCCTGCTTAGCTTCCAAGATCTGACAATATCAGGCTTGCACAGACTATCCAGGTCAGAACAGTTCTCTGATCTTTGCTGTTTGAAAGTGGTTAAGGACATAAAAGAAGCCATGTTGAATCAGGCCAATGGCCCATCCAGTCCAACACTGTGTCACACAGTGGTCAAAAAAAAAAGGAGGTTCACAAGTGGAGCTAGAAGCCCTTCCACTTTGCCCCCCCCCCCCAAGCACCAAGAATACAGAGCATCACTGCCCCAGACAGTTCCAATAATATGCTGTGGCTAATAGTCACTGATGGACCTCTACTCCATATTTTTATCCAAACCCCTCTTGAAGCTGGCTATGCTTGTAATTGCCACCACCTCCTGTGACAGTGAATTCCACATGTTAATCACCCTTTGGGTGAAGAAGTACTTCCTTTTATTTGTTCTAACCTGACTTCATTGAATGCCCACGAGTTCTTGTATTGTGAGAAAAGGAGAAAAGTACTACTTTCTTTACTTTCTCCTTCCCATGCATAATCATGTCACCCCGCAGTCGATGTTTCTCCGAGCTAAAGAGCCCCAAGCGTTTTAACCTTTCTTCATAGGGAAAGTATTCCAAATTTTTAATCATTCTAGTTGCCCTTTTCTGCACTTTTTCCAATGAAGTGCGGTGACCAGAATTGTACACAGTACTCCAAATGAGACCGCACCATCAATTTATACAGGGGCATTATGATACTGGCTGATTTGTTTTCAGTTTCTTCCTAATAATTCCCAGCATGGCATTGGCCTTTTTAATTGCAATCGCACACTGTCTTGACATTTTCAGTGAGTTATCTACCACGATCCCAAGATCTCTCTCTTGGTCAGTCTCTTCCAGTTCACACGCCATCAACTTGTATTTGTAGCTGGGATTTTTGGCCCCAATGTGCATTACTCGGCACTTGGCCACATTGAATCTCATCTGCAGCGTTGATGCCACTCACCCAGCCTCAACAGATCTCTTTGGAGTGCCTCACAATCCTCTCTGGTTCTCACCACCCTGAACAATTTAGTGTCATCTGCAAACTTAGCCACTTCACTGCTTACTTTCAACTCCAAATCATTTATGAACAAGTTAAAGAGCATGGGACCCACTACTGAGTCTTGTGGCACCCCACTGCTTACCGTCTTCCACTGCGAAGATTGCCCATTTATACTCACTCTCTGTTTCCTATTGAATCTTCCTCAATAACTTGTGTTCATCAATGTGCCTACTCATTCTGTTCTTGATAATGGTTTCTACCAACTTTCCCAGTATTGAAGTCAGACTGACTGGCCTGTAATTTCCCTGATCTCCTCTGGAACCCTTTTAAAAGATGGGGGAGACATTTGTTACCTTCCAGTCCTCAGGAACAGAGGCAGATTTCAATGAAAGATTACATATTTTTGTCAGGAGATCCACAAGTTCAACTTTGAGTTCTTTCAGAACTTTTGGATATATACCATCCGGACCTGGTGACTTATTAGTTTTTAATTCTTCTATCAGTTGTAAGACCTCCTCTCTTGTCACCTCAATCTGACTCAGGTCTTTCAACACCCCTTCCAAAATCAGCAGTTCTGGAGCGGGCAAACACTTCTCATCTTCCACTGTGAAGACGGAGGCAAAAAATGCATTCAGCTTCTCAGCTATTTCCCTATCTTCCTTCAGTAATCCTTTGACCCATTGGTCATCCAAGGGCCCCACTGCCTCCCTGGCTGGTTTCCTGCTTCTAATATATTTGAAGAAATTTTTATTGTTGGTCTTTATGTTTTTTACAATATGCTCCTCATAGTCCCTTTTTGCCTGCCTGATCACAGTCTTGCATTTGTTTTGCCACAGCCTATGTTTCGTTTTATTAATCTCACTTGGACTAGCTTTCCACCGCTTAAAAGAATCCTTCTTACCTTTTACAGTTTCTGTAACTTTGTTTGTTAACCATGCAGGCATTTTCTTATACCTGTTTGTACCTTTCCTAACTTGTGGTATATATTTTATCTGAGCTTCTAGGATTGTAGTTTAAATAGCCGCCAAGCTTCCCCAAGGGTTTTGACTGCATTTACCTTTCCTTTCAGTTTCCTCTTCACATGCCTCCTCATCTCAGAGAATTTATTCCTTTTAAAGTTAATAGTGGTTGTGCTGGTCTTTTGGGGTAACTCCTTATTTATACAAACGGTGAAATCAATAATGTTATGGTCACTGCTCCCAAGTGGTGCAATCACTTTTACATCTCTCACCAGGTCTTGGGCATTACTTAGGACCAAATCCAGGATCGCCCCACCCCTGGTAGGTTCTGTGACCATCTGCTCCATAGCACAGTCATTGAGAGCGTCTAGAAACCCAATCTCTTTCTCTTGACCAGAACACATATTGACCTAATCAATCTGCAGGTAGTTAAAATCACCTATTATGACAGTTTTTACAGTTTAGCCACTATCTTTAATCCTTCCATCATATTATAATTGTCCTCTACATTTTGATTTGGTGGGCAATAACGAACTCCCATAGCTTAATTTCTTTTTGGGCCCTCTATTTCTACCCATTATTATTATTAGATTAGATTATTAGATTAGATTAGATTATATAACATACCCTCCACCATTTTACATTTGAAAATCAAGAAGCTCCTGTGCATAAGGGGGTGGCACTGTGGGCAGAGCCTGAGAGTATAACAGCACAGTTTGGTAGACAACAGTGGTGGCCCTCCACCCAGGGCTGAGTGTGCTATGAACTGACTTCAGGAAACAGCTGCTTGCATGCAGTGAAGCACGTCTAATATGTATAATATTATGTACTATATTGTATTTTTGCTGTTTAGAGGACATTGGTCTCATTTTACAGCTGAGAAACTGAAGGAGAAAATGGCAGTTTGTTTTCAGACTTTGATTTCAGTGGGCTCAGTCTGGAGTAGCTGCATAGGATTGCACTGTCAGTAACTTTACATAATTGTATGATAATCAATATATAGGATTTTTTTTAATGGGAAGGCATTACCATTACATTTTGGGCATCATGTTACAATAGCATAGACAGGCCTCAGATTCAGTGGGAGCTCACAGGAGCACAGCTCCTGAACCTTTCTGAGAGTTCCACCTCCTTGTCCATTGAATAGTAGGTGCAGCTGCATAACAAACCCTAAATGAGCTCCACCACCTATTTTTCTACAAAATGACCCCTGAGCATAGAAGATGCTTTTTTGGTAATGTTTGATCTGTAAGTCAGCTTTAGCTGTTGTAAGTATTTTTCATCATATAGATAAAGAGGACTTGTTGCTTTAACATTCAGATGTTAAGAATTTGTTTTTTTTTCTCCAGCATGGTGTTCTGAAATATGAGGCAGTCCTTTGTAAATTGGAGCAGTTGGAGGGTATCATGTAAATGTTTCTCTAGGATTGCAGCCTCTATGCTAGCACGCATCCTTGCTGCTTTCCTCTGATGTTGACAGTTAATTTTGGAGGGGGGAATATATTTGTATAACTGAACAGGAAAAAAAATTCAGTGTCTCACAGGCTTTTGCATTTTTTTCAGCAACAAGCAGAACCATCCAGTTATCTAAGCTGTGAACATGAGGAAATTCCTAACAGGATACAACTGATATCTGATGGCAGCTGTAAATTTCCCCTAGCCTCCTTTTATGACTCCCTATTAGTTTCATGAATACACTGTTGCTTCTGAAATACACAAAGCAGGTTTCAGTTTTCCTTTTTATTTGTGTCTGTATATGTAGGTGAATTTCTTTGTGATGTAATGTTCCTTCAAACAAACTGCAAATATTACATTTTCTTTTCTCCCCCCCCCCCCCTTTATGTGGAGCTTAAGTAGAGCTTAAAAAACTGAACTATGCATCTGGTTGTTTGTAATCTCCAATGAATATTTTCTAGTGCAAGGCCTTGTGAAATTCGCAAGGATTGTGCACCAGCACTCTTGCACCACCCCAGCTCATTCCCATGTTGATTGTACCTAATACAAATGTTAAATTAGCATCGCCTGTCAAATATACTGTTGAATATAACATGGTTGTAGTTTCATTATTTCATATAATGCTTCTGTCATAGTTTTCACAGCAACCTTGTGAGGCAGGGCGGTGATGACTGGCTGAAAGTCACCCTTCTCATGGCTGAGGAATAAGCTGCTGTTTTGGACACCTTGATGGATAAAGGATTAGAGGATTTTGTCCCCTGATGTATGTCAAGTGACAAGGAGTAAAGTGTTTTCAGATGGGTTGTTTCCTTATGACCTGTCTTGCAAGTCAAACTATCATAGGATGATACAATTGAACAGTGCAGTTTTTGTTTTGTTTCTGAAGACATCAAAAAATGAAGTATGCCCACTTTAGGAATCTTACAGAAGGAGAAAGTAAGTGGATAATACTAAGGGCAGTTAGATGTGGTAGTGAAGTGTGTGGACTCTTATCTGAGAGAACTGGGTTTGATTCCCCACTCCTCTACATATACCTGCTGATGTGACCTTGGGTCAGCCACAAGCTCTCTCTAAGCTGTTCTGCTCAAGAGCAATTCCGGAAGAGCTCTCTTAGCCCCACTTACCTCACAAGGTGTCTGTTGTGAGGAGGGGAAGGGAAAGGAGATCTGTAAGCCGCTCTGAGACTCCTTTGGGTAGCAAAGGGTGAGGTATCAATCCAATTTTTTCTTCTCTTCTAAGGATACAGAAGGAAAATGGATATAAGCTGCAGGTCTGGGATTTCAGGGAGACCAAGTTTTAAATCCCCCTAATTCCTGAAATCTTCCCCAAGATTCTCTTAAGATCTCAGAGATTTGAGTATATGAATTTCTTCCTCCTTTCTGAGTTTTCCCCTTTAAATGACTTTCAGCATCTCTCAACATCCCATGTTCCCAGTTCCTAATTAGTCTTCATTAGGCGGTGGGGAGGGGCATTATTCCTTCTGATTGCAAGTCAGAAATAGGGTACTTGGCTTCCTGGTCTTAGGTTCAGGGTGAATTCAAAACACCATCTATTTATAAGCAAAAAAGATACAGAGATGGGAGCAATCAGTTTCAGGACAAGGAAGAGCATGCAGTGTACAATTGTAACTAACAAACAGAACTAACAGCAGGGACTCCACCCCATGAGACTAAACAAACACACACACACACACACACACACACACACGTCAGAGGGGGGAACAGACTGTTCTATTGTAATATATACAATAAATACACCACAGGGTGGAGGGACAGGGTGGAGGGATTTTGTTTTAACATTTTATTAATTTCCAAAGTCATATTTTTCTGCATACCTTATAATTTCCCTTTGTGTATAGCAGCTCTTACCCTATAGGTGGCCTGGTTTTGCTTGGATTCAATATCATGTCTGGGGTGTTGTAATAGCAGCCACTTTACTGTTAGAGAGAAGGAAGCACAGGCTAAGGGGCAGATGCTGTGAAAATCCCGTCCCAACCCAGTGATCCTTTTCAGGATTTCCTAAGTTTTCTTAGGACCCCCCCCCCCCCCCGCAATTCCTTTTGTTCCTGTAACTGATCCTCAGCTGCCCTCAATATTCTGTTTCTGCTGGAACATATTTAGTCCTCAGTAGAGGGGGGGGGTGTCTTTTGGTTAATTTGTGAAGTCATTATTCTGCATACCCAGGCAATTCCCTAAGTAGACAGAAACTCTGCCGTATCTGTAGCCGGGCTGGTTTCCCTCCCTTCATCATTCACACAGGGGTCACCCAGTTTATTATTAGTTATAGTGATGATGTATAGGAAGAAGAATGATGATAGGAAAGTTTGGGTAAAAGAAGTTTTGAAAAGTAACAGTTGGTTGACAGGCTAGATATCTGGAGAACTGCAGGTAGCCATTCACACATGTATAAACTCTGTGAAGAAAATATTTATAAAATGAATGGGTTAGAGAAGAGAGAAGAATCATGGGTGAGGGCCATATTCGCAAGCCACTGTGATCTTTGAAAAACTTGAAGAGGGAGATTTCCTCATTTTACATCGGGGTGGGGGGAGAAATGCCAGAATACAAATAAAATACTTAAGTTGACAGTGTTAAGAGTGATAAATAATCAGAAAATATATGTCCAAGGTATTAACTTGAGTCTCTGTAAGAAGAGCAGGTATAAATTCAGTTAAATAAGAAGTTAAAGGTTTGAATGTGAATGAATACTGGAGGAACTGAACAAGACCAGGGTTATGAACGGGGGACGGGGGGGGGGGGGTGAGAATACCTGAGGATAATTGGTAGCATGTGTCTGCTACACTGTTGTTGTTTTTTTAAAGATTTAAAAGTTTAAAATTCTTTTTAGTCAATAGAACTAATGAGAAACAGAAGAAAAATAATAAGCAATAAAACCAAAGCAGAAGAATGTGGTTGTTTTGAAAATTCAAATAATAGACTTGTTCTGCTCCAAACACACAGAGATCCTCAGAGAACACCACAAAACCTGGTTTTATTCCCCTCCCCTATATTCAGTCTGTTACTCCTGCTTGGTAAAGACAGCGGGCTTAGAGTTTTTATGCCAAGTATGAAGCATGGTAGAGGTGGGGGGATGGGAGTTGCACACAAGTCTCCTGTTCCCTTGCGTGTGTGCTGAGGGGGAGGGAGTGAAACCAAGGTTTGTGATTTCCTATAGGGAGTCCCTCACAGCCTCCCCTATAGCCTGACCAATGGTGAATTGAGCACCAAAAGTCCAGTGTTTCCAGAATTCTATATATTTGGCCCACATGGGTTATAAAAATGAATTATTCTCTGGAACCATAAAGAACATAGCATAAACCAGGTTTTTGTAAAAAAAATTAAAGGAATTGTTAATGGGAATAAGTTTTACTAGGTTTTATTAAACAGAAACAACGCACCACCTTTGCCAGATAGCCTCTAACAGAAGGTACATTTTGGATTTAGCAAGTTTTAACGTCACAACCTGTCTCAAGCAACACTTCTAATGGCCTCCCTCCACTGGCTGCGATGAATTTTTTCCAAGTAAAAAAGCATTCTTCACATGAGGCTGCCATGCACTAAGGCAGACTGTTGAGGTATTTGGAAATGTCAAGGGGAAACAGCTTTGGGCTTCCTAATGGAGCCATAAGAGCTGGTATTTTTTTCTGTGCCCACCTCTACAGAGCAGAATTTTCTTCACCAGCACTCTTCCAATTGGGGGAACAGAGGGAGGCTGGTGTACTTTTCTGCCCAGCCACATGGCACAGAGGCAGTCTTCTAGGGATGGCCTCTGTTTCGGTTTGCCTGAGACCTGTGCATTGCCCCTGTTTTTGTTAAAGTTTTCCCACTTATTTTTTAAATGCTGCTGGTAATACCTTTATGCTCCTTTTTTTTTTTTTAGGATGCCAAGATTGTGCTTTATTCTTTGCTGCTGCCTAAATCTTTTGGTTATTTTTTTTTATACTGAGCTACTTCTTATGTTATTGATATACATTTTGATTATTTGTTGTGAGCAGCTCTGGGTGCTTTTAATAAAAGTAGTATACACTTCAAACATTTTTGTGTTGTCTCTTTTTCACTAGTAGCTTTTAGGTAACCCTGTTTCCTTATTAATGCAGCAAGCATGAATATCAAGTAGAAACTATGATTGCTTGAGCCCTTTAACATGAGCCCTTTAATAGCCTGATCCTTAACTAGTTCATTCAGAAAGCTCATCCATTTTCAACAGGATTTACTGTTTCAGGTTTGGTGTAGTGGCTATGTGTGTGGACTCTTACTAAGAACCAGGTTTGATTCCCCATTCCTCCTCTTGCAGCTGCTGGAGTGGCCTTGGGTTAGCCATAACTCTGGCAGAGATTGTCCTTAAAAGGGTAGCTGCTGTGAGAGCCCTCTCAGGGCGTCTGTTGTGAGAGAGGAAGATAAAGGAGATTGTGAACCGCTCTGAGACTGAAATTCGAAGTGGAGGCCAGGATATAAATCCAGTATCATCTTCTTCATCTTCCAGTTATTTCTAACATATTTTAATTACCATAATAAAAGAATATGCTGAAAATAGGGTGGCAGTTTGATGCCTGTGAAGGGTCGGCCTCTGGTCAAGGTTACTTCCAGGAGACACCAGCTCCAGGCGATGGGTCAAGTGATTTAAGCACAGCCGTGTGGTGCAGTTGGGGGGGGGGGGAGGGCGGCCAATGTGGAAAACTGGGGAGATGCCGGAAGAAGGACTGACCAGTGCAGCAAACAGGGTCTGTATCCAGAATCTCTTGAATAAAACACTAGCAGCAGAAACTTTATCTGGTGTAGACCACTCTTTTGTGACAATGCCCTTCTTGTAATCCTTCCAAGAAATGAATTCAGATCTTGGAGAAAACCAAGACATGCACTGCCACCCTTATAACTTTTTTTTTTTGCAGTAGGATCTACCAAATAGACTTCAGTAAGATTCCGTGCTTTCCCCAGTGAGGTGTTACTGATATACCTTTATAATTGTGATCAGAAGGTTGACAATTGAACTTTTGCTCTGTCCTGGGAACTGAATATTCTTCCCAATGGAGCCATGGGAGATTTGCCAACAGAACTGGCATACCTTCTAACAGTTAATACCCTCTCTTCTTGTTTGTACACCTGTCTGTTTACTCTGAAAGACAAGAGCCATATACATTTACAAGCCCATAACCCCTTTATACAAACAGTCAGGCAAATATTTGGAACTGCACAAAGCAATTGGTTCCCTGCCATGTAACATTGGATGCTTTTAATAAAAGAGTAGTAATGTATACATTTCAAATATTTTTGTGTTGTTCGTTTTTCACTAATTACTTTCAGGTAGCCGTATTTCCTAATTAATTCAGCAAGTGTGAATGTTAAGTAGAAATTGTGTAGCCACTTCAGCCTCAATCATTGCCCATTTCATAACTAGAAGAGATGTCTAAGTGTTTCTTTCCCTTTCCCTTTCCAGTTGTGCACTGTAGGGTCTTTCATCATAATCAGACAAAACACATTCCAATTACATTATACTTTTTTTTTTTTTGTAATACTCCTGCAGGTCTAGGGTTGCCAAGTCCAATTCAAGAAATATCTGGGGACTTTGGGGGTGGAGCCAAGATCAAGGCTGTGACAAGTATAATTGAACTCCAAAGGGAGTTCTGGCCATCACATTTAAAGGCACACCTTTTCAATGCCTTCCTTCCATAGGAAATAATGAAGGATAGGGGCACCTTCTTTTGGGGCTCATAGAATTAGACCCCCTGGTCCAATCGTTTTGAAACTTTGGGGATACTTTGGGGAGAGGCACTAGATGCAATACTGAAAATTTGGTGCCTCTATCCCAAAACACAGCCCCCCCAGAGCCCCATATACCCACGGATCAATTCTCCATGATTTCCTAAGGGAATAAATCTCTATAGGGAATAATAGAGTTCCCAGCAGACATTTCCCTCCCCTCCCCTGCTTTCTGACGACCCTGAAGCAGGGGGGAGAGACTCCAAACCAGGGGATTGGCAACCCTATGCAGATCCTTGATCAGTGTTGGTAACATGATATCCAGTTTTTACATAGTGAAGGAAGGGAAAATTATGTTACTGTTCTACCTGCTTCCCTCTCTTTGTAAAAAAATCTGGTTCAGTGTGCACCTCTGCATAGGGTGGAAGGAAGGAAAGCCCCTATAACTTCCAAGGAATTAAGCAATAATCATTGTGCAATTCTCTGTCTTATATGTTTAAGCTGATGTTAAACCATTTTAACTGTCATGGCTTTCTGCGAGGAGTTGTCATTTGATGAAGCTTTGTTAGAATTTCTCTGCATAGAGAGGAATGAATACCTTCCCTTTGGTCACAAGATGAGCACAGTGACGGAAAGAATTGGGCTCAGTTGCTTCAGTCCAGGCAGCCTTTTTTGTGGTAATTCTGGAGTGAGTAAGTGGTCCAGACCTCAAGCTAGGTAGTAGAGGGCCTGTCTTTCACTGGAAGTGGTCACTTACTTCTCTTTCCTTTTGGACAACTTTAGCTCAGACTGTTCTCTGTATCTTTAGGAAAGTAAACTTGCATCATCAAGATAAGTTATCTTATGAAAGGGGACTTTGCAGGAAGACTTAGAAACTTTGGTCTGATTTAGTCAATTGATTAGTTGAATAGTACGTAATTAAGTGGCTAGCAACTACTTAGTTGTGAATGTTCCAAAGACACAAACAGGATGATAACCTTTTCTATGAACTATATCAGGGAATTTTGATGTCCAATAATAAAAAAAAAAATCCAAGCCTTTCATCTGGTAAAAAGTAAAACGTTTGTCTGCTTTATAGAAGCACAGATCAATCATAACAAACCATGGGGTTTGCCTTGCATGAACAAGTTTGGGGAATCTTCAGGCCTGCGCGCTTTTTTTTTTCCTTTTTGGTATCTTCATGTGTGTGTACGCACGCATGCACCTGTTTGGAAGTCATAGTTGACTGCTGGTGATCCCTAATGAGGCTTGGATATTTAGAGGTGGCTTGCTGTTGCCTGCCTCTGTGTCCTGGTATTCCTTGGAGGTCTCCCATCCAAATACTTACCAGGGTCTACACTGCCTAGGTTCTGAGATCAGGCTTTCCTGGACTATTCAGGGCAGGGCAGGCCTGCATGCTTTTTCCAACTTACTACACATTTTGCTTTTCTTCTGTCTTCCCTCCAAATGAAAATTACAAACTCTGGTTTAAACAGGATTTAAGGGGAAGATAACAAGTTAAATGAGAGGCTGGAACCTTCAGCTATATTGATGATAAATGGGATTTATCATCATTATATCTGAACTATGCTAAAAATAAGGGGAGGGGGATATTTAGGCTATAATTTCTGTTATTGTCCCTGAAGTTGGAGTTATCACTTCCTCTTAAACCCAAGATAGATCTCCAGGCCCCACCTAGATTTTGACAACCCTACCTGACATGTTCTATGTTCACTAAGAGCATATAGTCAGTATTCCTTAAAAATGAGAAGACAACTTAATCCATGTTAATTGATGTAAGGCCCTCAGCCTTGTGGGGACTCTTGGCAGTTTGCCCCATTATACCCTGCTCTTTGCACCCAAGGTAAGTGCTTTTTGAGCCCAAGGTAAGTGCTTTTAAGTACTATTAACTTAAAGTGGAAGAGAGACTGCAGCATGTGCATAACAAAGTCAGTGACACATAAATATGCATCTTTCTGGTTTTTTTGTCCACACACTGTTACAATGACAGCTTTGGCAATGCAGGTATAAGAAGCAGTATTTTGTATAGAATGGAGTCATAAAATTTAATTCTTGGGCAAGCTTTTTAAAGGGTATTTTACTGATGTCCTTTTTGGGCAAGCACCATTGACCTTCCAGAGGGATCTGTTCACAGTAAAAATGCTGAGTGGTCACTATAGCTTGAACTTGCCATGTAGGGCAGGGCAGAGGTGGTTTGGGAAGGAAGATGTAGTTACCTTACTCTCAGAGATAATACAGTCTGTCTTCTGAAGAACACACATCCTGCTTAAATATGTAAGAGCCATAAAGTTGCAGCTGACTTACAGTGACTCCAGCAAGGGGCTTTCAAGACAAGTGAGAAGTGAGGTGGTATGCCATTGCTTTCCTCTGCCTGCCAATTCTTTCTTGGTAGCCCCCCCCCCCCCTTCCAAGTACCAACACTGCTTAGCTTTTGAGATACCACACAGCTGGGCTCTACTTCGCCACCTTTCTTCCTGCATCTTACTTAGGCCCCTATAAAAATATTAGAGATGGTTTTTCCTGCTTAATAGTTCTAGCTAGATTATTTGAAACATTATATAAATGTAGCTGATATTGCTATCTGGATTAAAAAAACAAAAGCAAAATTCCCTTCAGTTTTAGGTCTCCCTTTTATCGATACTATCCGACGAAAGCACAGGATTCCCTACTTCTGCAACATGCCTGACCTCTAGTGGCCATTCTAGCTTGTTAGATCCAAATAGACAGCCCTGTTGGTCTGAAGTAGCAAAACAAAATAGTCGATTGCACCTTTAAGACCAACTTAGTTTTATTCAGAACGTAAGCTTTCATGTTCATGCATGCTTCTTCAGATGAGGAATGAGGTACAGTAAGCAGAACCACATATAGCTGGTGGGGTTTGGAATGCCAAGTGGTACCAAGTTAAAAACCAATAGCAGAATAGTAAAATTAACAAAATCAGAAAACCTTTGATCTGGGTTGCATTAGCGTGGGAAACCATAAAACAGTAACATGTCAGATTGTGAGAATGCCTGTTAATTATTCTATTGCTAATAAACCTGGGTCAAAAAGAAGGCATTTCTTTCCCAGAAGTTTTTCCTGTCCAACTAATTTACCTTTTAACATGTAACATAAATATATACATAATTCTAGTTTGCCATTAGGAAAAAATACATTAAAATATAGTGGAAGATGGGTTTAGTATATGTAATGAGATAAACAGCCAATACCCTTTTGTTTGAGTATGTCAATACAAAAGCATTATTCTGATACACTATCCTAAAAGAGAAATCCATTGGAATACTGTGGATATATCACCATACTTGGTGAAAGTGGGTTTAGCATATGTAATGAGATAAAAAAAACCAATATCCCTGTTCAGTCCTGGGGAGGTGTTTGTTCCAAGTTTCATAATAATTTGTAATTCAGCAAGTCCTCTCTCCATTCTCTTCTTGAAGTTCCTCAGCTACTTTGAGGTCACCCATTGAATGCTTTGGAAGGTTAAAGTGTTCCCCCACAGGTTTCTCAGTTCTGTAATTCCTGATGTCAGATTTGTGTCTATTTATCCTTTGGTGGAGGGTTTGTCCTGTTTGCCGTATGTAGAGAACTAAAGGGCATTGTTGACATTTAATGGCATATATAATGTTGGAAGATGAGCAAGTGAATGAGCCTGAGACGGTGTAGTTAATGCTATTAGCTCCAGTGATTGTGTTGTCTGGGTATATGTGGCAGCAAAATTGGCACTTGGGTTTATTGCAAGCTCTGGTACCAGTGTCCATGCTCAGATGAGATGTTGTATTGTTGTGGGTGAGGAGTTGTTTGAGATTAGGGGGCTGTCTGTGTGCAAGAAAAGGTCCCCCCCCCCAGTACTTTTGAAAGAGAGCTGTCACTATTCAATAGAGGTTGCAACACCTCCCCAGGACTGAACAGAGATGTTGTTTTGTTTAGCTGTTTGAAGACAGGTGGTCTTCAAGCAGCTAAACCAGTTACAAAAACTACAAAGGGGAAACCATCAAGCAGCAGCTAGACAAATACTTTTCAGGGATGCCTTAGGCCAAATGGCTTGTATGGTCACTCTTTTTTGTATACCTCATAGATTCTTAATTCAGACCTGAGAATTCCAGCACAGGAATTTTGAAATTATCTTTCTAGTTCTTGTGGTTGCAGAACTAAGCTTCAAAAATAAAAGAGTGTATATTCTGACATGGCTGTTTATAATTCTGGAGAAGTTGTTCATTTCTCTATTTGTGATATATATTCATTTAGGCCAAGGAAGTACTGTATCTGTAGCTAAATTTCTGTTCTCTGCAATAAAAACATGGACCAAGATAGCATCCTGTGTATAATTTACTTAGATTCTAACCCTTGAACTGTTAGTTATATTAGGATAAATGTACACAGAGAATTTATATTGGTGGTTATCCTGCTTCTGTATGGCTGTAATAAAAACTTACTGATTGACTAATTATATGCATTTCTTCTGACAGAGTCAGGACCCAAGACAGGTCACAATGCAAAAAATAATAATGAAAGCATTAAAAGACATCATTGATATGATAGATGAAACAAACTAGAGTCCAATTCAGACTGTTCCATAAGGTTGTATAAATAATTCTCTTTACAGCCTCTGTGGAAGGCTGAAGGGATAAGTGCCTTCTTCACCCCTTCTGAGAGGCTGTTCCACTGTAGCGGGGCCACAATAGAAAAAGCCCGGCCATAACAAATTGTATCCTCCTGAGAGTGTGTGGGAGAACTGCTAGGATATATGTTGTGAGGAGCATAATTGCTGCATGAAGTTCATATCAGGAGAAACAGACTTTTGAGTATGTAGGTCCAGACCACAAAGGGCTATAAGGTTAAGCACCAGTTTCTGAAACATCCAGTGACCAGTGCTCCCAGTGGGCAGACCCTGATATGTGATTTGATCTTTACAGGCAAAATAGAAAAGATCAAGCCACCTCCATCCCCCACCTCAGAAGGTCCCTCGTCACATTCTGATTTGGCATCAGATGAAGCTGGAGCCCCTCAGAAGCCCAAGAACCTGATGCAGACCCTCCTAGAAGATTATGAAACTCACAAAACCAAAAGGCGGGAGAAGATGGATGAGAGCAGTGTAAGTAGAGTTACTCTGTGTCATTGTTATACACATAGGAAAGAGGCTTCTTCATTTCTACAGCTTTCAGAAATTGCCTTTCCACCATTCTGTGCATAGAAGTACTGAATAAAACTAGTAATTACTATGTGTCATTCAGATATTAAATGCCTTATTCTGAAATGGGCCTTGTGGAAAGATACGTAACTTCCTAAAACAGAGAAACCTACTAATAAAAAAAAAAGATAGTAACAATATGGGTAACAATCCTGTGTTTCTTGGCTGATATAGAGCCAGCTTGCATAGCCACTAGATCATATGTGAATATTTCACTGTTGTTTTTCCTTGTAGGTTATTTTCCATTTTACTTTCTTCACTATGATCAAGAGCGTGTCTATATGAGAGCTTTTCTTAGGGCTGAGCTTTGCGCATTCAGCCTATCTGTTCCCCTCAAGTTGTAACTACTGTTCCGCAAGGCAGAAATGGAACCCCAACAACACCGCATGACCCTCACAACAAAATGTGGGGTGTTGCCTCAGATATTTTCCCACAATGCATTGAACCTGCTTTTTACAGCAGAATATCTCCTAATATAAGTGACAGAACCAAAGCAGAGTGGAAGAAACTGCCCTTTATATGACCTCATTGGGAAGTAAATTCCTCTATAATCATTGGTACTTGTTCTGTGTAAGTGTATGTTTGAGACCACGACCCTGCAATGAGCTACAGAACTGCAACCTCAGTAGTGGCTGTTTGCCTCCTCCCAAACAACCCTAATATTTAGCACCTCCCTGTGTACTACATTCAGTGTAGTATCAGGGAACAATTCCACTGAGACCTTGAATAGGAAATTGCAGCAGGACTACCCTGGGTCATTTATCACTTTTGACACACAGTTCATATTTTTATCCTTACTATTCAAAGCACATATGGAAAGCTGTGAATTGCTTTAAACTTCCCTGTTTTCTTGACCAGAATGTATTTAGTGTCTTGATCTGTAACAGTCTGCAGAAGGGCAGCTTTTTACACAACAGCAGCAAAACAAAGGCCAACCTGAAGCTGGACCGAGTGCTCCCTGTCAGGCCACAGGGTCTGCACAAATGTGCTTCCCCTAAATGCTTACAGGATCTGTGACTTGAAATGCTTCATGAGAAATCTAGATTCTCTCTCCCCCCCCTCACCCCCCAGAAATACCTGAGAATTGAGTGCGTAAGTTGCCATTCAAGCAGTTTCCTTGGGTATCTCTTTCCTGTAAAAACAGTTCACTGTACAAGCAGTGGTCACATAACTGTCTAGCAGAGGACTAGGTGTGACTAAACACTTTAAATACTTCAGTACTTCCAGTGTAAAGATACCTTCAAGTCTCTAGTCTGTCTACTCTTTCTAAAGGAACCAGATTGAGGGTTCTGGCCATATGCTTGGAGAAAAGGTTAATTTATTTGTCAGAGGATTCACCATAATAACAGTTAAAAACACAAAAAGCCATCACACCTGACAAAAACTTTGGTTCTGTTTTTGTTTTGTATCAATTCTTAATTGGCTATTTTGCTTTCCTAAACAAGTTTTTTTGGAACAATTCCAAGCTACTTCAGCTGCAAAATAGTTGTTTTCAGCTTAATTTGTTTTCAAATCTGAAGTCAGTCAATTTCTCCTCTCTTTCTTTGTGTACTAATGACATTCTTTTCCCTTTCTACCAGTATACCTGTAAATTACTGTCTAACAAGGTTACTTCTGAGGTACTTTTCACACACTTCTCTTTGCTTTGTTTACTAATTTTGCATGAGGATTTCAAATGCATGTTGCTACAGTTTGCTTTTCATTTGCTGCTTTGCATAACCATTGGAGTGATGGTCTGAAAGACAAAGAGATTCAATTTTAATCCCCAGCATCCCCCACCCATCTAGGCCTGGAGTATTCTAACTAGGCAGTGCATTTGAAAAAACACTAAATTGCAAGTTCTCAGGTATATCAGGAGTGGCTCCTCTAACTGGCAGTGGCTCTCCAGAGTCTCAGGCAGAGGTGTTTCACATCACACCTACTACCAGATCCTTTTAACTGGAGATCACAATGAACATACCTGGGATCTATTACATGCAAATTTTCTCTACTAAACCACAGCCTCCTGTCATCTAAGGCCCTACAAGGACTCTGGTAAGACATCTTACATTTCCTGGTCCTTTTAACTGGAACTGCTGAGGACTGAACCTGAAACCTTTCACCTGCAAAACAGATGCACTACCACTGAGTCATGGCCCCTCTTCTTGCATCCCAACTGATACAATTAATTTCTTAGCTGGGAGTTTAGTTCTGTTTTGATAAAGCAAAATCAATCTTCCATAACTACAAACTACAAGGACAAACTACAAAAGACAGCAGCCGTAGGCCCATCCCATGGCCACCAACAACATTTTAGAATCATTTGTAGTTCTTTAAAAATTGCCACGTTGCAGTGATCCAGATAGGGCACATGGCACAACAGCCCCAGGAGCTCTTGTTCCCCCCCCCCCCCTCACATCTTGTTAGGCACAGAAACAGGCTGTTTCCACATCTGAAAAGTCATGGGGGTGAGAACAAGAGCTACAAATCCTCCTAAAATGGTACAGCATGGACCCTTGGCTGCTGTTGTTTGTATTTTGGCCCTTAGACTATTTCCTACAACTTAAGTGAACATGTTTGGATTTATGACCATGATGGCAATCTAATGCTAAGTATGAGTGAGCTGCACCCTTGATTCTGGCCTGCAGCTATAGTTGAAATAAGATTTTCAAAACTGTCAGCAGGAATAACTTTTCAGTTCTGAAACTAAAATGTCACATTATTGAGCAAATATGTTTTTGAGATTTTATTTTTTCTAGCTTCATGTCCCTACTCCCTTGTGATATATATACTACCTGCTTTCATTGTAATTAAGAGCTAAAGAACTTTTTACTTTAATTAACAGCTAAAGAGCTTAAAAATGAAATACAACCATGAATATAAACAAATTGTTTCATAACAAGGAGAAAACACTGCCTAAGGGGAGGAAACACTGGGTGTGTTCACACCACACTGAATAATGCATTTTGCAAAACACGTTATTTAGTGTGATGTGAATGCACCCACAGTGTTATTTAATATCCAACACTCATGCCAATTTTCAGAAAACTGACTCTCCCTTCTGAAGTTAGCTTCCTCATTCCAACCATTTCCCAAATTTTAAGAATAGATTCACAAAGGTGAATTTGTTCTTCCAGTTAGCTGCTATATATAGTTACCTTGGGCCAGTCTAACCCACCACATAGGGCTGTTGAAAGGATAAAATGGAGCAGAAGGGAACAATGTAAGCTACTTTGGGTCCCCATTTGCGGGGAAAAGCAGGGTATCAATGAAGTAACAAAATAACTATTTGATCGTGCACACAATAGATTTGCAATTAATTCTACAGCACAGTGCTTAGATTCCTTCTTTAGGCACAAGGAATTGTTAGAGGATCTTCTGGTGGTTCATAATCTATTGTGTTAGTCATCTCAGAATTCTGTTGGCAGCATCCCTTGGCATTTCTTAGTGTCTCATCTGAGGCAGCAGAACAAAGTTTGAGGCTGGTGGCACCTTTAAGACCAGCAAAGTTTTATTCAAGGTATGAGCTTTCATGCTTCAGACCAACACAGCTACCCACCTGAATCTCTCATCTGAGGCAGAGTGTCTAAACATGCATTGATTCAGGTGAAATTTCAGCAACAATGCTGGCTTTTGCCTTCTCGTAATAACTTTCCATCTGTTTTTAACCAGTTCTTGTTAGGGGATGGCTAAAGTACATCTGTCATGTTGTCATTTTATTCCAGACATTGCCCTATGATGGCAGCAGATTGGAAACAGCAGATTTTGATAATGTATTCAGTATGGAGTGGATAACTGCTGTGAGGGGGGATGTGGACAGGAGAATTTATTTGCTTGTTTGTTGGCAATGCCCTACCCTGCAAGCAGGCTGTTTTACAGAATTGCAACAAATCCCAAAAGATCCTGCTCTTAGTTGGGAGTATATTCCACCAGGCCAAAGCCAGGGCAGAAAAGGCCCTGGCCAAGGAAAGGCAGATGTTTTTCGGGCCAGGGACCACTAAACAGTGCTAGTCAGAAGAGTGCAAGGCTTCTCAGGGCATATATAGGGAGAGACAGTCCCACAGGTATGCTGATTCCTGGTCACATAGGGCCATAGCCTTGAATCTGACTTGGTACTCAGCCAACAACCAATGCAGCTGGTGTAGCACTGGCTCAATGTGCACCTGTGTGCCACTGTGTTTTGTACCAGCTGAAGCTTCCAGATTAGGTTCAAGCGTATGTCTGTGTAGTGCGAATTGCAGTAGTCAAGTCTGGAAGTGACCATTGCATGGATCACAGTCACCATTTGCTGAGAAGAAAGGTAGGTGATCACCTGCCTGACCAGCAGAAGATGATTAAAGGTGACCTGGCAACCGTAATGACCTGAGCCTTCATAGAAAGGGAAGCGTCCAGGGTCACTCCCAAACCCTTCACCATTGGTGCCAGTGTCAATGCCACCCCACCAAGGGCTGGGAATCAGATTCCTGAACGCATTCCCTCATGACTTGGGAGCAGGACCTCCATCCCAACTGGATTTAGTTTCAGCTGGCCCTGGTGTAATCAGTCAGCCACAGCCTCCAAAGCCCTAGCCAAAGTATCCAGGGGGGAATCAGACCGGCCATCCATCAACAATTACAACTGGGTGTCATTAGCATACTGGTGACAACTGAGCCCGAACATCTAGATTAACTGGATGAGGGGGCACATATAGATGTCAAATAACATTGGGGAGAGGATTGCAACATACCATAGGATAATGTAGTGAAACCTCAGTTCAAGCCTTTGAGAATCTGAGAATTTGGACGAAGAACATGAGCAAGTTGGTTGGAACAGTAGGTTGTCTGGCATTCAGTTCCTCGGTGCCTAATCCTACTTGAAGAGAGAGGGTGAGATGTGGGTAGGAAGCAGCCAAACCACAAATGAATGGCAAAGGCCTTCCAACAGATCCTGACTGGCTAGGACAGAATTTCTGTTTTTATTTATTTAAATATTTGTACCCTGCTTTTCTCCCACATGGGGGCCACAAAGCAGCTTGCATATAAGATGCAACCAAAATACTATTTAAACCAGTATTGTTTCCATATAGGAGTTCCTCCCTGAATGGTGCATAGCATGCCAGTGTTTTATGTGGGAGCTTCCACATGATGTGCTGCTCATTCCGAGCACAGCTCGTGGGCACCTGGGAGTTTCTCCTTTTAAGCACGGGCAAAGAAAAACCTCCTTTCCTCTAACATAAAGAGGAAATGGCACACTGGCTGCAGCCTTCATGTGGCAGCTCTTCCTGCAGCCATGGGAAGGGGGCAGAGAGTAGTGACGTAGCCTTTAAAATAGTGATGTTCAGCACTGGTATTCCCTCCCCACCCCCCCCCCGCCCCTGCAGCACTTTAACAAAGCTTTTTTCTTTAACAGCTGGGTTGCAGCTCAGCTGTTGGATAGGGGAACAGTGTTGGACGGCAGGGAGACTATTTATCTGGTCAGTGCTTCTGCACCAGCATGACAATCAGGAAGGAGGTAGGGAGGGGCAGTGCCAGCAACACAAGGTGCAGGGATTGGGTGTATATCTCCACCCAGCTCACTACTACTTCTGCAGCAGGGGCAGCTTTTCTTTCCCTTATGTGGATGCATCCCATCATACTCTGATCCTGGATATATTCACATGTAAGCCCACTGATTTTAGCTGAGCTTCCTTAGAAGCAGGGGTTTTTGCCTTGGGGAATGTGGTGGAATGGAGTTCCAAAACCTCTTAATGGAAACAAAATTCTCAAAAAAATGTTTCAAGGTTCATGCAGTGCACCTGTGTGTTTTCTCTTTCATTTCCTCTTGAGCGTTCCAACACCTCTTTGTACAGGAAAAAAGCCCTATTTAGAACAAATTATTACAGGTGTACATAAACCAAAAAGATATTATGTATGAAATTAAGCTTGACATTGGATGTTATGTAGAAATGTCTGCACTTGCGCAGTTGATTCATACATTTGCTTTTTAGCTTCTGCTGAAAAAAATGCAAGGTGATATTTTTAAAGAACACAGGTGGCATAAATGTGATCTTGGTAACCATTGCCAGAGATCGTTTGAAGGCAGCTAGTAAGATTGGGAGCTTTTTTGAAGAAGGTGCTAGGAATGAAAGCAACATTGTCTATCGCAGTACTCATTCATCCCACTGTCATCTCTATGCACAGATTTTGCAGGTTGCTGTCATACTTCAAAACTCTTTGACCAGAGCCAGCAAAAGGACAAAAGAAATGACTGCACATACCAGGAATGGCTTTACCTTTGCCACTTTCAACTCTCTTAGAAACTGCTGTCTCTTTGTAGGCACTAATTAAGTAGGGTGGCGGGATGGAATTCCCTTCACTGGTGGTTTCCAAGAAAAGACTAGGCTGATCTTCGTGGTCTCTGTGCTTCACACCCATGGGATAGAGCGCCTGCGCCAATCCCCGAATCCCTGCCTGCGCCGCCCGGTTCTTCCTCGTTTGCTTGGAGAAGCGGAGACAGTGTGGGCAGGACTCCACGCAGTGCGCTTCACCCAAGCAGAGAAGACACAGAGAATGGCTGTCTGGGGGGGGCAATCTTCTTCCCACATGAGCGGTAGCGTTTGAAAAACCCCCAACATCTTTCCATAGACGCCAGTCGCAAAAAACCCCACTCAGAGTCCTCTGAGGGGAAAAAAACTTTTGGGGGAAAACAAACGGGGGGAAAGGCCCCAAAGGGCAGTCCAACAAACACACACACAAACTTTTTTTTTTTACTAGCTATCTAAACTATCTAACTATCTACGCTAAGAAAAACAACAAACGGGCTATATACAACAATAAAGGCAAAAACCCCGATATCTCACTGACCGGGAACACAAAAGGCAACCCTCTCTGCGCAGTGGTCAGAAAGGAACTGGCGGGATCCCCGTACTGGCGCCGGTGAGCATGCGTACTGAGACGCCTGCGCATGCCCATTGGCGCCGAGCGCGGAAAAATCCCGGGCTTTTCAGATACCGATTCGGGGATCAGCGCAGGCGCTCTATCCCATGAGTGTGAATGCACAGATGACCACTCGAAGATCTACAGTTACAGGTAAGCAACCTGTCTTTTTCTCTCAGAGAGATTCTGCATACTGTAAGCTATACATCCTTGTATCCTTATATTTATACTGTAAGCATTACATCCTTGTATCCTTATATTTTATGACAAAATGTATTATGATTATTACTCCACCTTTGTAGCCCTAGCCCTCCCCCACCCCCGTTGGGATTGTTTCCGTCAGCCTGCAGTATAGGGAAGGGAGACTACTTGGTGGATTTAAAATTGACAGAGGATGGTTACCTCAGCCTAGCTGACTTGGATTCAGACTAGCATTTCTGTAGGCACAAAGACTTCCACCAGAACTAGATTTTCATACTTCCCAAGGTAGCCTTCCGAATTCCTGTTCCTGGGAGATTGGGGAGGGGGGGGTCAGGCTGATGTAGGAGGGAGAAGATGGAAAAGGCAGAAAGTAGAAATTTTTATCTGAGTCCAGCCCACTGTGGGTTTACATCGGAACAGCAATTTTCATATAGTGCCTTGAAGGGCTCAAAGCAGTTCTGTACATTACCTCAGGAAGCCTTCTGATATCTCTGTAAAAGAGCTGCATGCTGTACTCTTTCATGTTGCACACGGGAATTTGAGAGGGGGAGAGAGTGAGAGAGCAGTGGCCAGTCTAATGACACCTCATGAATTTGTGGCTGAGTGAAAGTTTGAACCAGAGATGTTCCAGCTCACACTTTCAATGCTATATAATATCAGGTCTCACTCAGACTGTGTAGATTTGTTAATTTCTTTGTTTGCATGTGTTTTTTGGGAAGGGTCAAATCTTGTTTGTTTCATAATTTTAAATCAAAAGCATGGACCGAAAAAACAACAACTGGAAACTGTTATGATCAAGTCAAGCATTTGCAAAGGACTAAGGCACAAAAGGCTTAGAAGAACCCTCTGCAGAAGACAAGAAAAGCCTTCTGTGATTCACAGGGTGTGACTTTTGTTCTCCACAGATGAAACACATCCTTGTGTCAGAAGGCCATAGTGATTGGCTGAGTCCATCTGGCTAGCACTGCTTGTGTTTTTTTTGTTTTTTGCACTGAAATTGCATTTTCATCCAGATCCTGCTGTGTTTTTCAGTGCATGTGGTGGCTTTTTTCATGGATGTGCTTAAATCCACAGTTTGGAAATTTACGAACAATTGTTGCATCAATGATATATTTAAATGAGTTCTTTACTACAGTTGTGTTGTGTCCCCACCCTCCACTCCAGTAAGAAACGCAGAGTGAGGCAAGGTAGGCAAACCTTGTGTCAACCAGCTGATAATGATGTAAGCTTTCAAGCTGCACAGTCCTTTTCATCAGATACATTATCCATCTGCCTGTAGTGGGGAATGGGCTACCAAACTAATTTTTTCCCTCTCTCTCTTTATTTCCTCCAGGTTCTTGAAGCTACCAGGGTCAACCGCAGGAAGAGTGCCCTAGCCCTGCGCTGGGAAGCTGGCATTTATGCTAACCGGGAAGAAAATGAGTAGTTTTCATGGCAAATAATGCAAGCGCTTTTTTTTATTACTATTGTTGTTGTTGTTGTTGTTATTGCAGAGACCAACAAACCAAATAGAAGAACAAAGTTTTAATTTTTTGAAAAAGCTACATCATTTTAATCTGATATTTATTGCAAATGCACCACTCTCTGAGATCCATGTTCAAACAGGAGCAATCCATTTTTTATATGTGTGTGTGCGAGCGCGCATGTGTACATATATACGCACAAACACACAGGACAGTTATATTAAAAAAGCACCCTCTATCCCTGTCCCCCCCCCCCAAAAAAAAAACAACCCTGAAGTAGCGGGCTGTAACTTTGGAGCCAGTGCCATGGCGCTGATAAGAAATAGCAGCAGACTGGGCAGAATGAGCACATTATTGCTTCCTTTAACTATCTTCACAGCTTTGCATTGGGAACAGAAAGAGTTTGGCTTATATAGGATCTTAATATGGCACCTCATGAGGAAAAAATAAACCATTGTTCAAGCTTTGTTTGGTTCCAGCTGCGGCTCTTCATTCCAAACGTGGCTTTAAAAAGAGGGCTGTTACTCTGATATATCCTAAATAGCCATAATAAATTCAAGATAATTTTGTTTTGATGTTGTTAATCTATAAGCGCAATTGGGTTTTTTTTAATTCTTGCTTTAAATTAATTGACTTTTTTTAAAAAGGCGGTTGTTGAATTTCAAATGTGAATGTACAATCCCTATATTAGCCATAAAATACAGTGTGATGGTTTTTTGCTGTTATTTTGCAAAGGTGTTTATTGTTGGGGGAGGAGATTGGGAAGATCAGGCTTTCTCTTAATTTATCATAGGTGGTTTTAGCTGCAGATTTACCCGCACATTATTTTACAATTTATATGCTTAATTCAGTTTCCTTTTAATAACAAAGACCAATCCCTAGATAGTGTAAAATAGAGGGGTAAAGAGAAATGCCAAAGCAGAACATCATAGTTTTAGCAAAGTCTATGCTTGTGGTTATCAGATTGGTCTCTTGTTTCTCAGCGCATATTTGCATTATCATCTATCTGTATTTAATGGGCAGTGGGGGCTGCGATAATGTGGACATGCAGTGAAATCTATAAAGAGCAGTAAAGCTGAGTCAAGAAAGATAAGGGGGAGAATGAGAAAAGTTTAAATATTTTTTACTGAGGCGAATTATTGACCTTCAAGTCAGGTTATGTTGCAGAGAAAGGTATGTAAGAAAAAATAGTTATATCTTTTAGCTATATTTATGCTACATAAAAAGGTCTTGGTATTAGAGTGTGAGAGAGAGGTTTTAACAGAAAACAAAAAAGTTGAGAGGAGGTAGTGGACTTAAAGAGGGGAAGAGATGAGCCAAAGGATTATTTTTGCTGTTCAACCAGTGTTTTCAGAGCTAGAAGGAAACCTGTAGACCCTTTAGATAGAGCGTAGGCTGGGAATCCATGACAAAGAATTATCTGTGTGTATTTGCTTGTGTGCATGTGAAGTTGCATTCATAGTAGGATGATGGACAAGATGTGGGTGTACAGATTATTTTGTCCAAAGCTGTTTGCCAGCTCTAAGGGTATAAACATTTCTTCTTCTTCTTTTCTTTTTTTTAAAGAAAAGGAATATAAAAAGGCACTAAGCAGTATTTGTAATAACAGACCTGAACTGAAATGGTATTTGCATGAGTTAACCTTTCAAAAGTATCAAGCAGTTTTGTAATCTGATATTTAGCAGGAAAAGTGGTATTTATTCTTGAGCTTTGTATTTTGGCATGGTAGTAAAGTCTACTACTGGTTTAGTCTTTTATCTGTCTGGGCAATGCAGTAGAATATTTAATGATCAACAGCCATAATTTTTGGACCAGAATCTGTCACACTTTGAACAACTGCAAAAACTAATGCATATATATTTTTAAAAATACCTACAACATTGCTTTTGACTGCTTTTTTTAAAAAGGGAAGCAAAAACTAGAGAACCTCCCTAAATTTCTCCTTCCTTGTTGCATATTATAAGCAGAAATTTTGCTTTCTGGTATTTTAATTAGACAAATAAGGGACTTGCAATCTGGAAAAAGATCTTATTTTTCTCATAGTAAATACCAACATACAATATGAATGCAGAAGCCTTGGAGAGGATTCTCTCTGTTGTATACAGACTACAGTAGAAATGTTTGGACAGAAGGAGGCCATCTGCATGGATAACATGTATATGGAGCTTCTCCTGTTAGGTGAAGACAGACCTGTACATTCAGAGGGTGCTAGCAACAGGAAAGTCCCATTTGCATGTGAGGCTTTCTTGTTGCTGTTCTCACATGACTATAGCCTAGGCACAGTGAATCTACTACACCTTTGCAAACTTTGTAACCTGGAAAAAATCCAAACTGTTATGACTAGAGTCTATTTTACATATAAGAGCTTTATATTTGTGGTTTGCACACTCTTCTGGTTGATTTTTTTTTGCAAGAACAAAGAGTTACAATCCAGTCAAAAAGTATTGACCTAGTAATTGTTGACCTAGTAATTTCAATAGAAGCATGTGTTCAGTCTTGCCTATTGAAATCAGTGGGATTGAGAAATACTTAATTTTTTTGGATTGGATTGTATACTGAGTTTTTTCAGGGGCTGACAATACCGCACAGGAACGAATAACAATTACTTCATGAGAGGAAGGAAAAAACAGAGAGAAAGGTGGATGAGGACGACAGGGAAAGCTGCTGAACTATTCACAGTGAAGAACCTCTGTCACTAGCTCTTGAAGGCCCACCAACACTATGTTCTCTGAGCCTTTAGCCGAAATTGCCTGTACAATCAAGATTTTTGCCCTCCGGGGCGGTTTTCTTCAAAGCAAGGTGAAAATTCTCAGGATTATGATGAAGCAGCTGGATTATGTGCTGCCATGCATGGACAATATTCTCTGAAACAGCTTAAGTATGAGGAAGGCAGTTCCTTTTTATACGACATGTAACTCTTACTGGAAAATGGTGGCTTTATAGTTGGGAAAATAAAATCAATGACTAGAGATATGCTTGGAATTGGATGTTTTCCCCCCTGTGACTAGGTTGTAATAAGCTCGACATGAAGAAAGCATTCCCTGTTTCTAAAAATGAAAATAAAAAGACACCAAAAAACCCACACTTTGTTTGTCTAATCATCTCATTCTTTGTTACCAGTGCTTCCCCCGGTCCCCAGTAGCAAAAATGAGACCAGTCCCTGGCATCTTGGGATGACTTTTCTTGGTGGGAAGAGAAGCTTAATTCATCATGCTTTACCTCCACTTAAAATAGATGTGTGAATGGCTGTCAATGGACAGTTGTTTTTTTTCAGGAATTATGTGATCTTGACAACTGTTGTCAGCAATACTTGGCTTAGTGCTTTGAAAGTTTAGCAGTTAACCTCCATCTGCCCATTGCCATGGCTTAGATGTTTGTAAATAAATATATGCCAACGATTACACATTATCACAGAATTAGCTTTTCTTCTCCACACATAGAAAGGGATAAGAATTTCTTGCAAAAAATACCAATTTAATTAAACTGTGCATTGTCATAGTTAAGCTTTATGATTTGTGACTGTATCCAGGGGTTTCAGTTCTTCTTGGGTTGGATGTGTGTTGTTGTTGTTTTTAATTGCAGAGCAGAACTGTGAAACTGTTCCTTGTTTTAACACAGCCCATTTGGGTGTTATTTTGCTCCCCATCCTGAAGAATCCATGGAGAACAGTAATTTTCTCTGTTTCGATAAATTACCAACTAAATGCAGTCATAAAACCCATGGCTTACTGTATGTGTTAACCACTTCACTGCTGTACCATGCTTCTGTTTTATAGTGACTGTGAGACATACAATACAAGTATATAATTATTTTCTCATTAAAGTTATAGTTGTCTTGTGTTTCTTATCTAAAAACAGGGTGTGCAGATGCTTTAGGGTGGCCAATGGTTGGCCCATGATCCAGATCACTCCTGCCCTCCAACCATGTGCTGCCAGAGAAGCAATGTTGGCAGACCTGGTCAGCATACTGGTGGTGTTCCTATCTGCACACACCACCCAGCAACACTGGAGAAAAGACACAAATGGCTGAGGGAATGCTGAGAAACAGGCAGGTTGGGATGTGGACATATGAAGCTGCCTTATACTGAATCAGACCCTCGGTCCATCAAAGTCAGTATTGTCTATGCAGACTGGCAGCGGCTCTCCAGGGTCCCAAGCGGAGGTTTTTCACATCTATTTACCTGAACCCTTTTTTGGAGATGCCAGGGATTGAACCTGGGACCTTCTGCTTACCAAGCAGATGCTCTACCACTGAGCCACCGTACCTCCCCTTGTGGGGTGGACTAGAGGGCAGGTATTAGTGGGGGTCCTGGTGGAAGTCAGGAGAAAGGGGCCCTGATCAGTTCAGGTTAAGTGTCAGTTTGGTGTAGTGTGCAGACTCTAATCTGAAAGAACTGGGTTTGATTCCCCACTCCACCACATGTAGCTGCTGGTGTGATCTTGGAACAGTCACAAGTTCTCTCAGACCTAAGGTTGCCAGCTCTTACCTGGCTGCCAGCAAGGGAAGCCTCAAGCACATGCAGTGCAATGATGTCACCTGGAAGTGATGTGTGTGACGGGCATATCAGGCATTGGCAGAGCTTTCCAGGGGCAGGGATCCCCTGCCAGCCAGCTCCATACTGGTGGGTTGGAGGCCCCCAAACCGGGGAAAACCTTACCCCCAGCGGGAACCCTACTCTTAGCTGTTTTCTCAAGAGCAGCTCTTGAAAGAGCTCTCTCAGCCCCACCTACCACCTACCAGAGTGTCTATTGTGGAGAAGGGGAAGGAGACTGTAAACTACTCTGAGACTCCAGGTGGAGGGTAGGGGATAATTCCAATCTCCACCTCCTCCTCCTCTGCATATAATAATTTCATCCATGAGGATATGCAAAATTTCAGTTAAGGTGTCTTATTTGGAAGAAAACCTATTTAAATAAATAATTGGGGGAGAGTCCCTACTTTAACCAGCATTGTATAGTGTTTAAAAGTGGTGTACTCTAATCTGGAGAACCAGGTTTTATTCCCCGCTCTTCCTCATGAAGCCTGCTGGGTAACCTTGAGCCAGTCACAGTTCTCTTAGAACTCTCTCAGCCCCATCTACCTCACAAGCAGTGTTTCCTCTAAAATGAGTTAGCATGAGCTAGCTCACAGATTTTTAGCCTCCAGCTCGCACGTTTTTGTCTCGGCTCAGGGAAAATGGCCCCAGAGCACAATAATTTATGCAGTAACTCACAACTTTATACCAATAGCTCACAAAGCAGAATTTTTGCACTGCAGCTTAGAAGAAACATTGCTCACAAGGTGCCTGTTGTGGGGAAAGGAAGTTGATTGTAAACTGCTTTGAGACACCTTAAGGTAGAGAAAAGCAGGGTATAAAAAACTGATTTATTGTTGAATCTCTTTGGGTTTTGTGTAAAATGCCATGGCTGTTTACATATACTAGAACCATTGCCACTCAATGCCTTTCTTGTGGAGCCAAACTAAGCATGAAGAAGTCAGATTCAATTTCTAGCCTCCAAAGACACAGAATTCAGCTGTCCCTGAGCTTGGCCATTGAATAGAACCTTGAATGAAGTAAGGCACAAGAGCTTTTTCTGCAATAAATCTGCTAGACTTCAGGATGCTATAAGACTTTGTGCTGCAGTAGATGTAATCCTGCCCCCTCCATGCAATGACTGTATCAAAGGATGTCAAGTGGGTTTATATACAGTAATGCTACCACCCAGTATGTCATTTAAGTAATTTGGCACTTATGTTTCTGATCAACCATTTCTATAGTTTGTATCACACTGTCAGGAGTACAGAAGTAACAGTGCTGTAAGATACCTGCCAGAATGCTGTGATTGCTAACTAATCCAAGGTTTCTGTGGACCCAAAGTTCCAGCCATCAAAGAAGCAGCGACTGAGTCTATCCTCCAAGCTAGCCTCTTCTACACATGACTAATTCTGCCTCATCTGGCAGGATTTAACCATTCAGATGCTCCCAATAGATGGTTACATTATAGGATTGTCAGGTCTGGGTTGGGAATTTCATGGAGATTTGGGGATGGATTTTGGAAAGGGCAGAGTTTGGGGAAGGATCTCTGTAGTCTGGAAATTAGTTGCAATTCTGGGAGATCTTCAGAAGTTGGCAGCCCTAGGCTACAACAGCGTTGCCTTTCGTCCAATGAACTCTTCACCTTCTTCTTTTGCAAGAGTCACTGCTGTTAGTGAACTAGACACAAAAGCTTGTTGTTGTTCAGTCACACAGTCGAGTCCAACTCTTTGCAACCTCATGGACAAAGTCACGCCAGGCCGTCCTGTCTTCCACCATCCTCCGACCTCAAAAGCTTACTGCTTATTAATAGGAACAAGGATGCTTCTGAGATGGTTAGTTAAAGGTTTTTATCCTGAACCAGACACCTCAACCTGGATTTATTCACAGGGGAAATGAATCCTAATAAATTAATCTATTAGACAATAATTTTCCTCCTGTGTTTTTCCAGTGGAAGCTAGGGCTTTGTTCTCCTCTTAAAAAATTGTCAAAACATATTTAAAAAAATCCAAATCCCTTTATTGGCATAGAAATAAAAAGTACAGCATAGCAAATTTACGTGGAGTTTCAGCTATAAAAACCAGTTTCAGCTATAAAAACATCAAGAAGGGGAGTTAGTCTTTTGCTCCCTGATTGTTATGGCAGCCAAAAGTACTTTGCAACCAGGCTTGTGATATGGGAACGTTGGTCAGATAGCAGGAAAAAAAATAACTTTGCTTCAGGTAATCCATAAAAATTAGAATAGGTTTGATTATGCAGTCCCGCACTTCCCCATAAAAATCACAATAAAGTAAGACATGGGCGACGATTTCAAGGTGCCTTCCATTACATGCGCAGACTCTATCCTGATAAGGGATGTTGGCAAACCTCCCAGACAGTACCGCTGAGGGTAGAACACTGAGTCTTGCTAACACAAAAGAGCGGCGTAACTGGGGTGAAGTAATCTGGAAAAGGTGGGCAGCAGGCAGCCCATGATCTGGAAAGATACCAAATGCTAAAGGGGAACAAGTTTTATGTCCAGAAGAACAAAGGGACTGTTTCTCGATATCTAAGATCCTCCATTTCAGGATTCTGAATGCCTGCATTTCACTTAGCATACAGAGGTTGTCCAAGGGTACACCTATGGGATGTATTTTCTTCTGGATCTGACTATACCAAGTGGAAATGAAGGAATCCTCTAGCATCATATGGATATAACTAGCAGGTTCTGCCCTAAAGTGTAGGCGTAGCCAAATCTTTAGTTAGTAGCCATGCCCTGGTCTCAATCAAATGGGTTCCAGTCTCTAGGCACATTGCAGCATAGCTGACACAGTTGGGGACCCCTAAAATAGGGAGTAATTTGCTCAAGTTGGAAATTGAGGGCGCAAACCCAAATGGGGATCCCATATAACAACTGAGAAACTGTTTTAGCATTAAAAACATGAATGGCAGCTGGGACAAATTGGGTGCCATATGTGTAAAAAAAAGCTAACCACCGCAGACGAAGTACACCTTGCTGAGATGACTGCTTGCTTGTGTTGTATTTGAAAGATTTCACCTGTTCAATATTATTTCCCTTGAGGCACCAGCTTTGTGGTTTCCAAGACTTTGAAAATACTAAAATTTTAGATTTTACGTAGTTTATAGTCAGGAAATTTGTCTCGCAGTATGAAGTAAAAGCGTGTAGCAGGCGCTTGAGGCCCTTCTGCGAACGTGACAGTACAACTGCATCATCGGCATAGAGCAATAAAGGGATAACGGATGGCCCAAGTTTAGGGGAGTGACCATCAACAGCATTTAGTGAGGGAGCCAGATCATTCAGGAATTAAACAAATAGGGGGCTAGAATACAGGAAATTCAATGACAGGAAAGGAAGTATCAAGCAAGGCTGGAAAGCTAGAGAAGAGCAAGAACTCTGAATTATTTATTCAGCCGTCTTCTAGCTCACCTGCCTAATCTCCCTGATTAGTGCATGTCCTTTTCAAGGTGTGTACAAATTCCTATCACATGGTTGCAGACTAATCAGACTTTCCAATCAGAGAGTGAAATACTTGTGAAAGATCTTAATGCACCATCAGGTGAATAAGCATGCATTAGAACCAGAAGTTGCTGCCATTACAACATTTCAGTCTTTTTGTGTGTTCTGTTCTCAGTGATACGTTTTGCAAAGTGGTGATCACTTCTGGCCATTCAGGAGTTTGGCAGGACATGGTTAGGGATATGGAAACGTTGGTGAAAATACAAGATAACAAGTGGAAATAGCTGTCCTTCCCAGAAAGGAGGAGTGTAGAGCATTACTAGCAGGGCTGGATTAACAATTAGGCAAAGTAGGCACTTGCCTATGGGCCCCCACACCTTTAGGGGCCCCGGGCAGGCTCCCCTCCCCCGTTTCCCCCGTTTGCAGCCCTCCCAGCCTGCATGCACAGCCAGCAACTGAGCCACTCTTTGCCCGACTTGCCTGGTATGGCCACTGGTGTCATCCCCAAGTTTGCCTCTCTCTACTCCTCCCCCCCGCCCCCCAGCTTTGTTAAAAGGGCTTTTGAGATGGTGCCTGCAGGCTGCAGGGGGGACTGTGGGAGGGCGCTCCAACTCTGAGGTTATTTGTGAGGGGGACCCCAAAATTTTGACTGCCTAGGGGCCTCCACAAGGTTTAATCCGGCACTGATTACTAGGCAAAGCAAGGCACCAGCGGCGGCAAGAGAAGAACCTTCATGGAGTTGCCAGTTCTCCACCTGATGAGCCTGTAAATTCATGGAGGCTGAGCTACCACACCCACTTTCTTCCGACATCCCAATTGTTTTAGGAATGTTATCCAACCTATTAACTCCCTTTTCGTGGAAGACAATGTGGGAGGGGGAAAAAACGACTTGGGGATGTTTCCATCACAGCTCAACAGTTTTGTGTTTCATGGTTTATAATTGGCAAGTTGAAAAAAACTGAAAATCTAGGGCAACTTGTATTTCCAGTTGAACAGTACAGTGGGGCGGGGAGGAATCACTCTCACTGCTTTTGTATGTGAATGTCATTTTTGCCCTATTTTTCTAGGCCACAAACACTGTTGGAGCACCATGGATGTACAAGGACGGGCTTTGCTTTTGGGAGGTCGGGGAAAAGTGTTCAGAGGGTCAATTGAAATTCAGGCCATGTTTAAATGGGTTAATGATGAGGCAAAAGAACTTGATTGGGCTTCGAATCTTTGCCATACCAAACACATACCAAGCAAAGCAGCGATGATGTTCCATTTTAAAGGAGACACTGTGCGATCACCAAGTCCCACACCAGCATCACATTGAAATCAGGTCTCAGAAGAGCTATAGATTTAACTAAAGAGCCAATTTTCCCAGGAAGCATACAGAAGATAGAGAAATGCAAGAAGTCAGGCCATTAGAAAGTCCAGTTAGCTATCCAAGGTGTGGGGGTGTCCCCCGTATCCTCCTGTCATTGCAGCATTTGTCTTGGGCCAGACTGTGATAAAGGAGTGAAATCTACTTGGGCATTGATGCGAGATCCTTTTGACTCTGTGAGAGAACTGGCTTGCTAGTAAACTCTGATCCTAAAAGTGATTGATTAGTGCAAATCACACTGAAATGTTCTTCTGGGTCTGCACTGCCAAAGCTCTTCTCTGGGAGACAACACAAAAGATTCTGTAGCACAGCCAGCTCTAGTATCTAGCTCACACGCACTCGGTACCTTCTGTTTTAGGTGGGATGTCTAGTTTTGCAATGCCTGAAGAATGGTGCACTTAGGAATGGTGTGCCTGCTACACTCTCAACTTATTTTACAGAACATCGAGTACAATATATTTTCTTTTTAAAAAGTGAAATATTGACTGAAATACTATTAGTTCTTAAATCACAAGGGTAATGTATGCCACAGCTGAACGAGAGTGCAGAAAAGCACAGCATGTGGCATTGGGTTCAAAATCTAACTTCCTGAGAAACTCTTGGTTTAAAAAAAAAACCTCTAGGTTTCTAGGCCTTATGATTATGAAGGTAGACATATGCTTGATGAGATCTCATTTGAATTGGCTTTGATGCACTGGGCAGCTGCTGCGAAAGTCCTTTCAGCCCCACCCACCTCACAGGATGTCTGTTGTGGGGGAGGAAGATAAAGGAGATTGTGAGTCACTCTGAGATTTGGAGTGGAGGGCGGGATATAAATCCAATGTCATCAACATTACAAACCACAGATAACGTAAGTACAGAAGCCTTCTTAAACCTGCAAATTCCTAATTTGCAAATACTGGTGTGTTAATAGTTTTAATTGATTAAAGAGTGTTTATCATCCCTGCTTTAAATATGAAGCCATAAATAAGGTGATGTGAAAGTTTGATGACTGTCTCTGTCAGCTTTACATGTGGAATTTCTCCAAACACTGCCAGAGCCTTTACATTTGACCTCCATTTGAACCTTTGCTTGAGATAACTTATTTCTGAATAAATCATCAATATAACTAATTTTCGACTTGGCTAAAATTATGGAGAGACCCACATCACCTCTAGGTCCCCATTGTGGGCAAAGATGGTATAAATGAAGTAAATAAATAATAGATATAGCTGAAGATAGGGCCAGATAAAAGGGAGGTTGGTTGGTGAATGGATAAGAGAGAGGGAAGCAGGGAAAGGTGGGGATACGGGGTTGACAGGAGTAGGGCAAGAGGAAATGAGGGGAATGCAGGGGAAAGTTCAGTACCCCCCCCCCCATACAAGTTCTTGAGTGTCCCACAGTAAACAACTTGGCCAGGCCCAGTGACCAACACCACCCAAATGTGCCTGGCCCAGCACCACATAACTGGGTCATAGTTTTATCAGGTAACAGCTGCCAGAGGAGGGAAGAAGGGAAAGCTAAAGATAGGGAGTAAATAAAGGTAGGTTGGGGTGTATGGGAAGAAGAGAGGGAGGTGGAAAAAGAGGAGAAACTATGGGGGCTTTCAGGGAAGGGAAAGATGGGGAAGAGGAAATGAGATGTCCCCACCATTCTTTGTAGGTTCCCCACTTGTATATTTCTGAATAAATGTAATGTGTGGTGTAGTGAAAAGTGTTGAGCAAGGACCGGGGTTCACATCCCCACTTAAGGCCAAAGTACTCGTAACAAGTTACATACAAATTTCAGGGGACTACAAATGGCTGCTTTGGAGGCTGGATTCTACAGCACTGTATCCTGCAGAGGTTCCCACCCTCCTGAGGCTGTACCTCCAAATTTCCAGGAATTCTTTGAATACAGAGTTGGCATCCCTAAATGCAAATACTGCCCTGAGAAGACGGGAGTGAGAATGGAAACTAGAATTGGTGGGATTTCTGATCATGTCACAATTAGCCTGTTTTCCCACTACAGTAAACAGAATCCATTCACAACCTGAGGGCTGGAAAACATATTTGAAAGAGGTAGGTCCAGCATTCGTTTACACAACTGCACAAAGGAATGCAGTGACAGTACAGGTTTTGCAATGCACAGAGCTCTCTAGATGACTCACACTCTCACATATACAGTTCCAGCCTGCCCCTCCCCCCATCGCTGGGTCAATCCAGACAGCCAAGTGTTGATTGGTCATTTAAATAATGCTATACTTATCACTACTTGGCAAGGCTAGCCATCTGCCACATATTTGCATGAGATATTGCTGGAATTTAGAAGGTGATAAAAGTTAACCAGTTGACAAGACTTCACAGATTTGGCTTGTCAACTGCTGCTGTGTACACTGCATTGAAATGAACACGCCCTATTTACAGGTTACCGTGAATACACATAACAGGGTTGCCAATTTCCAGGTGGTGGCTGGGGATCTCCTGGAATTGCAACTGATCTCCAGGCAAAAAGATCAGTTCACCTGGAGAAAAAGGTGGCTTTGGAAGGTGGATTCCATGGCAGTATACCCCACTGAAGTCCCTCCCTTCCCAAACTCCGCCCTCCTCAGGCTCCACTCCCCGCCCCCCAAAATCACCACATATTTCCTAAACCAGCACTGGCAAGCCTACACATTGATCCTGCAAATATGTAAGCACATATCATAGAGTTGGGAGAGTCCTCTGAAATCATCTAGTCCAACCCCCTGCACAATGCAGGAAATTCACAACTACCTCCCCTCCACACACCCCAATGACACTTCCATGTCCTGAAGATGGCAAAAAAAAAAAAAAGCCTCCAGGAGCTAGGGCTACCAGGTCTGTGTTGGAAAATATCTGGAGACTTTGGGGGTGGATCCAGCAGTGGGTGGGGTTTAGGGAGGGGCCTCAGCATGGTACAATTCCATAGAGTCCACCCTTCAAAGCAGCCGTTTTCTCCAGGGGAGCTGGTCTCTGCCAGCTGGAGATCAATTGTAAAAGATGGAGATATCCAGGCCCCACCTGGAGGCTGGCAACCCTAGTTTAGTTTAGCTGATTTATATCCCATTCTCCCCACCGAAGCAGGCTCAGGGCAGCTCACAATACATAATAGAATAACAATAAAAACAGTTAAACATTAGATTAAAACAGTTCAAAACAAAACTGGCCTGGAGAAAATTGCTTCCTGGCCCCAAAGTAGTGATCAGCATTTCCCTGGGCATGTAAGAAAGGGCCACAAGGGCTAAGCACTGATGCAACCCTTCCTGCTCTTCCTCTCATGATCTGCCTAAGTTCACAGAAACAGCATTGCTGTCAGATGGCCATCTAGGCTTTAAAAAGAAAACCTCCAAAGAAGGAGAGCCCACCACCTCCTGAGTTAGCCTGTCAAGAAGTTCTTCCTAATGTTCAGCAGAAAACTCTTTTCTTTTCAACCCACTGGTTCTGGTTCGACCTTCTGAGACAACAGAATGCAATTCTGCACCATCCTCTATATGACAGGCCTTCAAGCACTTGAAAATGGTGGTCATATCACCTCTCAGCTGCCTCCTCTCCAGGCTAAACATACCCAACTCCTTCCACCTTTCCTCATAGGACTTGGTCTCCAGATATCTCACCGTCACCCCTCTTCTGGATACATTCCAGCTTGTCTATGTCCCTCTTAAATTGTGGTTCCCCAAACTGAACACAATACTTCTCCGTTTATAAAAATAATCGATCTGTAAATGTACAAATGAAACCAGCGTTCAGGACCTGGATAAATGTGAGATTTAAATGTGATGTGACATGAGTATTCAGCGTATGTATTCTTTTTTTAAAAAACCCACATAGATTGTATGTGCATTCTCTAGCTTGTGAATACAGCTGAAAATAATATTTCTAGTGCCGGTGGGGGGGGGGGGTTTACTTTAGAAGCATCTTCCAACACTCAGTGCAAATGCTTAGTACCTCTCTGAAATTAAGTTCGGGGTAGGGGTTGCTGCATGAGACATCTGTACATGGTGTGATTGGCTAAAGACTGTGATGTCATCCAGTCCTTTTTTCTTTTCTTTTTTGCTCCCTTCCATAAGCTCTGGAATAAGTTTGAAGTTTCTAATACACTTTCCTTCCTTATTATAAATAAGGTGATAAATGGACAACTAAGTGGATAAATGTACATAGCATACTTCTAAAAATTAAAAAAAAACAGTCTTGGAAAATGAGAGGGGAGGCTGAGTTCATATTTTGATTTGTTGGCAGGCTCAGCTGTTATTCTGGCCAAGCTAGTGCTTGGTTTGCCCAGACCTGGATGGCCCAAGCTAGCCCAATCTAGTCACATCTCAGAAGCTAAGCAGGATTGGCCCTGGGCAGTCTTTGGATGACTGCACAAAGAAAGTCCAGGGTTACTACATAGAGGCAGGCCATGGAAAACCACCTCTGAACACCTCTTGCCTTAGGGTCGCCAGCCTCCAGGTGGGTTCTGGAGATCTCCCGCTTTTATAACTGGTCTCCAGCTGGCAGAAATCAGCGCCCCTGGAGAAAGTAGCTGCTTTGAAGCTGCGGCATTGTACCATGCTGAGGGCCTGCCCCTCCACAAACCCTGCCCTCTCCTGGATCCACCCCCAAAGTCTCCAGGTATTTTCCAACACAGACCTGGCAACCCTATGAAAACCCCATGTAGGGTTGTCATAAGTCAGCTGCGACTTGACGGCAACATACACAAACTCACACAGTGCTTGATTCACTGCCTGTCTGTCATTTCAGTAAGGAAGCTAAGGGGACACTAGCTGCTGAGGGAACTTCTGCAAGCTTTTTTGTTTGATTGATTAACAGCTGTGACTGTGCTAAGTGACTTCAGAAATGGCTCTTTGTATTCCTCACTCTATCCCTCCCCCTTTCTCCCTCACACAGATACAAAATTTGCTTGTCTGATTCTCCTGGAGCTGGCATCTCCTCCCTTTCTGTGACCTCATCTTTACATGCAGGCATGAGTTGCAGCCTTAAAACTGCCCAAACACACTCCGGTTAGCTCTTCTCTCTGCTCTTGTTTATTCTTCTACCACACAGCCTCGTCTTACCCACACAGCCCAGGGCATGCTTCCCTGGAGAAACCCCTTAGTTTAGTGCACATCCGACTGGAGAAAAGCCAACCAAACTACTTTCAGTTCCCAAAAAATGAAGTTGAGAAATCCCCGCCAGGCAGGGCCATGTGACTTCTTGAAGGCAAACCAGGAAGAGTAACAACATGTAGGCGTGCCTTCAGGCACAGAAAAGCAATCCCAGAAGGAGAAGGAGATTCAGGGAAAGGCACTTCACTTGTTCAAAAGGAGCAGAGATCAACGCAGCAGACTTTGTTCTTGAACACCTCTCTCCACTTCTGTGTTGAATGCAGCCAGTTGAGATGTTATGACTGAAATAAAAATCCTGGTTTGACAGACTCCCGCCTTCCCTCTTGTCTGTAACAAGAGGCTGAACAAACACTGACTACCAGGTATCAAGGGTGACAGGATGGAGATAAGAACCTGGATAGAGCCTGTGGTCGCTGCAGCTCAGCTTGCCAGCTCTTTCTACGACACCAGCCTGCTGCTGGTTGTGAAGAATTACTATAACCACACAAACACTTCCTCTGTAAGTGCCAGTGAAGGAGCTCAACAGAAAGCCATCTCTAACTTCTACATCATCTACAACCTCCTCCAGGGCCTGACCCCGCTGCTGTCCGCTTACGGCCTGGCCAAGCTGGGTGATGTGAAGAACAGGAAGATCTCCATCTGTGTTCCCCTCCTTGGCTATTTGCTTTCCCGGACTTTCCTGCTCCTTTTGATCCTGCTGCCGTGGCCAATCGAGGTGATGTATGGAGCAGCTGTCTTGCATGGTTTGAGTGGAGGGTTCACTACTTACTGGGCCAGCATCACAGCTGTGGCATCTCTGGCCTCCTCAGAGAGCAGGCGATCCCTGCGCCTCATTGTTATTGAGCTCATCTATGGCATCGCTGGCTTCTTGGGGAGCATAGCATCTGGACATCTTTTCATCACTTTCCACCTTGGTTACCAGCAGGGCACAGTGCTGGTTTCTTCCAGCATTGCCTTATATGCTTTTTGTCTTTTCTACAGTCTGTTTGTTCTTAAAGTCCCCAAGCCTGCCGGTTCTTGCCCAGTTGCTTCCATGAGCATGGATCATCCTGATGGCAAGCTGACTGATGATGAAAGAGATTCGGTCTTCCAAAAATCTGAGCATCAACCCACTCTAGTGCCTTCCAAGCTCATCATTGCCATGCTCTTTGTGGGGGCCATCATGTACGACTTAGCCGTGGCAGGAGCCATAGATGTGTTGCCACTCTTTCTGCTTAAAGAGCCCCTCAGCTGGGGACCAGAATACATCGGATATTCCTATGCAGCTGGCTACATGATCTTTATCACCAGCTTCCTGGGTGTCTTTGTGTTCTCCAGGTTCTTAAGAGACACCACGATGATCATTATAGGGATCCTGTCCTTTGCTGCGGGCATCTTCATCATGGCCTTTGTACGATGGACATATCTGTTTTACATTGGTAAGTCAGAGCTCTGGTCCACCATTCACTCCACAGATGTTTACTTCTTGCCTTTCTATCCTGATCTTCCATTGGAAAACTGAGAACATCTTATGGTGGATTCCCAAACATTTGGTATCACATGCCCTCCAAAACCAGGGATGTGCATGCTCTCATCAAAATAACACAAATCAAAATAAAACAAGCTAAGGATAGCCCAGGATACTCCAATCTTGTCAGACCTTGGAAACTAAACAGGGTCAGCCCTGGTCAGTATTTGGATGGGACACCACCGAGAAAGTCCACATTTGCTATGCAGAGGCAGGCAGTGGCAAACCACCTCTGAACATCTCTTGCCTTGAAACCCCTGAATCAGTTGCAACTTGACAGCAGAAGTCAATGGGCTTAGAAGGGAGTAATGATTGCACCGTGAATCATGTATGAATCATGCCAATTCATTCGGGTTCCCAGCTCTGGGTTGGGACATTCCTGGAGATTTAGAAAGGGTGGAGCCTGGGGAGGGTGCGGTTTGGGGAGAGGAGGGGAGGGGAGGGACTACAGTAGGGTATAATGCCATAGAGACTAACTTCCAAAGCAGCCATTTGCTCCTTCTGTGCCTGGGCATAAATTTATGGCACATATAGAAACTGCCAGTGGGATATGGCACAGTTTATGAGATGCCCTGACAGGGTTGTCAGCTGTGGGTTAGGAAGCTCCAGGAGATTTGGGGACAGAGCTTGAGGAGGACAGGGAGCTCAGTGGGAGTGCAGTTCCCTAGAGCCCAGCCTCTGAAGCTGCCATTTCCTCCGGGGGACCTGAGCTTTGTAGTCTGGAGATCTGCTGTCATTCTGAGAGAACTCCAGGCCACACCTAGAGATTGGCATCCATATGCCCTGATGATAAGCCCCCCCCCCCCAGCATGCAGTTTTGTCATGTTCTCAGCCACTGAAGATTTCAAAGGAGGAGATGTAGGTGTGGCTGAACCAAACCTGTTTCCTTCCAGCAACACCAACCTGTACACCTACACATTTAGTCATTCTGTACTAAACCAGGAAAAGGCTATTAATAACCCTTTTCAAATTGTTGCTTAATGCCTAAAGGAATTTCCTTTTCACAGGGGTGCTGCTAGCTTAAATTCAATTGATCCCATTTTATTTATTTATCTGTTGCTCATCTGTTTGACTGCAGTGGTTAACAGGCAAGTCTGCAGAACTGCAGATGGCAAATACTATTCTAATTTTCATTGACAAAGAGCGTTTCTGTCCCGTAAAGGGGACATCAAGAAAAAGGCTGCTTTTTTAACAAAAAAAACCCCCCCACAATACTTTGATCAAGCAGATTCTGTCAAACACTGAGTACTTCACACATGCATCATCTGGAGCCTGTTGACTTGGATGTGTGAAACAACCACCACAGAGGAACAACCATTTTAATGTTGTTTTAATGCTGTAAGCCGTCCTGAGCCCACTTGCAGGATAGGGTGGGGTATAAATTGAAAAATTAAATTAAATTACCATACACAGAGCAGCTCTCTCATCAGATTTCCTCATTGTAATGGCACCCTAACCTGGATGGGCTGGGCTAGCCCAGTCTCATCAGATCTCAGGAGCTAAGCAAGACTGGCATTGGCAGTGGTTAGCATTTGGATTGGAAGACCACTAAGGAATACCAGGGTTGTTATGTTGAGGCAGGCAATGGCAAAGCACCTCTGAATGTCTCTGGCCCTGACAGGGATGATGAACTCATTTGTTAGGAGGGCCAGATCTGACACAAATGGGAGTTTGTGGGGCCAAGCCATGTGTGTCATAAAATGTGATGCCAGGTAGCAGAAGTTTATAAAGGACACGGACAAACACAATTAAAGATATTATGTTTTAACTTAAAATACAAACATGTTTAAAACTCCTGCCATGTTGTGGGCCTGCCCCACAAAGTCTCCTTCAAGCAGCTTCCTGCACCAAACATTGCTGACATTGAATGTACAGGCCTGGTGTGGGGTGCCAGGAAGATGGCGGGAGTCCTGTTGGTTTACTGTCCACCTAGCTTACCAGCTGACTCCTTACTGAAGTTGGCTGAGGTAATGGTGGAGTGGGCCTTGCATTTCTCCAAACTGGTAGTTTTGGGGAACTACAATGTCCATGCCAAGGTTGCCTTGTCTGGTGCCTCCTTAGACTTTATGACTGCCAGGGCATCATTAGGATTGTCCCAGGTTGTAATGCTCCCTGTGCACAGAACAGGCTACATGCTGGATCTGATCTTTTGTGCAGAAACTGATCTGGATTCAGGGATGCTTTGTGAACCAGTGCCATGGCCTAATCATTATCTTGTGAAGATTGGTTTTAGATCTGCCTCCTCTGTCTGGAGGTGGGGGCCTCCAGTGTATGGCTTATGCTTTCAGATTCCAGTTACACATTGGAAGGTTGATGAATGGAATCTGTTCTCTTCTGTTGCAGCTCGTGTGGTTATGCTGTTTTCCCTCATTCCATTGCCAACGATCAGATCTGTGTTATCCAAACATGTAGCAGGTTCCTCATATGGTAAGTGGCTGCTTGCAAGGGTTTGTTTAAGTGCAAAAAGAAAGAAAGAGAGAAAGTAATTCAGAATGAGTCAGTTCTGATGGACTACTTTCTATCCTTTGAGTGCCTAGAATGGAACTCAGCAAGCAGAGCTGGAGAACATTTGGCTAATTTTGGTCTAATTCTTAATTCCTGATTTAGCTTTAAAGATATTTCAAAAGACCTCCTAGGCCTGGTTCATACATTCGCAACTCTCTAGCACAAGTTTTTACATCATTATTATTCATTGTATAAGCACCTTTAAACTCCTTCCCCCAAACGAGTACCACAAAAATATGACAGAATAACAACAGTTGATAATAATTTAACCTATAGCAAACAATCAACCAGACCAGAAATAATCATTTTACCCTCACTCCTTCCCCACACAAATAACTCTGTGTGAGGGATGGGAACTCTATATGGTAGCCTGATTTCACAATTATCCAATTTAAAGGTGATTCTGTTGCTCTTATGATGAAGACAATATAATTTTAAACTCAAAGGGTTTTGTGGATTATCTTTTTTTAGGTCATAGGCTGTGATACTTCCTTGCCAATCTCATCAGGTGAAATGCAACAAGATGACAATGTAGGACTTTCCAGTAGTATTTTGTTAGTTGTGCTAGTTATAGTTATGAAACATATGGCTCTCAGTGTCTCCACCAAGAACTTGTTTACAGAATGACTAATACCTAAAAACTGGCTGAAAGCCAGTTCGATGTAGTAGTTAAGAGGCATGGATTCTAATCTAGAGAACCAGGTTTAATCCCCCACTCCTCCTTATGAAGCCATCTGGGTGACCTTAGGCCAGTCAGAGTTCTCCAAGAACTCTCTCAGCCCCGCCTACCTCACAAGCTGCCTGTTGTGGGGAGAGGAAGGGAAGGCAATTGCAAACCACCCCAAGATGCCTTCAGGTAGTGAAGGACAGGGTATGAAATCAACTTTTCATCTTCTTCTAAAATTATATAAGGCATTGTTTCAGTGCTAATTGTACAAGATGGTTGGGAGTTTTAGATATGCTGTACTAACCCAGGACTCTGTCCAGCTCTATATAGCTGATGCAGTAAAACCCTCAAATATTTATAGGATCCCTTTCCACAATTCAAAAGAGGGAAGAGGGCACCCAGTTATCTAGAGGTGCTTCTGCTTGCTTGTAACTAATTCTCCATCTCATCATACAACCTTAGCTATATAAATGCATCCGAGATTAAGGCAATAGGGGGTTAATTGCTGAAGTGGTTGTAAGGCTCCTTTTACTGTATTTTCCTTCTACTCTTGCTTTCAGGAAAAGTGTTTGTTCTACTGCAGCTGGCACTGGTGGTTGCAGGAGTTGTGACATCAACAGTCTTTAATAAAATCTATCAAAGCACATTGGACTGGTTCGGGGGATTCTGCTTCCTCTTGTCTTGTGGCATAACTTGCTTAAGCCTCATCCCCATCAGGTAAGCAAGGGGAAAGAGAAACTATGACTTTGAGATTCTAGGCCTGTAATGTGACAAACACACAGACAGAACCTACACGCACAGGCATGCCAGGCCAGTCCCCAACCAGTAACCCAGCAAGCTACTCCCATCCCATATTATGTACATCTGTCCAAATGTGGGCATAGCACACAAATGCATAGAAGATGTGCTGCATAAATTCTATCCCCATGATTGCTGGATTACGAAATATTCCTGATGGAGAGAACACACACAGTCTGCTATTGTCTCTCAATGGTCTCTGTGCACAAGTGTACTTATGCACCAACCCCTACAACTACTTACCTCCAAACACTCACAAGAGAGGAAGTTATCCCTCTAAGGTACTATGAATGTCCCAGACAGCTCAGTTAGGCCTCCTTTAATCCTCAATGCAATAGGACAAGATGCCACAGTTGCCAAGCTAGACTATGTCGCACCTGACACAGCAAAGGCTTTGACTGACATCTGTATAGGTTCCATAAAAGGCATTATAGGTCAAACTGGTTGCATTCACAATGTTCTTTGGCCTTAATTGGGACTGCCCTTGAAGATGGTTTAAGGCTGTGGAGAATTTGGCCTGTACCTTGGAGTTCATAAATTGTACTACCTTGCAACATTTGTTACTTCCTCATTTGACTGCCTATGTGTAGCTGGGGACAATGTGGTTGCTACAACCAGGCCAGTGGCTATCTACAAGCCTGCCCCAGCACCTTATTAAGATGTTGATCTAATAAATTAGAGCAGCTGGGAATCTGTGTTAGGAAACTAAGCAGGCCTAGAGACAGCCAATGTCTAACCATTATTTATTGTGGGTTTCTGAGTCATCAGCTCCTTATTTTGCCTGCCAGAAAAGAATTATACATTGGTCAATCCTAAACAAAGAATATGTGCCTCTGAAATAGGGTGCTTGAACTGTTTCCCTTTCAAGTTCATTCATTCTATGTTGTTTTTTCTCCCCCGCCCCCCTTCCCGCAGTATTGTAGCAAACAAGCAACGCAAGTCATCTGGTTCACTGGAGATTTTAACTGACTGAGCACAAACAAGTGTGCATTCCTTCAGAGATGGACATTTGGGCTGGAACCTCTTCCACGGTTGTGTGGCCCAGAGGATCACTGCTTTAGAAAGGAAAGTGACTTTTGGCCTTCTGATTGGTTGCACTGACAGCGATGTTTATCTGCAGGAACCAGTCATGGTGTTTTCATATGTGAGATGGTGGAGGGAGGAATGGTTATACTGAGGGGAGTTGGTGTCATTTGCTCAGTACAGCCCTACTTAGAACTCATCCATACCTCAGTCCCTTCTCCCACTTTGTGTCCCTAAAAGCAGATGTGCAGCACAAAGGAAAGGTATTAGTACAGGAAGCGTCTTGCCCCCCTTCCTTTGTGCATCTTTTTACCAAAGACTGTGTTACAGTACTTAGGTTTTGAATCATGATGGAACATTCAGTGGGACTTACAGCTTCATGTGTCTGAGTTCTAGTTACAAGGTGAACTGGGAAAAGTCAATAAGCAACACCTCTGAAGATGAAACAGTCTAATCTACACCCATGTTTAGAATATTTTGGTAAGTGGAAGCTTCAACCAGGAGGGGATATGGTCACCAGTGGACAAGAAGCTTCTCAAACCTGCCTGGAACCTAGAAATAGTATTATGAAACAGAAGCTGCACTAAAATCTGAATACACTCTGTAGAACCCATAACTATTTAAAATGTTCAGGTGGCTTTCAGTCACAAAGGAGCAAACAGGTACCTCAGGCTTTGACGTTTGTATTGTGCTATGTTCCCAGTGGGAGTCCTCCTTCAGTGTCACACAGTAGTCCTTTTGTTGTTTGTTGTAAGAAAGAAAATGCCAGTATACCTAAAGTTGCTCTAATTCCCCCTCACAACTTGGATGCCCTCCCAAAAAGGGCCCATACCCAATATGTGAGGAGTAGTATCACCACCAAAAATGCCCTTGCGTACAAGACTCAGTCAGTCCACTTTCCACCCGCCCTTGATTGTATTAAAAGCCCTCAGAGCAACAACTGATGGCACAAAACCTTAATACCTATGAATAGTGTCGCATCCAAAACTGCTTTTACTATAGCTGCCATCCTGCCAAGCAGCAGTATGAGGGAATATAAGAATCCTGGTGGTTAAACCTCCATCTTTTAATGTGCAAGGAAGGTAGCCCAAATGTGTGCAAAGTGGTTTTAGTAATTGCACATATTATGTAGCAAATGTAGCTCGGTTGACATCTGACTGACCATCTACAAGGAGGAACAGCGAAGCAACTACTTCAGCCATTTTTCATTAGACTTTCACAACCTATTTATTTCAGACACACGCTTAAATCCCTCTCCTATAAATCAATAGGCTGTTCAAGTCCTTGAGAGACCACCCGCAGAAATTCCCCTCTTCTGTCATTCAACAGACTAACTCTACCTGTTCAATAAGCTTTCTGAAAGTGTTCTCCAAGATCTATACAAAGAACACATGCTCTTACTGAAGGCTTCATGTATGCTAAAATGATATAGCGAGGCAACGCAGCACCAGGTAAAGAAATGTAATACATTTATTGGTCTGTTTCCTTAGTAAACGAGAAAAGAAACAGTATTCAAAAATGTACACACATAGTTTAATCAAGCATTACAAATTAGTTCCCCCATTCAAAAAGTTTCAATTACATAATTAACACAAAACTTTTATATATAAACAAATATATATATATATGAAAAGGTGAGCACGCCATTGCTAGCACCTGGCCAGACACTTGGGGCATGATCCACTGCAAAATTCTCCTGCACAAGCCCCACTGTGTTCTTTTTTTTTCAAGGGGACATGTATAGAACTTCCTGCTTACTTGCAGCCTGACATCCCAAGAGTTCAAACTGGCTTTAAAAATTGAGTTCCTAAGGGCTACATAACCACACACCCCTAGATGTGGGGAGAGGGCCAGTGTGCACAGTATCCACTACTGGGGAATTCACAGCTTTAATTTTGGTGACAAATTTATTTTTATTTTAAATATAGTACCTTTTAGATTGTTAGGACATCCCACCTACAGCCATTTTAATCCTTCAATCTTTGTTATGGCAAGTGGCTAAGAATTTTATTTTTACTACTCTAATACTGTTGCTTTCAGTTTCAATTTAAACTAACAGAGAGCGGATAAAAGACAAACCAAAGTTCTGTAAATAGATTTCACAAGTACATAAAGTCATGCTGTTCTGTTTAAACATGTGCTGCAAATACTCTATGGTTTCTCTTGAGATATATTAAGCCACTTTTCTCTATAGAGGTTCCTAGCCAATGAAAGACAGGCCATTTCATGCTACAAAGCAAGATTATGTACACTGGTGTCTGCCACACTTAGATTAAAGAATTAAGGGAAAATGTAAATTTTCAGAAATTTGTGGATTTGCAGTAGGTATGTGCAAGCAAACCAGTTTCCTCATCACACTGCCACTGTGTGCACCGGTGTACATACAGATATCTAATATATAAATAAATGTTGACTCTGCTCACTTTTGTAGAGAAATATTTAATTGCTAGCCAATGGATGCCCTCTCTCTCAAGTAAAAATACAATGAGAAAAAACCTGAAGCAGCATCCAATGACTCTTTTGACCATGCATTTATTGAACTTTCTACAACTATCTTCCTTCAGAGTTGAGTTGCTGGGGGAGGGGGTGTAAATGTTCTGTTTACCTCTTTAGAAGCAGTCAAACACTAGAACAGTGATTTGCCGATTTTGTGTCCACAAATGTGCTTCCTGGCACCCACTCCTTTCTTGTCCAGAGCCACTTTTTCTCAAAGCTAAAACATAGCCATGTCTTTCCTTAATCTCACTGGAGCAAAACAAAAAAGCAAGAGTCTAGTAGCACCTTAAACACTAAAAAAAAATGTTGTAGGCTATAATGAGATATCTGAAGTGAGCAGTGACTCATGAGAAAGCTCACATCCTGCCACAACTCTTATTTTCATCGGGTAGTAGCTACAGTGCACTGGTAGCTACTGATTTCCTGTGAAAAAAATAAAAGCCCTTCCATGGTGGGAGAAAGAGAAGATTAACAAAATGGGCAAGACCTTTGAAAATGTATACCTTCCCATTCCAATGGTGCACTGATGCTGATGAACTGCCTCCTTCCCGAAGAGATCATTGTAAATAAGGTTTTCACCAAAGACAGGGGAAACCTGAAATGTGGAAGATTAGAAGGCCACAAACATGTTGGATGCTTCAAAAGTAAAAGCAGGGGAAACACCTGGGTGGAATCAGCCTTGTGGGAGCTTAATGACAAATCACTGTTCATGCATTTGTACAGCCTACAGTGGGCTAGAAACACTGGCATTAGCTCAACAAACCCTACTGGAAAAATGCACTCTCCAACAGCATGGTCTTGAGCATAGTTACACCCTTGTAAGTCTACTGAAGTCACTGGGCTTCAAGAGTGTAATTCCACTTAGGACTGCTCTATCAATCTCAAATGTGAAACTGCTCAAGGACATCAACTTTTGCAGCCCGACTAACGTTAACAGACCTTTTCCACCCGCAGAACACAAAGCCAAACTTGTAACACTGCCTGCATTGCAGTGACCCAAAACAAATCCTGTATTTATTTTTGGATATCAAATATAAGTTCAGTGGCAGATTTAAATGCCACCAGCTCAAGTATAGCTATTAGAGGACAATGGTTTACCCAGAGCATGCTGTTTGGCTAAAATTGCCACAAACTCTTGGAGAGGTGAGGGAATGGAGATCAACATCAATGCCATGATCACATTAACATTGACATTACAAAGTGCCAGGAGAAATAAAAAACACTAGACATTTTCATCTTCATAACTGTAAAATTCCCCACTTTACATTTATCAAAAATATTTGGTAAAAGCAGCCATAGTTTTATAACCTTACCAGGTTTAGAAACTACTGACATTTTACAAAGACTTTCATTTGTTCAAAGTAAGAAAAGCTTGGTCAAAATATAAGAACTAGTGATAGAACCATACGCATTGACATTTGTGGGGGGAATGAAAATGTAATTAGGCAGCAATCTTACAATCTAGCTTGTTGGAACAAAAGCACAATCTAAAAGGCCGTCCAACTGTCCTCCAGCTAACAGCTTATTCCTGTCTACGTTTCAAGACCCCTGTGTCTGTAGTCCAAGCATACCGTTGACATAAGTCCTCTCTGGTAGCAATGATTATATGGGTTGGTGGTGGGTGTGCAAGAAACAAGTGGTACGGGCCAACCATCAGTTTGACAGAAGTGCACACGTACCTTCCAGTACACATCAACTGTGCATAGGGTAACATTACATGCAAGCCTTGTGTCAGCCATCATTTTGTGCAAACATGGTTCAGATTTTGAACCAAAAGAAAGATGCTTTGCAAGACACAGTTGGATCTATAAAGATGCCTTTTCTCTCCTTTTGTACCCTTAGAAGCTCACTGATTCACGAGTCTTGAGGAGCAGAAGACACTTATTTCTTACTTTATGCAAGGGCTAAAAGACACAAGTTTTGCAAGCTGTCTTTTCTGGAAAGCTACTACAAATTCCTTCTGCTATGGAACACTTCCCGTGACTACTTAAGACAAAAGGGCAGGAGGCCTGCCAGGTGTGTCCTGATGCTTGCGGGAGGCTTACACTGCTGACAAATATACAATGATGCCACAAAGCCATTATCTGAAGTCTGGAGGCTTAAAGGATACTTCCAGAAATGAACCCTGCCAACACAGACTAGGGAATCAGCAACAGGACGCTCTAGAAAAGCGCAGTCTCATTAACATTTGTAAGCATACCATTATCATAATATTCTTTATTGGGATGTGCGGAGAAAACCAATGACATTCAATTTATTACACAAGGCCTTCATTAACAGGTACTTACTTTACCATAACACAGGATCTGCAATGTGCCAATCCATTTAACAGAAATCACAACAATTGGGGTGAGGTTCTGCAGCTACTGAAACTATTGGGGAGGGCATTTTTATGCCCATGGCACAATCCATGTTCATTCATTCTGAATGAAGCATATCCCACTTGATTTAGGCTTAGCATACCTATTTTAGGAATTTAAAAAGGAGGTTCTTGGAGTATCTTGACAGCTAACAAGATGGCAAAAATCCTGCTCAGCACCAGCCTACACTTTGCTTTCTGAGAGCATCACCATATGTTGTAATTGCTGTGTGCCTAGGTATTTTTGATCCTACAAGTGAACTGTGACACAAGTACAAGGTTAACCATCAGCAACTTCTGCTTGATCATCAGTCATCAAATGATAAATAAAATGTGGTTAAGTTTTGAATCTGGGGAAACCCCTCCTGAATTGTCACTAGTAAAGATTACCTTATTTACTAAAATGTATTTCTAGAAAAGCACCTCAGGTCCATAAAAGCTTCACAGAGAACAGGCGGTGTACAAGATGCTGCAAAAAGATACACAACTTCTTTGGGAATTACAAGAAAATTGCGCATGTGAAAAAAGTTAAAGCTCGTATTCAACAATTCAAACACATGTGTAGCCATGTAACCACTAAATTTGATGTTCTCTGTGCACCCCCCCCCCCCAATCCAAGACTCAGAGTTAACATTTCCACAGCACTTAAAATATTCTAGTGAGCTTCAAACATACTTTGGCTTGGATGCTCCTGACTGTTTCAATGGGCAGAAGGATTTCTTCCTAGAAAGCATGACTTTCACACCTTCTCCCTCCTGAGGACTCCCAGGAACAACATTTCAGAGAGTGGCATTAGGGGCTGCAGGAGGAGGGATAAGCTGAGAAAGTCATATTCTGAAGACAATAGATATTCTGTACATTGAAATGCTCATCCAGATTCAAGCCATTACACCTCAGCAGTCCTTCCAAACTGTCCTATTATGCAGATTGATATTTTCATCCATTCCAAACACACCCCAGATCTGTCATATATGAATAACAGGCAGTGGTTTTACTCGAGACTACCTCATGAATTCATGATTGAGGTAAAATATGAACAGAACATTCCCAATTTCTTAGCCACTATATTAAGTCTCAAAAACACAATTAATACACATTGTTAAAATTTTGAAATGTTTCAAAAGAAGGGAAATACAAGATAGATGGGAGCTGGGGAGATGTCTACAGCTGGTTATTCCTCCAAAGTTTTCATTCTCTGAGGAAAATAGGGAGAAAGTGGAAATTAAAGTAGATCAGGCCAGAAGGAATAAAACCATGTATTCTCCTCCCCCCAAAAACTGTTCAGCAATAATGTACAAACTGGACTTCATTGTCAGTGGAACGGCTAAACCTTGCCTAATGATTGAAGAATGGGTTCAATGAGATTTGCTTCTTATATCTCAAGTATTTTTTAAAAATGGAATTGTAGAAACCATTAAGTTTCAAATCCCTGTTGCAGATTTATACCCTAAACTTAACTGGAATGATTCTTGCCACCAAAGTCCCCATATTCAACACAAACAGGATTTTCCATTTCATAAACTGAAGTCTAAGCTTACATTCTAAGCACATGAGGGCCGGGGGGGGGGGGATCAATTACTCCTTAGAGCAATTCCAAATGCTGAGTCTAAAAAGATGTTACAAAATACCGTAATTAGGAATCCCCCCTTGTGAGTGTTTTGTTCATTCGCCAAAACTGTTGGTGAGGGGCCCCATCTTGGGGACAACCAGAATATTACACAGACAAAGCGAAGTATTTCTTATCAAGGAATGGGAAAAACCTCTTGTAAGACCACTAGCTTGACTGGATGTAAACTGGATGAGGGGGACCTACTTAACCTCTTTCCCTCCTGCCATTTGTGTATTAGACTACTTTCACCAGTCTGTTCTGGAGATCCTGTATTTTACCTCATGGATGGGAAACCGGAAGAGGGGAGAGTGGTTTTGAGCAAATAAAGAGCTGCCCCCTCCCCCACACAGAGCTCTTAATTTTTTTAAAAGCCACTGGAACACTGTTCATGTACCTTCTGAGCATCCTTTAGCTTGGCTTTTAGTCACCTCTATTGCACACACAAGGCCTCTATAACTAAGTACACTTTTCTCTTTGTTTGGACTCCCATGCCAATTGAAACCAACTATAACTTGTATGATTGCTATTATTTACATCCCTGCCCACCCCCATATAGGAATACAGTGATAAGCTATGGACAACTTGAGCTGCTGATCTAGTAAATCCAAATTTAAGATCTCAAAACTGTAAATGGTTTAGGACACACTCAAAAATATCAAAAGATTTTCCACACTTCTTTTCAAGCTTGTGTGTTAAACATTTGGGAGGGTAGTGTAAGAGATACTGAAAAGAACTAGAATGAGGGGGGAGGGAATCCTGTGGTATGTGTATGCTATTCTACAAAATAAAATGAAAGGTGGAGGGAGGACCTAGTATGTTTATATCTGGAATTTTAACAGTTTAAATACACTTTAAAAGAATGAACAGAAAGTGAGCACTCAAAAGTAGTGGTGGTGATGAGGAAAAAATGGAAAACTGTACAGTGGTACAGTTACAACTGCTCCATACAATATGACTCTCAAGTCCCACATACACACACATCTACATAAAAGGCAATTTCTGCAGAAACTCCTTGGTTTCATGATTGCTTGAAAAAATAAGCAAAACAGATATGCTGAATCAACAGTCTTCCCTGGCAAGTCTTCTTCCTTAAACTAAATTTGTGGAGTTGAAGACCATGAAAGAAACATTGCTGTAGTGCCTGCAATGTTAAGCCAATAAAATCGTTAGTTTAAGCATTTTATCCCTTCTGTTCTAGGCTGTTACATGAGGGGCTTTTCTATGACTGGCCAAGAAACATGTAAACTGGATTTATTCCCCAGAGATACACACACTAAAACTCTCCTTGCTCCTGTCACTTTTCACAAGTTTTAGGTGAAATTGAATTATGTTTAGCAAGACTTGGGCCCTCATAAGAGCAGATTTATCCTAAAATAAAAATGCCAGCAATTCTAAAGGGGGAAAAAAATCAGAGTTTTTATAAGACTTCTGAATTCTTTGGGCAATACGTTTCCCTCCTTTCCTCCCTCAAAATGGCTAGTAAGGCTGTGGAAAATGGACTACATGCCACACCCATAGGACAGATTACAAAGTTTACCTCATGAACATTCTGCCAAGTTTCTAGTACATTCTACCAAGACAACTCCTTCCCGGGTCTTTCTCAGGCGATCAAAAAACCCACAAAACTGATTTTTCTTCACCATCCATATTCCTCTTCCATGAAAAGTTCTTTAAAAAGACTTAAGGGGGGGAAACTACATTTTTTGCATGATCAACCACCCCTTAACTTGGGAAGCAAGAAAAAGGGAGGGCAATAAAGATGTCATGTTGGCACCTTGCATTTAAGAGGTTTTTTATTATTAAATGTTCCACTGAGCAGCTTCATTCAATATAAAGCAGTCCAAGAGAATAATAAATCCCTGTGTTTTCATCTGCCCATTAGCCAAGGGATCACCTCAGATGGTTTAATAAAAAGGTGGCAAAAATGTAGAGTTGCAAGCACTCGCAAGTCAGTCTGTCCCAAGTTTCGTAACAGGCAGTATTTCATCTGGAAGTGGGGAAAGGGGAAGTGAAAAATCATGTGAAGTCGTGCATAGGTGTATCTCCAGTGGTACCATGCACTTGGTTAGAGGTCAATAATGTGTGTGGGGGGGAAAGCATTGCTTCTTATTTGGTCTCAGGCTTCTCTTGCAACAGTGGTATAATAGACTCCCACGCCGTAAGGCACTACCGGAACAAAAGGAGAGAAAGACCATATAAACCAATCAATCAACACCTCAGCCTTTCTTTGCCCCAGCAGCACTCATGAACACAACTTGAGGGTTAATGTATTCCCTCAGCCAATAAGCAACTGTTAGTACCCTCTCTCATCTCAGATATGCAAGCTGGCCTCTGCAGGTCTAAAATGTCTTATATGAACAGGCACAGCTGAGATATCCTGGCCAATACCTCTGCACTTTCAGAACTATACCTGCCACATGGGTTGTGACCCAAGTTCTGCTGTACAGACCTTTCCCCAAGTGAAACAATGCATTCACATGTGAAGCAGGGCTCTTGTTTACTAATAGCCTTCCGAAAAAGGCCAATGGGTTTCATCAGGTGCCTTTTTATCAGATATGGAAAAGGCAAAATCCCCCAAAACACATTTTCATGTGCAGTACTGCAGCCACATCACTGGCTAAAGATATCAAGCTTCTTATACATATGGATATTTGTACATATGCATTACAGATAAGGACCTCAAAGAGAGAAGAGAAGTGAACAGTGACTCACGAAAGCTCATACCCTGCCACAAATTAACAAAATGATCTGTCTTTCTTTCTGAGGCAGCTGTGCAGAGAATCAAATCAATAACCCAGCTTGCTCAGCTCAACACTGCCTCCAAGGCATGCCATGTGAAATTGTGTGTTCTATCACCTGGGCTCAGTAAACTTTTTTTCAGATTGTTTCATCAATATGTCTGGGTAGCCTGCCATAAATAAACAAAACTTCTCAACAGTAACCACATGCTTTGCCTACCACGCCAACTAGAGAGCATTTGGACTTCAGATAAGTTAAAGCAGTTGGGGAAATGGAAGTGGGCTATACTAAATTCTAATGTAGCATGACTCAGGAAGCCGAGAGCAGGGCGATAGCCTGTGTGCTCCTCAGAGCCTGACAAAGGCAGGTTCCTAGGAGTGCACACGCCACTGCATCGCCCCACTGCTCTCAACTGAAGCCAAGAGTGACGGGGCATGCTCTCCTCGGAGCCCCCCTTCCCTTGCAAAGAAGTGAAGAGCAGCAGCGCAGAGGGTAGGACATGCTCTTCTCCATGCGAGGGAAGGCAGGCTCAGAGCAGAGCACACACCACCCTGCCACGCTGCCGCTCTTGCCTTCCCAGGTCTGCACAGACCCAGGAAGCTGAGAGTGGAGGGGTGGGGGAAGGGCACCCAGCAGTGCCCCTGTAAGCCAGGTGGCACCTTAGGTGGTCATCTAGCTGGCCTACTCCCACGGCCCAGCCTCAGTGCTGGATTTGCATGTCCCAGGTTCAATCACCAGCATCTCCAGTTTAAAGGATCAGGTAGCAGGTGATTTGAAAAATCTCCACCAGCATCCTTGGAGACTCTATTGGCCATGACAGACCAAGGGTCTGACTCAATATAGGGCATCTATAATCAAACTAAACTAAATTACTGATATAGGAACTTCAAGTAGTTAGTGAATTATTCTCATTGTTTTGCTCAGTGCCAACTTATGGTATTACCTTTTCATAATATTGGATGTTTTTATCTGCCATTCCCATCAGCAGCTGCCTGAAGTCTTGACGCTTGTTGTTTTGCCATCTTTCCATATCAGCCTTCAAGTCTGCATTGAAGCACTCCACTCGGTCCTGGCACTTTTCAACATCTGTGGGCACCTGAAGAGAGAGAATCTGTTAGCACCACTGTGGCAAAATGTCGTCAGTTTTATCCAATGAAAACCAGTTCACACATGAAGTCACTGCTTCACTCACAGCTGAATGTCTGAACTAACACCATTAAAAAGATTGCTGCCTTTGTGCGGCACTACCACATATGTCGGATCTGTGATGATGCTGCACAAATACACAAAGCGTCCATTAATGTGTGTTAATCCCTCAGGGACTTCATGTGTGAACCAGCTCCAACCAGGCACTAATTAAAGGAGGTGTTTACTCTCTGGCATCAAAGAATCTTAACTTGTCCAACACCACACTGGCCACAGGGGTGTGTGGCCTAATATGCTAAGGAGCTCCTGCTAGAATTCCACCCCTGAACAACACGATCATTCCCTCAGCCCCGGGCTTTCACCAGGGCTTTGAGCAAAGGATCCAAAGTGGGTTGGCTTAAGGGTCACCCCAACCCAGTCTCTACATAGTCATGAACTTGATTTGCTAACCTCAGACCACTCATCTTTCAATCTAACCTACCTCAGAGGATTGTCATGAAGATAAAGTGGAATAATGCTTGTAATATCATGTTGAATACCTTGGATGTGACTACAGAATTTAATTCTTGGTGCCCTGTTAAATGTTACAGAACAAAGCAAAGAGGAATTCTGTCCATTTCTGTTGCTGTCAAGCAAGTAGCAGTGGTTAATGAACGTATGCATTAATCTTTAAAATAGCAATAATCTCATTTTGAAGTTAATTAAAATTTCAAGCTTTTTTTACTTCAGTGGATTGATGGACAAGCTTACACAATGAAATATTTATGGGATAGTGCTTATTCAAGAGCAACCATTGAAGTCACTGTTCTTGAGAAAATGAGTTAAGAGATACCTCTAATGAGACCGAAATGACTCCATCCCTTTAAAGCATGGAATCTTAAAAGCAGATTTATCTGAGCATCTGAAGCAGCAGATAACCTTAACACTCCTCCCCACCCCAGGCAGATACTGACTTCTCAGCAAATGCACATATAATTGTTTTGCCACACACTTATGCACTAGACTGCCAATGGTATAGTACAAAAAGTGAAAATATTAATGATTAGTTACTAATAAGTAGTGATTACACCCTGGCCCAATGGTCAAAGTTGTCAAAAGTCCTCCAACACTGCCCATGTGGTATGAAGTCAATCCTAGATTACTGAATGTTCCCCGTTTTCTGCACTGTATCATTCTTCTGATGGTGAAGCCTGAAACACTGATTGGCTCAGCCAGTTTGATATGGAAAGGAATGTTCAGATGCCCCCAGAACTAAAGAAGAGAAGAGATTGGATTTATACTCGGCCCTTCACTCAGAAGTCTCAGAGCAATTTACAATCTTCCTCCCTTCCTCTCCCCACAACAGATACCCTGTGAAGTGGGTGGGGCTGAGAGAGCTCTCAGAGAATTGCTCTTGAAAGAACAGCTCTGCAAGAACTGTGACTGACCCAGGATCACCCAAGCTGGCTTCAAGTGGAGGAGTGGGGAATCAAATCTGGTTCTCCCACATTAAGAGTCCACACACTTAACTACAACACCAAACTGGCTCTCTAAAGCAGTTTGCAGCCAGCTTCCATACAGAAGGGAACATTGCCTGCATGCCTTAAGATTTGTTTCAAGAAAGGAATGACCACAAACCTGCACATGGACAAGCAAAAAGGAAGGGTATCCCAGGGATTGAAGGAAAAGTGCAGAACAATGAACAGAGCTCTTTCACCAAGCCTTCAGCTGAGGCGGCAGATGTCACCTGCTATTAGGTCTCCCCACCCCCTTATTCCAATGACTGGGATCAAATGGACCTTTGGACTGATAGGTCAGAGTTTCTAAATCCAGCTCTAGTTTTAAGTTTTGTCAGCATTTTTAGCTGGTCTACATTATAATTTTAATCTGCTTTTAACTGTTTGACTCATTGATGGAACCCACCCTGAGCCTGCTTTGTGGGAAGGGCGAGATATAAATCGAATAAATGAAATGAAATAGACCAAGAAAAAGGAGCCTAAAAGGGGAGGTTAATTTGAAGTTTAAGGAGGAGAGGCAGGGAAGTTGGGAGCAGAGACAAAAAGGAACTAATTGGAGAGAAGGCTGTGAAGCAAGATCATAGTGAAAGCAATGAAGAAAGGCTATATGCAGTCTAGCAGAGTGAGAAGTGTTAGGGAGACAGTTTAAAAGAGTTTGGCTAAAGGAAAGCTCCATTTGTGAACAGAGATTTTCAACACTATGTACATTTGCCCAGAATGTATTGTGAGCAAATGAGTATAATGCCCAATCTTGACCAAATGTGCATAGCCTTTTACTTCAGGCTGCAATCCAAAAAATACCCCAATGTGCTAGCTTCAAACTGTATTCACTGTTTTTGAGAGACGGATGGCATGGTCGTACAGATGATTCCTTGCAAATAAGCCTCAGCTTCCAAACTACTGTACACCGACAAATGGAAGAAAACCTTTAAAATTCCTGATGCGCTAAGAATGTAATCAGACCAGAACATCCATCTAATCCAGAATTCTGTTTTCAGCAGTGAAAAGTCAAATGCTTCTGGAAAGCATTCTTTCCCATCACCTGAAATTGATCCCCAAACATCTGGAATTCAGATGTGCATTGCTTCTGTACATTAGAAGGGTTGCATCTAACACAATAGCTATAAGTCACAAAAGTTAAATGAAAATATACCCTTCCCTCCGCTCTGGGTTTCTTTCTGCCTGCTTCCTTCTTCCATGAATGAAAGATTGCCCTGTTCATGAAAGAACATATTTGGATCCAACCCAGTGACTGAGGTGGTCTAAATCCTTTTTTAAAAGCCACCCAAGCTCAGAGAGACCACATCTTGTGATAGCACAGTACATAAAAAGGAGTGACGCATCTGCTCAACACAGACCTGAACCAATTATTGGAGGCACCTCCATTTTGCAATTATCAGAAATTAATTTTGAACGCAGTTAGCTGACACTATTTATCACCCAAGGATGAACTTTTCATATACATTAGGTTTTGTTTTCCACATGCTTCAGAAGACAGGATTTAAAAAAAATAATAACTAGTACAAAACAATTACCTTGGGCCGGTCTTCCCTTTTTAGGGCCACTGCTTCCAGCTTGGCTTCATATTCTGCTTGAACCTGATCTCTTTTCTTCAGCACATTCTAAAATGGAAAGAGGACAAGCAAACTGTAATTAAAAGGAAAGAAAGTCACGTTTATTCTAGGTCTTCTTGTGGATTTCATTCAGTTTTGAGTTTATCACTTCTTAAGTAGCCATGTAACTAGCTTTTGAAACCAAGTTGAGGGGGGGGATTTTTTTAAATAAACCAAGTTGAAATTAGTGCTGTAGGGTGGGGGAGAACAAGGCCAAAAGGGGAAAGAATGATTTCTTCTTGAACTATGCAATATTCTTGTGTAATTAAAAAAAACATGCAACAATCAATCAATAAAATGCCAGCCGCAAAAAAATTAACAGCTGGCTTTTAATTCTTGCTCATACCAGAATCCTAACCAAGCACTGAAAAGAAAGGAAGTCTTCACTTAGCACCTAAAGCTCAGACGGTTCAACACCAGATATAAGTCTACACAGAGGGAATGTACCAAGGAAAAGGCTCTGTTTTGGCTGTCTTTCTCACTGCTGAAAGAAAACAGAACAGGGATCCCAGTGCTTCTTAACAACTGGACAGGTTCATATGGGAGAAGACAGGACTTTACTGGACTTCATGAAATACCATCCAGACAGACTGGAGATAGAACCATCTTTCCCTGCTCTCTCTTCTAAGCAGTCAACTTAGCACAGAATTGCTCAACATCTGGATCTCAGAACCTATGGAGCATCATGTCAATTTGAGATGATCTCTGAAAGAGCCACCTAATAATGAAAATCCTGTGACAATGGATCACAGTCTACTACCCAGTATATAAGCAGAAGTCAGTCACAGTTCTCTCAGAGCTCTCTCAGCCCCACCAACCTAACAGGGTGTCTGTTGTGGAAGTGGAAGGGAAGACGATTATAAGCTGCTTTGAGTAAAGAAGAGTGGGGTATAAAACCAACTCTTCTTTTTCTATGAAAATCAGTTTTGGCAAATTATACTTTACAAGTGGGTGATCTGCAAGGAATTTAACCAGAGAGGGTATCCCATTCTCTCTGCCTTTTTGTTTCCCACCCCCCTGGTCTCCTCCATACCTTCTCTGCCACTCTTCTTCTCTCTCTCAGCAGGGACAGCTAGGGGATTACCATGCCTCCCTCCCCCATCTATCATCTCACAGGGGGAGCATTGCTACATCAGTAGCAGGGAGAGCTGGTAGGTCTCATACCTCCTTCCCCTGCCAGTCTCCAGTTTTACTATGTTAGCAGCTGAGCTAAGCACTCCTGCCCCAGAGAACAGTGGTCTGCTGAAGTGCACACCAAGTGTTCTTCAGATTTTTATAAAATCCTCCTTTTGGGATATTTCCCCCAGGTTTGTAGAAATACCTCTTCTGTATCTACCATGGGCAAAATGGGAATTCTAACTTGGGTCTTCCAGAGGATTGTCTGAAACTCTAATCCCTACACCACACTGGCTTTTGTGGGGTGGCTGCTGCTGAGCAGTGGGAAGCAGCTGGAAGTCATGGAAGCTGTGTGGTAGCAAGTTTCCCAGTGGTTGCTTCCTGGTCTGGTCCCAGGTCAAAAGACAGAGCTGGAAAAGGCCCTGGCCCCTCTCTCCTTTTACTGACAGAAACCAAAGCTTGAAGACTGGCAATAGGGTTTGTGGTAGCCTAGTAATGGCCAAAGAGGGCTGCAGGCACACAGCTTCTGTCATTTGGAAGAGGGGGGGAGAAGAGATTTTAAAAAACAAGCTTTTCTCAGGGTTGCCTTCTCTGTTCATGGTCCAAGTCTCCAGACTGGAGTATCTACAGATGGGGCCATGTTAATAATTAGATATATTTATTGTATTTTGTTGTCTGCTATTTAGCATTTCATCTGTAGTTATTAGAACTTAAGGGCCCATGCTTCAAGTTTTACAGGTATTTCATATCACAAGTTCGCAAACAAGCTGACTGGCTAATAAAATGGCCCACAGAATGCTGAAGCACGTTAACAGAGACCAATCATTAACAGACATGTTACATTAGAAAGAACACACCCTCAAATGTGGAACAAGTCAAATAATTTTCTACCAGAAGGGGGAGGCAAGAGACTAGGTTATCCCAGCTTTAGCAGAAGCAGGCAAGATGCTGGTGGCTTCTTCACTGTGGCTCAACATTGTCTCTTAGTGATAACAAAATCAGTATGCAAGAAAGACTATTGATAATGCTGTCTTTGTGTAATCCCACCCAATGCAGTCTTTGGTTAGTAAACTATGGAATCAAGAGGCACAAAATGAATGAGGCAACACACTCAGTGAAGCCCACAAGCCTTCAAGTGAACAGAAGCAAAAAAAGGGTAAGTTGGGTGATTTACAGGTTCTGTGTTTTAGCTGGGCTCTGAAAACTTTTTGGCTATTTTTTATAGTAAAGGAAAGGAGGAGGAAATTAGTTATAAAAACTACTATATTAATTCTACTACTAGAGATGTGGTTTTGAGCTCAAAGGGTGGGTAACAACCTTGGTCAGATAGACTCTGACCCACCCACATAAAGTCAAGCCTTTCTTTGGAATATAACAAATTGCAACTAAACCCAAGATTATACAGCATGTGTTGCATATCAAGAGTTGCGTATAAAGTTGCAAAGAAAATTAAAGCACCACCAAGATTAAGAACTTTATAAAGAGCCACATACAAAGTTCTCTCAAGAGGCAGAAGATGTCTGCATGCGTGTATTGTGCCCACATGAAAACCCTTCAACTTATTTTAGGCTCTGCCATCATGAAAAATGTGTATAAGTATTTAAAGCTAACTCCATTTGCCTAATACCTAAATGCTCAGCTGGGACTTCTTAAACTTATTGTAAGCAATATATTCTGTGTCACCTCAGCACTTATTCTTTCATGCCAGTGCAAATGGAAATGATGCATAAGAGGCATTTTTGTCTTTCCAACAATTAAATAAAACAGCTAAATTCCAGTCCAGTAGCCCCTTTGAAACCAACAAGATCTCCAGGGCACGGGCTTTCAAACTTCTTCCACCAGATGAGCTTTGGCTCTTGAAAACTCACACCTTGAAAATATTGCTGGTCTATATATTGTTGGTTGTTGAAAATATTCTTGGTCATGAACTGTGCCAACAGGCAACTTCAGGAGAACACAGCTGCACAGGGAAGTCACAATGAATATATATCAGATTTAAATCTTAGATTGAACAAAAACTATTTAGAACAGGGATTAAGCCACTCCCTAAACCATTCAAAGTCAAAAACATTAAGAGAACTTTATAATGAACACTGTTTGAACACATACATAATTGCTTTTCACACACATACAAATCCATCTTACCTTCATGGACTCAGCATACAGCATGTACTCCCTGAGAACAGGTAGGAAATCCTCAGTCATATCTTCACTCAGTTCCTCAAGAGCTGTACAGCAATTCCCAATGCAAGCAGACATCCCTTCCAGAGGTTCAGACAGTTCTCTTTCTAACCCACTCCAAGTTGAATAAACTGGCCCATATTCTCGAAGTTCCACCAGATATTCTGTAAGAGGAGTCACAATCAAGTTATAGTTTCTTGGTTTCAAGGGGGCATCACAAGTGCTGAAGCCTAGCTCTCAGGCAGGACAGTTCCTTCTGCTTGACAAGATCTCACCCAAAAAAAGAAGCATTCAGGACCAAGAAAAGAGATCACATAACTTGGGGGGGGGGGGGAATTAGAGTTGTAGAATGCTTGCTGCAAGAGATAAAGAATGGGTTCTACATTGAGAAGGAACTGTGAATTCAGTTGCTTGGCCCATATGCTGGGTGCCCTAGGCTCAACATACTGGCATCTCCTATTAAAGTATTTCAGATAGGGCTTAGAGACCTTGGAAACTCACTGTCAGCCAAGTATACTAGATAGACTGATGTTCTGACACTATACAAGGCAGCTTCCTAGGTCCAGTGCTTTGTTTATGGGTTTAATTATTATATTACAATAGTATTTTAATTGTTTAAACATTTTGTTTTTTGGGATTGCAGCTTTGTGGACCCTGACTGGGTGGAAAGGTGGCATAAAAATGTTTAAATGAGCAAATAAACCTGAATAAGCTCAAAATATAGACCATGATGCATAAACAGCTACAGCATGGAGCATTTTTTTTTTTGCCACTTTGCAACACTATAGAACAACTCCCTACACAGGGAATTCTCTCAGAAGGGGTACTTGTTAAAAAAACACACACCCTACTTTTCAATTCATGGCAACATGTTCAAAGTAAAAGGCAACAAATAGATTCCAGAGAGGTAGCAATTGACTGGTTTCAGAAAAGAGACTTGCAGAACCTTAGAAAGAGGAACAAGTTTACTTCAACAAGACTTTGTAGACCTGTCTGAAGCTTTTGTGACCTAATGCCCACTTTGTGCATACAACACAAGAGGAGGAGATTGGATTTACATCCCACCCAACACTTGGAGACTCAGAGTGGCTTACAATCTCCTTTCCCTTCCCCTCCCCACAACAGACACCCTGTGACGTAGGTAGGGCTGAGAGAGCTCTTTCAAGAACTGCTCTTGAGAGAACAGTTTTGAGAGAATTTGTGGCTGACCCAAGGTCACAGAAGCAGCTACTTGTGGAGGGGAGGGGGAATCAAACCCCGTTCTCCCAGATCAGAGTCCATGCTCTTAACCACTACACCAAACTGGCTCTCCAGAACTTGAATGTGTTCCAATATTCTCATTTTGCAAGAACAGACTACTTCTAGGAGGCTACATATACCCAACTCTTTTTCCCCAAGGTGTCTAAGGAACACAAAGGTCAAAGTCTGAGTCCAGTGGCATTTTAAGACCAACGAAGTTTAATTCTATAAGCTTTCAAGTGCACGAACACTTCATCAGATACATGTGTGCATACAAACAAAAGCTTATACCCAGAATTAAACTTTGCTGGACTTAAAAGTGTCACTGGATTCAAATTTTGTTCTATCGCTTCAAACTAACATGGCTACCCATTTGAATCTACAGACAAAGTTAGTCCTTGGTACAGTGGATAACTTCCACTAAGGGTTTTATTCCCTTTTCTATGTTCTCTGTTTGAGGATCAAAGCAAACCCTCTCAAAGCAATAGGGAATGCTGGTAGTTGTAAACCCGCAGGGTTTTCAGGACAAGGGACATTCCAAGGTGGTTTGTCATTGCCCGTCTGCCTGTCATGACCCTGGCATTCCTTGAGGATCTCCCATCCAAATACTAGACAGGGCTGACTGGGCTTTGCTTCCAAGATCTGACAAGATAGGGAAAGAATACAAAGCCAGTGCACAGCAAGAGGCTAAACAGAGGCTAGCAGTACACAGCAGAGGCCATCTGACAGCAATGAAGATTCTGTGAATTTAGGGGGAGGTATTTGTGAGTATCCTGAATTGTGCAGGGGATTGGACTAGATGACCTTAGAGGTCCCTTCCAACCCTATGATTCTAAGAGAACTTTTTGCAAGCAGCAGTACTCCAGCTGTCAGTTCAGCACAAAGTTATGTGCTACTCACCCACTTCTTCCTTAATGATCCGCTGTGCTATTCTGTCAATGGTTCCAAGCTTCATAGAAAAGGTATCTAAATAGTCTCCAATGGCTGCAAACTCCAACGGTCGACTTTTTAGTTTATAGCTTCCTGTGACATATTTGACCGATTCTCCCATCTTGGAAAGCAAAGCCATCCCTTGCTTTTTGTAAGCATTGAGATCCTGATAACAATGACAAAGCAATTAATTAGTTTTCCACTAGTTACAAGTTAAATTTATCCAAAGAAAATCTTAACCATTCTAAACCAACTGTCAAAGTGGGCAGATTAAGTGGGCAGATTAAAGCAATGAGGGTATTTGGCTGTTGCCTCACTTGTTTCAAACTGAAGAGGAGATAATGTTTTTGGCATTATTTCAAGTTTAAAATACCTTCCTGATGTTTGAACAAGGCACAGAGTTTCTTATATTGCATGACTAAAAGAATTCTCTTTGTAAAGCCCATTAAAGTTGATTCCCATTACTTATTGGTTAACTTCAGAATAATTTGTCATTCACTGCATTCTACAGTGAATTTGTACTTAAAGGGCTATAGCTCTACGACTGCACCACTCAAAGATGTTACCATGTAAGGGCACCTGGCAACAATACTCCTTGAAGCTTTCATTGCTACTGTGAATGCAGTAGCATTTACCTTGGCGATGGAGTATCTACACAATAGTTCCCCTGCACTTTCCTTGCTTCAGCTTACCACTGCCGCCATTTCCCCATGCACAAAAGGCTTTTTTAAAAAAGTAATTGACAGACTGCTATAGCACAACAACATGATGTTCTATTGCCATAAATTACTTGTTTCTAACTTTAAGAAAAAGCCCCTGGCCTTTCCATGTGGAGTTATAAGGGAAAATATGAAGACCATTACTTATTAAACACTAGAAAACAACAACTAATTCTGTCCTCTAAAATAGATTGCTTTTGAATAGCACAGGTGATCTCTTTAGGGATTCTCTCACTATTTCTTTTAATTACTTCATTTACACCTCCACTTCTCTTCTCACTGGGGACACAACCCTGGTTACATTTTCTCTGAGGTATGCTAGGCTGAGTGCATGTGACCAGCTTGAAGTCTCCCAGCAAGCTTCTGTGGCAAACCTGGGTCTCCCAGATCCTAGTCCCAACCCTCTAATTGCTACACTTGCTCACTCCAAATATTTTTTTTTTCTAAAAATGTGAAACCATCCATGCCTCCTGAAAGACTTGCGTCAAGGCTGTTCACTTACTTTGGCAGTCAGAAACACATGAAAGTGTTCATTGAAAGACAGCACCGGATGATCAGCGATCCTTTTCAAAAATTTATCCAAGGCCTTCCTCCTTGTTTCAACAAATTCTTCTGAAAAGCGGTCAACAACTCCTTTAACCACAAACTTCTCTGGAAGAGGCTGAAGAGAGAGAGTCACAGAATGTCTCAATGTGTATGTTTTATCTGGAGAACAGATCGATAACCACTCTTGCATCAGATCCAAAGTTGAGAGCAAAGGGTCTACTTAAACAGAAAATTTTCAAAACAGAGACACAAGAATACCAACATAAGCAATAGCTATTTCAATAGAGCAGGCAAACAAAAACACATCATTCATGCCATGGCCTTTAGTTCTCATTTGGAGCTGCATTACAATTTAAAGAATAATTTCTACTGTATCGATACATTTGCATCTGAAATCAAATTCCCATGCATAACTTTACTCATGCAGAAAGACTTGTTTAATTTCTGTCTCAGAGGAGGGGCTGAAAAGGAGGAGAGAAACATTCTTTACTCAAAGGAGCCAACATTGCAAAGATCTGACCCAGCACCATCTACTTTAAATGACAGTGTTTCTAGCTCAGGGTCCTGTAACGGGGGCTTTTCCTGCAACAGTCCCATTCTCAGGCCTCTCAGCTCAGGGTCCCATCCTCAGGCCTGCTACCTGAAATACTTTAAGACTGAAACTGTAACTTCTTGGTATGAATGAGAAAGTACATGCTATATGATCAGTTTTTGACCAGGTATCCAACAATCAGCAAATATAATAATTGATTCCAGCCTGTAAATCAGAACTTCCAGAATTAAACATTCCAAAAAACACAGAAGGCTGAACCTGTTTAAATCTAGGAGATATCCCTGAGTTCTTGAAACCCCCACTCCCATTTTTAAACAAAATTTGGGGGCTAAAATGGTAGCATCTGCGCATGCATGGGGGGGGGGGGGAAGCTGGGTGGCAGTTCAGGTTGCTTTAGCAATCAAGAGTGGCACCTGACAACGAAAAGAGACAACGAAGGAGGAATGCAAGAAAAGGAGGGAACAAAAACTGTAAGGATTGTGGACAAAGCAGGCAACCAGAGCAAATTATATGAACATATGAAGCTGCCTTCTACTGAATCAGACCCTTGGTCCATCAAAGTCAGTATTGTCTTCTCAGACTGGCAGCGGCTCTCCAGGGTCCCAAGCTGAGGTTTTTTCACACCTATTTGCCTGGACCCTTTTTTGGAGATGCCAGGGATTGAACCTGGGACCTTCTGCTTCCCAAGCAGATGCTCTACCACTGAGCCACCATCCTTCCCTAATTAAATTAAAACTAGATAGATGAGAATGGAGGAGGAAGAAGATTGGCAGGAGGATTTCACTACCCTCCTTAGGATTGTTAGGTGCAGGGCTTTTTTTTTGTAGCAGGAACTACTTAGAATATTAGGCCACACACCCCTAATGTAGCCAATCCTCCAAGAGCTTACAATAGGCCCTGTAAGAAGAGCCCTGTAAGCTCTTGAAGGATTGGCTACATCAGAGGAGTGTGGCCCAATATGCAAAGGAGTTCTTGCTACAAAAAAAAGCCCTGACTTAGGTGAAAATTCTATAGTGACAGGAATCACAGTGGGCTGCACTTACTCTGCCAGGATCTAGAGGTATTAACTCCATGTCCTATTTGTTCTCTGAATTATCAACCCAGTTCTTTCTTACCAAAGTATACAGCCCCTCCCATTACTAGGCCCCACTGCAGTTTCTCTCCAGTCCCACTTCCTCTTTAGCTCTTTTCTTCAACACCACCTCTCTTGCCATCATTTTCTTGAGTTCTTGTTCTCCTGGTCTTGTCCCCTTTCTTTTGGCAGTCCTCTCTTGAATTGCCTTATTAACATTGCAAGATTCTTAATTAAATGCTCCAATTCTTGTCTCAGTTTTCTCTCTTTCCCCAAAGCCAACACTCATTCCCCCAGAAATCTTTCCATGTTCTTCTCAGTCCACTGCCTAGCCTCCTTTCTCTCTAGGTCCCTCTTCTTCAGTTTCTCTGTGCCTACAGCATCTTCTCAGTACACATTCAGCTAGGACCAACAATGGTCTTTTTCCACAAGGAAGTTGGACAGTAAACTGCTTTGTTCCCTGAATATATCCCAAGTCATCACACCAGCTCAGCCAGTGGAGACTGAAGGGAATGAACACAGCCCCAGCCAGAGTAACTAGGGCTGTTGAGGGCAGTACTCCTACCCTTGATTCAGTTTAGACTAGCACCAACCCTCCAAATGGGTAAGAGACCAAAACTATGGAATTCTAAAGGGCATGTACTTTTAAAAGCAGAAGAGTAAGTGTTTGAAAACTGGAAACCATGACTTACTACCTACGGGAATGAGATGAGTCGGCTGAGATTCCTCGAGTTTATTCCTCAGCCAATCAAAATCCTGATATCTTCGGCGCATGGAATACTCTGGCAAATCAAATTCTGCTCGTGTGGTCTAGGAATGAAGGGAAACAGGAGAGAGAAAGGAAAGTTATTCAGCATTTGGTGAGACATTTCAGTTTTTGAAATACCTTGCAGGGACTGTCTTGTTTGCTTGCTTACAGCTGTACTACAGGGTGAGGCATCCAAGCAATAGCAGAAATGAAAGGGGGGGGGAGAATCAACCTGTTTTCCAGCGAATAAGATATACAATCTGAGAACTGTCTTAAGTATTGTAATTGGAAAAGCATTTGATTAAAAATTCTGCTTTCAGTTGTTTGAATGGAATGCTTTCCCTGAGGAAAAAAGGCAAAGAATACAAGATAAAAGTTATGTCCAGAGATATGTTTATATCTTCAAAGACTGGAATATCATCCTGGACAGGCTAAAGGGCGACACTGCTGACCAGCACTTCAGCTGCTTCTGTGTAAAGATTTTTTTTTTTCTGCCTTGGCTACTAAACTGTAAAAAAAAAAAAGTGGGGAGCCTCCAGCATGCACTGATCTCTCTCCCAAATTTGCTTTTCTCATTTTTTTTAAAGAACACACCCTAAGTAAGTTGTGAGGAAGGAATGGTGAGTACTTTCCTGTTCAAAAGGTCCCACCATTTCCCCTGCTACTAACCTTTTGCGATTATACCATTTTTCACCTATGTTTTTAAAAAGGTAACTGCTATTTTGCCACAGTGATATATTTGTATTTATCTTTTCCGTTTCAAATTCTGGATTATCTGAACTCAGTTTTTATTGGGGGGGAAAGTACTCTACAGCAATGTTCCCGTTAAGCTGCGGAGTCTTGTGAGCAAAAATTCTTCTTTGCGAGCTACTGGCATTAAAGTTCTGAGCTACTGCATAAATCAGTGTGTTCAGAGGCCATCCCTCCTGAGCAGGCTGACCTAAGACAACAATGCGTGAGCCAGAGGCTAAAAAACTGTGAGCTAGCTCACATGAACTCAGCTTAGAGGGAACATTGCTACAGCCCTTTTGTAGTGGAGATATAAGAGGAAAGGTACAGGCAATTTTTGTGCTGATTACCTGGAAAGGAACAGGGAACGGAGGCTGCGAGATGATTGTATGTCAGTAATGCACTACAAAGAGCTGTTCTGTATTTCATACTATTTGTATGAAGAACAAAAAAGTCCCAGAGAGTCTCCGCAGCAGCCATGATGAAAATATCCCCAAGGGCCAAAGTGAATTCACTGCAGCTCTTTTGCGGAAGGGGAAAGCTGTGGGCTGAGGGGAAAGGGTGCACAGAAGACACTCATGTGCAGAAGTCATATTGCCAGCACAGATGCTTCTACAAGAATAATAATAAGCAGGGCTTTTTTGGAAGAAAAAGCCCAGCAGGAACTTATTTGCATATTAGGCAACACCCCCTGACGTCACCATTGTTTAACACAGGGCTTTTTGTGGGAAAAGCCCAGCAGAGACTCATTTGCATATTAAGCCACACCCCCTCGTGCCAGGCCAGCCGGAACTGCATTCCTGTGCTTTCCTGCTAAAAAAAAAAAAAAAGACCTGATAATAAGAACCCTTGCCAAGTGGAAGCAGCTTTAGAAATGTCAGCATTGGACTTCTGCTGTGACAGCTGGTCCATTAAAGCCTCTTTTTCATCCCAGTCTTATTCTAAAAATTTTACTAAGCTGATCTCTGTTGTCTGACTTGGAGCTTTTATAGGCGCCTGAAAAAAGCAACTTCCCTCCACAGGACTGACCATTACGGTAGCCATAATCCTGCAGCAACTGTTAAAGCAAGCCGGGGACTATTTATTGCCATACTTAATTTCTTTCCTGCTCCAAGATCCTTGAAAGAAGGATAGTCCCTGTGTGGCCCCCATTTTATCCTCAAAGCAATCCTTTAAGGTAGGTTAAGAAGAATGGGGTGACTGGCCCAAGGACACTTTTCACTTCAAATGCTAAATAGGTATTTAAACCCAGGTCTCTATTGTCCTACTCCAGCCCTACCACTGCCAGCCCACAAGCTATCATGCTCCTCTGTACTCTTCTCTGTGTAAAAGCATTCAAGCATCTTGCTTGAATACTTTAACACAGAAAACAGTGGTCAACAGATGTGGCAAAGGCCTGCACCCTTTCATTCATGGCTTCACAGGTACTGTCCAACAGAAGGTACTTCCATAACCATTTTTACACAGAAGAGATCACTTCATCAGCAACTAATGAATAGCAGCACAACCTGAGGGACATTTCATGTGCCACCTCCATGTGCCACCTCCTTGACCCCCTAAGTGTGGTGGACACATCAGCAAAAGGAAGCAGAGCCAAAAAGATTGAGCACCTGCAAAACCAAGTTCCCAGAAATATGCTGGTGCCAAGGACAGAAGAGTTTCCTGGATCAAGCAGTGGAGTTTCCTGGATCAAGATGTACCTTAAGCCTAAAACATGTGAACATCCAAGGATGAGTCTTACAAAGACACAGAATGTCCCACAAAATTCAGAACACTATATGCATATCAACAGGTGTAGAACCAGTTTGAAAGAAACCCACAGAATCCTGGGAATTGTGAGGGAAAGCTGGTGATCTAAGTGAACTTAAGCTACATTTCCCAGGATTCTTTGTAAGAAGACACAACAGTTACACCAATATAAGTAGGTATGACCCATGTTATGAAGAGATAAGTACCCTGCCTTAAGCTATCTAGAGCATCTACAAACTACACACCCTCCAATACAGAAGTAGTGCAAACTTCAAGTAGAAGTACACAAACCCTTATCGTTGCTACTGAAAGGTGTTTTTGTGTGTCAGTGGGGGAAGGTATTTATATGCACCTGGAAAGCAATTCTTCCACCAGAAAGTGGATTGCACAATACACAGAAGGTGGAAGGAAAAAGAACAAAGTACATTCTATTTGAACACATCTTTCAGCAATGCACCTAGACTACACTTATTAACAGTTCCATGTAATACAAAGCCATTTATCTTTGGCAATTCTGCCAAAAGAAAACTATACTACTTTTACAGAATTTATATTCCGCAAGGCAAAATTGCTTCAGCAGCAGTAGTGAGGAAGGTTACAACAAGAGCAATTACTCAGCTTATAATATTAACTGGGCATTTGAACACTGAAGTTAATTGCAAAAAAATATATATTCCTGGGTAACAGCATGTCTACAAAACAGCTTTCAGCATTCATAAGTTGCTTGTCTCATGGACAAACAGCCAGGGGGCACTGGGATTAAGCAGTGGCATAAACAGAAACTAATGCCACCCAACAAACCCATGGACCAATTCACATGTGCATTACTAAACAACTGGATACTCAACTGATGTTCCGCATGAATAAATAGGCCATTGAAGATACCATCATAAAAAAAAAACTTCTAGGGCATCTCACACCACCTCAAAATACTATTGTTACCACGGATTCCATGCACGCAATTCAGCTGTTTGCTATCAAGAGTACACACTGAAATCCAGTTGACCACAGCCATATGCAAACTAGGTACATGGTAAACTGTTTACAAGTGTCAAAGTCCCTGTTTGTGGAAGCCACTGCACAGAAATAATTTAGCAACCCCAACATTAGTGGTTGTAAAGAGAGATTGCACTGGATCAACCTCAAATGTAAAGAGGTGTTTAATACATCTTATACCATGATCAAATTGTATAAAAACTGGACAAACATAAATCCAAGCAAAGGAGAAATTTCATACTGTCTTATAAAAAAAATCTACTAGTGTTGACAAAACTGGAAAGTTTTAATACTAGCATACAATATCTTAAGAATGGAAAACCTCTCTTTCTAGTTTGGAGTCCACAAGGAAGCTAAAACAAGAAAGCTCTTAGTTTAAACAAAGCAACAAGGCACAGAAAGTAGATTGCAAATGAGTACCTTGGTTGTGACTCTGTATGTGATGTAAGTCTCCATTGTACAAACATGTTTTTTTGGATCATCAACAGTGACGAAGAGATCTCTCATTTCCCCGTCCAAGTCATCATCCAGCTGCAATCTGTTGAGAAGGGAGGAGGAGGAAGCCGGGCTAGAAGTGTCTACAGGAGTACCATTGGGTAAGCTGAGGTCCTGGAGAACAAAAAACAGCAGAGCAGGAAACATCAGTTAATGAACTTTTAAAGCACATCACCCAAGTTGATTAGATGGTAGGGACTGAAAACATCTAATTTCCTGAACTCATGTCTCTGTGCTAGTAATGTCACTTAAGATTAGATTGTGCAGCAGTTTCAAACGTATATTTTAAAAAGCTTTCTTCTTTCTTGCAAGGTAGATCAGTATTGTTTCAATAGATGGAAGGTCAAGGTTAAGTGAGAGAGGGGAGAGACTGACCTAAGAACTTAAGCAGCTAGCAAAAGATAGCTAACAGCAAAACTAATGAAAAAATTATCACTGGCAAGGGATAATTTTGATACCAGAAACTCATCAGATCTAGTGCCAGGCAAGCAACTAGAGGAAAACTTTCCAGAACAGGAATGCCAGCAACTGAAAAGTTTGTACAACTTTTGTTGTCGGTAGCAGACAAAGCAAGGACTGTGATAAAGATCTCAGCTTAGGGGCAGGAATCTCTATGGTAATAGCAGAGTTGACCAAATCTTTAGATACAAAAATCCAGTGACTGGAGCTGTGAACAGGCAAGACAGATCTTTCTACAAACCTGAAAAGCTTTGCAAAAAAATGTGAAATCTAAAATAATGGGGATATGAAAACCCAGAAATTATAAAAGGTGTGCCTGTAGCTTTTTAAAAAAATGGATTCCTTCACTAGCTATTGCTAGGCAATCACAGCATTCCAAGGACTGCATTTCTGTGACTAAAAGACACAGGCAGAGAGCAGGGTCCTGCTTTGGAGGGTGGAGTTTATGGCTGGAGATTACCTAGAATTACAACTGATCTCCAGATGACAGATCAGTTCCCCTAGAGAAAATAGCTGCTCTGTAGGGTTGCCAATCCCCCAGTCTGTCGAGCTCCAATCTGCTGGCCCAAAACTGGCCTGTGGGAGAAACCCCACCCCCAACAGGTATGTTGCACAGCAGGGAAAATACCACCCCCCAACAGGGATGCCCCATTTCCAATGTCACTCAGAAGTGACATTATGCCAGGGACATCACACGATGACACACTGTTTTTGGCAAACTAAAAGAGCCTACTATATTTCAGTCTTTGTAGCTAAAAAACCCATAGTTTCCCCCAAAAAACTAGGGCATAGCGTGCAACGGCAGCAACACAATGACATTAGTTCTGGAAGAGGAATCCAAGAGAGGCTACCAGATCCCTCCCTCCAAAAGCATAGCAACCAACTCTACTGCTCTGGAAGGTGGACTCTATGGCATTATACCCTGCTGAGGCTGCTTCCCTTAAACCTCACCTCCCAAGGCTCCATTCTTCAATCTCTAGGAATTTCCCAACCAGAAGCTAGCAAGCCTAATTAATTAAATCAAATTAAACATAAACATAAATAAACCCTAAGGAGAGAAGGAAGGCCAAAAAGAGTACAGCCCATGGGAGCTTTCAGGAAAAGGAAGAGGAAATAGTGGGGGATGGGGGCTCCCATTTGTATGTATCTATCTAGCTACACTGTAGGAGAGAGGTGGCCAAACTGTGGCTTCGGAGTCACAAGTGGCTCTTTCACACATATTGTGTGGCTCTTGAAGTCCCCACTGCCCCTATGGCTGGATTGAAGAAGGCATTTGTCTCTTTAAATCACTTCTCCAAGTCAAGCCAGCTGGCAACTTGGAGAATGCATTTAAAGTTAAAGTTGCTTTCTTGTCATCTCTCCCTCTCCATCTATTCCCTTCCTTCCTTCCAGCTCTCAAACATCTGATGATCATGTCTTGCAGCTCTCAAATATCTGACATTTATTCTATGTGACTCTTAATGTTAAGCAAGTTTGGCCACCCCTGCTGCAGGATATAAGAAGCCAAACACCAAAGAAGTTTAATCAGGGCAACTGAGCAAGACTTGGAAGCTCCAGGCAAGAGAGCAGTGCAGAAATTCTTGAAATGAAAAGATCCAAGTTTCAAAACAGCAGGCAACGGAGTGCCAGGAAGCAATTAATAAGCAGGGATACCGGGTACGAAGCTTCTAACGTAGCCTAGATACTATTGGTTTACCTAGTACAATTTTTTTTAAATGGAAGAACACCAAATTGCAAGAATTTACTGCCTAATTTCTTGTAAGAACACCTAGAACTCTGATGACAGATGGGTCAGAGCCTACTATCTTTCATTCTTTATTCAGCTTGACATCAAATATGCTTAGGGATGCCATAAAGAAAGTAGGTCAGGCTACAACTCACTGAAATATTCATAGGCAGCAAAACAGTAGCCAACTGTCCAAGCTTCTAGTCCCCCCAGGAGAGTTGTTTGAAGATGAAAGTTTCCCCAGTATCCTGATTAACTCATCTATACAATAGATTCAGGTGGGCAGCCATGTTGGTCTGAAGCAGTAGAACAGAGTCCAGTGGCACTTTTAAGTTTTATTCAAGGTATGAGCTTTGTTATTGTTGTCTGGCCTTTGCACAAGTCAAAACATCTTTATTAAGTTGTATGCTAATTTGCTGCTCACCTATGTACAGGCATCTGTCTATATATATGAACTGACGTTCCATTTCAATTTATCTGAGGAAGTGTAAGTGCAAAGAAAAGTTCATACCTTGAATAAACCTCTGTTGGTCTTAAAGGTGCCACTGGACCCAAACTTTGTCTGTACACTGTAGACTTTGCACTATCTCTAATCCACAGGATCTCACATCCTCGTCTAGGCAGATCTCACACTCTGCTCAGAAACACTTGATTGCTTGACCTTGAGACAGAAATTTAAGTGCCCCAACAAACCAGTTTTACTGGATAGGAAACTGCTCCCAAACTATTCCAATTCCAAGGCAGAGAGCCCCAACGACTTGTGGAAATCAAATACTGCACTCTTATTAAACATTGCAAGATTAAGTGTTTCAATGGGGTTGCTTAGTGAAGCATCCTTTTATTATCCTTTACAGCAAAGTTAGGAAGTGAATGTCGATAGGCAATTCCTTCTATGAGGTAACAGAGTTATTCAGAAGGCAAACAGCAAGTTAAAAATGCGTCGCATCAGCAGCCATTCATTTGCGGAACTGGGAAGCTTCCTCTCCATCTAGCCCTAAGCACAGTGATTGCAGAGAGAAGGAGAAAAGAACTCTCAAGTTCGTAGAGTATTAAAAGATGTCTTATTTACACAGCAACTGCCTTAGCAACCATCCTACAGCCCAGAGGAGTTCCACAGCAACTGCCTTTTAAATCATGTCAACGCTGCTTTCTAACACAAACATACCACAAGGCAAACCTTCAGTCCAAGACATGCAGGCCCTGAAATGAAACAGGAAAGCAACCAAAGCTAGCTAGCACTTAGTGAAGTCAGGCCATCCAGGTTCAACTGAGGCTTACACGAGAAACCTCACCAAGTTATTACTCTTCCCCTCAGGACATAAAATTGGACTCTGCCGAAAGACAAACCACAAGATAAACTGTGGAGGAGAGAAGTCTGTCCTCAATGTATTTATAGGCAGCTGCCGTACTCTTGATTCCATCCCTATTAAGTTTTCGCCATGAACTATTCTACATTCAGCTGCTTTGGGAAGAAATATCCTGGACCAAGAGATGCTGCCTTTATGTAAAACCTACATTAAAATCTTGACTGTTACAAAGCCAGTAGACCAATAATCAAGACTGTTTGATCTGTCAGTGTGTGAATTTAAGGAAAATATTCCTAACAATGAAATTTGAAACCTGTCAGATCAGCAATGCATAACAAGAATTTAAATTCAGTATGAAGATACCATAATTCAAGAAGTAGTCTGCACATCTTTGCAAACTAAGCATATTATCTACAACTCTGGGGGGATGGGGTGAAAACAAAAAAAGGCAGCCCGAGGCTGGTCCTGATCCCACTGCCATCTAATTAGAGTTTCCAGTAATAAGCATAGTTGTCACTTAGTGTGTATTAAAAGACTTCATGGTTTGTCATTCAATGCAGGTTTTCAATGTTACTGAACATTCAGGGCATTTCTTAGTGCCCTATGTGGCCTATTCTCTGATACCCTTCTCAAAAAGAGGAGAAAACATTTCATTGCATCTCTGCTAGCCAAGATTATCAGTCTCTGCTTAGAATCACTGCAGAGGCCATATTCTTGGTTATATTCCACATTCTATGAGGGAGAATCAATCGTGCACCTTGGCGCAGGGGTCTCCAACCTTTTTGAGCCTATGGACACTGTTGGAATTCTGACACCAGGTGGGCACAACCACAAAATGGCTGCCACAGTGTGAGATTATACATAACTAATACTTAACTCTTCAATATTTTTGGCAGAATCTGTTTAACAGGATGCTTCTCTAAATGAACATCCCATTGCAAAGTATCTTCTTGCATACGCAGCTTACCTTCAGTAAAACAGCAAAGATCCTTTTGATGTGAGGGAATTCTGAAACAACTTTTAAAAACCTGCAAAGTCAATCAATTCTCCAGCAGCTGGACAAAAGCCCCATAGGGCCCTGCTCACTTTCTAAAAGACACTTGACAGGCACTGCGTTGAAGACCCCTGCCTTACACCTCTACATAAACTTGTATTGAGCATAATAATAAAGACTCACTGCTGGAAGGCAGGAACTTATACACACACCTGATTTCATGGACTCATATGTTTACTTCACCCCCTCAATGTATATATTAAGTGCTTTCAAGTCGCTTTCAACTTATGGCAACTCTATGAATTGAAGATATCCAAAACACCTGATGGCTATCAGCCTTGCTCAGGTCTTGCAAACTGATGGCCATGGCTTGCTTTCGTCAATCCATGTCATGTGAGGTTTTCCTTCTGCCTTCAACTTTTCCTAATATTGTCTTTTCCATTGAATCCTGTATGATGGACTCTGTATGTATGGTGGACTCTGGTCACTTTACCTTTAGGAAGAATTCAGGCTTGATTTGATCTAGAACCCACTTATTTGGCTTTTTGGTGGTCCATGGTATCAATAATCCTCTCCTCCAACACCACATTTCAAAGGAATCAACTTTCTTCCTAACAGCTTTCCTCACTGTCCAACTTTCACACCCATGCACATAGTAATGGGGAATACTGTGGCATGAATTATCGTTATCTTGGCCTCCAGCAACACATCCTTAAACTTCACTAGCAGCAACCAAAAATTCAAAGTAGGAAAATACATTATTTTAACTATATTTCTATACCACTCTTCCTTGTTAAGCCAAGCATTTGACAGTAAAAGCACCTTCAGACATACTGATGTTTATAAAATACACACACACACCCTTAACTCTCTTCCCTTCTCTACTCCCATGCCCATATTAGTCCCAACTGTTGTGACTGTCTTAGCGACTATTGCCAGCCTAGGAGAGGACACTGGGAGAAGGGTGAATTAGTTATCCTCCATGCTATAGAAGGAGAGACAAGGAGCTAGAGAGGCACAGTTGCCATTTCTGGACGTCACCATGCATTTAACATAATGCATACCTCTAACCATTAAAGCTAATCAAGATACTTTTGGCAAGACTGAGGGATTATTGGCTACAGGCAATAGCTATGCACTGATCCACACTGGATGAGAATCTGGAGCTTATTTAGGTTCAAGAGCATCGCTTATTTTGCAGAACTATCTTCAAGAATTAGTTTGGAAATGACAGGTATTAGCCAACTGCTGGAGAAGCAATGTTCTCTATGTTAATTCAGCACATCTTCCTGGTTTGCACACTTACTATCCCACTTGGGGGCAAAAAGTCTGTAACACAGGCCTCACCACAGCCTATGAACCTTCCCTTAAAAGGATCTCTCTAGGATCCCAGTTGAAATCAGATCCTTCTCAAGTAGCTAATGGTAGAAACATCTGAGATATATACAGTAAAGGGGGTGGTGGTGCTTTATGCTTACCCATTCAGGCACACAAAAGTGTTATGATAATCTATGCAAAAGAGATATGCTATTTACAGAAAACAAGATAAGACTGTATTTATCAATAGATGTAATATTTTGTCAATAAATGACTGGAGAGAGTAAACCCAGTTCTCTTTCCATTCTCTTTTTTAAAAAGAGACCATTTCTGACTGAGAATTGTGTAGAGGTGCCATTACTGATCATTCTGGGGACAACTACTACATTTTAATTGCAGCTTCAGTTAAGATCGCACACACCATTTACACTGTCCTTTATAAATCTTCATTTCATTCTTGGTAAATGACAGCACAATCAGATAGCGTAATTCCAAGTTCTTCTCTGTACTTCTGGAACATTAAGTCCCTCTGTTATCTAGAAATTTCACTCAATCCCAAGTACTTGCATCATAACATTTTTGGAGTATGACAGTATAAAACTCACACAAACACCAATTTATTAACTCTCCTAGAATACCTCAAGTTAGTCAATTGCTTTCCACCATCAGTTACACCAAAAACATGAATAGTTGACTATATGCCAAGAAAACTCAGGGAGTCTTAAAGACAGGAGGAAAGGAGTTGCTTGCTGTGACTTTACTTCTGCCTTTCTCCTGTGATCTGTCCCAAGGTTCTCCCAAGTGTTATGGAAGTCCAGCAGAGACTAGAGGCAAACTAGAGAAAATAAATTTAGAAGTATAAGGCCCAATCCCTCTTTACAGGAAGGAGCTTTTCGAGAAGATGGAGAGCTATTTTTTCATGGGCTAAGTGCAACACATAAGATTGGTTCTGACCATTTGTTTTGGAAGAGGTTATCATCTCAGGGGTTTGCTGATCTCCACCATTCATATATGCCAAGGCAGTTCTAGGTGGCAGGTCTACTCAATGTGATAGTGACACAAGTAGAGAATCAGGCACAAGAACTGACAATGCTACAAAGAAATGAGAAGTGGTTACCTAGATATGCATCTAAACAGATTTGATGGCATGAGTAGTGGTATTCAGATGCTGCAATCTGTGGTTTAAACCATGGTTTTTCACAGAAACCCTGGTTAATTTACCAGACCAACACCATTTGCAAACTGCACCATTTTCTTTCCCACATCCAGGCAGAACCCCCATGAGCTGCCCCAAGCACCGTCACATTGCCAAGCTACTGGCATAGCTTCACTATGTACATTACCTGCTTGCTACTGGTCAACCTACAGTAAACAGGCAGAGAAAGAAGGCAAGGACAAGTCATGTCTCCAATTGGATCCTGAATGAGCATTATATTCCTCCCCCTTTCTAGCTGCTTCACTGGATTCTCTAAATTGAACTCAGAAACAGAGCAGATCCCTCTGTGTTTTCATCATTTCCTTTTACCTTTGCCATTTCACCACATCTCCTAGCCTTGCTCTCTCTAAGAAAATAAAACCTTGCATTCCTTTCCAAAAGACTATGGCTGGGTCACTCACTCATTTGTGCTCAGAATAATGAGGGTGGAGGGTTTGGGCGGAGGTCTCTTATGATAGGAGGTCAACTGCTTGGGCTGTAACAATGATCTGTGCTAAGCAATTTCTTTTGTGCACGTTAGCAAACTGAATAAGGAGTATGCAATCCATATATTTTATTCTATTATGCTCACCACAGCCTGCTTGGGGAGAGGTACCACCGGCAGAGGGAGACCTGGGTTTAAATCTCTTATGGTGCCATGAAAGCTTGCTGGGTGCCCTTGAGTCAGTCACACTCTAAGCGTAACCTACCTTGCAGGGTTGTTCATTAAAAATAAAATGGAGAAGGGGGGAATGCTGTAAGGCCCTTTGGGTCCCTGCTGGGGAGAAAAGATGAACACAAATGAAGTATTCAGGAGCACCAGTTGCCAAACACAGCAAAAGCAATCAGGATTTTCTGTTAGTTTGGGCTTCCTTCTCTGCACATGAGAAATTGCAAAGGATGCTTCTGCTGCATAGAACATTCAGATGTCAAATAAGAGTTAAAGAAATGAGGTATAAACTGGGGCTTTGAAGCCCAGTACAGAACCCAAACACCATGGCTTTTCCCCATGAGCACCTTTCAGAACACAAATGCTATACTACACACCATCATAGTTAGCACAATATTGGCTTACTGAGCCCCTCTTAAAGAAGCCATGCTCCTTCACACAACACACCCCCCAACCCCAGCGAAATCCCAGATAAAGGAAGACCTGCACTGAGGCCCCTGTGGCCCCTTGTTGCTCAGTATAAGCTTTAAGAGCAGCACCACAAGTTACCTGCAAACACTTTCATTTCAGGGGAGGGAAGATGGCTCAGTGGTAGAGCATCTGCTTGGTAAGCAGAAGGTCCCAGGTTCAATTCCTGGTATCTCCAACTAAAAAGGGTCCAGGCAAATAGATGTGAAAAACCTCAGCTTAAGACCCTGGAGAGCCGCTGCCAGTCTGAGTACACAATACTGATTTTGATGGACCGAGGGTCTGATTCAGTAGAAGGCAGCTTCATATGTTCATTGTGGATTGCATCTTAATTGCACCTTTCTACTTAACTGTTTTCATATTGCTGTTGTTAAGGAAGCAGGAGAGAAGTTGACTAGACTAGAAACTTCAGCAACAATCCTAAAGACATCTTCCCAGGAACAAGCCCCAATGAATAACATGGGACTTACTTCTGAGGAGATGTGCCTAAGAATTGCCCCTCCTAATCTACTATCAGTGACTCAGAACTAAAACTTAAGGAAGGTTAGCTCAGAGTGTTAAGACATGCTCACTTCAACAACAAGATAGATTTTAAAGGTTTATAAAGAATGGCCTCAATAAAATTCACCAGATGGCACACCCCTAGCATTTTGGAGATTCTGTACCACCCTGGAAAATCCCTTCCACACACTAGGCAGCACGTAAACAGCATACCTGAGAACTCTCTCTTTCCCCAAAACAAACAGAAAAGCAATAGTCACAACCAACAAAAGAGGAACCCTACCAGATCAAGCCAACAGTGCAATTCTTAAATATTTATTCCTTGCTTCTCTCCTCAGAGGGACACAAAGCAGCTTACAATAAAAAAGAAATAGAATTTAAGTAAATTAATAAATCATCTTGTGATGGTCTTGAATACAATGAGTCACAGCCCTACAGTTCCTGCCTTTCTCTCACCTGTGCCCTCGGCCATTCCTGAGCTGGAAACAAAGGGAGTACGTAAGAACAGCTGAAAGAGTTGGCGGCAGTGTTCCCCTCAATCTCTCACCCATGCTCACCACCAAAATCAATCGCCTAGATTACCTCTGCATTGCACTGCACAAGTATCCTGATTCTCCTTTTTCCAGCTGTGGGCAGCCACAGGGAAACCCACAGAGCATATGTCTGTTCCCATTGAGAAACATCTAGCTGACAGGCAACAGACATTAATGAACCTGCTCTGCATGAATATCTCCAATGTTTTTTTATTAGTGTCCATAGCACATTTCATAAGCAGACTGCTCAAGATTTCACTATCCCAAGTGCTAGTGTTGTAAGAGGGGTAAAAAAAAAATCTGTCCTTAAAAACAATTAGAAAGCAAGCTCTAGTGCATTCAATGGGGATTCTAATTCCTAAATCTGAGGCTTTAGATGCAAGTTTTGCACCCCTCACCTGGAGGGGCACCGCATAAAGTTAATGAGCATTCAGGACACCAAATGTGGCAGTGTTAACGCTATCATGCAAGCCATTTTACGATTTCAGTAAAGCTAAAACAACAATGTTGACTCTTCACTAAGAAAAATGTTTAGCTTATGAAGCATACCAAGCTCAGGATGCTAGGTAGAACAAACATCAGCTTGGATCCATTTCTATTTTGGAAAAATGCAGAAAACATTTTTTAGAACCACATGTAAACAGAAATTCTGTAAGATACCATGTAGGCTTAATTATGGAGAAAGGAAGACCTGTGTCCTGATTAAATTTATAGCAGAAAGGGTAGCAACAGCCCTCAAGAGAGTTTCCACAGAATCTGAGCTAGATTCAGGTTCAGCAGCATCTGATTTTTTTTTTGGGGGGGGGGGGAGGAATAAGTTCTCAAGAGTCATCAGGTATGAGCTTTGCTTCTTGAAAGTTCCTATCCCAGTACAACTAGGTTCAAGTCACACTGGACTTGACTCTAGCTCTTCTACTGTCCACCAACGCAACTAACCTCTGAAATTATTCACAAAATTTGATACACTAAGTATTTCTCTGTTTAGTGAAATTAGTGGGACAACACACGTAGGTTTCCTTAGGGTGCACACTGAAACCAGCTTTATGAAAAGCCAATGTAACCTTCATCTTCCCACCTACCAACCATTCTTCAACTGTATAACAAGCATGCAAGTGTACCAAAAGAAGGGTTGAAGAAATTAGTGAAGAGTCCCCATGAACAATGAAGCCACCATACCGAAGGCATCCACCACTCTATTTGAACAATGAAGCTGCTTTGTACTGAATCAAACTACAGATTCATCAAGGTCAGTATTGTCTACTCAGACTGGCAGCAGCTCTCCAGGGTCTCCAAAAGACATCTTTCACATTTTCTGTTACCTGGTGCCTTTAAATGGAGATGCAAAGGATTGAACCCAGGATCTTATGCTTGTTGAACAGATGCTCTGCCACTGAGTCACAGACCCCACAATCAGTGTTCCCTCTAAGCTGAGTTAGTGTGAGCTAGCTCACTGCTTGTTCAGCCTCCAGCTCACACATTTTTGCCTTAACTCAGGAAAAATGGCTCCAGAGCAAACTAATTTATGCAGTAGCCAAATCACTTGCTCACAACTCTAATGCCAGTAGCTCATGAAGTAGAATTTTTGCTCACAAGACTCTACAGTCTTATAGGGGGAATCACCCACAATGCCTATCAAAACTGACCCCCGCCCCCTCTCTGCCACCATATGGGTAGTAACATCAATCTGGGGAAAGCAGGAGGGAGCAAAGGGGAGGAGGGTTGGCACACCAGAATCATCACCCAGAAAGCATAATAACATCCTGACTTGGGAAGAGGAAAGAAAATCGCATGATACAATTTCATCTAGGCTATTACTTGCTTGTAAGGAGGATGCCTGTCTGTCATTCTGGGCAGACATCCTAGGAAAAGAGGCAAGGCTTGGATTCAAGAACAAGCAACAGTTTGCTGTTAAGCAATCAAGATTTGAAGATGTTTCAGACTCAGTCAGAGAAAAAGATGATCCAACAACAAACTATAGCTTGGCCCTATATCCAGACCAGCAAACTGTGGTTTGCCATAGAAGCACACCTAGTTAAATGTGCTGTGTACAAGACAATGGGATATGTGAGGAAAAATATTTGCATATACAAGTTTGGACTGAAGCTTACTCATGCAGCAAGCGACACACAGCTTGCAGTTGTGAGTGAACTGTGCCACAGAGACCACACTGCTGTGAAGGGTACCTCCTCCATCCAGAAGAAAAGCCATGCACTCCTAGCACACACACACACACACACACACACACAAGCAGATATATACTGACGTCCAATTTGAGCTACATTTATACTTTCAGTAGTTGCACCCAGCATCTGAAACCACTTACCACTGCAGGGGTGGCCAACAGTAGCTCTCCAGAAGTTTTTTGCCCACAACTCCCATCAGCCCCAGCCATTGGCCATGCTGGCTAGAGTTGATGGGAGTTGTAGGCAAAAAACATCTGGAGAGTTACCATTGGCCACCCCTGCACTAGAGATAAGGAAGCCGTCAGCCGACTTTGACAAAACCACCTTCACTGGATTTATCTTATTTTGGGTTTTAGACTGGGTGGTTGCTATTTTTATTGGAAAGTTTAGAAATTGTAACTTTTGTCTAAATAGTCTGTTTGTGATGGTATTGCCTGGATACAATATTTCCTGTCCATTTCCTTTACCAGATTGAGTAAAGGCAGAATACAGTTCTGTTGAACATAAGCCAGCTAACCTTGCTCCCCACTCAAGTTATTTCAGCAACAGTGGAATGCCAAATGAAATCCAGTCTGAAGAAACCTACCTTCTCTTACTGGTGGTAGAGAGTGCTGTCAAATTGCAGCTCACTTCTGGTGGCCCTGTGGAGCAAGGGTGTCAAACATGCGGCCCAGTGGCCAAATCAAGCCCCTGGATGGCTCCTATCAGGCCTGCAAGCAATTCACTGTCATCTGCTTCCTTGTTTCTCTCTTGCTTCCTTCTGCATCACAGCTTGCTTTGCCAGGCTTGCTCAATCGCACAGGAGCTACAAAGCAAAGCCCCTATTTTCTCCATTGGCTGACATGCACATGAAGCAACTTATGTACAAAAGCTCACAATGCTCAGCCATTTCATGTTTTCCCCGGGTCTTAGGCTCAAAGCACTGACCATGAGATTTCTGTAATGTATGTCAGTAAATCAAAAGTAGGTTTCCAACTTACAGACACACACCTGAACAGCATACTCAGTTGCTACAACACAGACATTGTCTCCAGATTTTGATACAATAATTCAGAGCAAGAGATGTGAGTTAACAGAAACTGTTAAACAAAGTATTGCAAGACTGCTAATCTTTTAAGCATATTTTAAGTCTTAAAAATATATATATTTAGTTGTGTTTGTCCGTGTCCTTTATAAAATTGATATCTCCACTAACTGGCATTACATTTTATGACACACATGGCCTGGCCCGACAAGGTCTCATTTATGTCAGATCTGGTCCTCATAACAAATGAGTCTGACATCCCTGCTTGTAGTTTTCAAGGCAAGAAATGTTCAGAGGTGGTTCACCATTGCCTGCCTCTGCATAGCAAACTTCCTTGGTTGGCTCCCATCCAGCACTAACCAGAACCAACCTGCTTTGCTTCCGAGATCTGATGAGACGGAGCTAGCCTGGGTCATCCAAACCAGGGGCTTCTGTACTAATACCAAATTTTGAAGCCATCCTAGCTGATTACACATTTTCCATGGAGGAGGAAGTCAGTCAGTCCTGTAACTGTGAAATATAGCACCTGCTGAAGGAGAAGTCGTTGGTATTAAAAATTACACTTTGGAAATGCTACACTGAATGAAGAGGTCCCCTTCCTGTATCTCATCTAGCACAATTTTTTAAAAGACATTGGAAGACATAAAATGTCCCAGTGGATTTCAAACTTATAGATCCATCTCTGGACTGCATCCAACAACAGTTAATCAACCTAATACTCTTCAGTCAATATCAATATGGAGCAAGGCGCTGTTAAGCTTTGAAGAGATAAGAAATAATTCAGCATGATAAAGGATAAGCAGCAGTCCAAATTAACCCTGACAGTGAGGAAACATCACTTTTTCCAGTCCCACAAGCCAGACCCAGCTCTCTTATCAGAGACTCTTATAAGGATCATCTGTGGCCTATAGGGAGGTTATGAGAACATATTTCAATTGTTCATCAAAATGCCCAAGAATAAGAGAATGGGGCTGCAGAAGGCAGCTGAACTGAAAGGAATGATTATTCTCTTTACATACAATGGCTCTGTACAAATGCCACACCAAGCCAAAGCCTGGGAATACGTGAGCACACACTTAATGCATACCCTCCTCCTTCTTTTAGTGGTCTGGGGGTGCGTCATCACTCACCTGACCAGTACTCTGAGGGTGACCTTGAAATACAAATGGGCAAAGGAAAACAATCAAATCAGGAGAGATTGTACTAATGGGAACCTTTAACTACTCTCACTTGAACTGAGTAAGCTCATGCTATGGTTGCAAGGAAATTCCTACATAAGAAGTGATTGTGCCTTGAACAGTATGTCATGGACCTAACTGGAAGGAAGGCAACCCTGAACCTGATCAGCACTGAGGACTTGGTGCAAGACCTTTTTCTTGTACCACATTAGCCAACCTCTACCAAGAGTGTATACATGCACCTCTTCCTCGTTTGGTGTAGTGGTTAAGTGCGCAACTCTCATCTGGGAGAACCAGGTTTGATTCACCACTTATAGCTGCTAGAATGGCCTTGGGTCAGCCATAGCTCTCACAGAGCTGTCCTGAAAGGGCAGCTTTGGTGAGAGCTCTCTCAGCCCCACCTACCACACAGGGTATCTGTTCTGGGGGAGGAAGGTAAAGGTGATTGTAAGCCACTCTGAGATTCAGAGTGAAGGGTGGGGTATAAATCCAATATCATCATCATCTTCCCTCCCACATCGTGAGCTGCCTCCTTGACAGCTTTTCTGTAGGCATTTTATACAATGCTCAATATTGGTTATATGGGTCCTCTGTCAAAGTCCATGATTTTATTTTTCTTGGCCTTAAAGCCTACTTATTAAGAAATCCCCAAGGGGGAAAATAAACTAGTCAGAAAAATACCAATAGTTCACCACCCTTACGCATTTCCATGTGACCAATCATTAACCAGCTGGAAATACATCAACAGAAACCAGAAATAACAGCAAACTGAAAAGAAACAGGTGGCTATTAGTTACTGAGCTCTCCCTAGCAACAGCTCATATCTTGAGACCCTAGAAATATCAGAATCAAAGACTAATATTTTTTTTGGGGGGGGGGAGAAAGATCTTAACTGTGGGGTGCAACTGAATTGTAGAGACCCAACACACACAGTTTGCACTCTACAGTTTTGCTACATGCATCTAGTTCTACTGATCTAGAAGCCTCTTTTTCAGTTCAGGTGCTCACAATTCAAACAGATTTCCCATGTTCCTGCTACAAAAGCAGAAAAGATCTGAAATATAAGGGAGTGTTCTAGCCAGGGTTTGTGAGGCAGGAAGTTACGATCAAAAGAAGAGGAAGAAGGAGACACGCAGGAAGCGGCCACAAGCCTGTCAATTTTTTTCTTAGAATGGCAAGAAAAGAATGAAAGAACACACTGTGCAAAGTACAGGTGCACAGCATGTCACTGGATAGCCAAGGAGTATTGTTCAAACATTGCTTTTAGAATGGGATGTGCTCTTCAGGCGCTGATGATCTCAGCAGGACAGAGTGATGGCAATTTCTTAAAGGCTTCTACCCCACCAATTTTCCTACTGCTAGAAAGTTAATATTAGCAAGGGCTAATGGAGCATTTAAATCTACACATGAGCCAAGAGGAGCCAGATTGCGGAGATAGGTAGAAAGGTTCTGGAGCCTCTAAAGCAATGCATATTCTGAAGTCCCTCAATTCACTGTAAACACAAAAAGAATAGAAACCACCTATTTCAGTTCTATTCAGCAGGTCAGGGATCCAAAAGAAGAGAAGAAGAGATTGGATTTATACCCCACACTTCACTCAGAGAGGTTTACAGTTTCCTGTCTGTTCCCACAACTGAAACCCTATGAGGCAGCTAGGAGCTGAGAAAGTTCTTCTGAGAACTGCTCTTGAGAGAACAACTCTGAGAGAACTTGTGACTGACCCAAAATCAAACCAGCAGCTGCATGTGGAGGAGTGGGGGATCAAGCCCTGTTCTCCCAGGTTAGAGTCTGCACTTTTAACCACTACTGAAGCACCAGTGTGAGACATAGTGTTCCAGACAGTGCCTCATTGCCTTGGGAACTCTTTAACAAGGCCAGGCACAGCATCTAAATCCAGACATGGTGACTATAAGAAGACCTGCACAAGCCTTTGCAAACAGTCTGCCCACTACTCCACTAGATGGTTTTCAAACAACCAGGATCTCTGCCAGGTTCTTCCGGATATTACTTTGTCAGATGCAACTCAGCGTAATGCCTTTTTTAATTCAGCCCTGGAAGCTGTGGGCTTAGCGTACCACAGAACATGCGTAAATAACCACAGCATCTCTCACATATCTGAGAGCAAACAGGAACAAGAGGGCTACTACATGATGAGTCTAAAGTGCCAGTAACACTGGAAGCTCCGGACAACCCATTTCTTTTGACTAACGCTGGAAGAAGTCACACTGACAAGTCTTCTCACAGGTTCTGAACTTCCTCCCTGACTAGAGTAGGAACAGAAGGATGGGTCCTGCAGAGGATCCCATCCCATAATACTCATGCCAGATGGAATCTAAATATTCTATTCTTAACTTTAAAAAAATAAACCACTAAAGCAGTGACAGACTACCTTCTAGGAACTCTGGCAATGCACTCCGACTTCAGCAGGCACATGGACATGGAAAGGGTTTTTGGAGATTAAGAAGCCTGAAACCCACCGACTTACAGCAACAGAAAAACAAAGGCACTAGATAATTCAATACTTTTGAATTCAGTAGCTCGAGCGTAAGGAATAGGAACTGTCTCTTTGTTCACACATGTGGCATACCTCATGGGAAGCCCATCACAGGATCTTATACCATGTGAAAGTACAACCTGTGTCAAGCTCCAGGTGCTTAATTACTACATCCTCTCTGCAAGCAGCTGTTAACAGGAATAAACACAAAAAGTTTTTGAGCTGCTGCTCCAGACACCTGCTTGCATATATTGGCATTACGTACTTCTGCTGCAACCACATTTGTCACTTCTAACACCACCTGTGCCCATCCCACACAATGTATTTTGAGAGTAACACCTGGAATACAGCTTTGTTTCTCAGTTCTAAAGGGTGCAACAGCCAACTTCAGTACTCATGCTATGGAGGACTGCTCCCATGGGAGTTATTTGTCAGAGCCCAGATTTATACCAGAAGAAGAAGATGATATTGGATTTATATCCCGCCCTCCACTCCGAAGAGTCTCAGAGCGGCTCATAATCTCCTTTACCTTCCTCCCCCACAACAGACCCCCTGTGAGGTGGGTGGGGCTGGAGAGGGCTCTCACAGCAGCTGCCCTTTCAAGGACAACCTCTGCCAGAGCTATGGCTGACCCAAGGCCATTCCAGCAGGTGCAAGTGGAGGAGTGGGGAATCAAACCCGGTTCTCCCAGATAAGAGTCCGCACACTTAACCACTACATCAAACTGGCTTTCCACTTGTGAAGAACTTGTGAAGTAATGCACACCAAGATGTTAAGACGCCACTGGACTTTGGTCTTCTTATGCATTTGATGGACTGGAAAGGGATGCATCACAGGGGGAGATTAGGCTGTATCTTTCTTCATTTACATTTCCATCTGAACTATTATAATTTCCATCATTATCTTGTACAGCTCAAGGAACGCTACAAGAAGCTGATCAAGTCTTAAACTATGACATCTCTGTGTCCAATATCTGGTGTGTGTGTGTTTTTAGGCATGAAGTAACTAGCAGCAAACTACAATTTAGCTGACAAAACCTAAGAGACATGAGCCATTCAGAGTTGGTTACAGTACTGCAAATTGTTAATGAAGGCCATTAGTCATTTCCATGCCGTTCAGCTTCCTAGGGCAGGAAGATGCTCAAGGATACAAGTGTAGCTTTGGAAGCAATGCAAAAGAATAAGGAAAGATAAAAAGATACTCCCTACTGCCAACACACACCCGCCCATGAACCTTTCATTACAAAAATAAGTATTCATCACTGACACTAACTGGCAAGTCCATGCCTTATGTTCATGCCCTCACAGCTAGCCAGCTAAAGCAAGGACTGGCACTGGTCCCTAGACAGCTTCACCATACACACCAGCAATGCAACCCAGTCTTAAGAAGCCATAGTAAAGCTGCCAGCTAACACCACTCTGCATATGCTCACTCTCCATCAGTGTTCCCTCTAAGCTGAGTTAGTATGAGCTAGTTCACAGATTTTTAGCCTTCAGCTCACACATTTTTGTCTTAGCTCAGGGGAAATGGTCCCAGAGCACAATAATTTATGCAGCAGCTCACAACTTTAATGCCAGTAGATCACAAAGTAGAATCTTTGCTCACAAGACTCTGCATCTTAGAGGGAACACTGCTCTCCATATACACCTTTCAACAAGCTTTTGCTTAACAACCAGCCTGGGATATTGCATTATTACGCGCCCCTTCACTTCCATCTTTTCAGGGAACTTCGACAGAAGCAAAACGAAACGGGTGGGTTTGTCCCAAGAAACGAACCGTCTAAAATCAGGACAGGAGACAAAGGGGGGGGGGGGGAGTATTAGCCCGTGATAAGAAGCGCACCTTTTCTCAAGTCTGAAGGATGGTTAACAAACTGCCAGAGCCACGGCCGTCGCAGGGAAACAATAGCCTCATTCTTGCGAAGCGGCTCCTTCAACAAGCCCTCCTAGTGAGAATGAGCAAAGGTCCAGGCAGGCACGGAGAAGAGACCGGGGCGGGGCGGGAAGGAGCAAGCCCACCCAAGAAGCCCCCGGGAGGCAAACAAGCTCCGCTCGCCGCCGCCCTCCCGCCCCCAGAAGGCCACCCATCCCCACAGGCCCCGGACTAGCTATGGTGGGCGGCGGAGGCTACCTTGTCGGCGATGCTGCGAGGCAGCTGGAAGTCCGGGCTGGGCGTGAGGTCGGCGCCCGCCTCCTCGCTGCCGGAGGCGGCCAGCGGGTGCGGCATATCCCGCAGGGACTTGGGGCCGGAGGAAGGCAGCGCCTTGGGAGTCCCCGCGCCGCCGCCGCCCCCCGTTGCAGACATGGTGGAGGCGGAGCAGCGGGAAGCCCCGGCCGAAGCAGAAGGGAGGCAGCCTCGTCGTGGCCCCTCCGAGAAGCCCAAAGGCCGCGGGGTCGGGGCTCCAGCTGCAGCCGCCTTTGCGCCCAGGAGGCGGAGGCTGCAGCGGCGGCTCCGCCCGCGCCTTTTCAGGGCAAAGAGCCGCCACCGCCGCCACCTGCCAGCCTTCTCCTCCCTGCCGAGGCAGGAGCTCCCCCTCGCTGGCCCAGGAGGGACACGGAAGATAACAACGTAGCGGCGGCGGCACCCAGCGCGATTTCACCCGGAGAGACTAAGCGTCCAGGCTCCGCCCTCTCTTGCTCAACGCCGGCAGCCATAGGCGGAGAAACCTGCGGCGGCCGCGTCTCCCGCGCGCTCATTGAGCCCTGCCTCGCGAGGGGCGGTCCCTAATCTCTCCTTTCGCTCCTGGCCCTTTCATTCATCCTTATCCGCTAGGGGCCGTCGCTGTTTTCGTGAACCTCCTGTCACGGTCTCTCTTTCTCTCTCCTTCAGCCGTGTTTGCCGCGGGCAGCCCCTGGTTTTATTACGGGTTTTCAATGTTGTTTGTCTGCAAGTAGAACTGCTAGGGCGTTTGGCATGTTTTGTGGCGTGCGCGTGCATTCGTGTAGTGTAAGTGTGCGTGCACAGGAAAGCTCATCCCTTGACTAAAACTCTGCTGATCTTAAAAGTGCCACCGGACTCTAGCCGTATTTATATAAGCCAAGTGCAAACCTCTTGGTGTGAATGTTCGGACGGAGGTTTATTCCAGTTTTGAAAGGCCAGCCTTGGGAAATCAAGAGTAACTAGGGTTGCCAATCTCCAGGTGGGGCCTAGAAATCTCCCGCTTTTGCAATTGATCTCCAGCTGGCAGAGATCAGCTCCCCTGGAGAAAATGACTGCTTTGGAGGGTGAATTGTATGGCATTGTACCATGCGGAGGCCCCTCCCCTCTCTAAACCCTGCCCTCTCCTGGATCCACCCCCAAAGTCTCCAGGTATTCCAACACAGACCTGGCAACCCTAGTACTGAAGGCATGGGTGCGAAACAATGACTCAGTTTGTACAATCTATGCATGGAATGCAGGTATATTGAACATATGAAAGGAGCTACTGTTTTGAAGCTTCATCCCCCTCCCCCTCCCAGCTCCTTGGTGATGTTATTGCTTGCATGCATAAATGACCCGTTTATTTATTTGTACCCCGTTTTTCTCTTCAGGGGACCTGAAGTGGTTTCCAACATAGCTCTCCCTTCTTTCATTTTATCATCACAACAATCCTGTGAGGTAGGTTAGAGTGTGAGAGCATGACTTAGCCCCAGGATCACTTAGCAAGCATCCACAACAGGAGTGGATGAGGAGCCAGATTTGAATTTGGAAGCCTTTCCAGTGGCAGCTGTAGGAAAGGAAATGTGATCCACCAAGAATAAGCGAAATAGAACAGTAATCATTTTTAAATGTAACCATTCTTAAAGAACAGATAATATGTTGCTATATGAACATATGAAGCTGCCTTATACTGAATCAGACCCTTGGTCCATCAAAGTCAGTATTGTCTTCTCAGACTGGCAGCGGCTCTCCAGGGTCTCAAGCTGAGGTTTTTCACACCTATTTGCCTGGACCCTTTTTTGGAGATGCCAGGGATTGAACCTGGGACCTTCTGCTTACCAAGCAGATGCTCTACCACTGAGCCACCGTCCCTCCCCAATATGTAACTTAGAAAGTAGAGTGCAAATTCTTGGTATTATATGTATTTTTGGGTTACTGAACTAATGCATCCATGGATATTAGCCTATCTGCACCACCTTTCATTGGGAATCAAGAAATCTGATTCACGGTACAGGGCTGATAAAAGGTAAAGGAAAGGTCCCCTGTGCAAGCACCAGTTGTTTCCAATTTGAGGGTGACATTGCTTTCATGACATTTTCATGGCAGACCTTTTATAGGGTGGTTTGCCATTGCCTTCCCCAGTCATTTACACTTTACCCCCAGCAAGCTGGCTACTCATTTTTCTGACCTCAGAAGAATGGAAGGCTGACTACCTGAACTCAGCACAGGGCTCTTACACAGTACCAAATTTATCCACTACAGATGAAGAAACATTCCCATTGTATGGGTTTGTATGAATTTATGGTAAACTACAATCCACAGCCACAATTGTGACTGCACCTTTTCTGACAACCGCAGTAATTAAAATGTCTGTTGGTTCATCATAAGCAAACCACTGGATTTCACTGGACTTTTAAAAGGTATAACTGCTTACTAAGGAGTGTATTGTATGTATTTATTATATTTCTACACCACCTCTTTAGAGTCCTGCTCAAGGTAGCTTACAATTGCAACAACAATCACAATATAAAACAAGCCATTAAGACATTCCTCTGTGTGATAGTATACCCAGGTACACTTTTATATAGAATCTCTGTTTCTTTATACATGAATTTGTAAACTGAGCACATGCTGGTCCTTTCTTACAAACAGGTAGATGTGAGTTCACCATAATCGGTGAACAGGGCTGGAGAAATCCAGCAGAATAAACAAGTATTCTAGGGTTTGTTTGTTTGTTTGTTTTGGGGGGGGGGGGGTTAAAGGTTCTCTATAAATAACTAATTTTCTATTCCATAACCATTCACACCATTAATATTACCATTTGTTTGTCAAGAACACCACCAACATGTTTTGATTCAACCTGTAAGCCCAGCTGTGCAACTGCAGATTCAAATCCCCCTGTGTCCAAGGAAGATTCTAGAGTGTTTAATTCTGAAAACATCAGCTTGTGAAACTGTGGCTCAGTGGCCAAGGTGTGAAAATCTATCTACTGTGACTATGTGATTGTAGCTTCTCTGTGCTGTCAAGGATCCTTGGGGAGGGCCACAGCTTGATATTAGATCATGATTTACATTCAGAAAACATCTATTTCCATCCCTGGTGTCTCCCATTCAAATGACCTCAGATGGTAAGGCCCCTGCTTTCTAGAAATGTGACCAGCTGAGTTAAATGGACTAAAGCTCAGTGTAAAGCAAATTCATGTGTTCATAGAGCTTCCTGACCTAACTAATCAATTCGACACAGACCAAAAGTGATCCCTTTTTTCTTTAAAATAAAGCAAACACCCTAGAAACTCCTTTAAAAATGGCTGTCAATATCCCTCTCTAACATGCTTCCTACTCCACAAAGTGGATACTCAGCTATTTTTTAAAAAAAAAAAATATTAAGCAATGTAAGGGGATGGGTAAATATATATCCATAGGAACCCTTATCAAGATGTAGAAGCTCTTTGCTGAATAGGGAGATTTTTCTCTACAAATCACTCCTAATCAGCTCCCTCCCTTCATAAGAAGCAATTCAATTCCCTGGTCATAGTAGTCTCAAAATTATTTCTTTACAAAATGCATACAGGCACATGCTCACTTTCGCCATACATATATGAATGAATGAACTGGGCCAAAATGAGTAGCACACAGCATCTTGTAAGTGCCAGTGTCAGCAGCTCTATGCTCTTCCTCTCTGCTGACAAAATGCAGGAGTCATCTCCTTCAGCACACAGTGAAATTTCCCCATCCATTAATTGTGATTTATTGCTCATTGTGAATGGAGTATATCCAGCATAGTAATATTTATCTCTGCTTCTCTTTCACTGTCTTTTTTTTTCTTGCTTGCTCATCTTTCCTGGCTTTCCTTTGCTTCAAATCATCTCCACTGAGCTAGGTTCTGATGCATGTAATCTTTATATTTACATTTGATACAAACTATATTAGTAAAATGGCTTCAGATTTCATGATTCCCAAAGCTGAGACAATGAGATATATATTTCTAGGTCATGCAGGCAGGCTAATATGTTGGAGGAAAATAACATCAAGCTGTTCTTCCAACCATTCTCTCTTCCACCAGAAAATTTTCCATCAATGAGAATCAAAGACAAACTTCAAATGCCAGCGTTTAGCTGTCCTACAGGTAAAATCGTACTCTAGCATCTGAATATCCATATGCTCAAGATTCCACAAGACTCTGGAGTTGGCTCACTAGTTTCATTCCAGTTCCATCCCAGGCCCCTTGGCGCTCTCCCAGTAAGCACCAGTTTCCATTCTGGCATCAGTACCACTCACCAAGTACTACATTCTGTCCTAGATTTATCCCTTAACCTTAATTGCCAATATTCTGCCGATGCTGTCTTTCTCCTTGGTCCAATCTGAGGGGCTAGTAATTTTGAGGACAACTGTTGGAGTCATACATGGCTGAGAGTCCAGATTTATAAGAACTTTAAGTAGCATGCCAGCATTATGAATGTGCCACACAGTCCCAATTGGATGTCATTCAGGCAAAGTTTCAAGTTCTAGTTCTGTCATGGACAGATTGCGGGGGACTTTGGCAAGTTAATGTCAGTAAACAATATGAGGACTGGAAAGAAGACTGGCTAACTCATATAGGGCTGCTAGGAGAAGTGATCATAATGAAGATTAGCATTGCAAACCGAAGCAGAGCCAATAGGCTTAGAAGGATCTAACTCTGCTTAGGGATGCCACTTCAGAAAATGAAAAGTACAGTATAAATTCCACTCCAGATGAAAACAGCATTAATAACAGCCTATTGATGACTCATTCCTGACATACTTATCTACCTCAGAAGTAGCTAAGCAAGAATTGGCTAGGCAGGAAGTTTATGCTGGGGGACGTTGAGCTAGTCACACACTCTCAGCCTAACCCACCTCACAGAGTTTTTGTGAGGATAAAATGGAGTATAAAAAGGAAAACACTGTGAGCCACTTTGAGTCTCATTGAGGAGAAAAGCAGCATGATATAAATAAGTGTGTATATATGCGTGTGTATACACACACACACTTGACATATATTCCGTTATTGTTTACTATACCAAGAAACAACTGCCAACATTTATCTCTGGCTAACTACAAACCTATTTATAAGAAATGGCTAGACATCATTCAGTAAATATCAGATTCTATGAGAATTACCGGTAATTCCAGTTTGCCCCTGGCACAATAGGAAGACAACCTGCAATCTTGCCAGAATAAAAATGAATTTTCCTGATTCTAAAAACATGTGAGCATAGATATTGATTCTGTAGAAACATAATTTCTTGTGAAAAATGCCAGTCATAGTACTGGACAAAGCAGTTTTGTCTAGGTCACTTCTCAAGGAGTAAATGAAGTTAGGATGCAGCTTCTCTTCAAGAATTATCAACATAACTGAAGATGTTTGTAAACCAACTACCTATAAAATTATATTTGAAAACATACATTTGGAATTTTTGGGGGGGTGGGGCTCTGTAACGACATGCCAGGAGAATACCACACATGTAAAAAGGAGATGGGTCAATTGCAAGCAATCTTCCACAGTAATGTTAAAATATCTACAGAGTACCTTATTTCCATATTCCGTATAGGCACAATTAGTTAGCAATGATGCAAAATGATTGCTCTGTTGTTACTGATGATCACTTTGTGTCTTGAGGATATATGTATCACATATGTATTGTAAGAGGATCTCTCTTACTTTTCAAATCTAGATCTTTGATATAATTTTTCTTGGTGTAGTAGTGGTTGTGTGCAGTTTGGTGTAGTGGTTAAGTGTGTGGACTCTTATCTGGGAGAACCGGGTTTGATTCCCCACTCCTCCACTTGCAGCTGTTGGAATGGTCTTGGGTTAGCCATAGCTATCGCAGGAGTTGTCCTTGAAAGGCCAGCTGCTGTGAGAGCCCTCTCAGCTTCACCCACCTCACAGGGTGTCTATTGTGGGGGGAGAAGATATAGGAGATTGTAAGCTGCTCTGAGTCTCTGATTCAGAGAGAAGGGTAGGGTATAAACCTGCAGTCTTCTTCTTTGAATCAATGGTGCTTATATATGTAAATGGGGAGCAGCTTGAGGTAAAATTTCCTTCAGAACATCCCCCAAAAGATTTCACAGCTTCACAGCACAATCCAGAGTGGGGGGGGGCTGAAAGCACTGTTGAAGCGGACTTACTGCTATATGGAGACCTATGCCGGCGGTATGGAGACCTATGCAGGCGGAACCCCCTCCCTGCCAGCGGAAATGGGGCATGCGCCACTCTCCAGCAGCTGCAGCGTGCCACTACCGCACCGCACTTGGGGCACAGCAGAGGCGCAGGGCGGCACTTCGGCATAGGAGGGGGCTGACCCAAGGGCATGGCTGCTGCTGGTTGGCTCAGAGCTTTCAGTGCGGGAACGCCCCCCCCCCCCCGGCCAGGCACAAACTTGCGCCACGCAAAATGCTGGAGTACCACATAGGCACTAGTGGAAGCAGAAAGCACACGCCAGCAGCACCAGCGCACAAACCCATTTGGGAGCCATGTTATCGCCCCACCAATCCCCTCCCGCTCCGGGCTAGGCATGGCCCCCCTCCCGCACCCAATGAGTGCCCCCCACAAAGGTTTCAACTCCTGCCACGCACAACTCCCCAGGGAGGGCAGGGCGCACGGCACAGCATTCTGCTCTAGAGGACCATGCCATGCAGTCTTAGCGTGAGGAGGGGTGCACTTGGTGGAGGGAACAGCACAGAGAAGAATGTTAGTTAAGTTAGATCAGCTGGACTTGGGGGGAGGTGAGATAAGTTTGGGCTGCCTGTTTAACCACTTGTGCTTCCCAGTCCTAACAGGTCTCGCTTCCAGAGCGCCTTCCCCCCCGTATAGACAGGTATGTCTCGCTAGGAGTCCCTGAGGCCTCCAGCCCACAAGATCGTCCAGCGTGGTTGTGGCTTCGGCCGGGATGCCAGCCACCGCACATGTGCCTGTGGAAGTGCGCCCTGGCAATCCATCCCACTGACGGCCCACCCCACCCCATGTCTCGGGCATCCCCATGCTGGGGCAAACATGTGTCCCGGCTTTCCACAGCCCAGCCAGCAACTCGCCATCTAGGGAAGGTCCTGCCGCTCAGCCGGCCTCCGCCGCGGCTGCCATGATTGCGGGCTCGCATGCTATTCAGCTGGCCCGTTATGCAGGACAACTGGAATTGTGTGGGATGGCTCCACCAGAGGCAACCGGGATACTCGCCCTGCTCCCCGCAGGCTCACCCAGGGGTGGAATCCTATGCCTGCAGCTGGCAAGGCTCCCCCCCAATCTCTCTGTCTTTCAGGTGTGTGTGCTGCACTCCAGCCTCTGCGGCCGCCGGAGCACAACCAGCTGGTTCCATCAGCCCCACAGCTGTTGGTGCGTCCTCCGGCAATGGCATTTCGGACTGCGGGAGCCAGGAACCTCCATGCATGAGCTTGCTCTCCCTGCTTGCAGATCAATAAACTTAGCCCAGCATGCCCATCTCGTCTTCTGTGTCTTTCACTTCTCGCCCCGGCCCCCTGTATCCCCCGCGCACTTTGCTCGTGGCCATCCCAAGGGCATGGCTCTGTGGCTAGGGGGCTCTTGGGGGACCCACTTAGTGCAATTGTGTGGGAGATGCAGTGGGCAATAGCGGTGAAGGGCGGGGGCTGATAGGCAGCAAAGCAGACACTTGTCTGGGGCTTCACCATGTGTCCACGCCGCCTGGGTCTGTGATGCAGCTGATAGGGGGGCTGAGATCAGAGTAGGTCCCCCCCAGACCCATCCCCTAACCAGGGGGCGCCGCTGGGGGATCCGGAAGGTGGCAGCGATGCAGAAGGCTGTTCAGGTGGCCGGGAACCAGGACCCAGGTCTCGGGGACCACAGCCAGTTCAAAGAATCCCTGCCACCCTGTCCTCCATGTGGGCAGCCATAGAGCGGAACTGGCTGGAGGGGCACCAGGAATGTCGGGAGGCCACAGTCATGGGCCAACACTGGATGGTGGGGATGGAGGGGACCGTGTCCACGGCCACGGACCACCTGTCTAGTCTCCTAGCCATGGCAAGGCAGTCGCAGGAGTGGGGTGCAAGGGTGGAGTGGCTGCTCACCAATATTGACCAGTCCCTGGTGGCCGGTGGAGAGGCTGCTCCTGCCACTCCCAAAGCGGGGGGACCCCCCCGTGAGGCGGGCGGGGAGATGCTGCATGTGGGCGCCATTGGGGACGACGTCCAGGATGCCGTGCCCACCCAACGGGACCAGCCGCCCCATGGCTCCACCCCTCAGATGGCTGCCTCTGCCAACCATGGCTCGAGGCAACTTCCTGCGAGGGGGCCAGGCGGCAGCCCCTCTGCAACCCAGCACTTTAACAAATCTTATCCCTGCACATTGCATTGAGTCCTTATTCAAGGGGGATCTGGAGGTGGGGGGAGGCGAGTCCTGCACACGGCCACTTCGAAACCGCTTCGCACCCCTCATGGGTGTCCGATTCCCTGCGGGCAGGCACAAGTGCAAGCCACCGCAGCGACTGTCGCCGGCACCTTTGGTGCATAGGTGCCTGCAGCAGGTGGCCTACTGTGTCCTGGCAGGGGGCCCCCATGGCATCTGGAACTCCATCCAGCCATGCAGCCCACGGGAGGGACACTGACAGGGGCTCAGCTTCGCCCCTTTGGCGGGTAGGCTGCTCCATGGAGTTAGCAGTAAGTGCTGACCAGATGCTTCCTCAAGGATTACACAGCCACACCATGGGGCTGGGTGTGTGCATGAGAGGGGTGGGGCATGCGGGCAGCCTATTGCCAGGGAGCGCTCTCTCCACCACCGAGTGTCACGTGGGCCGGCTCCCCGGCCGCCGTCAGTCAATCCCTGGTGTCCCTGTGGAAGCGCCCCCTCCTGTCCCCGCCCTTGCTTCGCTCTGGGAGCCCAAGCTCCAGCGTATTTTACACATCTACAGGCGGTGGCCTGGACTTGGGTGCGCCATGCTCCGGCGCCCCAAACCCCTTTGGAAGCCAATGAGCGGCGCCCAAGCAGCCGGCAGCCACGTATGTCTGGATTGGGCTGTTATTATATTAAGAAATATATAATTAATGTTAGCACTCAGTCTTTTTGATCAGTACTTACGTTCATTAATAATAATAAAACAGTATTACAGTGTCTTCCAATTAGCACTGCAGTCATTTTTTTAAACCATCCCTTATTATTGCGCCCTTCTCAGGAACTGGGTATACAAATATTAGCAGGTACAATAACTATTACCCTAACTTGAATAGCCCAGACTAGCCTGATCTTGTCAAATCTTGGAAGCTAAGTAGGAATGGCCCTGGTTAATACTTGGGAAACCATGAAGGATGTCCAGGGTTGCTACTCAGAAGCAGGCAATGGCAACCACCTCTCAGCATCCCTTGACTTGAAAATGCTCTGAGGTTGCTGCAACTTGACAGCAAAAAACAAATCATAATTATCTTGTTATAATTTTATACTGTGACACAGTTGTTCAGGAACAAACTTTATATAAAAGGCTTCTAAGTAGCCTCCAGGATAGATCTTAAAAGTCGTTATTACAGTTAGCAGTCAACTTCCACAGAACTAGAACCAATACAAAACCAACCCAAACACTTACATGTGCAACAGCACCACCCGCTGGAAGGGATGTTTATATAACCATTACAATGCCCTGTTTTTCCTCCCTATAAGCACCTTACAATATCAGTCTCCCTTCATTAATTTTATCTTCACAACCACCCATTATTCTGTGAAGCAAATTAGGCTGAGAGTGACTAGTCCGAGTTTAATATGTACATTTCATGGCAGAGTGAAAATCTGAAACTATATCTCCCAGATCTATCACTCAAATTGCTACATTCATTGAAAGGGTCACCTGCTAATTTCTGTAGATCATGAAATTATTATATAGAACAAGTTAGGCCAGGGGATCTGTGGGCTTTTAATAATTCCACATCAAGTGTACATGGAATGTACTGATTTTGTTGTATTGTTTTCATTCCTTTTATAATGATACATAAACATTTCTCTGGAAAAAAGCAGTGAAGTCTGTATTTAAACTAATAAAGCCAGAATGTTACCTAGATTTATAGCACTTCACACTTACAACAGCAGTTTGTTAGTCTGTAGTTGTGATTCTTTTAATCTGCTAAAAATATTCCCATGATTCTACACTGCCCACTTTTATTAAGAATTGCTGCTTTCATTCCCATTTTGTCTGATGAAGTCTGCTTAAGAGCATACAAAAGCTTACATTCTGAATAAAACTTAGTTGGTCTTAAAGGCATCTACTGCTTTGTTCTGTACCGCAATATTACTGATTTTGCTTGCTTTTGTAATGTTATATATAATAGGGGGAGGGGGAGATTATGTTTTCCCAGTCCTCCAAATCTGAATACTAGAAAAGGCCCCCAAAGCTGTGATCAAGTAGTTTGTAACTGTCACTTATGTTTCTAGCTGTGGTTCTGTAGCTTGAATATCATTTGCTTTTCAAGGGAGACCTGCAGCTTTGTATTTGTCTTCCAGTGCCAACAGATGCAGGTTTGTGTGCAAGCCTGCACTAATTTCTTCTTTTTTCAGTAAGGAACACAAAGCCATACATCAAAATTTCCCCTTTCCAATGCCAGATAAAAAATACCTAATAAAGCACACCCACACATTCTTTATAAGATGTAGTTCCGCCTCACACAAATCAACAAGTAGTAAGAGGAGAGAAATTATATGTGTGGGTAGATGTTTTCCATTTAACTTCCCTATAGATTAGAAAGGCTAATGCTTCTGGTCTGCAAGTTTGGCTACTTCTGTGTTCTAAGTAAGAAACATATTTAAGAGAATTAATTTAAGGGGGGAAATAAATAGGACCTACTCTCAAGTAAGTAAGTAGCCCCATGGCACAGAGTGGCAAAGTTGTAGTACTGAAGTCTGAGCTCTCTGCCCACAACCTGAGTTCGATCCCGGCGGAAGCTGGGTTCAGGTAGCCAGCTTAAGGTTGACTCAGCCTTCCATCCTTCTGAGGTCAGTAAAATGAGTACCCAGCTTGCTGGCGGGGGTGGGGGAGTGCAGATGACTGGGGAAGGCAACGGCAAACCACCCTGCAAAAAGTCTGCCGTGAAACACCCGAGTTGGAAACGACTGGTGCTTGCCCACGGGGACTACCTTTACCTTTTTTTTTTTTACTTCCAAGTAAGCATACTAGCAGTTACAGAAACAGGAGCCCTCAGCACCTGGATCTGACAATTGCACTTACTGCGGAATATCAACTGCCAGCCTTCATATTGACCTGGGATCCAATCAAAGCTGAGGGGAGATAAGTCAATTTCTTCACTAGCCTATTAGACTGCCTTTGAAAACAGCTGGGCTAACATAATTGAGGCAGGTGATACTTTTTTCTGTAATTTAACTTCCTGCCAGGGAACTTCACTTGTGAATTCCTGTTAAAGGAGCACATGAGATTACCTGTTAACCAGAAAACGAGTCCTGGTCTGACCTATGCCTTTAACAGTAAATTGCTTTGCAAAAATCATCAGGTGATGCTTTTCCACAGCATGGTCATAAAGGTGGCTGCAACTCCAGCTGTGGTGAACTGTGTAGGATCAAGAGCTGATAAACACGCACACTCTTTTTCTTTCTTTCTTGAGAACATGTGAAAACCTAGGCAGTAATACCCCAAGTCAGAAAGGCATGGATTCTGAATAGGATTGGTAACTTTTTCTTTGAATGACTCTGTTCCATTTGACTTTAAACTGGCAAAGCTTTTTTCTTAGGATCCAAGGGAGAGTAGTTTATTCAACCTTTTACATCCCAACACATTCCAAGATGAGCTTCATCAGGGGATGATGAAGCAGAAACTTCTCTGTCTCCCACTTGAAATGCACTGGGATCTAAAGCAGGGGTGTCAAACTCATTTGTTATGAGGGCTGGATCTGACAAAAATGAGACCTTGTTGAGCCAAGCCATGTTGGGCCAGGCCATGTGCATACCTATTTAAGATTAGGTAGCAGAGATATAAATTTTATAAAGAACACAGACAAACACAAATATATTTGTTTAAAAACTTAAAATATGCTTAAAACATTAGCACCCATTGATCTTAAAGATGCTTTCTTTGTATTTCTCCAATGGGATCCAGGGAACTGGGCAAAGGAAGCTCTGGCTCTTTCCTTCCTTCCCCAGAGGTCAGGAGGGGGAGGAGACTCAGCCAACAGAAGGAAGAGAGGCTGGACTCAGTAGCTCTGTTGTGTAATTGAGAGAGCCTGGCAAAACAAGTTATTCCTCCCCCCCTTCCTCCCCAAGGGAGGAACATCAGCCAATGGAGAAAATAGAGGTTTTGCTCTGTAGCTCCTGTGCAACTGAGCAAGCCTTGCAAAGCAAGTTGCTATGCAGAAGGAAGCAGATGACAGCCAGTTGCTTGGGGGCCTGATAGGAGCCCTCTGGGGGCCTGATTTGGCCTCCAAACTGCATGTTTGACACCCCTGATTTAAAGGGTTGAATAAACTGCTCCCTCTTGCACCATGTACTTTTTTCTACCTACTGGTGTGGCCTTATTTTCTTCCTGAAAGCTTTTCCCCCATCAGTTTGCCTCCATGTCAGGCAGAAGAGCTTCACCTTCCTGTAGTCCACTGTGCTGTTAAAGACAACAAGATTCAATTCAGTGTAGGTTTAAGTCTGATTTAAAAATTACTAATGAACAAAATCAGCATTCATAAGAGCCACACAATTGTAGCTGCATTCTCTCCTTCTGAAAAGTGCTTCAGAGCAAGTGGTGGAACAGATGCTCCACTGCACTGGTTTAAGATATTTTCATGTGGCAGTCACATAATCTAAAATTTATTTAGCACACCTTTATCCTGATCATCCATGCAAGTACTTCAAGATGCTATCCATCATTATTCCCTTTTCCATTTTATCCACACACCAACACTGTGACGCAGGTTAGGCTGAGTATGTACGACTGGCCCAAGGTAATCCAACAAGTTTCCGCAGCAGAGTGGCGAACTGGAACCCAGGTCTTTCAGTCCAGCACTCTAAACCTTACATCAGAGAATTTTTTATTAACAGCAATTAAATCATTATTACTGATGGATAGAAATAATAGAGCTTTATATCAAATGATTGCAGATATTTAAATTACTGACATGATACATATCAACACTACCTAATCTGAAGTCAATAATATATGAGATGTTTCATATAATATGATGTTATCCATATACTTATATAACAGTGCTATTAATGATGGCGCGCGACCACTAAGGCGCGCTCTCGCCTACTTATTCTACTCTTCACCAGCCTGATCTAACGTTTGGCGTGCAGAGTAACCTATCAGTGCATCCTACCTTGCTGTCAACTATGCTCTACCCACACGATTAAGGGATGGGAAGCTCTTCCAGTCTATCAGACTCTACCCTATTGACTTAGTTCTCGCTCCCGCCTTCTATTTCAAAGGCTGCTCATTGGTCAGAAGAACTACCCATCAAAATGGGGGAAAGGTGCCAGAGTGTGTCCCAAGGCGCGAAGCGCTTTATTGGCGGCTGAAGAGTATTGTGTCTGTGTGGGCGGGAGTAGCCGAAGCGGGAGGGGACGCCAGCAAATGATGATGTCAATCTCCTTCGCCGTTAACTCTTGGAGGTAGTATAATGGAGGCGGGCTTCTTGTTGCGGCGCATGCTTTTAACGTCACGAGTGGGTGAGTTGTGTTTCTGTTGGAAATCTAGGCTAGAGAGAGCTAACGGGTGGTTGACAGGAATGTGTATGTATTGCCCGAAAATGAGAGCGGGTTAGGATGGGGGTGTAGGAAGCTAGAGGCTGGAAAATGAGGAAGATCTTGTAAGGAAGTGAGAGGCAGAACTGGTTTCCCAAAACGCATTGTCTGTTGCCAGCTGCTGTATTTGTCCATTTCGTATCGGTGTTTCTAGTGAGAACCTGCGAGTAATTCATTGGGGTGAGGAAATCTATCCCTCCCGTTGATTCCTAGCTTTGTCCTACAGCTGCTTTCTGTCCCTTCTCCTCTACCTGTTTCTGGTTCCATTTACAATAAATATGTATGTTACCTAAATGCCATGAGATATTGCGGATGCTTTACACAGCAGGGCGTTTCCAACTTAACATGCAAAAACTGTTTTCTTCCATGGTTAGAAGGAAGCTAGGGTCTTAGTATTTTCATTTTTGTTCCTTGTTGCAGTAGCTGGAATCAAAATAGTATATGAACAAATTTATCCCCTGTATATAAATATATATTTTATTCCGGGTTTTTGTCCAAAACATGGCAGTTAAAACATTTCACAAATACCAGCTGAAATGCCATTTTAGTGAGCTCTTGGTCCAGGCATGATGGAGAAGATGCCTGGCTACTGCACCTTTTGTCCCTGGCCTGGGTGATGCTAGTTGAGAGATTTCCCCATCATGGAGCTCAAGGTGGCATACAGAAAGTTTCCCAAGCAGTCTGGCCCATGCAAGGAAAAACCAGTCCTAGGTTTGCTTAGCTTCCAGAAGGTTGTACATCATGTTTAGGAAATGCTTCCAGAGAAATGACTTGCTATGTCACTGGTTTAGTTGACTGGTCTACTAACTGAAGTGTTCTAAACTTGCACTCCTATCGTTAACAATAGCAAAGGCTGGGAATGTTTTGCCTTTGCAACTGGCAGTTTTAGGACATATTTACATTACATTAGACATATAAAATGGTGTTATGAGTTTGATGATTTACTGCCAAGATTTGTGGCTTGTTGAAGAGAAGAATTGTGATAGAGATCTCTGCACCCCTTTAAATAGCCACAGTTCTCTGTGGAGAGATAATAGGTTATAAACCAGTTATAAACCAGTTAAAAGCACCTCATTTCGTTGCTCTCTTTTTGTTGAGAACAATGACAATAAATTCATCTATCTATCTATCTATCTTAATGCCTGCTTTTTTTCACTTTCTATATCTGATTGTTTAACAGCCACCTGAGACTGCTTTAACAGAGGAAGCCTTTTCCGCCTGGTAACCATGCAAAGAAAAGCTTTCTCTTCTGTTCAGTCTCTGTGTCTCACAGTGAAAGTTCTAAGCAGAGTTACACTTTTTGAAGTTCAAGGACTGAGAAGGGTGTAACACTGTTTTGGATTTTTGTTAGAAGAGCTGGATCAGAGCTAGCCTTAGAAATGGTTGACACCCTATTTTCATGTACCATTATGTTAGTACCTTTCTTTGCTAATGTCTGGAATTTCAAATTGCTAATCAGGAAGACAGAAACAAACGAGATTCTGACAACGTGCACAACTTAGAAACAATTTTTCTGAGCAGCTGGGTGATAATCTGCCAAGGGTTGCTTTATGGAACCCCAGATTTCAGTCGGTCTTTGTGTGTGTTTGCCCAGGGTCAGCCCAGCCCTGCCACTAGACAAACTAGGCAATTGCCTAGGGCGGTGGCCTTCTGGGGGAACCAAATTGGGTGCCCCCATGTGACTCGGCGATAAGAACATAAAAGAAGCCATGTTAGATCAGGCCAATGGCCCATCCAGTCCAACATTCTGTGTCACACAGCGGCCAAATATATATATATATATATATATATATATATATATATATATATATATATATATATATATATATATATATATATATATATATATATATATATATATATATATATATATATATATATATATATATATACATACATATATACACACACACACACACACACATACACACTGTGGCTAATAGCCACTGATGGACCTCTGCTCCATATTTTTATCTAACCCCCTCTTGAAGGTGGCCATGCTTGTGGCCGCCACCACCTCCTGTGGCAGTGAATTCCACATGTTAATCACCCTTTGGGTGAAGAAGTACTTCCTTTTATCCGTTTTAACCTGTCTGCTCAGCAATTTCATCGAATGCCCACAAGTTCTCGTATTGTGAGAAAGGGAGAAAAGTACTTCTTTCTCTACTTTCTCCATCCCATGCATTATCTTGTAAACCTCTATCATGTCACCCCTCGGTCGACGTTTCTCCAAGCTAAAGAGCCGATGTTATCAGTGCAGGGAGGCTGCCAGAAGTTAGCCTTGCCTAGGGTGCCAGATAGTCTAGGGCTGGCCCTAGTCTGATCTAAAACAATTTTGTAAACATTTGTCATGTTCTGGAAGGCATCAAAGAAATATATTAACTCATCACAGTGTATTGGATTGTCTATATTAAATTGTATTATGGGTTTTTTTAAAGCTCTTTAACAAGTTGCAGTTGTTGCTGATAAAATTAAGGCTGACAGTACCCAAGATGGCTTCAAACCCTCCGGGACAAGGTAAATGGTAATCTTCCTTATATCCTGTGGGTTTGGTTTCTGAACTATGTGACATTCTGTGAAATCTTTGGGTTTTTTCCTTGGGTGGGGGGAGAGAAAAAAAAGAAACATTAAAACAAGCTTTTCTGCTCTAGGAAAATTCTAGGTTGTGTTTTTTAAATTTTTAATCATTGCTTCATGTGGCAGTTCTGAACTTGAACAATAAGCAGGTTTAATTCAAAAGAGTTGTCAGCAAAGGGAAAGGCACTTTTTACGATTCAGCAAGGCAGTTCATGTTGCCTTCACCTCCGATTAGCAATGATCACCCAGTCTGAACTCTGAATTTTGGCTTTTTGGTTCACCTCACCATCTGGGCTTTGCTGATTGTTACGTGCTATCAGTTGCCCATGACTAGAGGTAGATTAAGGCCAGTGATTTTTCTGCCTTAAAAAAACCCACCGGCAGCAGTGTTTTATGCAAATGGCATTCTGAATTCATTAATATGGTCTGAGGGTGCTTTGCAACATCCCTGTCTTTGGAAATATATTCAGCAGCCGTGCCCTTCGCAAGCAATCACACTGTGGCATTTAATTCTAATAATTTTTATTTATATGGCTCCACCAGTTGGCGCCTGGAGTGCTTTGCATAAAATAATAAAACGCAGTTGGCACAGTCAGTAGCTTACACAATGTAATAAAGTCACATAAAAATCCAATTAGCACGTATTTTACAAAGGGGAGAACAGGAAGGTACTTTAAAAGGGAGAAACCAGTCTCCCCCACCCATAAACCATAGGTTAAAAGGTCTTCAAAGTGCTTTAAAACTAAGGAACAAAGTTGAATATCTTGATTAAGAGAGTCCAGCATTGAAGAAGCCATCAAAGTTAAAGTTCAGTGTAATTTATTTTTAAACATTGTTTAAAATTGATCTTTGAGATTAGATTTGGCAGTTGGACAAAAATATGCTACACAAGCAGTTCAAATTCTGTCACACTGTACTGTGACCAAGGAACAGAATTTGGAATGGGATACTGGCAGGGATTTTTTTGTAGGGGGGGGGGAAATCCCAGCAGGAATTCATTTGCATATTAGGCCACACCTCCTGAACCCAAGCCAGATGAAACTGCATTCCTGCTCAAAAAAAGTCCTGGATACTGCTGATGAAAGAGCTGGGCTGGTTTGAATTGGCTCCACTTGTGTATTGTGGGACAAAATAATGTTCAGCAAACACTTACTGCACTCCCATAAGGACCCTGTAATATACTGGCCTCCTTTCTGTTCTGTTAAACATGTTACCATACTAGGAAAAATTACCATATACTGTTACTGCTTTAATCCATTTAGATTTGTTATTCATCCTCTTGAAATTTAAATCTCTATGATAATATCATTATGTTTGCCCCTTCCTAAACTTTCATTAGCCTGAAGTTTAATGATGCCTTTTTTTTTTACTTCCAACATCTAGCAATTAACAATTTTGCCTTGAGCTAATAAACAAAAGATTTAATGCCTGCTCTTGGCTTCCTGCCAGTTGTAACGATGCCAATAAAATGAATTTAGGATTGAGCAGAAGATTAATACCGAAGGGTCTTCTTATCCAGTTAATTATCTTTTCACCATTTTCCCCCTAGCTAGCAGGCCTAGAAGGCCCACTATTGAGATATGACTGAGGATAGCACCACTTGAGATGGCAGGTGGGAAAAATTGCATGTTTGAATCCTCCTCATAAAAACATGGAAAGGAATAGCCTGTTGGGGAGAGGGAGTCTTACCTTGTTTTCTCCCTGCCAGGCCAGTTCTCCAAACACACCTTGGGGTTTTGTTTTGGGGGGTTTTTTTTGGGGGGGGGGTTGTTTGTTTTTGAATGCAGGTGAACATTATTATTTAGTGCATTTTAAAATAATCTTTTAAGCAAACATGGTCCCCAAAGCAGTTTGCAGTCATAATATGTTAAAATAAATCATGATTAATAAAATAAAACAGAAATCATGATAAAATCATGATTAAATAAATCATGATTAATAAAATAAAACAGAAATCAGCATAATAGAAACAACACACCAGCAAGTTATAGCAGACCCACCAGAAAGATTTCTTCATACACAGCACTACCCATCAATGTAGCCTGAAGACTTTTTGGAAAGGAGGGTCATCAAAGAAGTGGCTGTTCTTAGGCCCTAGAAAGGGAGTTGCACAGGCAGGGGTGCAACAATTGAAATTTGATGGATCAGTTCTCTTCCTGATGGGCACCAAATGCATGTGATAAAAACATTGACTGGATTTGTTGAGTGGTGTGTTTTTTTTAATCATTGGAAAGGATCTAGAAAGAACAACTCTTGCTTTTCTGCAACATGTTCTTTTTTATCTTCAGTAGACTAGTCTAACTATAGTGAATTTCAGGGTTTTGTTTTTCTGCAGGAAGTGAAGGAAAACAGGGCTTAAAACACAGCTGCTATATTTTAAAGTGCTGCTCTTTATGCAAAGCCTCAAATTTGAAGGTTAGTCTATATGCAGATTTCCCCAAGGTCTCTCTATCCATAAACTGCTGCACATATTAAATTGTTCTGTATATGTGGTCACAGTTATCAGAGGCAAGTAAAATATTCATACTACTTTAATAATTCAGGGGGGATTTAATGAGCAACATGAATTTAGCCTAATTGTTGCAGAATGCGTTGGGAGAACACATCAGAATGTAAATTATTACAAGAAAGTGATAGGGAATCGGCTTGCTGATAGTGACTGCGAAAAGCCCAATTAAGTTATCATACATGGTGCTCTAATTGGTTTGTGTGTTGCCTAGGTAATCTGTATCCTATTGGATAACTGGCCTGAACAGTAGCTTGTGGATCAAAATTGGATGTTCAAGCATCAAAGGGGGCCTTTCTATTATTAGCATATATGCCTTTCTAGTTCAATGTCCTTTCAGGCAACACACACTTGTTGCACACAACCTGTGAGCCAAATGTGCTCCCTTGCCCATTTCAGAGCACATTTGGAGTCCTGTGAAAAAATGGAAACTGATTTATTAATTAATTAAGAGAAACTGTACAGAAGGCTAAAGGCTCTCAGAAACCAACAGTTCTCTGAGGAATACAGGAAGTGCAGGTCATTTTATACTTAAAATGACATCACCCAAAATTATACAAAACAGTTATAATTGGTTAATCAGGTATCTGACCTGATGACCTGTCCCTATTTTATTGGAGAAGCCCATCTTGGGTTACTTGAGCTGTTTGATACAGCGTATACAGTTATTTTAAAATACGCATGCATCTAAAAGTCCTTTGGCTTGCAAGTTCAAGATGTAACTTTGCTTGCAGATTCCAGATGGCACATTCCTTTCTCCTCTTCTCGCCTTCTGCTTTCCTCTTGAAATATCCTATTGCCAGGAGTTAAAAATGCTATCTAGCAGTTCCTGCAACAAGAATAATGGCCCTTCAGGAGTGCTGGCTGCTGTCCTAACATTTTGCGTCAGGAAGCTAGTTTCAATAATCCACATGAAAAATGAACTCTATTGCAGAGATGCTATATGCCTAATCAATTTGTCTCCCACATTCTGATGTGATTCTGAATGTAAAATATGATTTCTTTGGGTTGGCATGTAAACGAAAATGTACAAATAAATGACCATGTCTATCCCACTCTCCCCTCCTCTCAGCCCAAAGCAAACCCCACCTTAGACTGAGTATTCTGCTGATCTCTTCTTCTAAGGCTGCTGTGTTCCACTGCTCAGCACAAAGCCAAGGATGGAATAAAGCACTGCTCTACACTTTGGAAGGCGTGTGGGAGAACACATCCATCTCTATGGGAGAGGGTATGGAGCAAGGGATTCCCCCTGGCCCAGCATTGTGTATTGTAGGCACATCTTTGTGATATATTGCAGATTGTCAAGTGGCAGGACCCCACCCCTCCTTACCAACTGCAGCTTACAGTGTTTCCTGTCTTCTCCATGACAACAGCAGACAGCCAGGACCAATGTTCCCACTAAGCTGTGGAGTCTTGTGAGCAGAAATTCTACTTTGTGAGCTACTAGCATTAAAGTTGTGAGCTACTCCATAAATTAGTTTGCTCTGGGGCCATTTTTTGTGAGCTAAGACAAAAATGTATGAGCCAGAGGCTAAAAAAATGTGAGCTAGCTCACACTAACTCAGCTTAGAGGGAACACTAACTCAGCTTAGAGGGAACACTTAGAGGGATAACCCTCTTGCACCACTGGCTAGACTGTCCTTTCTGGGTCAAGAGTGAGGCTGGCCTGGTGCCACCCAAGCCATAGTACATCTGGGAGTCTTGGGGAGAGTGCTGCAGGGATGGGTCCTGAGGAAAGAAGCAAGCTAGCAGGCCTCATGGGGATGGGGCTCTAAGTAGGCAGGGCTGGCCTCTGAAGTAAGAGTTAGCCGTGCAGACAGGTACTTTGGAAAGGCATATGGCATAGATGGGGGCAGGTTCTGAACACTTTCGTCTGGTCTCCAGTGTTTCCTAATCACTGGCTGGGCTGGATATTGCCAAGAGGGCATGTATTCCACTGGTAATTTAAAAAGAGCCCAGAAGCAGATCAAGGATGTTGTACCTGGTCCTACTTGGATCAGTAGAGAGGAGGAGGAGGAGATCCTGGTGTTGCAGCCCTCTCCTCTCTTCTCACTGAGGTGTGGTGGTAAGGTAGATGAGTGAGCAGTAGGCCAGGGGCAGGAGAAGCCCCACATAGATATTATCCAGGCTGTTGTTTCATAAACAAAAGGAATGCCCTAGAAAAAGAGACCTTAGTGCTCTGCAGCATCCTTTTCTGTGCTCTAGTTCTTTGTTTAGCTCCATAATACATTATCTCTGTAAAAACCACGTGCCATTTTAGTTGATAGTGGACTGTTTCCTGAGCCACTAAGGTTTTAGAGTAACAGTACTGATTGGGATTGGCTCGTAGAGGCTAGAACAAGGTTCTGATTTTTGAAAAGTGCATTGAGAACTATGGGTTATAATACAGAGCTACATTTGGCTATCAAGAATATTATATATCTGGTTTTTGTTATTTATTTAAAGATATTTAGGTGCCTTTCTACCATACAGAACTCAAGGTGGATTACATTGTAGATAAAACCACAATTATTAAAAATACATGACCAGAATTTAAAATCACAGTTAGGACTGTCAATAACTAAAAAAAAAAAATCAAATGCCATCCAAAATAAAATCATCTTCAACTGCCTCCTAAAAATCAAAAGTGAAGGGGCCAGGCGCACCTCCCTGGGGAGGTTGTACCATAATCATGGGGCTACCACCAAAAAGGTTCTCTTGTGTACCCACTAAATGAGCTTTGATTGATGGGACAATCAGAGTCTCTGTGATCTTAATTCCCAGGCAGCAACATATGCTACATTTTGTTTAGTTTAAGTAATTTGTCAACTTTTATCTAATAAGCCGTCCTATATCACCCAATATTTGTTTTTAGGCCCAAGTTAGAGTCACGCCCCATTTCTTATACTGTGCCATGCAGAAATTCCACTCTCTGCTGACTGGGCTGTAAGAATGTCCAAGTGTCCTTAGAAGAGATTGCTTGTTCGGAAACATTCAATTGAAAACATTATCCTACTGTTTTAACTCCATCAGCATGCAGTGCAGTCTTCTTATCCTGGGGTGGCACTGGAAGTTGTTCCCCCCAATAATATATCAGAAACAATTACAGGGTAAACATGTATGCAGAGTTATGTCAGTTGGAATTTGTGTTTTCCAAAGTGTTGAGCAGGTGTGTGTCATTTATTCACTGGAGGGCCAAGGCAGAAGTATATTCTGAGCTGGAGTTACAGTTCAATTGTATGTTGCAGCTACATGAAGTCAATGCAGTTTTCATAGCAAATTGCATCATAATTAGCCTGCCTGGAGTGATGTTGTATGTGATGGATACATGCATTACCCTCAAATGTGACAGACTGGAAGTAGCTCTTGAAAAAGCTTGAAATGCCATCACAGAAAGAATGGCTTGTATCCTGCTACACTTATGTCAAGCATGCGGGTTCAATGACAAGTCGAAGTTGATACAAAGACTACGTTTATTGATAGACAGATACTTTGGTAACAGGTTCTTGAGAGTAATGTCAAATACACATTGATACAATACTTTTAAGGCCTACTTCAAAGGGATTCCAAGGGATGGGGTTGCGGGGTAGCATTCACACATAAACTATCATAAATGTCTACGTTCCCATAGTGTTATCAGGACTATGTCCTTGCTTTCTCCAGATGTCTCTCACTCCCTTACTGGAATGTATGGGAAGGTGCTGATTACTTGGTTTCAGTTCTCACTACTTCTAATTATAAACCATAAAGCAAGACAGGGGGAAGGGAAAGAATAACAAACTAAGAAAGTTGGATCCCCCATGATGCTTCACAGACCAGGTTAGGTAGGACCCTTACACAATCAATTATCAATGGAATTTCACCATGCTTGACACTTAGCAGCTAAGGATCTGACCTTCCTCCAGCCCATGAAGCTGTTTCTCTGAAGGAAGGCTTCATGGTTAGTTGTGCAGAGTTGTAGGACAAAGCCCAATCAGAGTTTATTTTGCTCTGTCCCCCCCCCCCACACACACACACACTACATTCTCAAACTTGGCCATGGAGACTGGAATCTGTTTTATTTTTTGAAAAAAATCTGTAATTTTCAGGATTCTAACTAGTCCTTTAGGTGGCACAAAAGCTTGCACGCAAAAGAGCTTTTATTTCTAATGTTGGTACTATAGTTTTCAGCCAGAATTTGCTGGAATAAACAGACAAGATTTAGCCGCATCATGTAGGAATTATTCTGAACACAGTTGTTTTCCTGTCTGTAGTATGTAATATTTATAATGCATAAACCTGCGTTTGTCGGGGAAGAAACTGGTGGTGGTGTGCCCAGAGCCTGCTTGTTTTAAAATCATCTTCCAAAAGCAACCTTGCTCAAGATTAAAGATTTCTTCGACTTCCGGTTTCAGTGACCTAGCCTAGAGAGCAACTCCGATCAGCTGTTCCAGAGCCGCTCTCTAATCGGGCAGCAGAGGGGGCTTCCACATAGGGAGACTCAAGTCTGGGACCCAAGAAGGGTCCCAGAAGGCGGGTAATTGAGGGTCGGGATTGCCAGCAGCGGCTGTCTCCCGAGCCCGACTCGCTACAAGCCGCGCTGCCCCGATCGCCATTTTTAAATAGCATCGGGGTTGACTGCCGGACTTCTTCTCTCTCTTCTATCAAGTTCATCTGCATGATGATATCAGACTTCACTACTTCTGTGATGATTGTAAGTTCTTTCTTCATTCCAATACTCAATCTTTGAAATAAAATGTGTGAAACCCAGGAGCTGGAGCGTGGAAGCTGAAGTGGAATACGGATGGAGGCAAAGGCAAAGAGAAAGGGAGGGGGAAATACTCAGCTTTCTCCTTTTCCTTCTCGAGGCTTCCAAAAGTTCCTGCCTAACGATGATTTTCCTAGTGTTATCCTGAAAAAAATATGACTGATTTATACCAGTTTCTTAAGACTAAAAAGACTTGATGTCGGAATTGAATTGATTTGTCCTGAATTCTTTTGGGGAGGAAGATCTTGCTGTTGGAAAGTTATTTGCAAGTATATGCGGATGAGAAGAACAGCTGCTGTAAGCATTCTGAGCTAAGACTGTTATGCTAATGAATGTCCTAAAGAATCAACTTTTAATGGACAGAATACAGTGTTGTATAAAACTTTGTGACTCTTAAAGATATAATAAAAGGAAGGAGCTTGATGGCGGTGTTGAAGGGAAGAATCCTGAATAAGCCTCTGTGGGTCCCAAATATACATTCAGGATCATACTTGGTTTGTGCAGTGGATTATAAAATGCAGCTATATTGTTGACTGTTGACTGGAGAATAGCTGTGAAGTTTCTCAAGTAGATTATAAATGTTTGATGGTGGATATGGTTATCAGTATTTCCTTTGACTTCAACTCATTAATGGATTATAAAAAGCTGGTTGGCTGAAGGTGATTTTTGTATTTTTTTTAATTTTTTCAATTTTGATTTGTTTTTCTTTGTGTGTTATTACTCGTGGCATTGCCTGGAGGATTCAAGAGGAAGCTCAAATACCAGCTTCATGGCAAGAAGCTACAATATCTCTAATTCCAAAAGAGGGTGCAGACTTGAAAGACATAAAAAAATTTTTGGCCAATTTCTTTGTTAAATGTGGATTATAAATTTTTTGCTGCGATAGTGGCACAACATTTAAAGATGGTCTTACAGATCATAATACACCAAGATCAGGCAGAATTTCTACCTAGAAGATACTTGAAAGATAATGTCAGAACAGTATGTAATATAATGGAATATTATGAGAACCATCCAGAGAAACAATTGGCATTAATCTGTCTGGATGCAGAGAAGAAGGCCTTTGACAATGCTTGTTGGCAATTTATGTTGCAACAATTGAAGGAAATGGAATGTGGTGAGAATTTTTTGAGAACAATACAATCAATATACTCTTCGCAAAGGTGATAGTGAATGGCGAACTAACAGAAGCAATTGCTATTCAAAAGGGTACAAGACAAGGTTGCCCACTGTCACCACTTGTTTTTATTTTGTGCTTAGAGATACTGAATAACCAAATAAGAGAAGATGCAAATATCAAGGGAGAGGTGATCAAGGGTGAGCAATACAAATTGAGAGCCTTTGCGGACCACCTGGTTTTCATATTAGAGCAACCAATAGATTCAATTGACTGTTTGATAAATAAGATTAACCAATTTGGCTATTGGGCAGGACTGAAGATTAATTACTACAAAACAAAATTCCTGACGAAGAACATGACGACAGAACAAACTCAGCTTCTCCATCATAAATCAGGATGCTCTTATGAGAAAAGAATTAAATATTTAGGTGTATACATTACAAATAAATGCAGTAGTTTAAAGATGGATTACTATGATAAACTGCTTAAAGAAATTAATAAAGATATGGGAAAATGGCAAGATTTGAATTTATCCCTAATGGGAAGAATAGCTTCAGTAAAAATGAACATTTTGCCAAGATTGTTATTTCTATTTTAAGCTATTCCAGTACTTCTAACTAGTGTGTTTTTTCAAGAACTGAGTAAGATGGTCTCTGACTACATTTGGCAAGGGAAAAAAACCAAGAATCAAGCTAAAGATATTGCAGGACTCCAAACTGAGTGCAGGCTTGGGCCTCCCAGATTGGCAATTGTACTACAGAACTTCAGTGCTGTCTTGGGTAAGAGACTGGGTGCTACTGAATGATAGGAGACAGTTGTTGTTAGATGGTCACGATCTTAATTTAGGTTGGCATGCATATTTATGGTATCAAAGATTAAAAGGGCACTCTTATTTTAAGAACCACTGGTTCCAGAAATCTTTGTATCACACGTGGTCATGGCTAAAACCGAGAATTTATCAGAAAATTCCAAGATGGGTGTCCCCAGTGGAAGTATTTACACCTCCAAATCTTATGAAACCTAATCAGTTATAGATACGAAGAATTGTTGAAAAATGATAACCAACTGAAAACTAAGGAAGAGTTAGAAGATATGGACATTAAAATGAGTTGGTGGATGAGAACACAAGTTGAATCCACATATGCCAAAGATAAGACAACAGACTTCAATATAGAACAATATCCATATGATTAAAAAAAATTGGGTTCTCAAGAAAAATTAATCTCCAAACTATACTCATATTTATTACAGATGAAGATGCAGGATGAGATAGTAAAAGATTGTATGGTTCAATGGACCAAGAATCTGGGGTGTAATATTATGCTAGAAGAATGGGAGATGTTATGGAAATTTAATATCAAACTAAGTCAGTAACTTTTAAAGAAAATTTGTACAAGATGTTCTGTAGATGGTATATAACTCCATACTAACATGTCTAACAAATGTTGGAAATGTACTAAACATGTTGGTCCTTTTATCATATGTGGTGGACTTGTGAGGTGGTGAAAGACTATTGGAAGATGGTTCATGAACTACTATAGAAAATTCTGAAGACACAGATTCAATTTAAACCAGAACTATTTTTAGGGTTTGTAGAATCTTTCGGGCTCAAGTGCCGTGTTCTACTGGAGAAAGTTTTCCTTCCAGACGTTTCGTTCTCAGCTGCGGAGAACATCCTCAGTGGCGTTGCAGCCGGAGCAGGCGCTCTGACCTTCTTGGCTGCTGTGCTATTTAGATACTCAATGCACAGCAGCCAAGAAGGTCAGAGTGCCTGCTCCAGCTGCAACGCCACTGAGGATGTTCTCCGCAGCTGAGAACGAAACGTCTGAAAGGAAAACTTTCTCCAGTAGAACACGGCACTTGAGCCCGAAAGATTCTACAAACCCTAATGATGTTACCAGCCGTGAAAACCTGAAATCTTTGATAGAACTATTTTTATTGAACAAATTGAACAAATCCTAGTGACTACTCCAAAGAGATGAGACATTTGTTGGCGCATATTAACACAGCAGCTAGAATTATTTTGGCACAGAGATGGAAACTCCAGGAGATCCCCACGAGATTGGACTTGGTGGGGAAAATTCTGGAAATGGCCGAGATGGACTACCTATCCCAGTTGATGGCTGGAAAATCTAAGGAAGAAGCAAGAAAATATTGGGTAAAATTATATATTTGGCTAGACACTCAAGACTTTTAAGGTTCTTTGGTGTGAACTTATATCTCCTATCTCCTGTATTTTGTATTATAATATCATTTATATTGGAAATATAAGCTTAAATAGACATTTTAAAAGAAGACTTACGATCACTAAAACATGCTATTTAAATACTGATGATTTAATCTAAAGAGATAATAATATGTGATGATATTTGTACCTTAAGAAAACATATTACATGCAGATTAGATTATTATTGCATTGATACTTGTAACTATTTTTCTATTTCCCTCTTACCCATTCCGCTTAATTTTCTGGAAAACCAATAAAAACTTTCAAAAGTGAAAAGATTAAAAATTTCTTCTAATAGTTAGCATTCATAATATCGTTAGGAAGCCATTGCAGGTTATAAATGAAGAAAGAAGAGGTGTGTGTGCGTGTGTTTTAATAGACTTCAAGGATGGTGCTCGTCGACTTTGAAGATTAATATATTCCTCATTTATATTCATCCTAATGTACTGTGAAGAGGCTTCAGTGAGGTTATGGGGCGGTTTGAAGAAATAAAGCCCATCACTGACATTTACATTTTTCTCTTTCTTGCCAGGCTTTCAGAATAAAAACAGGGTTGCAATCTTAGCTGAGCTAGACAAGGAGAAGAGAAAGCTACTGATGCAAAACCAGTCTTCCACCACTCACCCTGGAGCCAGGTACCGTATATTCAGAGAACTGCGTGCTTATTTCAGCAGTGTTCTCTGATCAAAGCAAAAAGTCAAATGTTGCTTTTTTTCATATGGTGATACATATATCTAATGGAACTACTTCATTTCATAAGAGCTGCATATTGAGAGACAGCCAGCACACATACTGTGATAGTTGCTGCTTTTACCTTTTCCTTTTTGTTCTGGAAAGGAAGAATTTGAATACATTTTGTTTTTAAAATGTGTTATATTTCACCTTCCTTTTCAAGTAAAAATTCACTCTTAAAGCTGTCTACAGTATGAAATCCACAGTAAAACAATATGTGAAATACAAAAAAGGAACAATTAAAATCTTAACACTAAGCGCATCCTCCAACCAAAAACAAGAGGGCTTGAATCTAAGCATGTAGATTAGAGATGATCAAATTTGCTTAATATAAGAGCCACATAGAATAAACATCAGATGTTTGAGAACTGAAAGACATGAAAGAAGGAAGGAAACAAGCGAACCAAGTAGATGGGGGAAGGGAGGGAGAGGTGGAAAGAAAGCAACTTAACTTTAAATGCATTTTCCATGCATTTTTTTGAGCTGAAGTTTGGCCACCCCTGATGTAGATTAATCCTGATGGAACAACTTCAGCAGTGGCAGTCTGGATTCCATAAGAGTTGTAAAATGATCTCTCTGTGGTGATATGGGCAGTTCTCAGAACAGTAGCCATGTGATTCTCTTGCAACAGAACACCGGAGTGCTGTCCGTTAAAGGAAGACAGGAATTGCAAAGTCATCAAACTTTCTTGCACTATTCAGTTTTAGTTTAGGTAGGAGTTGAGGTAACAGCATAAGAACTTGACATCTCTCTCTCTTTCTCTCTCACACACACTCATACAGCTCTATATCATTGCCATCAAATAGGTATGTTGCATTCTTCACAGGAGGATTTATTTCTGAATGTGTTCATGAGGCCTTGATCCCAGCAGCCTATACAAGGATCTGATTTTCAGAGTAGAAGGGAAGGCCTAGGAATGTGGTCATGACAACTCTTCAGAAACTCTTCATCTAGCTCTTCAGAAGACTTGGTTTAGATTACATGTGGCTTATTCTTGGCTTCCAAAGAGAATGCCAAGCCATTAATTTTGGGTACTTCTCAATACTTTGCCTTACCCAGCCTCTCTTTTTCTAGCTTCAAATATTTTTCATAATTTTGTGATGTAATGAAAATCTCTGAGATTACAAAGGAGCTCTCACTTAAAATGCAAAAATGAATGACTCTGTATAAGACGTTTTCCCCTCAAGTGTTAGCCTGGAGCAGAGGTCCACAACAAGGTACCTGTGGGCACCATGGTATCTGTTGACATCTTTCCTGGTGCCCACCAAGTGTTTTCAGAAAATGGGTGAGATTGCTGCCCAGCAGGTCTTCTGGATGGCCACTGGGGATCTGATTGGCTGTGCAGAATAAAATAATGTTGTTTCTGCAACAGCTGCTATTTTAAAAAATTACTCATTCTTCCTTGCACTTGTGTTTCCTCTGTGGGGTGGCTGTACCTCCTGTAGCAGCCATATTGTAGCTGGCTGCACCTATGGCAGTGGCCATTTTCCGCCTCCTGTAGCAGCCATTCTACAGCTGTACCCATGACCCCATGCCAGGATTCCAAAGGTGTCCACAGGCTCAAAAGGGTTGCGGACCCCTGGTCTAGAGCTTGATCTTATTGCTCATGGTGGTGCAGGTGCTTTTTAAAATGTACTGTATGAACATGTTGGCTGTATAAACATCTGGGCTGGATCTCAATGGGAAACTCTTTTCATGCATACAGAGTTCTGCAGCCACTCTACCAAACATATGAACTCCCCATCATGAAGACTATGGACCCCTGGTTAGTAGTGCTGTTGTTTTATTCAGGTATCGCTTAGGCAAGTCACTGGGTGGCACTGGCAAGAGACACAAAGGAGCTTGGGGGGCCAAGTGCCATTCTATTGCATGCCTTCCAGTCGATTTCCCTTTGATTGACACTGGGGCTTGGGCATCCTTCCTGTTTGACTTAACCTGCCATCGCTGGAGCGAGTGTTCCTGAGCAGAACTTGTTCATCTGGTGCTTGCCCACCATCCTGCATGTCAGGTTTCCTCAACATCCGAGTCTTGTATTCAAAGCAGAAATTCTTGGCTTTGCAACACCCACCCCGGCCTTAGTCCTGTGGTGGTGCTGGGTTTTGTTGCGTTGTTGTGACAAGGGTTCTTTTTCCCCCCCTGTTGCTTGCAGCATCTCGCTCACTAGATCCTCCCTTAATAAGGATTTTCGTGATCATGCTGAGCAACAGCACATTGCAGCACAGCAGAAGGCTGCCTTGCAGGTAAGCGGGCCTAGATGAAACAGACCCAAATCCAACTGCGGTTGCAGGTTTTCTTGGGCCTTATCTTAATATGTCAAAAGCAATGGTCACGTGCTGGGAGCAAAGACAGATGTACCTTATAAAACTTAGAAACGGCACATGGGTGACATTGCTTGCTGATCACAGCAATGGTGTGGTGATGTGTGCATGTGCATGAAGTCCAGAGTAGCATCTGTGTCTGGTTGTCTTATGCCATGTAACTTCTCATGTAGCTATAGACATAGAGAATACGTCAAAGCTATCTCTTTGGAACTCCTCTCATGCAGGAGTTCTAGAAGCAGAGGATGTGGCAATAACTTAAAAGGCAACCCTGTAAACAGATTAGGATTTGAGTTCATGCACCTGGTACTTCTGTTTGCCTTCTGTATTGAATTATGGCTCCTGCAATCAAGTATACTATCTGGCTGTTGAGGCCAGTTGGATTTAAGTAGCCTGATTAAGTGTAGGACTGCCACCTTTGATATTTAAAAAAAGTTGCCTCTGATTCTGGATTGTTAATGCACAGTTTAGCTCAAATGGCAGTGGGCATATTCAAAGCAATAAAAATCTGTATGCCATTTTTCCAGGGACATATTTTTTTCTTTTCCAGCATGCTCATGCACATTCTTCAGGATACTTCATCACCCAGGACTCTGCATTTGGAAATCTTATTCTTCCTGTATTGCCACGGCTTGATGTAGAGTGAGAAGTTGATTTAGAATCCTTAGAATGAGGCCACTGAGATGTATCCGGTGCTGCTGCTGTTCCCCTTCCCAGGTCATCAATAGTGATTTGTGAAAATAATCAAGGACTCAAAACTGGACAGACCTTTCTTCTCTTTTTTGAGCCAATTTGAAGAGGAGGGGGAGAGACATTAAACTGTTTTGAGTTCTGAACTGCCTCATGGTCTGAAAATTGGAGGACACGGATAACATGCTTGAATTTTCTGTCTTGGTTCTTCCTTCTTGCTCATTCTTTCACCTGAATGTACCATATGTCCAATAAGCATAACATAAGTAAAAACACTTACCACTAACACAGCATAAAAGTCTTCCTAGTAAACAGATGCCATCTCATTAATTTTTATATCATCCTTATAAGGTTGGTTGGTGTTATACCCAGGGCGTTTTTTGTAGCAGGGGCTCCTTTGCATATTAGGCCATGCACCCCTGAGGTAGCCTCCTCCTGGAGCTTACAGTAGGCCCTGCACTAAGAGCCCTGTAAGCTCTTGGAGAATTGGCTACCTCAGGGGTGTGTGGCCTAATATGTGATGGAGTTCCTGCTGCCAAAAAAGCCCAGGTTATGCCCACATTCCAGATAGGAGTCCAAGTTTGAGAAATGAGTGGGGGTTTTCTTTTCACCCCCTTCATGGCTCACACTCCTATCTAAATGGGGTGTTGACTGTGTATTGGAAATTTCATGAATGATGATAAACAGCTTGACCGTCAGAATGTTTCAGATATTGCTTTTCTGCTGGGCATGGGTGAAAAGCATGTGTGTGTGCCCTCCCATTGACAAAACCATGCACAGATTTATGCCAGTGAGTTAAAACAATGCAGCATGCTCCTATGTATAGTCATAATTATTGTGGGACCTCGTGTGTCACTTTCTAATAAAGGACTCACAAGTGGGCTGAGCCCATTTTGGGAAGGGCAGGATAGAAATGTGAAATAATAAATTTGATGGATGATCAGTCAGCATGTCAGTTATTAGTAACAGTTAGTGTTAGTTATGCAGATAAGCTTTCTTATATTGGCTCTGTCAATCCATGCTCTAATTTCCACATCTTTTGGCACTTTAATTGTAAAAGGCTGCAGATCCCCAAGTCAGGAAGTAGTTACGGAGCCAAGTGGGAAGATACACTTGGAGAGATTACAAACCCTTGCTTTTGCAGATTTATGCTGCTTTAAGGAAAACATTGTCTGCCTCTTTGCTTGCTTCCCAACTACTCAGGTTGTATTTGAGTTGGATCTTACAGATTTGTTCTGCTAACAGTAGCAGTATCCTCCAGCTTAGGGTGCCTTCCCTTTATTCAAGAGGGAGGGGCATGATTTAGTAGCAGAGCACCTATTTGGCATGCAGAAGGCCCCAGATTCAGCTCCTGGCATCTCCATTTAAAAGGGTCAGGTAGTAGGTGATATAAAAGACCTGCTTAAAACATTAGACAGCCACTGCCAATCTAAGTAGACAATACGGAACTTAATAGACTGAGCGTCTGATTGCTATAAGCCGAATGTATGTGTTCAAAAGGTTCCACCAGTGGAAGATGCTCTTGCACCAGGGAAAGTACTGTCCACTGGAGGAAGGTGCAATGGTTAGTAGAATAAGTCTATTGCATCCAACCCTATATTGGCAGACATATTACAAAGACACCACAAAGTCATCCAGCTGGGAAACATCACAGGGTATCTCATCCTCCTCTGTTTCGGTCCATAGGATTACTTTTGAGCACCCCTGTTTCTGACCAATCCACCAGTTCTACGCATATCAACAAACAATGAAATGGATCTGTTTTCTGGGTAGCCCAGGCTAGCCTGATCTTGTCAGATCTTGGAAGCTAAGCAGGGTTGGCCCTGGTCAGTATTGGATGGCCTTCAAAGAATAACAGGGTTACTATGCAGAGACAAGCAAAGGAAAGCACCTCTGAATGTCTCTTGCCTTGAAACCTAATGGGGTCACCATAAATTGGCTGTAACTTGGCAAAAAAAATCCTGTTTATTGAAGCAAAGTTACACATACCTTTGCTTACACAGAGTTACTCCCAGAGGTGTGCTGAGAGACCAGGACCTACTATGCTTCTGACATAGGGAGGCCTGCTCAGAGCAAGTCAGCCCAGTATCTGGATTAGCCACAGCATCATTACTGGGCTGGCTGAACAGGCAGGTAAAGTGGCTGCTGCCACCCAACTGAATGACTCATTCATCCTGGCTGGCCCTGTGGCAGGACTCGGCCACATGAATCATGCAGCAGTAGTTACGCGAGTCAGCTGGGCTGGTCTCCTTGACTCTGAGCTGGCTATCTGGCTGTAGGTTAGGGCTGCCAATTCCCAGTTGAAGGCAGGGGATTCTCTGGTTTGGAGGCCCCTCTCCCTGCTTCAGGGTTATCAGAAAGCGGGGGTGGGGAGACAGAATGTCCACTGGTCACTCCATTACACTCTATGGAGACTGGTCCCCATAGAGTACAATGAATAATTGATTCATAGGTATTTGGGGTTCTTGGGGGGCTGTTTCTTGAGGTAGAGGCACCAAATTTTCAGCATAGCATCTGGTCCCTCTCCTAAAAAAAAAAAAAGCAAAGCTTTAAAAAGATTGGCCCCAACGGCTCCAATTCTATGAGCCCCAAAAGGTGCCCCCTATCCTCCATTATTTCCAATGGAGGGGAAGGCATTTAAAAGGTGAGCTGTCCCTTTAGATGTGATGGCCAGAACTCCCTTCAGAGTTCAGTCATGCTTGTCACAACTTTGCTCCTGGCTCCACCCCCAAAGTCCCCAGATATTTCTTGAGTTGGACCTGGCAACCCTACCCTGGGCGGAGTTTCAGAAAAGGCTTCCCCATGAGGCCATCAGTCCACCAGGACTATTCTCAGTTGTCATAATGGCCAGTCTCCTTTTGATTACTTCTGTCTGAACTGTTAACATCATCATTGTTCTTAATTGTATTTATTTCATTGTTATAGTGGAGATTTTTAGTCCTAGGCTGCAATCGCACACACTAAATAATGCACTTTGAATGCACTTTCCGACTGGATTTTATTCTGTGAACTTGCAAAATCCAGTTGGAAAGTACATTATTTTGTATGTGTGTGTGTGTGATTGCAGCCCTAGATAGGGGCAGGGAACTGGCTTGACAAGATTCCCTGGGCAGGCAGAGTTACAGAGGAGAGGGAGTGTCCTATTCAGCAGTGGTCAAATCTGTGACATTGACCTTCATGGAATTTCTTCAGAAAATCTTAAAACGGAAAAATCATTCTCTTCCCTTCTGAAATATGAAATATAGCCACTGTCAAGAATTGACCCTGGTAGTCCTAGGGTTGCTAAACTCCAGGTGGCAGCTTGTAGGTCTCCCAAAATCTTTCATGGAGAAAATGGCTGCTTTAGAGGTTGGACTCTACAGCATTATACCTCCCTGAGTTTCCTCCCCAAATCTCACCCTCTCCAGAAGTTGGCAGTCCAGGCAGGCACTGGTCTGGAGGTTGTGTCCCAAATCCTTCCCTTTCTGCTTTCTGTAGCTCTTCACATCACAGTTGTACTGATCACTGAACCTAGGTGTACATAGGCACAGCCACACAACTACTATCAACACATTTTTCGTAGTATTTTTCACCACTCTCAAATAGGTATGCAAGTATAGCTATCGTTTTATTTGTGAAGTCAGACATTTGGATTTCTGAGAATCCAAACTTAACTTTCTTTTTTAAAAAGTTCTAGACCTTGTGGTTAAAGAGACAGATTTGGAGTCTTCTGAAATCTCCATTATCAACAAGTTTCAAATAGATAAATTATACATCATGAGATCATAAAACATGCACTTATTTTGTAATTTACTTATGCCTACATCCTGTGACCTTTCAAGCATACTCTGCCACAGCAAAACCACAAATGTTTAATTGAATCTGTTGGTCTTTAGCTTGCCATGAGAATCCTTGTTTTTTTTTTCAGTAGATGGGATTTCAGTATTTGGGCAGCTCTGTATTCTCCTTGTGTGGCTTCAGTATGGAACTCAAGGTGTTTTTGAATTAAATTGTTTATATGCAAAAATTACTAGGCTCTGAGTATAGTTTCTTCTTTATGAAGGACACCAGCTTTAGTGACCCAGTGGATTGCATTCTATTTTGTTGTTTGATCTTAAAATTAGGCCTCTTTCTTTCCCCACTTACTATTTTCCTTTCTGTGATCTATTTATTGTCAAATTTATTCCACCCAACCAAAGTTAATATATTTCTGGGTTTGCCTAATGCGCACAGCCCACCATAAATTGTGAAATCTTCCTATTTGACAGCTATGCTGGGTTCAGATTTTAAAAAGCACTGTAAATAATTATTAACAGTGAATTACAAACTGCATCCTAGAGTCTCACCATAAATATGTCATCTTTAGAAAACTGAAAAAGGCTTTTATTAGGAATGAAGCCAGTATATTTATGAATCATTGTCAGATCTTTCCTGACTGGGGTGCAGTTCATTATTTACCAGCTAACATCAGTATTTCTCCTACAATATTTGCTGTTTACATGCAGGCATGTAATTATGTCTCTAATCTTTTTGTAGTCTGATGAGGCAAAAGAACTGAAAAGAGGGGGTGGGGTGGAGATACCCTAAGGAAATCAAAGCTACAGGAAGATAGGAACTCTTATGCACGTAAATCCGTAGTAATATTTCACAATCATTAACTGTCAGAAAAAGGTGAGCCCAATATAACATGCAATTATCCCACAATGTAAGAGAGGAGCACGCCTGGAACCATTCGCATTAGTTGATGGAAGGGCTCTTCCTATAAATTGTTCAAGTACTTTCCACGCCGTTTGATGGAGTCAGGTGTAAAAATCTGTGTTGGATCTATTGTGCAAAAAAGCTCTCCAAATAACAAAACCTATATGTATGCATCAGCATCTAAATGTGAAAGCACATGGAAGGTTTGGCCTGTGTATCATACAACATACCCTTGGGAATGTACCCTTGGGTACTATATTTTGTAAAAACTTCTCACATAACCAGAAATTGCTGAGGAACTGGAGCTATGACGTAAAAAGGGAGAGAGTTAATTTAGAATTTGTATTACCTCCATTTGAGGAAGCCAGTTTGATGTAGTGGTTAAGTGCGTTGACACTAATCTGGGAGAACCAGATTTGATTTCCCACCTCTACAAACAGCTGCTGGCATGACCTTGGATCAGTCACAGTTCTTGAAAGAACTGCTTTCTCCTCAGCCCCACCTACCTCACAGGGTGTCTGTTGTGAGGAGGGGAGGGGAAGGGAAAGGAGATTGTAAACCACTCTGAGACTTCAAGTGAAGGATGGGGCATAAATTCAATCTCTTATTCTTCCAGGCATAAAATTAATTTTTGTTAGGTTTTGGTGTGTTATATGTATTGGGAGTCATGCTTGTTGCAGTGCATGATAGTTCCTGCTTGGCTCATTGGAGTCTTCAAGACTGAGTTTGGGAAACTTGAGACAGTGGGAAACAGGATCCAAATCCTTACTTCCCTGGATCAATCACCAGCCCCCAGGGCCGGCGCATGGGAGTCGGCGGGGAAAGCGGCTTCTTGGGGCACTACCCCTTTGCCCACACAGAGCGCTCCTCCGAGCCTGCCTTGAAGCAAATCAAGACTGCCTTGAAGCAAATCATATAACATTTTTACACATTAAAAATTCAAGGCATAAATAATCAGATAATCTTAGCAGCTAAATCCATTCAGATGTTTACATGTGGCCAATTTGTGACACAAGCAATAAATATGTCATCCCCCCAAAAAAATTAATTTATTAGTCTGGAATTAAGTTTCAAATGTGGCAATTTAACAAAAAAGTCAGCTTGTCACACCTTCTTCCCTACCAAAATATACCATTTTCTCATTTTCCTCAAAAATACAGAATTTTCCTTTCCTCCACCCGTATTTTTAAACATCCACTCCCCCTGCCTTGCAAGGATCAAGGCAGCCACTCATGAGAATGTCATGACTTCAAATCTAGAAATGAGTTTTCTATGCCATGAGAAAAGGTTACCTTTTTACTTCCCTGTGCAATATATAGCTGTCAATTGAAATCCAGGAGTACAAGAAAAATAGATTTGAAAGTTGTAATTTTTTGTATGACCTAAAACAATTTTTAAGAACATAAGAATTGCCTTGCTGGGCCAGACAGCTAGTATTGTATTCTGTTTCCCGCAGCTGAAAAACAGAGAACTCTGGGAACTTACAAGAGTTACTGAATTATTTTCTTGATTGTTTGTCCCTAGCATCTTATATTCAGAGGTGTACTGCTTCTGAATTAGAGTTGCCAGCCTCCAATGGGGCCTGGAGATCTCCCACTTTTACAACTGATGCCCAGTTAGCAGAGATCAGCTCCTCTGGAGAAAATGGCTGCTTTGAAGGGTGGACTCTATGGCATCCCATGCTGAAGCCCCTCCCCTCCCCAAATCACACCCTCTCCTGGATCCACCCCCAAAGTCTCCAGGTATTTTCCAGCACAGACCTGGCAACCCTGTTCTGAATATGGATGTTCCATTTAGCTACAGTGGCTAGTAGCCATTGTTAGTCCTCTATAATTATGCCTAGGGATGCAGAGAGCCATCATAGATTGTACAATGGAACAAAGGGACCATAACAGGAAGCTGGAGGTAGAGATGTGATGGATGCCATTGGTACTACAATGACATTATATCACTTCCAGGTTTTCCTGCCATCATGCCAAAGGTGATTCCCCCCCTTTATTTTTACTGACCTCAGGAGAATGGAAGACTGAGTCAACCTTGAGCCAGCTCCTTGAACCCAGCTGCCAGTTTCCACTGGGATTGAATTCAGGTCGTCAGCAGAGCTTGGACTAGAGTCCTGCAATTTACCACTCTGCTCATCTTCTGTATTTCTTCTGCATTTCTGTACTAAGGTATAAAATATTGCATGGCAAGTAGAGCTGATCGAAACAAAAAGTCAAAACATGATAGCATTTTGAGTTGGGTTCAAATGAAATTTTAGCTGAGATCCAACATTTGAAGTTTGGGACAGAAATCAAGCAGCTTGGTCATCTCTTCACTGGGGTATTTCTTAATAGGTTAGACGAATGAATGGAATGGAATTAGCACACAGTATACTAAAATGCCACTGGGAAATGCTGACTGATAGTGCCTGCCATCTGGCAGACGGCATCAAATAATGACAAGCTACATTTTCAAGTCTGAAATTCATCATATGTTGACTGCTACTAAAAACTCAAATGCTGATACCAAAAAGCAAATATTGGCCAAAGAACAGGTGCTGTATTTGCACATCCAGGATAATATCTGCCATAGGGTTGACTCAAGAAATATCTGGGGACTTTGGGGGTGGAGCCAGGAGCAAGGGTGTGACAAGCACGACTGAACTCTGAAGGAAATTCTGGCAATCACATTTAAAGGGACCACACACCTTTTAAATACCTTCCCTTCATTTGGAATGATGAAGTATAAGGGCACCTCCTTTTGAGGCTCATAGAATTGGACTCCCTGCTGGTCCAATCTTTTTGAAACTTGGAGGGTGTTTTGAGGAGAGGCACTGGATGCTATGCTGAAACCTTGGTGCCTCTAACTCAAAAAACAGCCCCCCCCCAGAGCCCCAGATACCGAAGAGATCAATTCTCCATTATACCCTATAGGAATCAGTCTCCATAGAGTATAATGGAGTGCCCAGCAGACATTTCCCCCCAACACTTTCTGATGACCCTGGGAGGAGAGCCTCCAACTGACCCCAACTATGGATTGGAAACCCTGATCTGCCATCAGCATGCACAAAGAATGACACAGAGCCAGTGTGGTGTATTGGTAAGTGTTGGGATCAGATTGGATAGACTCAAATCTCCACTCTGCCGTGGAAGTTTAATGGGTGACCTTGGGCCAGTCACTCTCTCTCAGCCTCACCTACCTCACTGGGCTGTTGTGAGGATAAAATGGAGGGAGAAACAACACATAAGCCACTTTGGGTCACTAGAGAGGAGGAAAATGGGGTATAAAATAAATAAAAATGTTTAACACTGAGGTTATAGGGCAAATTCACTTCAGGAAAAGTTGTACACTTAGTTTTCTGTCAGATGTTAGATGGAATTTGTTGTAGAGGTTTAAATAATGTCTTTCCACCCCCAGCACTCCTCTTGGCAATTGCCTTTTCTCCCTCCAGATCACTCTTCTTTCAGTTTTGTGTTTGGATTTGTCATTTGCTAAAAATCAATAACTGCCCTGGCAAGCTGCAAGGAACAGATTTTCTGTGCTAAATTATCTACAGCAAATCTATTGGTGCAGACATGAGTGAAGCGCAGCAGGATGGGCAATCCTTGAGATATCTTTGAGATGCCCATTCATCACCTTGATCTCCCCAGTTAAAAATCCACCTAGGATGATGCTGTCCCAAGAGAAATGTTAATTTTATACTGCAGATCACCGTACTGCTGTGCATTGTAGTGACACACTCGATAACGTCGAACAGAAGACATATCTAAGGACAGGATAAGCTTCATGACTATTTATAACTATTTGAATTGTTGTATTTCTCCCCCTTAGCTGCCACGGAACCATCAAGGAGAGGAGGCAAAACTCCAGGGGCCAGCGGATCACCCTGGAGGCTGATTGAGTCAGGCACATTATGTAAAAAGAAACCCCATGATGCTTGGGATCAACTGGGGGGACGGGAATCCAGGGGAGTCAAACTTGCTTCAGTCGTTGGGATTATTTAGCATACCAGTGTTAGGCCTGCTGGCCTCAACATATATGTTCTTCTGAAGCCTGAGGAAGAAATGTTTGCTCCCTTCCAGCCAGGTGAACAGAGTCCTTGTTCTGCAGTGCCTCTGCCCTCTTATTCTCCCTACCCTAACGTCATGATGTGACATCACCCCAGAGTCAGAAATGATTGATGCTTGCACAGGGGACTGCCTTTACCTTTTAAACCTGCCTCCTGGTTTGAAGACTGGGAACTTCAGAAAAGCACTGCTTTAAACTAATGAGCTGTCTTCAGAAGGTAGAGGACAAGCCAGCTGCCAGAGATAGTGAGTAGGACTTGCCCGACTTTTACTGACAGGAGGAAACAGCCATTTATTTATAAGGAAGGATAGTAAAGGCATGCACTCTTGGGATGGGAGCCCAAACTTCTCCCTGGCTCTGGTTAACAGATTTCCTGCAGCCTATGTATTTAAGACCTAATCTACAAAGTAGCAAAGCGGTAGAATCCTGAAGTGTTAAAATGGGAAATAACACTTCAAAACACAAATGGCGGGAGTCACATTTTGGATGCTAGCCCATGTGAAAACTCTGCAAATGAAACTTCCAACACTTCAGAAAGTCAAAAGATGGAGGGGCATTAAAAATATATATTTTTTCCCACGTACAAAACTCCTTGCAAATGAAACTAGCACATCAGAGAAAGGTTCTAGAACACTCTGCACTTTATGTGAAGCGGTTTTTTTAAATATAGGTGAACACTGAAAATGTGAGTTCTCCCCCAAAGTCTGGAATAGAACAGCCCACTTTAATCACCTTGTTTCTGCAAAGATAGTTCTAGGTGGGTAGCCATATTGGTCTGAAGCAGTAGAATAAATTCTGAGTCCAGTGGACCTTTAAGACCAACAACAGTTTATTCAAGGTATGAGCTTTTGTGTGCAGGCACGTGTGCATGCATTGCCTGCACATGAAAGCTCATACCTTGAATAAACGTTTGTTGACCTTAAAAGTGCCGCTGGACTCAAAATTTGTTCTACCTTGTTTCCTCCTCATTGTGCTAAATGTCTAGCTTAGGTATCAGTGGTGGCCTTAAGAACCAGGCCAACTATTATACAAACAATTCTTCCCCTTCCATCTTTGGTCTTGTAAGAAACTAATAGATAGACACTTTAATGGCTTAAAATGCTCAGCACCCACCTTTTCTAATATAGTAACTCACATTACACAACAAAACTGAATATTGGTCATGGATGCACCCACACTTTCTATGAGGCTGTGATTAAGCCCGGTTTCAGTGTCTTGTATACTTTGATATACATGTGATAAACCAACCTCTGGTATGAATGTGTCACTCACATCTTCATCTGACTCTTCCACCACAGAGCTCAGGGAAGCTCTGGTTCTCTCCATCATTAGCCATCCTAAGCCCGTTAGGGGAGGGTGGGATATAAATCTGATAAAATAAATAAATAAAATAAATAAATAGTCTGTTGCCAGTCTCCTCAGGGACCTGAAGATCTCCCAGTATCACAACTGATCCGCAGGCTACAGAGATCAAGTCTCCTTGAGAAAATGGCTGCTTTCAAGGGTGGACTCTATGGCTATATATTCTGATGTGGTCCCTCACTTCCCCAAACTCCACAGGCTCCAGACTCTACTTTCCAGAATTGGCAATCTTAGAAAGAGTAACTAGTCTAATGTAGGGTTACCAGCCCACAGGTCACAGTGGGGGATTCCCCCATTTGGGGGGCTCCTTTCTGCTGCAGATCAGCTGGGCGGCAGTGGAAACCCCTCCCCTAAACAGGGACGTCACCATGCAATGTCCACAACACAGTGACATCACTTCTGGGTGATGTCATTGCATCAGGAACGTCACACAACATCCTTGTCCAACCCTGGAACTCCCCCCACAGGACAAGCAAGGGGACCTGGCAACCCTAGTCTAAAGTCACCCAGCAGAGTGAGGATTTGAACTGGAATCTTCCAAGTTCAGACCTAGTTCAACGCTTTAACCATAAAACCACCCCAGCTCTCTCTGGCAGGATGCTACAAGTTGCAAGACACTGAGACATGCCTGATCAGGAGGCTATTGCATAGGCTTTGGCCTCTGTCTTCATTTTCTGCAGTACTATCTATGCAATTCTGTAGACAACAAGAAAAACCTTTCTGAGGCCACAGGAGGGACTATATATATACTATAGTACACAGTATAATAGTACACATTATATATATATGCATATTTCTTTACCACATTTTTACCCAGTCTTTCCTCCATAGAGTAAAGGGCAGCATACATGGATCTCTCCCCTCCTTTTTTTCCCCTTACAACAACCCTGTGTGGTAGGTTAAGTTGGAAAAGAATGACTGGCACATGTTTACTCAGAGAGTTTTCATGGCAAGTGGGAATTTGAACCTAAGAACATAAGAAAAGCCATGTTGGATCAGGCCAATGGCCCATCTAGCCCAACACTGTGTCACACAGTGGCCCCAAAACAACAACAACCGGATACCATCAGGAGATCCACGAGTGGGACCAGGATACTAGAAACCATCTCACTGTGCCCCCCCCCAACCACCAAGAATACAAAGAATCAAGGCCCCAGACAGAGACCAATTTCGCACTCACCTTACACCGCTGTTACATTCGTCTTTTCAGCACAGTGTCCTTCAGATTTCCCACTATCTGTACCGGGGCTGCAGCAAATATTGTGGGTTTTGCATGGCAAATGGAAACTGGTTTTTAGCGGTTTCCGTTTGCTGCGCAAAAACCGCAATGTTTGCTGCAGCCCCGGTGCAGATAGTGGGAAATCCGAAGGATGCTGCGCTGAGAAGACAACCATGATGGCGGTGTAAGGTGAGTGCAAAATCAGTCTGAGTTGCAACAATATGCTATAGCTAATAGCCACTGATGGACCTCTGCTTTATATGTTTATCTAATCCCCTCTTGAAGCTGTCTATGCTTGCAGCCACCATCACCTCTTGTGGCAGTGAAGGGTGAAAAAGTACTTCCTTTTATCCGTTCTAACCCAACTGCTCAGCAATTTCATTGAATGTCCACGAGTTCTTGTATTGTGAGAAAGGAAGAAAAGTACTTCTTTCTCTATCTTTTCTATCCCATGCATAATCTTGTAAACCTCTGTCATGTCACTCCTCAGAAGATATTTCTCCAAGCTAAAGAGCCCCAAACATTTTAATCATTCTAGTTGCCCTTTTCTGCACTTTTTCCAATGCTATAATATCTTTTTTTGAGGTGGGGTGACCAGAATTGTACACAGTATTCCAAATGAGGTCGCACCATCGATTTATACAGGGGCATTATGATACTGACTGATTTGTGTTCAGGAATAACAAGCTTTATTAAATTTAACAAGAAAAATTAGGAATTGGGGAAAGGATCAGGGATAGGATACAGAAAATAAAAGAATAGATTGCAGTTGTTACTACATCAGGAAGAACAAAAGAAAAAGTATAATTATACCTGCAAGTACTCAAAATTAATGCATAGATATTACCTTTAAAGTCTACAAATATTTTATGATCTTTTGATATTACTGTAAAATCCTCCTGTTTTACCAACTATTTATGGCAGATTCCAAATTCTTATCTATCATATCTGTGATCATACAAAACCAAATCTATGTATCTTTAATCTACATAAAGCAACAGAAGGAAGAAAAAAAAGAGAAAGAAAGGTTCAAATTCTGGTCTTCAGTACTAGCTTATTAACCAAGAGGTTTCAATATGTAGCAACAGCAGCTGCATCTCTATCTAATTTACAAAGGAATCTCAAGGCTAAACAAAAATAAAACAAGCTTCTCATTAACCATGAAAGGCTTCTGAGTTCTGTCTTAGCAAATGTCTTATTAGCAAATTCTCCAGGAATTTTCCCATCTGTTCCTTTACCAATTCTGCTAAAATACCACTCCCTGCATTATGGAGAGTATAGTAGCCATAAAATCTTTTGAATTATTCATCTCTTCCCTACTGTTATAATCAGTATGATAGTAGAAATCAGAGAATAAGTTCAGAGTGCCAGGTTGAAACTCCAGAAATCCAGCTTTTCTCATATAAAGACACATTCCACCTTTGTATAGTATGTTGATAGTCCAATTGTCACTTGTTTAATTTTAAACCAGATCTATCCACAACTATATACTCAGTCCAATTCCTTTTACTTGAAATAAAGACAATTGTTATAAGCTTGTTCTTTTAATTATAGAAGCCTCTCTTGTGTGTGGGAGGTCTTTTAGCCTCCTCCCCCTCTTTTTAGCAGTCAAATTTGGTTTTATAATAGGACTTTATTTGATAGGTTACATTCTAGAGTGAACTTACTTGCAAGGTATAGTTTGTTAGTTGAAGTAGAAAGATGATTAGAAGAAAGTATTTTGTTACCGGTAGACACAGCTGTTCCCATACAAAATGGCGATTGTTGCAGTGAGGCTTCAGGATAGGCAAAAAAACAGGCTTCGCCCATCGACGAAATCCCTGGGAATGTCATTTCCCATGCTGTCAGGGCTCCCCCTCCAGGGGTCCCCTTGGGTATCTGGGCTTCCCAGACCCCCTCAATCTGCTCAATTCGGGGAGTTCACAAGAGCTGTGATTCCCCTCGCCTTGCTGAGCTGAAGCAGGAACAGGAAAGGCCAATGCCATCCTGGGAATTATTACGAAGGGAACTGACTGATTTGTTTTCCTAATAATTCCCTTCCTAATAATTCCCAGTATGGCAATGGCCTTTTTTATTGCAAACGCACACTGTCTCAAGATTTTCAGTGAGTTATCTACCATGGCCCCAAGATCTCTCTCCTGGTCAGTCTTCGCCAGTTCACACTCCATCAATTTGTATTTATAGTTAAGATTTTTGGCCCCAATGTGCATTACTTTGCACTTGACCACATTGAACCTCATCTGCCACACTGACACCCACTCGCCCAGTCTCAACAGATCCCTTTGAAGTGCTTCACAATCCTCTCTGGTCCTCATCACCTTGAACAATTCAGTGTCATCCACAAACTTAGCCACTTCACTGCTTACTCCCAACTCCAAATCATTAATAAACAAGTTAAAAAGCATCGGACCCAGTACTGAGCCCTGTGGTACCCCATTCCTTACCACTCTCCACTGTGAAAATTGCCCATTTATACTCACTCTCTGTTTCCTATTACTCAGCCAGTTTTTGATCCACAAGAGGACTTGTCCTTTTACCCCATGACTCTCGAGCTTACTAAGGAGCCTTTGATGAGGAACTTTATCAAAAGCTTTCTGGAAGTCAAGGTAAACATCATCTATTTGGTCCCCTTTGTCCACATGTTTGTTTACCCCCTCAAAGAACTGTAACAGATTAGTGAGACAAGATCTTCCCTTACAGAGTCTTATGCAATAACTTTTGTTCAAAGATAACCTAGTGCTATGTCTTTAATAAAGAGGCAGTACAGTTTCAAACAGGAACACAGTTTAATAAGTACAGTTCTTTCTACATATGGAGCTGCAGTGATGACAACTTCCTTCCTGTTCCTGTCCACACCAAGTCCTGGAATGGCCTCAGGCAGTTTTAAAAACTGGCTTAGATTAAAGGGACAGAGTTATCTAAACACACCTGAGTCTGCCTGTTTCTGACCTAACATAATAAAGATATGTATGAATTGCTGCTCGGTTGGCCAAAAGGCTAGTTGTAAGGTGATATTAATAAGAGCCCCGTGGCGCAGAGTGGTAAAGCTGCAGTACTGCAGTTGGAGCTTTCTGCTCACAACCTGAGTTCGATCCCTGCGGAAGCTGGTTCAGGTAGCGGCTCCAGGTTGACTCAGCCTTCCATCCTTCAAAGGTCGGTAAAATGAGTACCCAGCTTGCTGGGGGGGGGGGGGGGAGTGTAGATGACTGGGGAAGGCAATGGCAAACCACCCTGTAAAAAGTCTGCCATGAAAACATTGTGAAAGCAACGTCACCCCAGAGTTGGAAACGACTGGTGCTTGCACAGGGGACTACCTTTACCTTTTAAGGTGATACTGGGCTGAGTGCAATCCCACTGATGTAAAAAAAAGAAAAACCCTCACCTATGCTGGCATGCTTGAAGTGCTTCTCACATTACATGGTGGCAAGCAGTTGCCACTGGATATATCTTGAACTGTGGCCAATCCCAGCTTCTTCACAAGCATGGCTACATAATATATACATCTGTCAGATTACATTTTATGTTTTAATATGTATAATTAAAACATTTTATGGGAGTACTTCAAAAATGTGCCAAAAGCCAGGATCACAAGTTAGGGCTCATACATGTTAACAGGCAAAAGTGAAAGCTCACAGTCTCCTTCTCTGCTCTCTCTAACATTAATCTAAGAAAGTTGTGACATCATGACATCATATTCAGAATTCCCTTGCTCCACTTCATTGCTTCATGCAGGAACACAGAATGTAATGATATCATAGTCTACGTTTTGAACTGTTACAGAAGGAGAAGAGGAAGAAGAAATGTGGGACTGTGTCTAAGGGCTGCTTTCTGGTTTTTATTTCTGGATTTAGATAATAACTATTATGAAAGTCCTTTAGGAAATCTTAAATATTCTTTCCTAAGAAATAAAGACCTATTACTGACCTAGATAAGTCTATACTCTGCAGCCGGCTGCTTTTGTGCCTTTGAATCTGTACAGGTTTAGAAGAAGCTTGCAAACTGAGTTTTGTAATGTGTGTGCCTTTAAATCTCAGCAGCAGGATAGTTGCATAGGGGCAGGAAAAGCAGGCAGAGCCACGTTGCTCTTCTCTCTGTGTGAAGCAAGTGAAAAAGGAAGAGAGCAGAGTCCCTCTGTTTTGCATTCATTTCAAAAGTCATTTGCATGGTAATACAGTAAAAAGTTAGCAGGAAAGGCCTGTGGCAAATCTTGGAATGTTTAGGATGTCCCCCAAGGTTCCTCAGCATGATCATCCAGCTACACGAAGACCAGCGAGGCCAAGTCAGACACTGCAACGACCTCTCGGAGACCTTCCCAATAGGCACAGGTGTAAAGCAAGGCTGCGTTCTCGCGCCAACTCTCTTTACGATCTTCTTTAGCATGATGCTTCAAAGAGCCGCAGTAGATCTAGATGATGACGAAGGTGTCTACATCCGCTATCGCACCGATGGCAGCCTTGTTACACCTCAAACAACTTTTTATTGGGGAATATTAATATTTCTTAGCTCAAAATGGTAGGCCTACGAGAGGTGAGGTGTATGGGATCTATGTCTTTGTCTACGGAGATAGACCACTGAAAATCCTTTGGTTAATGATGGATTTTATTATAGCATAGGTTTCAAATAGTTACATCTCAATCAAACAATTTCAAGCATACAAGAGGAATTACAAAAGACGTTAGCTGATTAAGCATGGGTGGGGGAAGGTGATACAATACCTAGATCTTGCAGGGTAGACTCAGTCAGAGAAAATGCAAGGCCTCTGGAGGGAGATTTCTCTTGAGAGGAAGGGGGGGGGGTTGAGGGTAGGAAGGGGGTGGAGGAAGGAGAGGATGAAGGGATCCCTTTTTCCCTTTCTTCCCGTGCTTCCCTCGCTTCTCGCTGCGCTGCCCTAAACCTGACAGGTTGGGTTGTCCGTTTTCTAGGGTAAATTACGTCACATCACTCAATTCCACTACCCAGTGAGGGGGCAGAGTGTCACACCAATGGAAAGTCGGGGTGTCATATGTGTAATGTCCAATCAGAGACCATTCGTATCATAGATCCATACCCCAACATAGGCATTTTAATTACACTGGCCAAATGACTTTATGGCCTTGTTTTTCCCAAAACTGGTTCCTTTGAAGCTCCCCAAAAGTGATAGATTTCTCTCTTAGTGTCAACCATGGATGGGCATCCATCAAGTGGTCAGGGGACTGGCTGACTTTGATGGCCTTAGCAATTAATTAAAGAAAAATAGAAACTTTGTTAAAAGTCAGAATTGTGAGATCAGTTTACAGGTTATACCACACATTCACAACAAAAGGAGTGCTTGGCCTCTAACCTCGTGTTTCTGCCATCTTGTCCTGAGGATTACCAGATACAAGCCATTTATTTTTGTTGGAGGTTTCCTGGGTCATTCTTATTTCCTTATGCTTCGATAACAGGACTTTTAAAGGTTGCCAAAAGTGAAGGAATTTTTATGGCACTGCCCACACCACCTCTCTGAGCCCGAAACTTTTTCACTCCCAGGAGCAGAAAGATGGACGCTTCTCAACCTTTCAGCTGGCCACATGTTGTTCTGGCTTGTGAACCAGAATCACATTACAGACCTGCTTTGGGTCAAGAAGGAACTGGATTTGTCTCCCTTATGTGCAAGAAAGACCATTCCAATTCAAATGGGCATTGCTGTATCCAATTAATATTCTAGGGTTATATTGCAATATCACATTCCAGGGGTGCATGGCTTGGGAATAAGTACAGGGGTGTCTTCCTGGGTATCAGTCCCCCCCTTGAAAATGGAGACGAACTCTTAGTGAGACTTCTTTTTCACATCAAGGTACAACATTCACATAGATATAGAAAGAGAAAGAAATGTCAGGCCATTAAAATATGACTGAAGAGGAAAAGAGAGAGAGAAAAAGTTATGGGAGCTTTAAAATTTTGCAGCCAATTAAAAAGGTAAAAATAATAATAAAAAACTGCAGGCCAGTCCAAAAATTAACTGGAACCTTTAGTGGGTTAAGCTGAATTCATGGGGTGTGCATATATGTTTCTGATAATGAACACTGAGCCTCTGAGGTTGCATGTACAAAGAACATGGGAGTCAAAACCATATTTGGATAGGTGCTTAGGGGGAAGACAGTTTCTTGCCTTATAAAAGTGAGAGTATACATTTTTACCAAAACCAATCCTCCTTCTATACTATACTATGCATATATATAAGGTCACTTATAATAGCTAATCATAGGTTCTAATATAAATGAAGTACAAAACAGTAACTAAACTTATATTGCTAATTAACAGGATATCAAAAGTTGCATAGTTACACACACACAAAAAAATGTTCAAAATATATGCTCAATGTTTCTAAACTACCAAACAGGCAGTTATTAACTAATGGCTAAAATATTCTTATCAAACTTGAAGACAAACATAGAATATCATTTTCATGAGGGGGAGGGGGAAAGAACATAGGATTCTATTAGTCTACAGCAAAATGGGGTTCAGCAACAGAGATACATAGGTACATTTACATTGACAGTTTCCTCTTGTAAGCTTAGTCTATGCATATACAAAATTAACAGGCACATCGTGAAATCTGTTATTCTTCCCCATGTATTCTTGCAGCAGGGATGTATCTGGAACCATCATTTCCGAAGGGACAGGGTTTTTTTGCTGCACACCTTTCTTTGGGCAAACTGAAGTCTTCAGGGTCATTTTTACTGCTGGCGTGTGTGTAAATGAGCTGGAAGATATAGCACATGAGGTTAAATTGCCCTCTGTTTCTTCAGGGCCATTTGTAAAACAAAAGGTTGCATTCCTTTAGCTACATGCCACAAGTAGGCAATTCATTGTCCCAGTGGGACTCCACCCATTTCCTGCTCCTCTTCTTCTTCAAACGACAGAGGAAGAAAGATGGCTCTGAGCACATGTGTCTCTGTGCAATGCTGGTATACTTTTTGGTAAAATATTCTGTTTTTTCCATTTTAAATTAAGTCAGTCCTGCCCCATACAAAAATGTGGGTTGCAGGGCACTTTTTCCCTTTCTCATTTTTGGAAAAAGAGATGGCTTTGTCTTTCTCTGTGATTTTTTGTGATCTAGAAAGAAAAAGCAGTCTGTTTTTCCTTTATTTCCTTATTGAACAAAGGATTTGTTTTCCCTGCATGGAGCGGAAAAAAAAAGGAGAACACAAGGAGATAAGAATTTCAAAACACCCGGTTCTTTTGTAAGTATAAACGTCATGCAATGGAGGGGGGGGAGAGGGAAGCTGGTATCAGCCATTGCCTGGCTGTGAAATCTGTAGCAGCATATGAGAGGCTTAAAAATTCTGCTTGCGGTTCCCAATTTCCAGCAAGGGGGAATAAAAATTGCTTTTGGCTGTTTGCAGAGGGAAAAAAAAAATGGTCTTAATTTAAAAGGGAAGGCATTTTTTTTAAAAAAAAATTCTGTTCAAACTTGGGTTAAAAGAATTTCATTTCAAAAATACTAGATTCTGTTCAAAACTCATTGGATCCATTCAGAAATCTATTCAAAAATCTTCATTCAAAAATCTATTCAAAAAATCTCTGACTTTCCTTCCACAGTACTAGATTCTTATTCAAAAATCACTAACTTCCCCCCCTAGTTTTTTCTGTACTTAAGGGAGAGAGGAAGAAAAAAACTCTGTAGTTCTTTGCCTTTCCTTTGTCTAAGGTATATCTCTGTGCTGACCACGTGGTCACTGGTCTTTGTTTTAATTTTTAAAAGTTTTTCTGTGGGGGAAGTTTTGTAAAAAAAGTCTGGCTGGGGTTTTCAAAATAATGCTGTTTGTCTGTTTGCCACCCCTGTGTTGGCATTAAGGCTTTTTGGACTGTTTCTCTGTTCTCATTGCACAAACGTGCTGTTTGTACCTGGTCTGCCTTGCAGGGCTGGCGTGCAAGTGCAGAGCAGAGTTGTTAGTGATGAGGGGAGAGAAACGGGTAGGTGTGGCAGTTGCTTGTAGCTCCTGCCAAGCATGCGAAGGAGAGACTGTAGAGAAAAAGGGGCGGGGGGAGGCATGTGGGATTTCTGAAAGGGAGAAAAATATGGCTGCTCTTATAAGGTTGCCATTCTCCAGTTGGAACCTGGAGATTACTTCCAAAATTATATTTTATGCCTGGAGTTTAAGTACCATGTCTCTTTGGGGAAAAGGGCTTTAAGAAAAATAAGGCAAATGCAGTCTCCAAATATTTGGAACCTCCAGGCTGGAGCTGGCATCCTAAAGTTTCACTTAGAGCCAATCCTTTGCTAAAAGGAAATGCTCAGAGTTTTTTTTTGGTTTTTCTCTTTTGAGTTTTTGTTTTTGGTTCCATCTTTTGAGTTTTGAATACTTTCATTGGCTGCTATCATTAAACACAAAATCCAGACTTCATTTGCATGTCTCCAGGTCTCAGCTGGAGATCTCCAGGTTTGCCCTGGAGGTTGGCATTTTTTTTTAAAAAAACAAATCTTTAGAATTTCTGCTTGTTCTTAGGTGTATATGCACATATGCCTAAATATATGCATATATAGATATTTTTTCTGGAAATTGTAATGCATTCGTAGTTCTTCTGAGTGACTATATTTGATTGAGTTTGCCAAGGCTTCCAATCTATTGAATTGACGCCTTAACCAACATACCAGATAAATTAAAAAGACTACCATGCCAGCTTGTATGGCAAGGATTATCACTATGGGATGCATTACAATATTTAAAAATTTAAAAAGAAAAACAACCTGGTCCTGAAGTGCAATCCTTGGAGGAGAGTGTATTCTGTAAGGGAAAAGGGTTATGCCTGGCTGCATAGTACTTCTAGCTGAAGATCAAGAAAGAAACATATACACAAATAGCAGAGGCTTGCCCCCCCCCTTGCTTGCTGCTGGGGTGCAGGGTCAAGTTTCCTATATTTACATAGTGGCTCAATGCTCGTAGCCTCAGAGAGCCACAATAGTCTCAGCCAGATCAATCAGAGCAGGTGTAGGAGCATAATTCAGCGAGATCTGCCTGATCTTTATAGAGGAGGCTTTTCCAGGTTTGTCTGGGGGTTGCTTTTCAGAACTCTGCTGGAGAGCAGCTGGAGCAGAGTTGGCCACAGCGTCAGGGGGCTTCCCTTTCCAGTCTTTCAACTGAGAGCAGTGGAAGAACTTGAGCCAGGTACCTCCTGACTTGGGGATGGCAACTTGGTACACAGCAGGGCTGATCCTCTTTGTGATTGGGACTGGTCCCTTCCATTTGGCAGTGAGGGCATGCTCTTTTTCAGAAAACTTTCTGTACATTACAAGTTGACCCTCTTCCCATTGTCTGGGGTTTCTTACCCATCCCAGTCTTTTATCCATTGCTTGACGGGCTATGCCTAACTGCAGGGCAACCTTTTTATGAATGGCAGAGATTTCAGTGACCAGGGACCTTACCCATGCATCACTTATTACAACTGGTTCCAAGTCTGATGGGAGGCTTGTATCTAACCAAAAAGCCTCTGGGAAAAGCGTTTTTCTGCCAGTCATCACTTGATGTGGTGAGAAACCATGAATAGCTTTAGTACCTCTAAGAGCCATGAGGATGATGGGGAGTTTTTCATCCCAGTCCCTGCCAGAGGACTTAACCATTTTGCACAGAGCCTCCTTGAGCGTTCTGTTTGTACGTTCTATATTTCCAGAACTTTGGGGATGACCAGCCACATGAAATCTTTGCTGTATGCCTAATGCTTTGCATAATTCCTTTGTGATGTCACCAATGAAGGCTCCGCCTCTATCACTATCAATTTGACGACTTATGCCCCACCTAGACCAAACATTGTTAAAAAGAAGGCGGGCTGCAGTTGCTGCTGTGTTATTTCTGCAGGGAAATGCCTCTACCCACTTGCTGAAGGGATCAATTATTGTCAGACAATGGCGGTTGCCACGGGATGTGAGAGGGAGGGGGCCTATGAAGTCAATCTGAATCCGTGCCCAAGGACCCTCTATTCTCTGGTGTTGTATGGGTGCTTTGGCTCCTGTGTTGTCTGCGTTAACCATTGCACAGGCTAGGCAGTTGTCTACCCATTGCTCAATGTCCTGTCTCATGTTTGGCCACCACCCGGTGTCTTTAACTCTTTCTAGGGTCAGCTCTCTTCCTCTGTGTCCTTGTTCATGGGCAAGTTGAATTAAATCACCTCTAAGTTCTACAGGGACTATCCAGTGCCTGTTGCGGTTCTGATCCACAGCCCAGTAGACTCCTTCTAGTTTCTCAATGGTATATCTGCCTGTGGGGTCTTTTCCTACAGTGGCTAGGCTTTGGATTTGCTCATCTCCCTCCTGGAGAGTGGATAAGTCTAAGAGGGGAGCAGGGAGTGCTGCTCTTTGTCTGGTTGTAACTGGGTGTAGAGGTTGGGGACTAGGCTCTGGGTTTGCTGGGTCCTGGTCCTCCAGGGCAGCTTCTTTAGCTAGTGCATCCACTCGGTTGTTCCAGATGCTTGTGTCTGAATTATTTTTCTGATGGCCTTTGACATGTGTGACCCAGGTTGCAGCTTGCCTGCTCTGAATTAGTGCAGCAACATGGATCCATTTGTCTCTGTGTGAGATGGGCTTCCCCTCTGAGGATTTGAACTCATTTGCCAACCATACTGGCAGCCATACAGTTGCAGCTTTTGCTGTCCAATCTGAATCTGTATATATAGCCAGGGGGCAATCTGGGGGTTCAAATTCCAGGATGGCACGGAGGGCTGCTACCTCTGCTGCCTGGCTAGAATGTGGACGTGCTATGCCCTTTAGAACATAAGAATCATGTACTCTGATTGCGGCATAGCCTGTCTTGGGGGAACCATTTACATGGAAAGAGGAGCCATCGCAGAACCAGCACACAAAGCCTTGCTGCTGTGCTTCTGCTAGAGACTCTCCCCATATAACTGGCCACTGAGAGTGATTCATCTGAGGGAGGGGGCATTCATGCTGTTCCCCTGAAACTATGAGGCCATAAGGGGCAGGGGATTCAGTTTGCTCTTTCTTGTAGTCCACTCCTCTGCCTACCAGTTTTAGTGTCCATTTAGCAATCCTTGCATTAGAGACCTGACCATCTTGCACTTTCCCTGAAAGGATGTATTTGAGAGGTGTGTGTGTAGTTTGAACTATGACTTTTGCACCTCCTATAATGAATTCCCAGTGTGTAAGGCTCCAAACTAGGGCTAGGCAATTCTTCTCACAGGGGCTGAATCTGGCTTCTACAGGGGTGAGGTTCCTAGAGGCATAGGCAATGACTCTTAGAGAGCCTGTTTGCTGTTGTAAGAGAGTGGCCCCTATGCTTTCGTCTGAAGTGGCTAGCTGTATGTAGAAAGGCTTAGTCATGTCTGGGTGTGCAAGCGCTGGGGCTTGAATCAAACTACGTTTGAGATCTGCAAAGGCTTTCTGTTGCTCAGGTCCCCAGTTCCAGCGAACTCCTTTCTTTAAGAGTGCATATAAGGGACGTGCCTTGTCTGCAAATGATTCAATGAAATCCCTAGAGAAGTTGAATGTTCCCAGAAGTGCTCTCAGAGTAGGGGGGTCAGTGGGGGCTGGGAGTTTAGAAACAACTTCTACTCTCTGAGAGTCTGGGGTGCGTCCATCAGTTCCTAAGGAGAGGCCAAGGTATTTCACTTCGGTTTTGACCAATTGGGCTTTCTCTCGGTTTGCCTTGAAGCCTGTCTCTCTAATGAGGTTTAAGACCTCCCTTGTGATTTCACGTGTTCTCTCTTCCGTGTCAGAATACACGAGAATATCGTCAACGTACGAAACAACATGAAGGCGTGATGCAGGGCTCAATTTGTCCCACATTTGAACCACGTGTGCATGGCAAATGCTGGGGCTAGAGTGGAAACCCTGGGGGGTCCTTTTGAAAGCATACTGCTGACCTCGGAATGTGAAGGCAAATTTATACCAGCAGGATTCATGTAGTTTAATTGAGTGAAAGGCGTTGGCCAGGTCCAAAACACTGTAGTATTTGGCCCCTGCAGCAATGGCTGTCAGGATTTCATTGTATTTAGCCACCACTGGAGCCACAGGAGGTGTGACTGCATTAAGAGCTCGAAAATCCACAGTTAGTCTCCAGGTTACTCCGTCTGCCTTGAGGACTGGCCATAGGGGCGCGTTGCAGATGGACTGCATGGGTGTGATTACATCCCATTGCAAAAGACCTTCAATAGTTTTCCCTATCCCTATTTCTGCTTCTTTAGGATACCTATACTGCTTCTGAGGGGGTGGGTCTTTCCCTTCAATGAGAACACAGGCACCTTTAACGGTCCCACACTCTACTTTGTCTGTGACCCAGACTTCAGGAAACTCTTCCACCCAAGGGTCGCCTACAATTGGGGCTAGGGGTAAGGGAGCCTTTAGAGCAGCACATCTATGGATAGCAGATATTATTTCAGGTCCATTCTGAACTTGCCATAAGAAACCATTGGCCAAATCGACTGTAATGCTCTGTCCTCTGAGAAAGGGCATTCCTAAAATACCTGCATCCTCCCTGAGATTCTCACAAGCTGCAATTATAGTCCTGAGCATTCCTACGGTCAGGGGTATGTCTTCCCAGATTTTGGTCCTGTGGGACCCTCCTGCAAAGCCTTCCAAAATTGTGGCCTTGTTAGTTTGTGTTCCACAAGCATCCAATTCTGGGTGCAGCACATTCAGTGAAGCTCCAGTGTCAACTAAAAGTGTGGCAGGTAACTCTTTCCCTGAGGTCCCAACACCTGCCTTAACGGTTGGCCTTCCCCATTCATCAGGGGCTAATCTAGCTATGACTTCCTGGGGTAAAGGCAAGGACCTCGGGCAGCCCTATTGCTGGTGGCTAGGCCCTGGACGTTGGTCGTGGCGAACACGTGACTCTGAAACTGTTGCTATCCTTGGGACACTCTGGGGGTGATGTTCTTGAGGGGCATGGAAAGGGTTTGAATTCTGTGCTTGGGGTGGGGTTGTGGGCCTCGAGTGTGCAGGTTGGCTCTGAGCAAGCTGACTGTGTAAAGGCTGGCTTTGTGTAGCGGCAGGCATGAGTGTAGCTTGATTTTGCATAGCAGCAGGGGGCATAGAATTCAGAAGGCCTGCAAGGAGGACTTGCAAGGGTTGCTTGTCATAGTAAGACATATCAGCTCCTGTGTCTCTGAGCTGGTTCCAAACAGCCTTTCTAAGTGTTTCTTGTGGGAGATGCTGGGGTGCCTGACTGTGTGGCGGTCCCTGAACAAGTCCTTGTGTCATTTGTGCTGGAGCTGAAGGGGAATTCTGTCTAGGAGGGGGAGCTGGGTGAAAATTCTGGGGTGGGGCAGCTCTAGCAGGGTCATGTCCGTATCTATTGTTGCCTGCCCTGTCCCTATTCCAGCTGCGTGGAGGGGGCTGAGGTGCATTAGGTCGGCTGTTTGTCTCATTCCTGTATTGTGAATGAGGCCCATTGTTAGCATATGTGACTACCTGAATTGGCTCTGAGTTTTTGGGCTCCTGATTTTTACGATTGGAACGGTTTTGCAGTTTCAGGCCTCCTGTCTCTCTCAGATAATCAGTAGCCTGCCTAATTCTGGCTGCTAAGGTGTCCCAAGGAACTGCAAGGGGATCCAGTAGGCCAATGATGGTTTTTGTCTGGGTATTTAGTCCTGCAACAAGCGTTGTTTTAAAGTCTGCATCATCAAATTCATAGGTTCCATGTAGGCTTTGAACTCTCCTAGCTAGCATGGCTAAAAGCTTTTTCCTATCTACATATGCTTCTGGGTTTTCCCCTGGGCCTTGAGTTTCTGTGATGTACAGGTGTTCAAGTGGGCGTCCAGGCCAGAGCAATTTTGCAACCTCTCTCATCCAGTCAAGCTGGTTTCTAAGAGCTGAGAGATGGCGTGTGGCTATACCAGATTCAATGGTGGGGCCATCTATTCCATTTGTACAGAGCCTTGCTAGCTGAGAAAGGTCTTCTCCTATAGCATTTGGGTAGGTGTTCTGGATGGCAGTGAACCAGGCAGTCCCAGTCTCCCTAGTAAGGGGACCAATTTGGTCAGCAATAGCCTTTGCCTCCTGCGGCTTCCAGGGTACCTTTTCACTGACCTCCTGAACATTCAGTCTCCCTCCTGCGCTTCGGGTGGAAACTGTTCTTGTAGTTACGGGTTGGACAGGAGCTGGTTCAGGGGCTTGCTCAGAAATAGGGTCTGTGTCAGCCTGAGTGATGACTGGCTTACTGGTGACTGGGGGTTTCGCAGGTCCAGGCCTAGTTGGTCTAAGTGGTGGCCAGTCTGGGTTGTAAGGAGGGGGTGGGGGCTTAGCATCTTCCTGTTGATTGTCAGGCTCTAGCTCAGAGAAATCCATGTCTACAATAGTGCCTGGATGTACAGAGGCAATCAAGGCCTTCTGTAGTCCTAATTTGCGTGTGAGGGAGTGTATTTCTTTCCTGCAGGCGTCATGTGAAGACTCAAGTTTTTGTGCAGACTGGTGCTCTACTAAAAATTTGGCTGCATGCTGAGTTTCTGTGAGTTGTTTTTCTAAGTCTGCAGCCCTTTGCTCTGCTGCACTAGCACGGGTCAAAGCATCCTTAAGTTTTTGCTGAGCATCTAGAGAAGTGGAGGCATAAGCCTGTTTGTCAACAAATAGGTCATATTTCTCAGCACGCAAGTTCTCTATCTCTGTCTCTTTTAATTCCAATTTTTCACGTAGTTCTGTGTCAAGGGAGACCCATCTGTTGTGTGCCTCATATTGTAGTGTATCTATCTGTTCTATGTAGGATCTCTCAGTAGCCTCTAGTTTCTCCTCAGATTCCTGTTTTAGAGTGTTCAATTTGTCTGTCAATTCCTGTTCTAGCTGTTGTAATTTCTCTCTGGAGTCTCTCTGCATTGTCTCTGTTCTCTCAGCTAATTCCTTTTCTAGTTTTGCCAATTTTCCCGCAGCTTCCTCATAACTAGCCTGCATCTCATTTGCATATTCAGCACAGTCTCCCAGTGCTGACCATAGACCCCAAGCAGCATACTTGTCTTTAGAGGATGAACGGGGCTTAAACCCTTCACAGAAATCTTGAAAGGCATTTTTCAGAGTGGTGCGTGGGTCTGGCCCTTTAAACACACCTCCCTTCCATGGGTTCTCTCCTTGTTTGATAAGCCACTTCTGAAGTTTGCCTAACTTCTCTTTGGGTTTAAACATTGTTTGGGATGGGGAAGAGGGTTCCTTTTTGTCTGAGGGGTCCTTTTTGTTGAACATGATGTCTCTGTTGGCTTAATCAGAGTTGCTCATTAAGGGTATGAGCTGCTCCTTAAAGGGACAGCATTCTGCCTGAGAAAGGGGATTTTGCACACAGGTGAGACTTTTCCCTAGGCTATGAGAACCCAGCCAGATAGCCCTGGGCAAAAAAACAAACAGGGAGGCCCATGAGGGGCACTGATTCCCAAGGACCTCAGCAAGTGTCAACCCCTTGCGTTCGACTAAAGCTCATGGCCGTTTGCACGGAATCTCATGGCCCAATCGGTGCGGCTGACTGACACTCCACCGTAGAGAGAAAAAAGAGAAAGCTGATCCCCACCGATAGTTTTCAAGCACACAGAATCTCACACACACACTTAACCAGGATTTTTCAGGGTCTTTTCTCTAAGTCTGTACACTTAGGTTCTGAGGCTTGGCTCACAGCTCCCAAAAGTACAGGACATGCCAATCGCATTCTCCACAACTTCTGAGGCTTGGCTCACAGCTCCCAAAAGTACAGGACATGCCAATCGCATTCTCCACTACTTCTGAGGCTTAGCTCACAGTTCCCAAAAGTACAGGACATGCCCGCATTCTCCACCACTTTTGTTACACCTCAAACAACTTTTTATTGGGGAATATTAATATTTCTTAGCTCAAAATGGTAGGCCTACGAGAGGTGAGGTGTATGGGATCTATGTCTTTGTCTACGGAGATAGACCACTGAAAACCCTTTGGTTAATGATGGATTTTATTATAGCATAGGTTTCAAATAGTTACATCTCAATCAAACAATTTCAAGCATACAAGAGGAATTACAAAAGACGTTAGCTGATTAAGCATGGGTGGGGGAAGGTGATACAATACCTAGATCTTGCAGGGTAGACTCAGTCAGAGAAAATGCAAGGCCTCTGGAGGGAGATTTCTCTTGAGAGGAAGGGGGGGGGTTGAGGGTAGGAAGGGGGTGGAGGAAGGAGAGGATGAAGGGATTCCCTTTTTCCCTTTCTTCCCGTGCTTCCCTCGCTTCTCGCTGCGCTGCCCTAAACCTGACAGGTTGGGTTGTCCGTTTTCTAGGGTAAATTACGTCACATCACTCAATTCCACTACCCAGTGAGGGGGCAGAGTGTCACACCAATGGAAAGTCGGGGTGTCATATGTGTAATGTCCAATCAGAGACCATTCGTATCATAGATCCATACCCCAACATAGGCATTTTAATTACACTGGCCAAATGACTTTATGGCCTTGTTTTTCCCAAAACTGGTTCCTTTGAAGCTCCCCAAAAGTGATAGATTTCTCTCTTAGTGTCAACCATGGATGGGCATCCATCAAGTGGTCAGGGGACTGGCTGACTTTGATGGCCTTAGCAATTAATTAAAGAAAAATAGAAACTTTGTTAAAAGTCAGAATTGTGAGATCAGTTTACAGGTTATACCACACATTCACAACAAAAGGAGTGCTTGGCCTCTAACCTCGTGTTTCTGCCATCTTGTCCTGAGGATTATCAGATACAAGCCATTTATTTTTGTTGGAGGTTTCCTGGGTCATTCTTATTTCCTTATGCTTTGATAACAGGACTTTTAAAGGTTGCCAAAAGTGAAGGAATTTTTATGGCACTGCCCACACCACCTCTCTGAGCCCGAAACTTTTTCACTCCCAGGAGCAGAAAGATGGACGCTTCTCAACCTTTCAGCTGGCCACATGTTGTTCTGGCTTGTGAACCAGAATCACATTACAGACCTGCTTTGGGTCAAGAAGGAACTGGATTTGTCTCCCTTATGTGCAAGAAAGACCATTCCAATTCAAATGGGCATTGCTGTATCCAATTAATATTCTAGGGTTATATTGCAATATCACATTCCAGGGGTGCATGGCTTGGGAATAAGTACAGGGGTGTCTTCCTGGGTATCAGTCTGTTCAACCTGAGGCGACTAAAGGCCCACTCCAAGACAATGGAAAAACTCATCCGAGATCTACTGTTTGCTGATGATGCTGCACTCGTCTCCCACTCGGTATCAGCTCTGCAGCATATGACGTCCTGCTTTGCAGAGGCTGCCAAGCTATTCGGCCTAGAAGTTAGTCTGAAGAAGACAGAAGTTCTCCACCAGCCTGCACCCCAGGAAGATTATCACCCTCCCTGCATCACTGTGGGTGAATCAGTTCTGAAGACAGTCCAGCAGTTCAGCTACCTGGGGTGCATCATCTCCTCAGATGCTAAGATCGACAAGGAGATTGACAACAGGCTGGCAAAGGCAAACCGTGCCTTTGGCCGACTGCACAAAAGAGTGTGGAGCAACAAGCATCTGAAAAAAGGCACAAAGATCAATGTTTACAAAGCGGTTGTGATGACAACCCTCATCTACGGCTCCGAATCGTGGGTTTTTTACCGTCATCACCTGCGACTCCTTGAGTGCTTTCATCAGCGCTGCCTTCGCACCATCCTCAACATCCACTGGAGTGACTTTGTGACCAACACTGAAGTTCTCAAGCGGGCGGAGGTTACCAGCATCGAGGCACTGCTGTTGAAGACGCAGCTGCGCTGGGCAGGGCATATTTCTAGGATGGAAAACCATCGCCTTCCCAAGATTGCTCTGTATGGCGAACTCTCCACCGGCCATCGAAATAGAGGGGCACCAAAGAAGAGGTACAAGGACTCCTTGAAGAAATCCCTTGGCACCTGTCGCATCAACCATCACCAGTGGTCTGACCTAGCCTCAGATCGCAAAGCATGGAGGCACACCGTCCACCAGGCTGTCTCTTCCTTTGAGAACGCACGCATAGCTGGTCTTGAGGACAAAAGGAGATTGAGGAAGAATCGCACTGCTACAGCACCAACCCTAAATCAGACTTTTCCCTGCAGCCACTGTGGCCGGACCTGCCTGTCCCGCATTGGTCTTGTCAGCCACCAGCGAGCCTGCAGCAGACGTGGACTATTGCACCCTTCTTAAATCTTCGTTCGCGAAGCCAAGCCGAGAGAGACAGTAAAAAGTTAACTAGAACCTGATTATGGGATGGAGGAAAACTCCACCCCTTAGACTACTCTGTTCCTTACTTTTGTTTTCCTGTGTTAGTCTGAAGAAGTTGGTTGAAATGCAACAGATGATTAGATTCAGCAGCTCCCATGAGTAAAGTGCTCCAGTGAGATCACAAAAGTGTGGAATTGGAAACTGTGTTTCTTTTGGCTGCTTTGTGAGTGTGTGGAAATGCTACTAAAGTCTGGCAACAGACTTGTGGGGGTATGAAAAAATTCACTTTCATTGAGTGGAAGTGTAGCTGCTGAGGAACCTTTTGAAGGCAAAAAAAGATGAAGAAATTAAGAGACTGTATTCAGTGGGACTCCACTGCTGTATTTTTATTTATAGGGGGGGGGGGTTGAATGGGAAAAGTCTCCAGGCTCCACCCCCAAGGTCCCTGTGTATTTCCTGAATTGGACCTGGCAACTCTACCAAATACCCAGGTCTGCAGGTATCAACATATCACAGATCGTTCCATCTCTGACTACAGTTCATGTCAGTTCATAACAGTGAAGCATTTTCTGAAGAAAACTTGTAGAACAGGAAGGAAGTAAAATCTTCAGTCAGATTTCAAAGACACCAATGGCTAGTTTTATTTCATAACACATATTCTCTAGAATTCAACATAAGAAAATAGAATCTTGCAAATGTGTTTGAACATTTGATCTCAACAATACAGGAAAAGACCTTAATTAAACTCCTAATTATTCATGCTTTCAAATCAAGACCCTTTAGTCAATTAATCAGTTGATTTTAAACACTAGAGAAGATGGGCAGAATATATTTTGGGGTCCATCTCATAGGGGTAGTATCAAGAAACATCTTTTAATCTTACAACAGAAACAGAAGTATTTCTACTCCCTTTGTTTTCCTACATTTAGAGCACAATCCTAGGGGGGGGGCGGAAAGTCTTTTGGAAGCAGACGATCTGCTACGTGGGCGCAAGAAGCATTTGTGCCCACATAAGTCCAGCTCTGCCACGGGGGAGGGAAGTTATGTGGGCAGGGGGCCAACAGCCAGACTTAGGCGGCTCCCAGAGGGGTTTGGGCCATGACACGCCCCCCCCCCCTGAGAGGCACAACGTTACATCTGCAAAAACAGCGGCATGTCCCATAGGCACTCATTGAAACCAAAAACAAAAGTTGCCTCCGCTGCTGCAGAAGCTCGCAAACCCCTTAGGGGGTGGTGTGATTGCCTCACCAATACCCCCACACCTCGAGCTGCCGAGCCACCTCCCCAGCACCCAATCGCAGTGCCTCCCTCCTAGAAATACTTCTGCTCTGGCCTCACACAACTCAGTTGTTAGGGACAGCTTCGCATGGCAGGAAGCTCTGCCGGGGAGCTCCCTGCCATGCAGATTTAGAGCGGGGGACAGGCAGGCACGTTGGTGACAGGTTTTTCACTGCGCAGTTGCTTTGACAATATCTTTGACTTGCAAGGGGGAGAACAAGGTCTCCACAGGTTCCGGGCTCCCGGAGACTCTGCATGTGAGGACTGTCGCCCATGGCTGGGTAAGTTCCACTGTGCACCCCCACTGTCCTCCCCCTCCCCTCGCTCTCAACCGCTTGGTGTGCAAGCGTTTCCAGCACTTGAACCAAACAATGGGCTCCAGCAGGGGGCATTTGCTGGCCCCGTTCCCCTGTGCTGCTATCTGCTCCTTTCCCTTGGTCTGCCCTCTGCTGTGTTTCCAACCCCTGGCAGGGCACAGGGTGGGGGGGGGGGGTTGGCAGCTGCCCTGATGCAGGGAGGTGGGTCAGAGACTGTCCCTTTAAGAGAGTGGGCAGCTGAAATGCACCCAGCTCCTCCAGCTGCTGCCCCTGCAGGTGCTCTTGATCTCTGTCTCTTCTTTGCAGGTGGGAATCCAACACAGAGACTTCCGCGTGTGTCACTCCACACACCCCTCCACTCCCTCAGCTGTTTCTGCCCGCCGCTCTGAATGGAGCCCCGCCCACGGCGAGACTGCCCAGTGCACACTGGGGAAACTGTTGCACTCTGTTCCGGAAAAATGAAGTCTGAGCTGTGCCCTCTGTTGTCTCTCCTGCTTGGCATCTGCTACACGTTCCCTGGGCAACCGGCAGTTCTCTGGATTGGGCTGCCCAAGACTGATTTAAACCTGATTTAAACCTCACATTTAAATTTGGGTATGGCCTGGAGATCTCCTGCTTTTACATTTTCTCTGGGGGAACTGATATCTGCCAATTGGAGATCTGATCTCCAACTGGCAGATATCAGTTCCCCCAGAGAAAATGGTTGCTTTGGCACTATACTATGCTGAGACCCTTGACTTCCAGAAAGCTTTTGATAAAGTTCCTCATCAAAGGCTCCTTAGAAAGCTTGAGAGTCATGGAGTAAAAGGACAAGTCCTCTTGTGGATCAAAAACTGGCTGAGTAATAGGAAGCAGAGAGTGAGTATAAATGGGCAGTCTTCGCAGTGGAGGACGGTAAGCAGTGGGGTGCCGCAGGGCTCGGTACTGGGTCCCATGCTCTTTAACTTGTTCATAAATGATTTAGAGTTGGGAGTGAGCAGTGAAGTGGCCAAATTTGCGGATGACACTAAATTGTTCAGGGTGTTGAGAATCAGAGAGGATTGTGAGGAACTCCAAAGGGATCTGTTGAGGCTGGGTGAGTGGGCGTCAACGTGGCAGATGCGGTTCAATGTGGCCAAGTGCAAAGTAATGCACATTGGGGCTAAGAATCCCAGCTACAAATACAAGTTGATGGGGTGTGAACTGGCAGAGACTGACCAAGAGAGATATCTTGGGGTCATGATAGATAACTCACTGAAAATGTCAAGACAGTGTGTGTTTGCAATAAAAAAGGCCAACGCCATGCTGGGAATTATTAGGAAGGGAATTGAAAACAAATCAGCCAGTATCATAATGCCCCTGTATAAATCGATGGTGCGGTCTCATTTGGAGTACTGGGTGCAGTTCTGGTTGCCGCACCTCAAAAAGGATATTATAGCATTGGAGAAAGTCCAGAAAAGGGCAACTAGAATGATTAAAGGGCTGGAACACTTTCCCTATGAAGAAAGGTTGAAATGCTTAGGGCTCTTTAGCTTGGAGAAACGTCGACTGTGGGGTGACATGATAGAGGTTTACAAGATAATGCATGGAATGGAGAAAGTAGAGAAAGAAGTACTTTTCTCCCTTTCTCACAATACAAGAACTCGTGGGCATTCGATGAAATTGCTGAGCAGACAGGTTAAGACGGATAAAAGGAAGTACTTCTTCACCCAAAGGGTGATTAACATGTGGAATTCACTGCCACAGGAGGTGGTGGCGGCCACAAGCATAGCCACCTTCAAGAGGGGGTTAGATAAAAATATGGAGCAGAGGTCCATCAGTGGCTATTAGCCACAGTGTGTGTGTGTGTGTGTATTTTTTTTTGGCCGCTGTGTGACACAGAATGTTGGACTGGATGGGCCATTGGCCTGATCTAACATGGCTTCTCTTATGTTCTTATGTTCTCCTCCCCAAACCCTGCCCTCTCCCGGCTCCACCCCCAAAGCCTCCAAGTTTTCCAACACAGATCTAGCAATCCTAGGCTGACATCATTTGAAACACATGCTAAGGGGTCAAAAATAAGAAAGGTTATAAACAAACTAGAAAACACAGGACATTGCATTTAAAGGGGGATTGAGTTCATATGTTTCCTCACCAGCTTCAATAATACACAGTCTTCATTTATTTTACATGACAGAAATTCAGAGACAAGGAATGAGGATATTTAACAAGATATAAAGATGAAAAAGCAGACAATACAATCCTTTGAGGAAACCATCCAGGTGATTAATGAAAGAAATGCACAGATTTTAATGAATCTTTACAAACTAGATCATGTTCTATCACAACTCCTGAAGAATACAGGGACCATAATTAGAATTAGCCATGCATATTTCATTCTATTGATTACAAAAGGCTTCAATATGCCTACCTATATGATCCATTCTGGCCACTAGATTTAGAATTTTCACATTTTTGACATTTGGACTTAATGCCAGACTCTAAGGATTCCAAGGTCAATTTGCAATGTTTGGATAAAAGAAACTAGACCACAGAAAATCATTTGGGCCAGCAATTATTTGGGGTTGCAGTCAGTTTCTTTGATGAAACTGCTGTATTTTCAGGGGTTTTCATGCAACTAAAAAAACCATCTATAACTTGCAGCCGTGTGCATTTGGGAATCTGCGTGTTACCAGTGACAGATGTTTACTTACTCAGAATGAATATATTCCTAGACTGGACCAATAATCTTTTTTTTAAAAAACAAACCTGATATTACCACCACAATTCCCCAGTGCAAACAAGTAATTACAAACACAGAAAAATCATAAAAGAGTCAGTAGTGAGGAATGGAAGTGGGGAAAATAGAGATTCTATTGAGAGTAAAGTTGACACATTATCTCCAAATATAGGTAGCAGAATTAGAGGGGGGAGGGGGTTGGTAGGTACCACAGGTTTAATTTATCCAATTCTGGAATGAGCATACAAATTTTGAAGCAGTATTTACTATCTTATGTCTTGAATTCTCAAACAGTATAATCCTAAACAAAGCTGCATTGAAGTCAATGGTCTTAGGTTATAACTCTACTGGGGATTACACTGTAAATTCCTTGCACTGGAATGCTTGTCAAAGATATTTGCACTTTGTTATCCAAATATTACAACCGTATGGATTATGTGAAAGTACATAGGGTTACCAACCCAGTTGTCACAGAATTAGAGTTGATATCTAGTCTACATAAATCAGTCTGGAGGAAATGGAAGCTTTGGAGTATGAACTCTGTGGCATCACAGAGTTCCCTCCCCACACCAGAATCCTGCCTCCCCAGACACCACACCCAAATCACCAGAAACTTTCTCAAGCTAGAGTTGTCAGCCCTATATAAAACTGATGTTAGTTCTCTTCCAACAGGGAGCTCATGATGTTTGGAGTAAGGTTGCCATCCTCCAGGTGGGGCCTGGAAATCTCCCATGTTTGCAATTGATCCCCAGCTTCCAGAGATCAGCTTCCCTGGAGAAAATGCCTACTTTGAAGGGTGGACTCTATGGCATTGTACCATGCTGAGACATCTTGGATCTACCCCCAAAGTCTCCAGGTATTTTCCAACACAGATCTGGCAATCCTAGTTTGGAGGGAAAGGAAGAACTGGGAAAATGAGTTTAGTTCTCCTGAACTCTGCACAGATTTCATTTTAGGGTTATGTGTGCATAGCATCATTTGTAGGATCAGGCTAGAATATGGGTGCACAGCACACATTTGCTCATGTAATTCCCCACCCAGCAATACAAGACACAGATAGGCCTGCTTTCTAGTATATGTAGCCCTAGATGGATTGGGGCATCTGTAGTTTTCTACACATTTAATAACAAAACCAACAATGGTGTTCACTCCAGTTAAATAGTTTAAGGGTCTTTTTGACAGCAATTCCAGTGGTACACTAAAATGCATTTTGACAGTTCAGCAGTATGCTGTATGAACAGCACACTGATGTCATACATACAATGAAATTGAGTCTTAGAAGACTGAGAAAACAATTTAGAAATATGAGCTTCTCTTTAACACAGTCAGCAAAATATACGAATATATTCAAAACTGATGATGCAATGATTAAAGAGTAATATTCCTTTCCAGAACTTAGCTACAATGCTGCAGTTCGGATCCAAATAAATACTTCAGGGCATGCAAGGGGGTTGCATTTAGCACTGTGGAATTTTTGATTTACCCTTTTCAACAACTGAGCTAATTCCTATATCATATCATGAACTACTTTTGCAATCACCAGCTGTTCAAAAGCAACTTGCCAAAAAGGGATGGAAGTTTGGCAATGATTAAGAAAAACAAGCCTGAATCTCCCTTAGGTTCATAGAATGAGCTTCACAGTGCTCTGGATTCCATCCCATGGCATAATATGAGGTGCTTAGAAACTACTCATTTGTTCACATGAAACATGGGTTGTATACAATCATTTCTGTATGGCAAAGCAATTAGCTGAACCAGGTGTGCCAATCCCATACAAGCAGGGCTTTTTAAATAGAGAAGGCCCAGCAGGAACTCATTTGCATGTTAGGCCACACCCCTTGATGTCACCATTGTTTCACACAATGTTTGTAGAAAAAGCCCAACAAGAACTCATTTGCATATTAGGCCACACACCCCTGATGTCAAGCCAGCTGGAACTGCATTCCTATGTGTTCCTGCTAAAAAAAAAGAGCCCTGCATACAAGTAAGCGAAGTGATGAAACCAGAGCTTTTTTTGTAGCAGGAATTCCTTTGCATATCAGGCCACACACCCCTGAGGTAGCCAATCCTCCTGGAGCTTACAGTAGGTTCTGTACTAAGAGCCCTGTAAACTCTTGGAGGATTGGCTACATCAGGAGTGTGTGGCCTAATATGCAAAGGAGTTCCTGCTACAAAAAAAAAAAAGCCCTGGATGAAACTGATCAGACCACATTCTGGTAGCTTCTGAAACCTTTTCAAACATTCTTTCCACTCTCTACTGCTTGTAACAGGAACATGTGCTATGCACAATCCTCCTGCTACATGTTTGCCTTTTTGAGTGAATGGAACAATATGGTTGTATTTCAAGCATGTACTTCATGTAAACACATTTCCCCCCCCCCAAAAAAATGGGGATCCATTTACACATAACAAAGCATTATGTGCAAGGAAAATGTGCCTGCTGCCCCGTTTGTCCACAATAGTGACCAAGCATATTGGGAAGATTTCATGTACAGTGTGCTCCTGTTTCACAGAGCTTGAGCACCAGAATCAATTGTCTGAAGAGGGCTTTAGTTTAGCCTATTTTACTTGCAAGTAAACCATTACCTGTCATTTTGTTCAGGCAGTAATTAGAGAATCAAAATTAAATTGTACACTTTTTCCATTTTAAAAGGTTTGCCATAATTATTGTAATAGGAATGAAAAAAACAACTAATGAACTCTGTGTTATCTTGTTAATACAAAGACTTACCCCACTAGAAACTATAGCTCCAGTGTAAGTTTGGAAAATACCTTTACTTTGCGATATTACAGCAAGTAGACGGCTATATTTATAGATGATGGGTAGAAATAATTGTACACACAAACTCCAAAAGGAAGCAAAGGCATTTATGCTTCAAGAGATATCTGACTCTGGTTATAATAACTCTCTTGTTTTAGAATGAGAAAATCTGTGACAGCCTTTCCTTTTGTTTGGAGAAAATAGAAAATTGCAGGAGGGCAATTCCCAAATGGAGTGATGAACATACCTTAAATGCCCAAAAAGATGTGCTTGTAATATCCAGCTTCCTTATACACTTTTTAATTTGTCTTATAATGTCTTTCCTTTTGGTATAATTTGTTATTCCTAGGCATTTCATTTTCTTTTCCAGTAGTTGGTCTCACTGGCTGTAATGTTTATTTGCTTTGATAAGCCCAAGCATAGTAGATCCTCCCTCAGATTTTAGAACCAAATAGCAGCCACTTTATACCAAACTAAATCTCAGCACAATGTATTATTGCTAACTGCCTATTAGACTCATAGGATATTCAGGCTGTTGGGTAGGTTGAAAGATATTCCTGACTCTTAGTGCTTATACTATAACTGACTTGAAGTGTCTAAAATAGAAGGACAGTATGCTTCCTGATATAAGTTAAGAGGGGCGAATTTTTGGGAGACTTGAGTGAATGAAACAAAAGTAAAGTTCTCACAATGGTCCAGTTTGACTTTTTTAGCCAATTTTGGGACAACCCCCCTTAGAGAGCGCAACCCCATTCTCTGCTCTTCATACCATACACTGTCAATACCAGTTATTTCCTTCCGAGCAGTCAGATAAAAAGGAGACTTGGCTTCCATTTGCAAAGGAGGCCGGTGGATGTACATGTACTTATAGAGGAGGCAGTAAGGGCACAGCTTGTGTCCTTTGGAGTGTTCATGATATATCTGGCCATAGCACACTCTGCTGGAATCCATCCTTTTCTGTCGTTTCACGTTGTCTGTTCTGGCAAAAAAGGGTCGATTCTGAGAGTCCTTCAACAGCTCAATGTCACCATACATTAAATCAGCATGCTCCTGTAAGGTTCTCATATTAAGATATTGGCTGTTATATTTTACCACTGTGGACAATAATACTACTGGATTTTCATCACCCAAGCATCCAGTCCTCCACATCTCTTCTTCATCCAAAAGGGAAAAATAGACAATGTTGCGAGAGCGAGACCCTGACATTCCGGCCTTATTGAGCACCCGCAGTTTTTCCTTGAGCTTCCTGGCTGAGGAACTGAAGGTTCTGCTTGTGATAGAAAAACTAATCCCAGCATTCTTCAGAATCCGATCTAACCCTCGACGGATAGCATGCAGAGAGGTGGCCAGAAAATCAGAGCCATCAGTCTTCTTTACTGTGACATAGAAATCCTCAAGGAGTTCATTCAGCTTCACAGCAGAAATCTAGGTCCAATGAAATGAAAACATTTGTGTTAAAATCCCACATGCTATCATCCTCTGGAGATCAAGCCCTGAGATCAAGATAGTGGCTTGAATCCTATGACATAATTCCCCCTCACACTTGTCTCCAGCCATTATAGAGGCTGTTCTCTGCTGTGGTGCTCATTTCCCTCTGCCGCTAGCACTTCTTCATGTGTAAAGGCTCCATGGAAAACACTGAATCTGTAGAAATGGTAGTGCTAGTAGAGGAAGTGAGTGCTGCAGTGGAGAACATATGTGCATTCTTTGTTGTGGCCCCCATCTTATGAAATGGCCAGGGCTGGCCCTGCCACTAGACAAACTAGACAATTGCTTGGGGCACCAGCCTTCTGGAGGTGTTGAATTGGGTGCCCCCCATGTGACTCTGTGATGTTATCAGGGCTGTGGGGGGGGGGCACCAGAAGTTAGCCCGGCCTAGTGTGCCAGATAGCCTAGGGCCAGCCCTAGAAATGGCATCAGAAAGGTTCCCAGTCTCCTGGAATTCAGCAAATTATACAAAACTAAATTATTTAGGAGGGCATTTTTACAAAGGTAATAAGGCTATAACATACCAGTTCAAGAAGAAGCATTAACAAAGGGACTCTGGACTATGCTACTATGTATATTATGTACTACCTACGGTAGTATGCATTATCCTACAACTCAGGGCTTTTTTGGGGGGAAAGCCCAGCAGGAATTCATTTGCCTATTAGACCACACCCCTGACATCACCAGAAGTGAGTCACCCATTCAGTAGCCTACTTTTCACATATTGACACAGAACAGTGCAGTGCCATCAGCTGTGTTCTCACACACGCCAATGAGAGACCTTGTTCCCTCCCCACACTCACACACTAAACACAACCAGAGAGAGACAGAGCCACGTGCAGTGGAGCAGGCAGCAGCAGGTCCACCTTTCCCCAGGAGGAGGTGCTCATGGGTGGCTCTCTTTGCAAGCTCCTTGGAGGTTGGAGTCAGCAAAGAGGATGGAGCACGCAGCTGCCTAGTGCCTTCCCTCTGCTGGAGACCTTTCTTTGAGCCAGAACACTGGCCAAGCCAGCTGGAACTGTGTTCCTGTGCATTCCTGCTCAAAAAAAGTCCTGCTACTATGTAATCTCTGCATTGTTTAATATGTTGTTAATACTTTTGCTTTGTTTGAGCTTTGTTTTAATGTTTGGTTTGGTTTTAGATTTCCCCAATCCTAATCCTATTACATTGCTTATTGGATGGCCTACCCTATTGACTACATAGATTTATACTGTAAGCCAACCTGCCTTGAGTCTCAGTAAGCAAAGTGGATTATCAATAACATAAATTAGGGTTTGTAGAATCTTTCGGGCTCAAGTGCCGTGTTCTACTGGAGAAAGTTTTCCTTCCAGACGTTTCATTCTCAGCTGCGGAGAACATCCTCAGTGGCGTTGCAGCCGGAGCAGGCGCTCTGACCTTCTTGGCTGCTGTGCATTAAGTGCTCAATGCACAGCAGCCAAGAAGGTCAGAGTGCCTGCTCCGGCTGCAACGCCGCTGAGGATGTTCTCCGCAGCTGAGAACGAAACGTCTGGAAGGAAAACTTTCTCCAGTAGAACACGGCACTTGAGCCCAAAAGATTCTACAAACCCTAATGATGTTACCAGCCGTGAAAACATGAAATCTTTGATAATAACATCAATAATAAATAAATTATAATAATTGCCTCCTTCTCTTCCTCTGCTGTACATAGCCTGGTCTTCTGGCACAAATCACCTTGAGCTATTTGGTCTCCAGGGATCTTTCTGCAGTTGACCAACTTGTTGTAGTCTATGATTTGAATTTGTCTAGCTATTTAATCAGTGGTCCAAGCAGCCCATTATCTGTTGCATAGCAGTAGTGGAAATTTCCTATCCTGCCATTCCACTCAGGTCTACTTACAGGTCCTATAAAACTCATAATTAAAAGGAAGGTTTTAAGCTGCTTATAATGAGGTGCTTGCAAAAACAGGAGGAAGGCATGAATAATATTACCTTTGATGCCTGCAGCCGAGAAAGTTACAATGATCCCTTTTCTCTTCGCCCTCTCATCACTACATTAATTTCAGCTATCTTATTTCACATCTGCTCATCAGACTTTATTAAGCTGCAAGTAGACAGGCCCTCAGCCAGAAACGTTGTGATGAGGGGGCTGGGTACTATGCCATGAAGAATCAATGCAGAATAAACAAGGACCTGAATACAAGTAGCCTAATCCAGGGGGCCTAGCCAGGAAGAGGGATGCAAGTAGGGATGCCAGCCTCCAGGTGGGACCTGGGGATCTCCTAAAATTCATCTCCAGATTAAAGAGATCAATTCCCCTGGAGAAAACCAATGCTTTGAAGGGTGGAGTCTATGGCATTGCACCCCACTGAGGTTCCTGCCCTCTCTAGGCTCCATCTCCAAATCTCTAGGAGTTTCCCAACCTGGATCTGGCAACCCTACCCCACCCCAACCCTTGCCAGTGGCACAGGATTCACACAAAATGATGGTATTGATAGACTGCACATAGATAGCACACTCTCCCAACTGTAAAGGCAAATCTTGTAAGTATTTAGTTTCTCAAAGATTTCAGGTTTTCATGGCTGGTAACATCATTAGGGTTTGTAGAATCTTTCAAGCTCAAGTGCCGTGTTCTACTGGAGAAGGTTTTTTCAGTACAGTCAACAACCATCTTCCTTATCTTCACACCCCTTCCAACCCTCCCAGCAATTAACACAGAACAATGGTCACATTCAACAGCCAGTTTCCTTATCACTACCCTTCCAGGAAGCCCCACCAAACAATGGGCACATCCACAAACCAATTGCCCTTTCACCACACCCCCTCCAGCCTAGAAATAGCAGCTCTCCAGCAGCCCTGGCCACACTCAATGCACAGCAACCAAGAAGGTCAGAGCGCCTGCTCCGGCTGCAACGCCACTGAGGATGTTCTCCGCAGCTGAGAACGAAACGTCTGGAAGGAAAACTTTCTCCAGTAGAACACGGCACTTGAGCCCAAAAGATTCTACAAACCCTAATATTCAGTTTCTACTGAAAAGGTTAGGACAGATATATCCTAGGAGTTCCTATAGGTTGTTAAGCGCTCCTTGCCTTTAATCTTACAGCTCTGCAAAGCTCCGCAAATTCCGCTGCATATAGCAAAGCAGTAGCAAGCGGAGAAGGCTACTGCAAGAGACTCACCTTTGTGATGTCCATGCAATCCTTCAGGCCTTTTGTCATGCACCAGTAACGCCACACGTTCAGTGCATACAGTGTTGCTTTAGTTGTGTTTGGACTCACAGCACTGATGCAGAGATACTTCAAGTCGTCATCAAAATTAAAGATGGGAAATTTGTTGAGCTTTGTCGAATAGGCTAAAAAAATGATATAAGAATAAAATTGGCCATGGTTTGTTTATATGATTATTTAGTAGCATTGTGGTGAGACTGCACAGCGTGCATTCAGAAACTAAAGGTATAATCCTGATCCTACTGAAACTGAGAATAAAATTTCCTCCCTGGTTTCAAAGACGCAAGATTGTAGTCTTACCTACCTCACAGGCTTGTTCTAAGAATAAAATGGATGAGAGGAGAATGACGTTTACCCAGGACTTTTTTGTTAGAAAAAGCCCAGCAGGAATTCATTTGCACATTAGGCCATACCCTCTGGCATCACCATTTTTCACATGGGGCTTTTTTTTTCTAGAAAAGACCCAGCAGGAACTTATTTGCATATCAGGTCACACCCCCTGATGCCAAGCCAGCTGGAACTGCGTTCCTACGCATTCCTGTTCAAAAAAAGCCCTATTTTTACCACTCTGAGATCCTTGCAGGAAGGAGAAGATTTAAAAATAGTAAATATTTTACCCTGTAACAGTGAAGTGCCCAGTCCCATGCAGATGATAGAAATGGCACAACAGAGCCAACTGCAGCAGGGAGTCAGGTTTCTGCATACCAGGTGGAATCCTTTTCCCTACAACTCTTCTAACAGAAGAAAAATCAAAAGCAGGCAGAATGCAAACTGCACATGGGCACAAACCTGGAAAATGTGGTTCAGTTCCTTAAGCGCCACATTTGCTAACCATGAACTATCACAAACTTTTAGCAGCTAAATGAACTCGTTCAGTTTGTATCTTGGTAGAATGCCCCCTCCCCCCGGTGTTCTACAGACACCAAACTCACTGGGGATCTCTGGTAACTCTCCTCTACCTGCCTCCAAGTTTTGTGAGGATTGGATTTAAGGGGTCCAAATTATCCCCTCCCTCCAAAGGTGCCCCCAAGAAAGTGCTTTCTGGGGAAATGACCAACTGTTATTTCCCCAGAAAACATTTTACTAGGAACACCTTCTTTGGGAGCTCCTGTAAATCCACTCCTCACCAAACTTGGAATGCAGGTAGAGGAGAATAAGCTGGAGAGATCCCCTGTGAGTCTGGTGTCTCTAGCATGCACAGGATCCATTCTGTACATCCCTGAACCTGCGCTTGTCAAAATGACTGCCTGTCAATGAAGCAACCTGGCTGCTTTGAAGTTTTGTAAACTTTTAGATTGAATGGAAACTGTCTGGAAATGTATCTGTTCACTAACCATCACAAATAGCTGGAAAGTTCATGGAAACTTAATGCCAGTTCGCAAACCACGAACCAGCTAAAATTTATGAGCCAGTTCATTCCCATCCTTTCACATGTACTTCCTTCAAGCTGCTGTGGAATCCTAGTGGTATGAAAGAAGAGTGCAAGAACAAACACCCCTCCAGAACTTAACAGGGATATTGGTTTCTTATGTCATTGCATATGCTGAACTCATTCTCACCTGGAAGGACTATATATACTCTGTAAGAACATGCATCCTTTGTATTTTTATGTATTTCTCTCTCTCCCTCCTGCTCTCTTCTATACATCCTCTGTAAGGACTATATATGTATTTTATGCATTCCCATCTCTCTCTCCTGCTCCCTCTCTTTTCTCTCTTTTGAATAATACAATGGAATATTGTTTGTAATAGAATGCAATATATAGGAATAGATTTTTTTTCAGACATAACACCTCTAAGAACAACATATAGTGATTGTCACCTTTACGCTTGAGAGGAGGCAGATGGGCATCATAAAGTTAACTTTTCCACAATTAGAAGAGATTCTCTTACACGCTTATTTTCTATTTTGACATATTTATTGTGTCAAATGTTGTTTACCTTTAATTGGATTCATAAAGCTGTTGACCCTATGGTATTGGCTTGTTGTCCCTGATTTATCCCAAAAAGTTTACATCATGTTATATGCTAATTCATGTTTTCAATTCTATCTATAAATCTGAAGGCTTTCTTCCATTTCATTGTATCTGAAGAAGTGTGTGTGTGACACACAAAAGTTTATACCTTGAATAAAACTTTGTTGGTCTTAAAGGTGCTACTGGATTCTTGCTTTATTCGAGTGCAAGAACAATTCCTAATGGTCCTTCATGTCTATTCAACTGAAGAGAAGCAAGGGGCGTATTTGCTTCCCTCTAGCTTTTAGCCAAGCAGTGAAGCAAACCCAGAGAACAACCTAAACCAGGCATAGAAGCAAATTTTCTGACAGGAGAGATATGGAGGAATAAATAAATCTACTCAAAAATATAAGCCAAATATGTATTTAAAAACAAAATGATACACTGAGCATTTATGTAGTGCTTTTAGAGTGCATAAAGTGCTTTACGTACACAATCCACACCAATCATCGCAAAAACCCTACAAACAGGGCTTTTTTTAATAGCAAGAATGCACAGGAATGCAGTTCCAACTGGCTTGGTGTTGGGGGTGTGGCCTAATATGCAAATGAGTTCCTGCTGCCTACAAACATTGCTCAGTGTTTCTGTCCCCATATTGCCAATAGGCAGAATTTACCAGCCTCCAGGTGGGGCTTGGAATTCTCCCAGAGTTACAACTGACCTCCAGATTACACAAATCAGTTCCCTTGGAGCAGGGGTGGGGAACCTCCATCCCGAGGGCCATACGCGGCCCTCAAGGTCACTTGGTGTGGCCTCAGGGATTGCTGGACCGAACCAAGCCATGTGGCAGCCCCACTGGGGGCTGGCTGGCCAGTGAGGATCATGGGACCCAGCCACGCTGTGCAGCAGCCTCCCCAGGGTCAGGCAGGGATCACAGGACCCAGATGTACTGTGCAGCAGCCTCCCTGGGGCCTGGCCGGCTGGCCGGAATTGCTGCAGGGCCTGGAAAAGTTACTGTCACAGTTCAGTTTGTATTTGATTATCCCAGATGGTGTGGCCTAATATGTTAATGAGTGCGTGACCTCATATACTAATATTAAGGGATGTGGTCTAATATGCTAATGAGTCCTGCTGGGCCTTTTCTACAAAAAAGCCCTGGACCTATGCATTTGCCTAGGGCGACGGGCCGGGTGTGTGTGTGTGTGTGTGTGCCAGATTAGGCTCTCCCCACATGGCTTCAAATAGAAAAACAATTATTTGCATTAATTTTGCTGGCCTGAATCATTCTCCCTCAGCGGAGCACTGTTTTTTAAGTTGATAATTTTTTATGGCCCGCGAATGGTGTTATAAATATCCATATGGCCCTTGGCAGAAAAAAGGTTCCCCACCCCTGCCTTGGAGGAAAAAGCAGCTTCAGAGGGTGGACTCTATCACATCATATCCCCACCAAACTCCCTACCCAAACGCCACAAGGCACAACCCAGAAATCTGGGATTTCCCAAGATAGAGCTGGCAACCCTACCAAGAAAGCAGAGGCTGCAAGTGTGATGAGCAACAGGTCAGTTACAGCTCTGTCTCTGTGTTCCAGGACCACTTACTATGAATTTGCAAAATTAAGACTTGCTTGCCATTTAGAAAACTGTGGAGAATCTGAGTCAGGGAACACTATTTGCATTTGTGCAAATGCCATTTAATGAACAAAAAATGGCCTTTCAAGATGCAGTTGTTAAAGGAAAGTTAATACAATGTTTGATCTTCTTTGCATTCCTGTGGGAAAGAAAATTTGCTAACGAAGGGATTTCCAGTTTGAAAAGAACAACAAATGGAACGCACTGTGACTGGAACGTTGAAAATTACAAAGGCTTTGGAAATAGATGAAGGACTAGGCAGCGTTATTATGAAAGAACATAAAACAAATTAAAAGGCTATAGCCAAGAAAGCTTCACTTTGTAAATGTTATGCATTTGGCATGTATTTTTTTTACACAGAACTATCATTAGCCAAGTCTCTGTCTTGAAAAGGGCCTTTATGGTAGTTTCTGCCTTACCCTGTGTTTGCATACATTTTTATGAGGGAGAGACATTGAGATCAGAAACTATCACTTTATTGTGTCTCATAGGAGAAATGGAAGTTCTAAACACAAGTTTCCACCTTCTAAAGCCAGTTCGGTGTAGTGGTTAAGTGTGCGGACTCTTATCTGGGAAAAAGCAGCTTCAGAGGGTGGACTCCATCACATCATATCCCCACCTTTATTATGTATTACCCATTTGCTTGCAACACCTGTTGATCTTTTAATAAACAACACTATAATAAAAAAAATGATTTGCATCTTTTCGGGCACCCTTTGAAACTGCGAGCACAGTCTGGGTGGACCAGCCTCTAAATTACCTTGTATATACAAATTGCCAATGACTTTGACACAGCAGACAGCATGGACGCTCTCTATGAAGCATACAGTTTGGTAGGTCAGAAACTGAGCACAGCTGGATTCGATTATCATTCTACAGGAGAGCTGAGATGCTGGAGAATCAAGTCTGTTGCTTGCCAGTCAGTCTAGGCTGACAGAACTAAGTGTAGCTGAGTGAGGCTAGAGTTATCCTTACTATGGGAGAATATTCTGTTGAGGACTGTGAGGTCTCCTCCCACCACCAGGAAGACAAAGCTGAAGGCAATTGTGTTCACAGTCATACATACCAGGAAAGCAAAGCCATTTGCCAGTCCATTGATTATCTCCTTAGAGTGCCTCATTTCCCCTAAGTCAGTAGCTCTTTTTGAAGCAGGGCTCAACTAATTGGGGCCCACTTGCAAAGTAACTCCACTTTACTTTCCCCATCCCCAACACAAAATGCAGGAATCTCACATCAGTTAACACTGGGGGGGGGGGGGCGGGGGGAGTATTTATCAATATACAGCATTAGTGAGAAATTAGCTGTGTTTCATGGCCATATTGGACATTATGCAGAGGCAACTCAGATTTACCATCTATCCATCCCATCCCCATTCCTCTTTGCAATCCACCGACATTATCGCAACTTGTTCTGGGGTTTGAGAACCACACCCCTAAGCCCTGGGAGGGTTACAAGCTGGAAACATTAGCTACAAGGGAGAAAGAAGTAGCAAGGGACCTGCTAGTGCAAGGGTGGCCAAACTTGCTTACTGTAAGAGCCACATAAAATAAACGTCGGATATTTGAGAGCCACAAGACAGGCAGGCAGGCATGCAACTTTAACTTTAAATGCTTTCTCCAAGCTGCTGGCTGGCTTGGCTTGGAGAAGTGGTTTAAAGAGACAAGTGCCTTCTCCAAGGTGTTGAGTGCTTTGAGAGCCACACAATATGTGTGAAAGAGCCACATGTGGCTCCCGAGCTGCAGTTTGGCCACCCCTGTGCTAGAGGCTTCTCCTTTCCTCCACATTTGACTGCTGTCCTTTCCAAAATTCTTGGCCTGATGGAGACAGAACCTGAAGAATTCCTGACAAAGTTAAACCTCCCTCATATGGGAAACTATAACATGTAGCCAAGCTCTAAGAGAACCAGAATTGCAACCAGCAGTATTTGCCCACTGGTCTGGGTTTAGCACTCAAGTTAGCCAAACCAGAGCTCTCTCTAGATCGAAGAACAAAAAAATGAAGCCATGTATGTAATAAAAATGGAGTCTGGCACATGCTCAGTTAAAAAAAAATCTCTATATGTGTAGCTTAACTACAGAAAGGTCCACCATATCTGCCCTCCAAACAGGACTGCAACTCTGCTGTCCATTTCTAATTATGCCACTGAAATGCTCCATTTCTGAAATTAGATATGTTCTTCCTGGGGTTACAAATATTTTTTTTAAAAAATCATATCAACGCCATTATGGGGAAAAAAAATTGAAACATGTTTTCCCTATTTTGCTTTAATCTGAAGGTTTTGCTATAGAAAATGTTTCACTACTCATTGGGCTGGATCCAACCAGCTTTTCCACTATGAAAAGGGGAAGGGCACCAAACAGCTATATAACAAATTTACAGATGATTGTTGTGTATTGAAGCCAAACATGCAACAATGATGGGATTGCTAGTGAAATAACGCTACAATAATGTTTGTGAAAAGCCTGTGGAAATACTTGACTATTTCTAGGACTCATCTTTAAAAAAAAATCAAAAAGTACAACTATATTCTTATGCCAATGCCCTTTATTTCCATGGGACTTGCAGGGTAGACATTTTCCATAAGATCTCTCAGCTACAGATTTATTGATGATGGCACATCTATTCTACAACAGTATATTGAACAGTAAACAACCTACTGATTGAAAGTACCACTTACAGTTATGGTTTTCCCAAAGAATCCTGAGAAATATAGTTTGGCAAAGTGCTGATAATTCTCTACTGGAGATATTTACAGATCATAGAGTTCCCATACATTGAAGCAGGATTTTCCAGGGTTCTCTGGGAAGAGATTGTTAAACCATTTTAAAAATATGGTATAGATATGCCCCGAGGAAACCCTGGGAAGTACAATTTCTCAGATTCTGTGTTCCCATTAGTAATGAGAATTATAGTGACCTACATAACAGGGTTCTTTTCACAGTATTCTGATTGCGACATTTAAAAGATCAATGATAACAATGAAAGTTTGTGCCCAAGAGATTACTCCAAAAAGCCACTGCCCCAATATCTGACTAGAAATGTAGAACATTGAAGTTATACATTTGGCACATCCTGTCAGCCACAATGTTTTATTTCCTTCAACAGAAGGCACTAAGTAGGGGCTCAAAAAAAGAAAATGAATAAAAGGACACAAGTAGAAATGCCACACATAAAACTGTTAAGTTGCACAGCCTCAACATAAACAGTACCATTTCCCTCCATTTAGCTACAATAAACAGTTATAGCAGCAATGGTTAACAATCCTACAAGTATCACATATGCTATAAAAACATGCATTTTCAACAGGACCATCACTGAATTATACAATGCATAGAAATTATCTCTCTTTTGGCAAGACAATGATTTTAAAAGCAAAATAACTCCTCAAAAAGTTTCAAAAATGCTGTTTAAAAGTTTTTAGTTCAATAGGGTATTTTGTTGAGCTTGAGTGGCCAATTTCTGTATTCTTAAGGGAACAGGAGAAACAACATTTTTACGTCTTAAAAATAAAGACACTTGTCTGGGTACCAAAAGTGTATTTTACCGTACCAACTGACCCTCTCTCACTAGTCTTCGGGCTCCATAGAAGATTTGATACCATGTATCAGTAACAAATCCATAGTTAATAGGCTCAGGCATAGCTGAAGAATTGTATGCAACAGCTCTTACAAATTGAAAATTTGTCTCTGCAAAGCAAATAACAACTTCAGGAAGGAGAGGTGAGATGTGCTTTAGGAACATGGACAGAGAAAACGAGTAGCTGCTCTCCACCTCAGCCAATGTCCAAGTCAGCTAGTCTCTTTTAAGAGACATGAGATAGCCTGCTCATGGATCTTGCCAGTCACTTTTAGCTTGGCCCTGAGTAGGTTACAGAGTAGGATCTCAGAATAACAGAGCTGAGCAGATATCAATGTAAGCAGGGCTTTTTTTGTAGCAGGAACTCCTCTGCATATTAGGCCACATCCCTCTTATGCAGCCAATCCTTCAAGAGCTTACAGGGCTCTTAGTACAGGATCTAACTACTGTAAGATCCAGAAGGATTGGCTACATCAGGGATGCGTGGCCTAATATGCAAAGGAGTTCCTGCTACAAATAAAGCCCTGATATTAAGCAATGGAAGTTGTGGACAAGGTAGGGTTGCCAGGCTGAGTGTGGGCAGGAACATGGAGGCACTGGAATCACGTACACCATGACATCACCTCTGGGGGTGGAGGACAAAAGTGATGTCAGGTTGTGCTAGGAATTGCAAAAAATTACGGTAAAACCATGTAACATCACACAACGTGACAACACTGCTCATGATGCCAGCATTTAAAAATAAGCTCTCTCCCCTCCACTCTGAGTGACAACAAGGAGTGCCAGCAGGAGGTCTCCCACCATAGTGGAAAGACTAGCTGTCCTAGGACAGGGCAATGAAGAGAGAAAGGGGGCCTTCATTTTCCGGCTCAGAAGTTAAAAAACTGAGTCCCAAACAATGATGACATCCCATTGGTTGATGCCCACTGCAAGGAGGGGGGGCTGACTCACTGGCAAAGCATATGCTTGGCATGCAGAAGGTCCCAAGTTCATTTCCTTTCATTTCCAATTGAAAGAATCAGGTAGGTGGTAATATGAAAGACCTCTGCCTGAGACTCAGGAAAGCCACTGCCAGTCTGAGTCTGATTTTGACAGACCAAAGGTTTGTTTCACTATAAGGCAGCTTCATTTGTGCTCATGTGACAAACTGGAAGCAACAAATTATGCACATGGTGGACATCAGAACTGTTTCATTTGCTCACTATGGACCTCCATTCTTGACAGAATAAAGTTACAGAGATATGGAGAAAAAAGATGTGAAACTATTTAATACTTTTGAAAAACGATGTGTATGTCAGGCTGATGTTTCTTTTTACTATTATGACCACTTTATCAAGGAAATATAAATGCTGAGCAACAATGCAATGCAGAGTTAAGTAGCTTTAAGCTGACCAAAGTCTGTGTTGGATTGCTGCAGCTACAATTTAATTGAATCATTGACAGTATTTTCAATAATAAAAGTGACTATGGACACAAAGTGCTAGAAGAGTGGTGCTCAGTTTGGAAAAATTAAGGTTATTTGTATAACAGTCTACTGTTTCACCTTTACACATATTTTGCATATTATTATAATACATGTATTATACAAGTATTATACATATTTTTAAGATACCACTGTTAATTTTTACTTTAAAAAAATCAAAACTACGTTTCCCCCCAGGTAGCATGACTGAAATATGGGAGTAAAACTCATATCAGAGAAAAAAGCTATAACAAACAGTGTCCTATTTTTCTCTCCACCATTTCCTGCTATTTTCTTCTCCCTCATTCCTTTTATTTGGCTCAACAAGAGCATATTTTCTGGCATAAAAATGTGGGGAGCCTCTAGCCACTATAAAATTCATGTCATTTTAATAGCACCCTTTCAAAGGACATGAGACATCACAGGAAACTGACAGTGCAATTGGAAGCAGAGTTTACAACTCCTCTTCTACACCCATTAACTTCAGTGAACTTAGAAGGATATACCTCTACTTAGGATTGCACTTACACTCTTAAAAATTTATGTTTAGATGCAAACTGTATTCTCTGAGACCCATCAAGCATCAACACCTTCTGCTAAACATCTTTGACAATGAATAGAAATGCACAGCACCATTCTTGAGCATTTTCAATTCACTGATGTAGAGTTTAAACAGAAAATATCTCAGTACTGCTCACATTAATCAATGTCGTTTGCCTTCACAGAGGATCTTCTAAGGATATGTCTACATTTCAAATTTAAACCAGGTTTGTATCTATTCAATTATTATGACTCTCAACAAATGAAGAAGAGATTGGATTTATACCCCACCCTTCACTTAAAGTGGCTTACAGTCTCCTTTCCCTATGAGGTAGTTGGGGGTGAGAGAGCTCTGACAGAAACTGCTCTTTCGAGAACAGCTCTGACAGAATTGAGACTGGCCCAAGGTCACATCAGCAGCTGCAGTGGGGAATCAAACCCAGTTCTCTCATATTAGAGTCCGCACTCTTAACCACTAAACCAAACTGGCTTTCTGTGGGGGAGAACTGTGGGAAATGTAGTTCTATGGAAGAACAAAGGCATCTCAGCTCCTACATATTGTTTATATTTATTTGTGTATTAATACTCTGTTATTCTCCCGAAAGGGACCTAAAGCATCCTACAACATCATGCTCCCTTCCTCCATTTTATCCTCACAACAACCACCCCGTGAACTAGATTAAATGAGAGTGACTAGGCCGAGGTCACCCATTTCAGGCACAGTGAAGATTTGAACATGGGACTCCTAAATCATAGTCTGATGATTACACTAACAAGTACCCATTGGGAAAGTAATGACAGCTAAAGTAAATTTACTCTGGTTTAAATTTGTAGTGTAGATCTTTCCTCAGTTGATTTTACATAAAGATTATCATCTGTCTTTTATTCGCTCAAAAGCTGCACCCCCGCCCTTTTAAAAAGCTGTCCTTATATTACCATTCCATGTAGGCATCATACTTTTTAAAAATGTAAGCACTATAAATACTATATAAGTTATACTAAACTATTTCTATTCACTCAGTTGGAAAAAGAAATATATATATAGTGGATTGATACTGGGGGAAAGTGAATGGGGAGAGCAGTGTATAGTCACTGTTGATATGTGTTACCGGACCCAGATCCAAAGCTGAAAACTAAAGACTGTTCTCAACTTCCAGTCCTGTCACGCAGTGTCCGAGGAAGAGTCATAAGATGCTGACACAATGAAGTTGCCAGAGCTGGAGTGGCTGGCCATGGACTGAGCGGCTTGTTGGCTTAAATTGTTGCAGATCAGCACCAGCTGGTTGCTCTGAGCTTCCGAGAGAGTGCTGCAGCTCTGGTACACACTGAAGTTGGTCTTCCTGCCAGGGATGTTCCCCTTCTCACACATGGTCTTAACCATCTTGGCCAGCTTGTTTTTACCGAGAGCTTGACAGTTGTACCAGTGAAGGGCAGCCAGATTAACAACTGGCTTGATGGACAGGTAGAAAGGGGCATCCTCATACCGCATGGCAGGGGGCCGCCTTTGTGCATATTCTTTGTAGTCTTGCACTGGACAGGTCTGTGGCGCGTGCTGTGTTGCATACACCCTGGAATCTGTGCCCCCCCTCTTGGTTTTGGTGTTGCCATCGCTGCTGTCTTGGCCCATCCATTCCAAATATTCCAATCCAGTCTCTGTCACCCGAAGCCTAATGTCCCCCCATTTGAGGGTTGACCCATGGAAACCTGTACAATGGCCAAAGGCCTTGGTATTGTTAAGCCAGACAAGATTCAGCAATCCCTCGGGATTATAACGGCTCAGCAAGCCTCTTTTGCGTAGGATAAGCTCATCGGCAAAAGTAAGCTTCATGGACTTGTGTGGCTTGTTCCCTTTACCTTTGCACCGTAACTCTATCTGCTTCTGCTTCAGTGCTTCTTGCGACCTCTTGAATTCCTTATCCCGGGTAATACTGTATCCATATCTGTGTTCCTTGAGATACCGCTCCAGGCCACACTGGTAGTTGGCCAGGCTATTTGGCTCATATTCCGAACCATCCTTCTGGCGGGCATCAACAAAAAATGAAGCCAGGTACGCATCCAGTTCTTTGCAAGGAATGACATAGATTTCTCGGGTTTCTGAGGGGTATTTAGAGATAAGGAATTCTCTGAAGTTACGGAGAGCCGTTTGGGTGCTACGGATAGTTTTCTCATTCTGCTCTCTGCTCAGTTCTGCAGCTCTCTCGTCTTGATCTGGGGCAGGCAAAAGAAGAAAAGGAAGGAAATGAGTTTGCAGCATGTACCTTTTCTCAAATTAAATTATCCTTAAAACAAAAGAAAAATTTATTTTTTTTGCAAAGATCACAAAAATATTATTCATTACATACCTGTCATTTCTGAAAAGCCACGTTCTGTTTCACAAATGATGTTATTAAGGATATGAAAAACAAACCAGTATGTGTTCTTCAAGTCATTGGCACATTTTAGTGCATGAAGATTTGTAAGGGGAAAATTCAGATATTTGAGTTGGTATGGATTTTAGAACAAGCTAGAAAATAGGAAACTTTATACTGACTCCAAGGTTATGTGCAGGGGCCCAATTATAAAATGCAAAAACCATTCCGAACAATTTCATTTGTGAAACCAGAGGCTGTACTGGTTCCCATTTTTTTTAAAAAAGAACTAAAGCCATTATATAATACACCAAAAATGTTTTTAATGACATGCACTTTTCAACTTACTAAATGAACAGTCTGTTTTGGTATAATACATACTAGAAGTTATTACATAAAGGATTTTAAAGTCACTACCGTGCAATGCAGTTTGTGACAAGTGATCAAAATACACTTCAGAGATATATGAAGAAGCCACAAAGAAATAGTTTGCTGAATGATGCTTTCATCCATCAGAATAAAGTATGCTTTATATTACATAACAAATAAGATACCAACTTAAAGATATCTATCATGTATGTCTTTCTATCAGAGGGTTCTTCATCGTCTCCCATCCAGGCACTGATCAAATCCAGAGTTACAGGGTCTTGAAAGCATTTCACATACTCAGCATGAAGTGCTCAGATAGACAGATATGCCTGTGAATTGTATCATGGATGATATCCTACTATAGCCTGGGACTCTGAAACAACCACATCGTAAATAATCACAAAAAACAATAATTGATACAAAACTCAGCTCAAAAATATTGTATGTTGGTTTTGAGTCAGTACGATATTCCTGCAGAAATGTTTCCTTAAGTGTGGGTTACATGCAAGAAATGCATGTTTGGTGCATACAAAAAGGTGATTGTGGTGAGACCCTTCATTATCATCATTCTTTACAATGAAGAGATCAGGATACCTGCACACTCTTGAGTCTTGAAAAAATTGAGAAGGAAGCTGGAATGGCTTGGGCAGGACTGGCCCATGGGGGTTTGGCACCTTAGGTGAATTTATAGATTTGGTGTCCAATCCCACATTCAATGTTTAGAATGTACTTTGAACTTCATTCATTTGGCATTTGAAATGAATTATATAAAGATTATAAAATGATAACATTTTAACATTATTACTTTTTTATTAAATTCACTACTGTCTGTCTTGGTGCCCCTTAAAGCCAGGTGTTCTAGGCTACTGCTGTCCCTGAACCTGGGCCAAATTCTTGAGGAACTATCTGTTGGCACAAGGGATTAAAAACTGGTGTGAAGTTAGAATAGCTTCAGGCTGTAGAATGTAAGAGATGAGATGTATCCTTTCCCAAATATAACAGGCCCTATTCTGGCCATAAGGGAGACAGAGAAGCAGTTGATAGCTCTGAGAAATGGTCACTTGACAACAAGGTGCCTTCTTTGACGTACCTCTGAGGAATTACTCATTTGGTACTGAACACATATGCTGCCTATGAAGACAGAGTTATAAAACTCAGATTTCCTTTTCAAGAACTACCATTTCCCTCTCTCAACAATGATGGATAGCAGGAGAATGAAGTTTACAGAATATCAAGAAGACTCGAGAATCATTGCGGAGATAACCCTTTCTTTCTTTGGTTGCAAGTTAACTTCAAGTTCATTGTGAAATGCTGAGAGGTATGCAATTTGCATGTCAACAGTTCTGACAAGGCATCATATTTAAAGTTGATCACTGGGAGAAGGACTAAATGTTTTCTAAAACAAGGTTAGCCCATGCAAACAAATTATTATGAAGGGCCACATCTTAACAGTGCTACCCTAAGCAGTTACACCCTTCTCAGTCCATTGACTTCAATGGACTCAGAAGGGGTGTAATTCTGCCTAGGACTACACTATAAATGACTTTAGGAGATATATTGTCCTATTTTGAGCAAACGACAAAATATTATCATACAGTGCAATTTCCTTCCTCGAAGAAATGTTATGATTCCAGATCTATTTGAAAGTTGTACAATGCAGATTATCTCAAATTAGTTTCTTTACATATTTTTAAATGCAAGGGAGAACCACCCATATGTTTCCCAGCGCTGATTCAAGATGCTAAGCCTAATAAAGTGTAATTTGCAGTCATGGCTGGTCTCAGCCTTCTAGCCAGATCCCTCCAATTTTACCACACCAACAGTCTCCTCTGACCATCATAGATATTTTTCTATTTACTTCTCTAGATTAGTGTTTCCACTCCATAATCTCAGGCCTACCCTCAAAACTTTTAAGATTTTCCACTTTTGCGCTACATATTCATAGAATCACGGAGTTGGGCCATCATACAGGTAAACCAGTCCAACCCCCTGTTCAATACAGGATCAGCCTAGAGCATTCCTGACACATGTTTTCCCCAGCTGCTGCTTAAAGACTGCTGGTGAAGGGGAGCTCATCACCTCCCTTGGTAGCTGTTTCTACTGTTGAACAACTCTTACTGTAAAGAAGCTTTTACTAATCCTTTCCCACCCTTAATTTAAACCCATTATTGAAGTCTTCTCCTCTGCTACCAACAGGAACAGCTCCCTGCCCTTGTCTAAGTGCCAGCCCTTCAAATACTTAAAGAGAGCAATCATGCCCCCCCTCAACCTCCTCTTCTCCAGATTGAACATTCTCAAGTCCCTCAGCCTTTCCTCACAGGGCTTGGTAACCAGGCTGACTAAAGTCCCCCATTCCTCATAGGGCTTGGTCTCCTGGAACTGTTACTTAAATCCAGTGATAATTGTATGTGGTTAACAGTGCCATCCTAAACAAAGTTACACCAGTCAAAGTCCACTAAAGTCAATGGACTTCAAAGGGTGTAACTCTGCTTAAGACAGACCAACTGCAATTCTACTTTGTTTAAGTGATGGTTCTCCACTCTTCAAATATTCTCTAGTTATTGTTTGTTCAGCAGGAGATAACTTAGTGCTATGATCCTTGAAACATAGCACTGCTCATAATAAATGCTCTTTCTGGTACTAAGATCTTTATACCATAGACTGAGTTTAAAGCATCCAAAAATTAGATTAGAGGGAGGGGGCTAGTAATAATTCTGGGGCCCTGGAATCACTGACAACTCCTCAACCAAAGCCACTCTGGCCCCAAGCAAGAGCCAGCTCTTGTCCCATGTGAGGCTGGAAGGAGCTGCCATGAAAAGGTAGGCTGAGTCCCAGATGGGTGAACATAAACAGCCACTAGGGTTGCCAAGTCCCTTAGCTGTTGTGGCAGGGGGCTCCTCTCTCTCGCACTTTGTGTGTGCACCGCGATGACGCCACCTGGAAGTGACATCATCGCATCGGGCACATCATGATGGGGACACTCTAGGATTCACAGTAAAAACTCTATGGTACCGTAGAATTTTACAGTGAATTCTTGAGCATCCCCAGCATGATGTGCCTGATGCAATGACATCACTTGTGGGTGATGTTGTTGTGCAGGGCATATCATGTGACGATGGGGCTCTTTGGGGGCAGGGATCCCCTCAGCAGCCTGCTCTGAGCAGGTGGGTTGGGGGGACCCTAACCAGAGGATCCCCTGACCCCAGCGGGAGCTTGACAGTCCTAACAGCCACTGACACAAGTGGGAACCCTAAGATCCATGGGAGCCTTCTCTTCCTGCCTTTCATTGGGTATTGGACCAAGGCAGGGGCTTTTTCCAAGACTGTTTTTGCCTCCCAGACTTTCTATGGCTGTGGCAATCAGCTATAGAACAGTCAGAGCCCCCCGCCATACCCTCAGCTGCTGCCCTTAAGCTGCTGCTGCCTGACATAACTCCAGAGATAGGAGAGATGCTGGTAGTGGTGGTGCTACAGCAGAAGGGCTGTTGGGGCCCTCTGAAGCAGTCCCCCTCCCTGTGCAGGGCCCATGACTGCTACCTAGTTGTCCTGCGGCTAAGACAACCCCCCCCCCCCAGCCTGGGTGATTCAGATGATACATTAAGTGACTTAAGAGATCATTTTAGGTGTATTAAAAAATCTTGACAAAAGTTGATAACACATGGTTGCCTACAATGTAGTTATTACTATCAAAGCCATTTTTAGAAGCATATTTAGAAGCAATATTTTTTAAAAACACACACACACACAAGAAATTACTGCCATTATTTGTTGATGCCAATACAAAATTCACCCTATTATTCCAGTGAATATCCAAGCATCTATGCTGTTCAGAATGCTCATACTCCAGCATATATCACATCCACCCAGCAATTATTTCAAAACTTCTCAAGCTGTCAGAATCTTGAGTGACAAGAGTACTATTCTAAAAAATGCCCCTGTCTAGGCATCCTAAATGGCACAGCTTGAAACACGCTAAACGCTCATTGCATTTTAATAGATGGGCTTGTCACAACAAAACAGAGTCACAACATCATGTGTGTTTGTGTTGTGGCTTGTTTACATTGCCTGGTAAAAAAGACTGATGTGTCTACCATGAAGCCATAACAGCTTTTATGCATAAAAAGATTCACTGTATGAACTCAGCACCTCCTCTGGCAAAAATAAACAGATTCTTTGAGCTATGTAGCTAGAGGTCCCAACCACAGTTTAGGGGTGAGGAATGAGCTAAGCTACGCAAAAGGCTCTGAGTTTAGAAGCAACCTTCACTGGAATTAGTACTCCCTTAACCAGTTCTGTCAATACAAACTTCTACATGTGAAAACAAGGGAGAAGGGCAGGGTTGTTGTTGGGGTTTTTTTTTTTTGAGCAGGAACGCACAGGAACGCAGTTCCGGCTGGCTTGGTGTCAAGGGGTGTGGCCTAATATGAAAATGAATTCCTGCTGGGCCTTTTCTACAGAAAAGTGCTACGTGAAACAATGGTGACATCAAGGGGTGTGGCCTAATATGCAAATGAGTTCCTGCTGGGCTTTCTCTGCCAAAAAAGCCCTGGAGAAGGGTAACGTGCACAGGAGAACGGAGGAGACAGTGATGGCGTACCGGACGTACCGGACCCGGGAGCTGCAGCTAGTGCAGAACGCGGCGGCCAGGCTGCTACTTGGTCTCCCAAGATGGGAGCATATACGGCCAGGGCTGCGCGGACTGCACTGGCTGCCAATCGTATACCGGATCCAGTACAAAGTGCTGGTCATAACCTTTAAAGCCCTATATGGCCAAGGACCGACCTACCTGAGGGACCGTCTCTCCCCATATGAGCCCCAGAGAGCACTGAGGTCAGTGGGGAAAAGCAGACTGAATATCCCTGGGCCAAAAGAAGTTAAACTTCAAAGCACCCGCACCCGGGCCTTTTCTGTTGCGGCCCCACAACTCTGGAACCAACTCCCAGAGGAGGTGCGGGCCCTGCGGAACTTAGACCAGTTCCGCAGGGCCTGCAAGACCGCCCTCTTCAAACAGGCGTTCACCAATAACTGAATTAATGTTTACCGCCAGATTAGTAACGTTTACCGCCAATGTTGACTTAGGAATGTTTTAATTAATTATTGATTATTGACTGATTTTAATGTGAATTTTAATGTGAATTTAATGTTTTTATTACTATTGTTTACCTGAAATGCTGTTAGCCGCCCTGAGCCTGCTTCGGCGGGGAGGGCGGGATATAAATAAAATTTTACATTACATTACATTACATTACATTACATTACATTACATTACATTACATTACATTACATTACATTACTTAGTAGTGTAAGGTGGCCAAACATCACAGGAGAAGATTCTGGGTATTCTCCAATGTATGTGATGCATCTTTACTCAGCCCTTCCTCCAAGGAGCTCCTAATAGAAGAGTTGGTTGTTATATACTGCTCTTCTCAATAGGCTTCCCAATCCTCAGGTCCCAGCGGGGGATCTCCTGGTTTTACAAGTTTCCCCCCACCCCACAGCCAGCTAACCGGCAGGGGAAGCTCCACCCCCCACAGCCCCCACAACTCTAGATCTCCAGCAGTTTTAGGGAATAATGGGGAATTGATCTGCGGATATCAGGGGCTCTAGGGGAGCTGTGTTTTGAGGTAGATGCACCAAATTTTCAGTATAGCATCTAGTGCCTCTTCTCAAAACACCTTCCAAGTTTCAAAACAATTGGACCAGGGGGTCCAATTCTACGAGCCCCAAAAGAAGGTGCCCCTATCCTTCATGATTTCCTATGGAAGAAAGGCATTTAAAAAGGTGTGCAGTCCCTTTCAATGTGATGGCCAGAACTCCCTTTAGAGTTCAGTTGTGCTTGTCACAGCCTTGATCTTGGCTCCACCCCTAATGTCTCCTGGATCCACCCCCAAAGTCTCCTGGCTCCATCCCCAAAGTCCCCAGATATTTCTTGAATTGGACTTGGCAACCCTACTTCTCAACCCTAAGGTAAGCTCAAAGCATCTTACAATCACTGTTCCCTTCCTCTGCCCACAACAGGCACCTTGAGGTAGGTGGGGCCAAGAGAGCTCTGAGAGAACTGTGACTGGCCCAAGGTCACCCAGCAGTCTTCATGTAGAGGATTGGGGAATCAAACCCAGTACTTCAGACAGGGCCAGCCCCGTCCCTGGGCAAAGTAGGTGATTGTCTAGGGCACCAGCCTTCTGTGAGTGCCAAATTGGGTATCATCCCTGTGACTCAGAGACACTATCAGTGCAAGGGGGGCACCAGAAGTTAGCCTTGCCTAGGGCGCCAGACAGTCTACGGCCAGCTCTGTCTCCAGGTTAGAATCCATCGCTCTTTTTTGTGTGTGAGTGTTGCGTGTGTGTGTACACACGCTTGTGTGTCTGGAAGTCATGGTTGACTTCTGGTGGTCTCTAGGGGGGCTTGGACATTTCAGAGTGGTGGCTGGTTACTTCCTGCTTTTGTGTCCCAGCCCTGTTATTTCTTGGAGGTCTCCCATCCAAGTACTTGCCAGGGTTGGCCCTGCTTAGCTTCCAAAATCTGAGATCAGCCTTGCCTGGGCTATCCAGGTCAGGGCAAGCCCACCAAATTTAACCAAAGATCACAATGGGGTAGTTCCAGTGCCCCATACCTGGACGCCCCTTTGGATGTTAAAATCCAACTTTTTTGCTTTTTCTGTGAGCAGGGGCAGGCAAAGTGGCTGCCATCTTCCTCTCTATGCCAGCTTTCAAATCAGACCCTCTAAGTAGGACACTAAGCAGGGAAACAAAAAAAGAGTGCAGTGGAATATGCAATAAATATTTTATTACATTAATCATAATAAGCTATGCTGTAGTCTCAGCCAAAGAATATTCTTAAATCAACTTTGGAATGTGATTGTAATTTCAGGCTTAGCAGCATGAATCCACAAGACTGTAATTAATATAATAAATCACACTCTGGGTTTCACTACAGAACTTCAAGGTATTTCGTTGATATATAGTTTATAAATGGCCTATACAGTCCTTTGCCCTTAATTTTTTTTATTACATTGCTAAAGCTAGTGAATCAAAGGTACCCGCTTCTGATTTATCTGTAATATTCACCAGAGATGTAAATATACAGTGTGTGCAATGAGTTATTGCTGTCAGCTACTAACACCACAGGAAACCACAGGTGTGTCTTGGGGAATCTCATTCCCACATTTCCCCCTTCCTTTGAATGATGATAACGTGGCAACCATTGCTGTTGTAGAATTCACTTTCTCATTTTGAAGTTTTAAACAGATTAAATTACTGATTTTTAAATAAATTGTTGTCCTTTTCTTTAATATACATTGTGCATAATTGTCAGTCTTTGTAAGATTTAGAAAAAGCAAGAGAAATTTCTGCCAGTGATTATCCTTGATAGTTGGAAGGAGGTTTCCCTAAAAACAGCCACTGGGTCAATGCCCACTGGGATTAGTGTGAAATGGAGATACATGATTGTAACAACATTGTCTCAACCTCCAGAGGATTTGAATTGTTTGAACTTTTCAACAGAATCCTTTTCAACGGAATCCTGAACTTTTCAGCCAAATCCTGCAGCTATGCTTTCTCCTTGTAGTTGGCTCACATCTTTAAGAAGAAGAAGATGAAGATATTGGATTTCTATCCTGCCCTCCACTCCAAAGAGTCTCAGAGCGGCTCACAATCTCCTTTACCTTCCTCCCCCACAACAGACACCCTGTGAGGTGGGTGGGGCTGGAGAGGGCTCTCACAGCAGCTGCCCTTTCAAGGACAACCTCTGCCAGAGCTATGGCGGACCCAAGGCCATGCTAGCAGGTGCAAGTGGAGGAGTGGGGAATCAAACCCGGTTCTCCCAGATAGGAGTCCGCACACTTAACCATTACACCAAACTGGCTCTCCGTTTGCTCTCTTTAGCCTGGAGTTTTTAAAAAGACATCTCAGAATGCTAAAATTCCATCCCCTCGCCATATTTATGTATTTATTCAGCTTCACAATATTTGACATGTCAATATCAGTGGATCTATTTAAGTTCTGAGTTCATAGATAGTGCTAAACTGCCTATCCTCAGGTACTCCAATTCATTCATAAGTCCTTGCCAAGATCATTAAAGAAAACTGTAGAAGGAAGTAAGAAACGCCACAGACCCAGACAGCTGGATAGACTTTGTTTTCTCAGATGCTTTGGAATCAGACCTCTGTGGCAGAAGATACCCAAAACTTTGTTCTCATGATCATAGCCAAAATGTTCAGAAGGATATAGGTTAAAAATATAGTGTAAAATCAAAATTCTTGGAGTAGATTCCTGACAAAAGCTACCAGTTCAACACACCACAAGCACAGGTATCTTTTCTAGACAAACAAGTACTTCATGTGCTAATGGGGATCTCCTCATGATTAATGTATTGGAGGAGGAGGAAGAGGAGGAGGAGTTTGGATTTTTATCCCGCTTTTCACTCATAAGAGTCCCTTGGCGCAGAGTGGTAAAGCTGCAGTACTGCAGTCAGAGCCCTCTGCTCACAACCTGAGTTCGATCCCAGCGAAAGCTGATTCAGGTAGCCAGCTCCAGGTCGACTCAGCCTTCCATCCTTCCGAGGTGGGTAAAATGAGTACCCAGCTTGCTGGGGTGGGGGGGAAATGTGGATGTCTGGGGAAGGCAATGGCAAACCACCCCATAAAAAGTCCGCTGTGAAAACGTTGTGAAAGCAACTTCACCCCAGAGTCAAAAATGACTGGTGCTTGCACAGGGGACTACCTTTTTTTTTCACTCATAGTCTCAGAGCAGTTTACAACCTACTTCCCTTCCTCTCCCCACAACAGACACCCTGTGATGTAGGTGGGGCTGAAAGCTCTGAAAGAACTGCTCTTAAAAGAACAGTTCTGAGAGAACTGTGACTGACCCAAGGTCACCCAGCTAGCTGCATATGAAGGAGTGGGGAATTAAACCTGGTCTCCAAATTAGAGTCCGCTACTCTTAACCACTACACCAAATTGGCTTTCATAGACTAGCCCTCTACCTGCTATTACATGCATAGGAGTAAGACCTCCAAAAGTGATGTACAAATTAAATTTAATTGAACAGATTTTATTGCCTTTGGACCAGTTGCTAGAAAATCAAGGGGCAAGGCAATTCCCCCTCCCTTTTTACTGTATACCTTAGGTAAACTTTTCCATTGGATTTTACCTCTTGCCAAAAGATGCTGAAATCTTCCCCATAATCTGCCAAAAACATTATCTCCTGTCTTTTATACCTAAAGTTCCAACTGAAGCTCTAACCCCAGTGCCCAGAAAGCTGTTGTAGAGAAGATGCATTCCAGGTCTGGACTCAGGGCTGGTTGCCTATGGTCCTGGCAAGGGAAAGAGGAGGAGGACCATGAAAGAGCTGGGAATGTCTAAAGAGGAAAGAGCATCCTAAGTGTTCAAATGAAGATTTAATATCAACACCATCTGGAAACATTTTATTCCATGCTGCATTTGTGTTGTTAATTTCTGACTTTTCAAACACAACGAGAAATGTGATTCCCACAGCCCTGTAACTGGAACAATGAGGCATAACAACACCAATATAACAAGGAATTATAATTTAGGCAATGTCTTTCTTTTAATTACAAGATGCTTTTGCTACAACAATGTTGAGGACAAACTGAAAGGAAACAGAAAAATGTATAATATTTTTACTAGGGGAACTAATTTTTGTAGCCTGAAGATCTGTTGTATAAGAAATCTCCAAGTCACATCTGGAGGATGACAGCCTTATGAACAATTTTGTGCAGACCAAAGACTGATTCTCAACATGGAGTTGGACTAGGTGAGCCTGGAGGCCCCTTGCAACTCTGTGATTCTGACACTTCACTGAGGGAGAAGTCAGAACCAATGTTCCACAAAAGTGCTCCAGCTCTCCCACAGCATCTTTTCTAGTCTGGTCTGTGTGGCCCTGCAGTTGGAAGAAGGACTGACTGGTGTATATCCTTCCTACTGTGGTGGGCAAATAACATCGGGACAGAAGTAAGGGAAACAAAGTCTCCATGCCTCTGCTTCTCTCCATGCCTCTGGTCCAAGTGGGCTCCTGCAACAGGGAGGGATGAGCAACTAGTGACCACCCTTTCCACTGTACAGGCTGCTTGCACTGGGCCATCAGTGGGGAACAACTACTGTAGAGAGCTAGAGTCGGGCTTCTTCCCTTCCTGGGGGCTGTGGGGGAGGGGAAGAACTGGAGAACTGCTCCCCTCCTCCATCCAACCAGACAGCCTTTTAGCTGGGTTTTTTTTTAAAGTGAAGGAGACTGAATTCAAAAGAGGCTATTTGCACATGAAAACGTATAATATTATATTATATTATAAGAAATATTGAAAAAACGTATAATGTCCTCTAGAAAGGGGACCAGATACATTCCTAGACAAATATCCAAACTGCTGATTGATTATCAAAGAATTCAGGTTTTCACGGCTGGTAACATCATTAGGGTTTGTAGAATCTTTCAGGATCAAGTGCCGTGTTCTACTGGAGAAAGTTTTCCTTCCAGACGTTTCATTCTCAGCTGCGGAGAACATCCTCAGTGACGTTGCATTGAGGTATATGTTTGAGGGGAGGGAGAAAAGATCACTTGAGGGTGAGAGACCAAAACACAGAATTTTTCATTTCTTCTCAAAAGCTGAATCTGCCTCCAGTACTTTTGAATATTACTGGAAACTTAGGAAAGATCTTCCAGGTTCCCCTGAAGAATTAACCCCAGACACTTGTAAAGGAACAGGGTTATTTATGTATTATACAACTTGAGCCTAGAGATCCTCTTAGTAGAGTTGTCAATCTCCAAATGGATCCTGGAGATCTCTTGGAATTACAACGAACCTCCAGACCCCAAAGATCAGGTCTCCTAGGAAAAAAATGGCTGCTTTGGAGTAGGATTGCCAGGTCTTACCTGGCTCCTGGAGGGGGAATCACTCTAGCAATTTGGGTAAAAATTCTATGGTGCTGTAGAGTTTTTACCCAAATTGCTAGAGCATTTGCTGTGCAATGTTCCTGACATGATGATGCCACTCAGAAGTGACATCATCATGCTGGGCATATTGGGCGCAACAGAGTTCTTTGGGGACAGGAATCCCCCCAACAGTCAGCTCCATACTGGTGGGTTGGGGGCTCCGAAACTGGCGAAGCCCTCACACCCAGCAGGAAGCTGGGAAGCTCTCCCTAACCCCAACCCAATCCTCCCCAAGACTATACCATTAAATCTCCAGGAATTTCCCAACTCTGAGTTAGCAATCCTCCCAAGTGTAAGAATTCCAGCAGCCATCTTAGAACTACAACACAGCTTCTCCCTCCCACCACCACAAGGCAGAGGCCCTCTCCTCCAAACATTTCCTCATCATTAATTCTATCATCCTTATAATCAGGCGGGGGGGTTAGCAGGAACACCATTCCGGCTGGCTCAGAGTCAGGGGTGTGGCCTAATATGCAAATGAGCTCCTCCCGGGCCTTTTTAACAAAAAAGCCTTCTGTGAAACAATGGTGACATTGGGGTGTGGCCTAATATGCAAATGAGCTCCAGCTGAGCCTTTTCTACAAAAAAGCCTTGCTTATAATACATTTATAATACAGTTAAAAAAGATCTTAAATTATATTGCAGAGTGGGGAAATCTGTTACCTACAGCAAATAAAACTGGATTTCTCCCATCTGAACCTTAAAATTGGTTTCTTCATATCTTTTGATTTTAAAGACTTGTAATTTAATTTGAATCATGGCAACTCTACAGAACATATTGTTTATTTAGAATATTTCTGGTGTGTCTCGTCCAGAAATCTTGCCCAAGGAAGATAAGAACAAATAAAACAATTGCACGATTAGTTTAAAACAATTCATGGTGATCAATAATATTTCACCACTAAAATTCTAACAAGATAGGTGCCATGTAGGTTTCAAGGGGAAGAACATTCACAACACCATTGGTCTATCAAGGTCAATATTGCCTACTCTAACTGACACTGGCTGTCCCGGGTCACAGGTAGAGGGTTTTTACATCCCTACCACCTGATCTGACCAGGGTGGCCCAAGCAAGCCCAATCTTGTCAGATCTCAAAATCTTAATGGTGTTGGCTCTGATTAGTACTTGGATGGGAAACCACCAAGGAAGTCCAAAGTTGCTATGCAGAGACAGGCAACAGCAAACTACCTCTGAACGTCTCTTGCCTTGAAAACCCCAAGAGGTCACCATAAATCAGCTGTGTGACTTGATGGCACTTTGCACCCCCACATAAACTACCTGATTCTTTTAAATGGAGGTGCCAGATATTTCACTCAGGATCTCCTGCATTTCAAGGTATTGCTCTACCGCTCAGACAAGGCATCTCATCTTAATAAGAACACATGAAAGTACCTTATCCTGAGTCAAATTATCAGGTCAATATTGTCTGCTCTGACTGGTTGTGACTCTCCAGGATCTCAGATGGAGTGAGGTCTTTCACATCACCTACTACCTGATTATTTTGACAGGAGAAGCTGAAAATTGAACTTGGAGTTGGGACTTCCTGCATGCATAAATTCTACTACTGAACCATAACCCCTCCACAGCTGGGGAGCCACTACAGTGAAAGACTTGATCCTAGTTGTCACATGCATCCCCTGCCCCCCACTCCTGTTGCCTGCCACCACATAAGATGCTAGCTGCAGGATGCTATGGGATTTCTGGTGATTCCTAGAGCCACCACTTTGCCAATTCAATTTTTTTACAGGAAGTGATGTAATACCACAGCCAGCGTTGCAGCCCCCCCCCCCCCATATCCCCACCAACAGCGCACCCACCAGTTGCCAGGCACTGCCTGGCAAACTGTAGTCATATGCCTCACCATTAGCAGCATTAACAGGACTTGTGATAATTATCTTAGTTGGCAGAAAGGATAGTATGGGAGAAGGAGCCCTAGTCCCAAGCCATTTAGGACTTGAAAGGTGAGCACCAGCGCTTTGAATTGTGCCTGTAGCAGCCAGCCAACCAAAGCATATCTTTCAGCACAGGGGCAATATGATTCTTATATCCAGTCCCTCATAACAATCCATCAACTGCATTGCAGACTAATTGAAGTTTCCAGACAGTCTTCAAAGGCAATATATCATAGTAACCTAATCTGGGTGTGATTAGCATATGGATCACTGTGGCCAACTCCCTCTTCAAGTAATGGCCACAGCTGGCATATCAGCCAATCCTTATAAAAGTCACTAAGTGCCATGAAGAAGATCTGAGCTTCCTGATAGGCCAGGAGGATCCAGGTGCTCTCTTAAACTACACACTAGCTCTTTAAAGAGAAATGCAACTCCTTCCAGAACAGGCAAATTCCTTGTTCTACTAGTGCAGGGGTGGCCAACGGTAGCTCTCCAGATGTTTTTTGCCTACAACTCCCAGCCCCAGTCATTGGCCATGCTGGCTGGGCCTGATGGGAGTTGTAGGCAAAAACATCTGGAGAGCTACCGTTGGCCATCCCTGTCCTAGTGGCTTTATCAAGGACAAAGAGCACCTCAGTCTTGTCTAGACTGACCTTCAGTTTATTGGCCCTCACCCATTTTCTTACCTCCTGCAAGTTCAAGACTTCCACAAACCCACCAGATCCTGCAGTTATCAACTGTCATCTGCATAGTTGCGACTCCTCATTCCAGACTTTTGAAAAATCCTTCCCCGCAGTTTCATGTAGATATTAAACAGCCAAAGAACCCTGTGGGATACCGCAATATAAATGCCAAGGGGTCACACAGCAGAACCTCAGCATCATGTTGAGGAAGCCACTGGTCATCTAAGAATAGAACCACTGTAACAAAGTGTCCCCCTCAGTCTTCAGCTGAGCCGGCATTTCCAAAATGATACCATGGCTGATGGTATTAAAAGCCTGGCAGAATCAGCAGGAATGCAGTCCACCATCACTGTCCCAGTAAACATAGTCAAACCAACCAAGGCCATTTTTTACCAAATTTGAGATTTGAATCCAGATTGGAATGGGTATAGCTAATCCAGTTCTTCCAAGACTGCCTAAAGCTGCACTTTGCCCAGGATTCTGGCAACTGCAACATAGTCATTCAAGTCCATGAATGCTTTCTTCAGGAGTGACTTCATAACTTCCTCCTTCAGGGTGACAGGGCCAAGCCCTCCCCTCAAGGAGGCAGTTACAACCTCCCAGGCCAACCTGACCAACCCTTCCTGGCTTGATAATAATAGCCAAAAGTGGGAAAGGTTAGTTCTAAATGAGCCACACATTTTAAAGTTGTGTGTCAACTTCACTGGGCTGAGCTCCATTGACTGTAAGTCATCCATACAACTAAAATAAGACTGTGCTTTGATAGCATTCTAAGAATGAATTGAATTAACAGAGATGTCTGCTGTGGTGAGTCTGAGCAATTGTATCCACAAAATTCTTCACAATCAAGGAACAGCAAACTTGTACATTTTACAAGTCTACATCCTTCCAATAATCAAGTAAAATAGGTTTGCAATTTGGGTTTTTTATTTGCATTTGAGTAACACAATTTCTCAACAGCCACATTTATTGGGTGGTTTTGATCTGATCTGTATCCCACTACATCACATTTAGGTAACAATATGTTAAGGTTATAAAACGCTAACTTCAAAACAACTCTTTTCCCAAACAGAAATGTCTCTCCTTTTTCTTCTATCCTTCTTTTGTCCCTCTGTCTCTGAACATAGAAATTTAGAATAAGCTCCATGGGATAGGGACATTGCTTTTTCTTTGCTGATGCAATCTGTAAATGCCATGTACATTGCTTGCACCATTTTAAAGGCCTTACATTGCCACCAGAAGTTGCTCAAAGTTAATTCAAATGTTCACCGAAGCTCATGGCAGAAAAATCTGTAAGGACCATTTTAACAGTTAGCAAATTAGCAATGAGGATAAAAGGCTGTACGATTTTGAACAAAAATATTAAAGCTGTATCCTGTATTCCATTTAGGGTTCCTGGGCGCTGATGACATGCTGGCAGAGTTGGGTTGGAAAGAAGCTTCTGAGAGTGACATCCTCATGTTGGGGACATCATGCAGCAAATATTCTGGGTCTTGGAGAACTTTGTGATAAAATCGCCATCAAACCATAGAGTTTTACCCAAAAAATAGAGTGTTGCTGCACAACATCACCAATGTAATGACATCACTTCCATGCAATGTTATAATGTTGGTGATGTTGCTGTTTGGGGGTGAGGTTTCCCCTGCCAGCCAGCTGGCTGTTGGCAGGCAGAAGCACCCCCCCCCCCCAAAAAAAAAACAACAACACCCAGGGAATCCCCTGCTGGGAACTGGGGAATGTGCAACCAACAACAGTCACACAGAAAATGGAACTGGAGAATAAGCACAAGGCTCTGTGTAGTATTCACCTCTTCAGTATTTGCAAATCATTAAGACTATATCTTCCAATAAAATCATAAACACCACTTCAACAATTTCCGGTCTTTTTTACTAAGAGCATAAAGCTGCAAGCGGGTATAGATACAGTTGACTTTCCAATCCAAATAATTCTCACAACAACTTTTCACAGAAACAGTCCATTTTTTATACACGATATCTTATAATTTCTTCAAAACTGTATGCATATATACTGCAACATACAGCAGCTATAGCAGCAACAGGCAAAACCAGTCTAGTCTACTGTTTCGCTAGAAAGTTTTTTCCAAGCTGTTATTTTTTCACCAATCATATTAAATATATTTTCCTCTCTCTCTTCTTGTGCCCTGCATCACAAACTCAATAACTGGCAACTGGGGAATGGCAACCCTAAATCCCTTTTTTTAATAATATGTTTATGCATCTTCATAGACTGAAAGGGCAACTGGTCATTTGCGCATTCTTTCCATGTATATCTGCCGACAGCTCCAAATCCAAGTCTCCAAACCCCCCCCCCCCCCCGCTCATCTGAGAAAGAATCTATTCACCATTACGTGAGAGTTTAGTGACAGAGTTGTTCCCTACTGCAAGAAGGAGGATCTTAACTGTAATTCATCCTGCTTATTACAACTTAGATAAGGCTTCTCATCTTTTTGGTCCAGCCATTTAGTTCTCCAACATGTCTCCAATAGAGGCCTGCCAATTTCTAGGGATTTTTCAAGTAGGTCAAAAGTCACAGTGAAGATAACCATTCTGTTGCTGCTTGTCCCTAACTGATGGTAAACACATCATATAATTTTGTAGTTTCTCTCTCCATATTGCCCTATACTTATGATCTTAGCTTTTAAAAAATTATTAACATTTTGTTTTGGCTACTATTCAACAATACAATTGGATATATCAGTAAATTCTGCAGAATATCCCATGTATGTATGCGTCACCCAACAGAGTCTATGAAGTTGGCTTGTTTACAAAATTGCTTAATAACCAGCAGGATTCCTTTCTGTCTCGTGCTACCTGCAGGGACTTGGGACTGTTATAGAACACTTAGGATGCAGGAAGGTGCAAAAGGAGCATCATTTAAGAATCTGTATTTTGGAATCCTTTATTGGAATGCAGAATTGCAAATAGCTTTTTAAAGAGCTACCCCTGCTGAAGTAAAGTAGCACCTTAAGCAGCCCATTCTGCAGTGGTATAGACTGTAATTTTAATAAAAGCTTAATTTAAATGCCATTCATGATTTCTAGGTCATGAGGAAAAATCCTATCTTCCCCATGTTTAATAAAACAGAAATATTTCTTATTTTTTCTTTTTCAAAAACGATGTATTGGGGAATTATTGTTATATTCAGTTTATATTATATAATGTTATATATAAGCTAGGATCCGCTTATAGTTAAGTGACTTCTGAAGCCCCCTATTTCAAGCAAGAGAGAAAGAAAGAGTGCATTTGATTAATCAGCAACTGTGGTTTAATTGTTCATTTGACCATCACCATCTCAAAGTGACCCCGAAGGCTATCTCCAGCAACTGACTTAGCCAAGAGCCGTCAGTCTTGCTGTTCATAATCATAACAGCAAAACTCTACAGGCAGGAGTGCTTTTTCACAGAGAGTTCTGGAAAGATACAGAGATATTATATAAGGTTTTGTTACTGCCTCTCCCACAGCAGATCACCTTGAAATAATGCAAGGAATACACTGCTGTGCCTGTTTCTGTACTTGTGTAGTGTTATATCCTGAATTACTTTGATTTCTCTGGGAAGGGTCTCTGTGTCCCTTTCTTAACTTAGATGTGCAGTACATCCTCACTCTGAGGATCTGGAGCCGATAATGCACTTGTTACCAAAGGGAGAGCTACACAGATTGACAGAGGATGAGGAAAAGAAATCCCCCTGAGGCTCCGGGTTCTCCCCTTGCAGCTGGCTCCATCTCTCCATCCTCCCTCACCTGTTCTTTCTGGTAGTGGCTGCAGCAACACTAAGCACTACTTTGGCTTCTTGGAAGGGGTGTTGAAAGACCTGAGTCAGATTGAGGTGACAAGAGAGGAGGTCCTACAACTGATAGATGATTAAAAACTAATAAGTCACCAGGTCCAGATAGCATACATCCAAGGGTTCTGAAAGAACTCAAAGTTGAACTTGTGGATCTTCTGACAAAAATATGTAATCTTTCATTGAAATCTGCCTCTGTTCCTGAGGACTGGAAGGTAGCAAATGTCACCCCCATCTTTAAAAAGGGTTCCAGAGGAGATCCGGGAAACTACAGGCCAGTCAGTCTGACTTCAATACCTGGAAAGTTGGTAGAAACCATTATCAAGGACAAAATGAGTAGGCACACTGATTAACACAAGTTATTGAGGAAGACTCAGCCTGGGTTCTGTAAGGGAAGATCTTGCCTCACTAACCTGTTACATTTCTTTGAGGGGGTGAACAAACATGTGGACAAAGGAGACCCGATAGATATTGTTTACCTTGACTTCCAGAAAACTTTTGATAAAGTTCCTCATCAAAGGCTCCTTAGTAAGCTCGAGAGTCATCAAAAACTGGCTAATTAATAGGAAGCAGAGAGTGAGTATAAATGGGCAGTCTTTGCAGTGGAGTACGTTAAGCAATGGGGTGCCGCAGGGCTCAGTACTGGGTCCCATGCTCTTTAACTTGTTCATAAATGATTTGGAGTTGAGAGTAAGCAGTGAAGTGGCCAAGTTTGCAAATGACACTAAATAGTTCAGGGTGGTGAGAACCAAAGAGGATTGTGAGGAACTCCAAAGGGATCCTTTGAGGCTGGGTGAGTGGGCGTCAACGTGGCAGATGAGGTTTAATGTGGCCAAGTGCAAAGTAATGCACATTGGGGCCAAGAATCCCAGCTACAAATACAAGTTGATGGGGTGTGAATTGGCAGAGACTGACCAAGAGAGAGATCTTGGGATCGTGGTAGATAACTCACTTAAAATGTCAAGACAGTGTGAGTTTGCATTAAAAAAGGCCAACGCCATGCTGGGAATTATTAGGTAGGGAATTGAAAACAAATCAGCCAGTATGATAATGCCCCTGTATAAATCAATGGTGCGGTCTCATTTGGAATACTGTGTGTAATTTTGGTCACCGCACCTCAAAAAGGATATTATAACATTGGAAAAAGTTCAGAAAAGGACAACTAAAATGATTAAAGGTTTGGAACACTTTCCCTGTGAAGAAAGGTTAAAGCGCCTGGGGCTCTTTAGGTTGGAGAAATGTCGACTGCAGGGTGACATGATAGAGATTTACAAGATTATGCATGGGATGGAGAAGGTAGAGAAAGAAGTACTTTTCTTCCTTTCTCACAATACAAGAACTCGGGGGCATTCAATGAAATTGCTGAGCAGTCGGGTTAGAATGGATAAAAGGAGGTACTTCTTCACCCAAAGGGTGATTAACGTGTGGAATTCACTGCCACAGGAGGTGGTGGCAGCTACAAGCATAGCCAGCTTCAAGAGGGGGTTAGATAAAAATATGGAGCAGAGGTCCATCAGTGGCTATTAGCCCCAGTGTGTGTGTGTGTGTGTGTGTATTAAAAAAAATTTGGCCACTGTGTGACACAGAGTGTTGGACTGGATGGGCCATTGGCCTGATCCAACATGGCTTCTCTTATGTTCTTAACCCCAACATAAAGTTAAAAGATTTCTTTAAATTGCAGCCATAGCTGGGGCTATTGTGCGTATTTGCCTATCTGTACAGGGGGCAGTCCTTGGATATTAGATATGGGAATAAAATGAACATTTTAAGCATGTTCTGCCACACATAAGACTAAACAAGCAGGGAAGCTAATCTTGCGTCTTCATGGCATCTGTGATCAGGGGCTGGACAGTTCGAAACTAGATCTGTCTGGACCTTTGCAGTACAAGGTGAATGACAGAACTCAAGAGGAGGAGCAGTAAAGATTTGTGGAGAACAGGATACCCCATTCCCTCCTTTGCCATCTCTTACTTCCCCCCACCCCAGCTCGGGCCATCATCCCTTCTGGCTCTGATGTATCTTCCCATACACATAACACCCCTCCCACACACACACAGTCTTTTTTACTTTCTCCTGCTGCCATTGGCTTCTCTCCAACAAGTCCATCTTCCCTTGCCCTCCTGCCTGCTTCTTCACCATTCCCCTCCTGCTAGTGCAATAAAGGTGGGATGGAGAATCAGGCAGACAGAAGAGGGGTCAGATCTGGCATAGGGTTATCAGATCTGGGTTGGGAAAATTCCTGGAGATTTAGGGATAGAGCCCAGGAAGGGTGGGGTTTGGGGAAGGGAGGGACCTCAGCAGGATATAATGCAACATAGTCTGTCCTCCAAAGCTGCCATTTTCTTCCGGGTATCTGATCTCTGTAGTCTGGAGATCAGTTACAATTTCATGAGATCTTAAGCCAAAACCCAGCTGAAGATTGGCAACCCTAATCTGGCATGAGTTCCAGTTTCCCCTGGTTATCTGCTTGCATGGAATATTGTGTTGTTGTCAGGACTTTTTTTGTAGCAACTCCTTTGCGTATTAGGTCACACACCCCTGATGTAGCCAATCCTCCTGGAGCTTACAGTAGACCCTGTAGTAAGAGCTCTGTAAACTCTTGGAGGATTGGCTACATCCGGGTGTGTGGTCTAATATGCAAAGGAGTTCCTGCTACAAAAAAAGTCCTGGTTGTTATGTTAGGGTGGTCCATCTGAGGCAAGCAACCAGCAGGAGACCTACCTATACAGGAGCACTCCTCTCCAGTGACTCCGTAACATTGGTGATGTCACCTCCAGCCACATCAGAAGTAATATCACCATGTCAGCATTGATGGCAATTCCCCCCCATTAGTTCACCAAGTGGCAACAGGGGAAGAGGACTGCCAGCATGAGATCTCACACCAATCCTGGTAGCCTTAATAACAATGCAATGCGCAGTCCAAACTCAAACGTTTTTTAACATTTCAGATTTTTCTGCAAATCTGGTTTGCAGAATCATGCTACAGCTCAATATGATATTTTTGCAGAATTTCTTTATTCACACAATGGCCAGCCCCCTTGTCTGCCAGATACCAGGACAGAAACAGGGATTTTAGTTGGTACAATTTCTATTATTCAGGCAGTCAGAATCCTTCTCACCAATTATACATGATTAAATGTCAGTAGCAACAATATCTCTACAAATTCTGCATTAGGCCTAAGGTTGCCAAATCTGGTTTGGAAAATTCCAGGAGATTTGGGGAGGGCAGGCTGTAATACCATAGGATCCACACGCCAAAGCAGCCATTTGCTCCCGGGGGATTGATCTCTGTACTAGAGACCAGCTGTAATTCTGGGAGATCTCCAGGTTCCATCTGGAAGTTGGAAACCCTAGACCTACATAGTAAAACTTACATACCAAAGCCTTTTTGCTTTGTAAAAAGTGTCAGCTTGTCCAATATTGACAATATTGCTATAGTTACAAGACATTTTAAAATATCAAATAAGCACACAAACATAATAAATATTTCACAATGCAACAAAAAGAGGCTATTATGGACCCTGCTTCCATCACTGAAATCTGCTATGCATCATTTGGTTAACAAGAACACATACACATGAAGCTGCCTTCTAGAGAGTCAGAGCCTTGGTCTATCAAGTCTACTTTGACTATAGTGGCTCTCCAAGGTCTCAGGCAGGGGTCTTTAACATCACCTACTCCTGATCCTTTTAGCTAGAGATACAGGGGCTGAATCTGGGACCTTCTGCAAGCAAAGCAGATGCTCTACCACCAAGCCATCCCCACAACAACAACTACATAAAGCATTTCAGGAGAGAAGGTTTAAGCATTTGCTAGATTTTTTGGGAGGTATTTTGAACAGTCAGAATTACCAAAGATCAGAATTTAAACTTATATTTAAGTTTAATAGACTTTTTACTGCATAGTTGCTTAGATAACCAAGGATACAAAACTGGTGAATTGATTTTTTTTTAATTCATCATAAAAGGTTTGTAATGGACTTTTGTCAGCCATCTAGGAAGCTCATCACCTAGGAAGCTTGTCATATAAATGTCTAAAGATCACATTTAAAAAATCACTCTGCATTTGAAATGGATCTCTTTTTTGCTCAACACAATTTATGCCTCTTAGGCATTGAAAAACAAATACTCAAGACAAACATTTTCTCTTCTCAGTTGATAGAACACCTGCCATTTGTAAACATCTCCTATTTCTGCAGCTAATTGTGTTTGCCCAATTATATGTACAACAAGGGAACAACAGGCAGGATATAAGGCATAGATATTAAACAAAAAAAATCCCCTACCAGCTCAACAGTAATATTAAACATTTTAAAGTACTCTTCTGAATTAAAGTTCCAACATTAGAATAATATATCAACATCTACTGCACAAAAACATAAAACTTATAAGAATGGAAGAGAAATATTAAGTTAACACTGCAATCTTATGCACACTTACCTGGGAGTAAGCCCCACTGAATAAAGTAGCACTCACTTTTGTGTATAGTGCTTAGGGCAGTACTATAAATTCACTGTTTTTAAAAAGAAAGCCAGACACCTAGCATCAGGGTTGTAAGGCCACAGCACCAAACCTCCAGGACGACTAGGGAAGCAATTTGGCAAACTAGTGGTGCATGCATGCATTTACATCATTTCTGGGTTTTTTTGTTTAAAAAAAAAATTGTGACATAAGGGATGCTCTAGCATTTTGCAAAAACTCAATGGTCTTACCACAGAGTTTTGGCAAAGAGCTAAACAGAAGTGACATGGCACACCAGTGTGCATTTGTTTTCTCATCTCCTGCCACTGCCTGAAGCACTGGCAGGCAATGAGAGGGAATGCCAGGAGGCCTCCTGCTACTGGAGGAGGTGTCCTGGCATCCCTACCTAGCATTTATATCAAGATTAGATAATCCAGACGCCTCACTATTTGCCAATCACGCAAGCTGATATTGCATATTTCTCTTCCATTTTGTGCCTGAAGAAGGCAGGCTCTGCAACATGGGTATTTAAGCCCTGAACACACACACACAAAGGAGAGTGACCACTTACAATAAGAGTTTAGAATGAAATGTTTGGTTTTGATAAGTGAGTTTTTTGTTATTATAATTGTCAGTAGTTTTTAGTGAGGCAAAGTTTTATGAAATCACACACCGGCCTTAAAGTGTTTTGCTACAAACCTCAAAGAAGAACATGAAGTTCTCCCAAATTACAATAGATCTCCAGACTAACCAAGAGGAGTTCCCCTGGAGGAAACTGCAGTTTTGGAGGGTGGACTTTATGGTATATAAACCACAAAGTCTAGGAGAAATGGAATTCTTACAATGGCACCAAGGGCTTTTTTTTTTAGCAGGAACGCAGTTCCAACTGGCTTGGTGTCAGGGGTGTGGCCTAATATGCAAATGAGTTTCTGCTGGGCTTTTTCTACAATAAAACCAAAAATGGTGATGTCAGGGGGCATGGCCTAATATGCAAATAGATTCCTGCTGGGCTTTTTCTACCAAAAAAAAGCCCTGGTGACACCATATCCCCACTGAACTTCCTCCCCTCCCTAAACTCCATTTCCTCTGGCGTGCCCCCTAATGTCCAGGAATTTCTCACGCTGCAGTTGGCAACCCTGTCAGAAAGGTCAATCAGGTCCTGCTTAGAATTTCCTTGATATTTGAAGTATGGTAAGAGAAAGACGGACAGAGACCGAGAAAGGACTCATTTCAGACTCAATATAAAAACATAGTTTAATTAACTTAACTATGATTAGTAAAACTTAATGTGGGCCAGTCCATAAACTGTGGTAGCTGGACCATCACACCAGGATCTGAAATCATAATTTGGAATTTATCATCTGTAGTTAATCTTTGTGTGTGTGCGAGAGAGAGAGAGAGACATGATTGTATGTTTTTCATACATCAGAATTCAGCATTATGGCAGATATAAGGACCTTGCCAAAAGCTGTAACAATCCTTCTCGTTCTGCTTCTCCCTTCTCTGCAACATCTATTAAAAAGCACCATGTCATGGGGCATGTACCTGCTAGTGAATGATAGGACAGAAGACTTGCAGCATGATGACATCACATTACAGAAAAAAGGAGAATTAGAAGTCCCCATTTTCAACCAACATTCCATATCTACCACTTGGTCTAGTTCTGCTCATAGTTCTCTAGCACAGGGTTCCCAAGTAAGTCCAAAATAAAGCACTATCCCAACAAGAATTCTGTTGTATAGAAGCCAAATATGTGTTTCCCTTCTGGGGGCATGCATGAGGTCCCAGAAACCATTCTATTGAAGCAAGTTATGGAGGGGCCATGACTCAATGAAACAGCCTCTGTTTGGCATCTCCAGTTAATAGGACCTTGCTAGTGAAAGAAGAAGACTGCAGATTTATACCCCGCCCTTCTCTCTGAATCAGAGACTCAGAGCGGCTTACAATCTTCTATATCTTCTCCCCCCACAACAGACACCCTGTGAGGTGGCTGGGACTGAGAGGGCTCTCACAGCAGCTGCCCTTTCAAAGGACAACCTCTGCCAGAGCTATGGCTGACCCAAGGCCATTCCAGCAGGTGCAAGTGGAGGAGTGGGGAATCAAACCTGGTTCTCCCAGATAAGAGTCTGCACACTTATCCACTGCACCAAACTGGCTCTCATGAACAACCTTCGCCAGAGAACCTGGAAAGCTTCTGCCAGTCTCAGCAGACAATACTGAGCTTGATGGATAGATGGTCTGATTCAGTATAAGGCAGCTTCATGTGCATGTGAAAGTCCCTTTCAAATATACTCGTATTTCTGAGCAACATTTATTCCTGGTGCATTTTAAAACTTTATACAGAATGTGTTCAAGAATGGAATTTAAGTTACTATCCCAACACAACCAAGTGTACACCACAGGAAGTCCCAGTGTGAAAAATCTCCTAGTGCTTAGCATCATGAACTACCTTTGCATTAATCAGGTCATTCCTAAATCACACCGCTTCTATACCAATGTTATTACTTCCTTACATACTCATCTCCCCTTTAGCAGCAGTCAATCAGTATTTGAATCGTGCTAAAACTTTGACCTTCAGAACACACACTGAATTCTTTTCTTTTTTTAAAGGCAACACCTCAAATGAATATGTCCCAAGAAGCATTGTGTAAGTGCTGATACCTGGTATTGTCTGTGCCATTGGCTCGGTAGTAAGGGCGGGAGCAGTGCTTGGCTGCTGTTGGCTAGAGCTAACTTCTGGCTCTGTGCTAACGGAAGGCGATAATGCTGCATCACTGGGAACTTGATTCGGCGCAGGCTGGAGGATATCTTCCAAGGTCGCTTGCTCTTCTTGCCCAGGAAGCTGCAAAGCTGATAAAGGAATGCTTATCTGTTTGCTGGCGTTGGAAGTGCTGGCTGGCATCTGGAGGGCTACCTGAGGGTTGGCTACTGGGGCGTTATCAGGCCCTCTGCTTGGAGAAGCCAGAGCTACTTTGGGAGGCTTTTGAACTACTGGCCGTGATATGATGGACGAAGAGGCAGAGACACTTTGTAGATCAAATTCAGCACCAAGTGAAGGGGAGGTATGGGGAGTTGGCTTAGGGGGCACAGGGTAGGAAGCTCCAGGGTGAGTTTTGGGTTTTGACATTTGTGTCAATGCCAGTGCAGGCCCATCTGCACCACCGGTAATTTCTGCATTAGCCACAATATAATAATCCTCAGGGATTTCTTGCTTGATTTTTTTTACTACAGTATCACCACTGCTGCCATCAACAACTTGAGATCCTGAATGAAATGAGGAGGATAGACCCAGGCCTGGCCTTTTACGGGAAATGGTTTGAGTTCTTTGTGGATGAGGCTCAAAATCGCTGTCTTCATCTGTCACTGAGGACTCACAGACCATGTCAAACAGTGTTGCTTCGTCTTCATATTCCTCCACGGTTTCGTCTAATTCGGAAGGCTCGCTGCAGTAGGAGAAATCACAGGAATCTCTGGTTCGGTTACAGTCCAGCTTTGTTTTCCCTGGCCTTCCAGAGTACCGTTCCACAGGGCTGGTTTGTGTGTCTGATGTCACGCCAATGATGCTGGGACTGTCCGAATTGAAGCTTCTGTTGTCCTGGAAGCACACTCTTTCCTGGGAGCCAGCCCTACAGGTTGCTGTGAGTGGCCAGTGGTAGGCATGGCCTGCACTGCAGCCCCACATAGCTGTTAGGTTGCCATGGGACCCCTCTGACAGTAGATGTTTCAGATTTGGAATGAGACTACAAATGGTTCCATGACTGTGGGCCCAGCTGACCAGTTTAGAAAGATTTTCAGAGGAAGTGTGAAGGCAGTCCTCCATGGTAATGATGCAGCCACTGTTGTTTCGTTCCTAGAGCATAAAGGGGAAAACGTTAGGTCAGAACAGAGGTTTTGTGCCGTCAAATCTGAATTCCAGTTTTACATATGCAAACAAACGTGGTTTGTTTCTTGCATTAAAAATGTTCAAAAAGAAAACAGCCATAGTAAATCATAGGTAAATAACCAGTGTGTTTTATGTCACAGCACAGTTGTTTATATTTATTCTGATAAAAGCTCAATGTTTTTACACTAGACAGGAAAGAACTTGGAGCAACATAGATATAAAGGATGCATTCAATTAAAATATGCTTAATGCTAGAGTCCTATGCTCACTTACATGAAAGTAAGTCTTAGATATGTTTAGGACAAAGTTATTAGTCATTAGGCATGATCCGTTTAAAGTTGAGCAACCTTAGATCCCAGAGATTTCAACAATGGAGTGCAAGGACTTGTTATATGGAAGATGGCTGGAAACTGCTCAGCTTAAGGTAAGGTTGTGAAGTCTTGGAATCCAGGAAGGGGGCAGGACTTCCACCATCCTTAGTACCTCCTCCTGGGGGTGAATTCTTCTGGTTCGGGGGTAAGCCCAGAGCAGATCTAATACAAAAAGCTCAATTCAGGAGTCCAGGGACAGAGCTTAATCATGATCGGCAGGTCTAGGGGTGCAATTCCAGGACAACAGCCCTCTAAAAATGGACTAGGGATGGTGCACCTAGGGTTACCAGGTCCCTTCTGGCCATCAGCAGGGGATGGGGGGATAGGGTTGCCAGATCCAGGTTGTGAAACTCCTAGAGATTTCAGGATGGAGCCTAGAGAGGACAAGGACCTCTGTGAGGTACAATGCCACAGAGTCTACCTCCAAAGCATCCGTTTGCTTCAGGGAAACTGAGCTCTGTAGTCTGGAGATGAGCTGTAATTCCAGAGGATGTCCAGGTGCCACCCCGAGGCTGGCATCTTAGGTGTCCCCCTTGTTTTTGGCACCTAGCCCAAAAGTAAGGGAACAAACCAAGCCAATTGCATTCTGGCCAGCTGGCAATCATATCTGAAGCAGAATTGAATTCGTTTTGGATTTACTCTGTATTTTTTTTAGCACAATATTGTGGTAAACCTTTTTTGGGGAGTCTAATACTTCAGCCTGCAAGTAGAACAACATTAATTCAATCTCCCCCACAAAAAAACCCTGCAGAATTATCATCAGGTAGAAGAGCTGTAGTTGTTGCTTGTAACAACAGGAACTTAATTATATTCTATCTTTCTTACTGAGGCTCAAGACGGATTGCAAGATATGAAAAGTCATTGGGGAGGGACGGTGGCTCGGTGGTAGAGCATCTGCTTGATAAGCAGAAGATCTCAGGTTCAGTCCCTGGCATCTTGAACTAAAAAGGGTCCAGGCAAATAGGCATGAAAAATCTCAGTTTGAGACCCTGAGAGCCGCTGCCAGTCTGAGTAGACAATACTGACTTTGATGAACCGAAGGTCTGATTCAGTATAAGGCAGCCTCATATGTTCATATGTTCAATCAGACAGCAAAGACCTCCAATAAACAATGCAAACAGATGATGATTGTAGAACAGCAAGTAGTACACACACACACACACAAAAACCCTGTCCAAGTGAACAAAAACTGCCTGATGCATGACATAACATAATGAAGAAAGAAGGTTACAAAGGCAGAGAACATTGTACTAAAACGGGTGGTAATGACTGCTAACAGATGGCTGGCTCAGGGCAGCATCAAGCCAACCCAGAAGTGAGCCAGCCGGAAAAGGAACGCCTGATGGCCCACAAAAGAGGGAGAGGCTGCAGGTACCCCGGGGAGTGTGTAGAGCACTCGCACGCCACATCCACAGCTCCTCAGGTGCTTTCTGGGCACTTCCCAGCTATCCAGAGGGCAGGGGAGGTACCTTGGAGGCACCCCAGGGAAAAGGGACCACTTTCCGGGAGCCAGCTCAGGGCCAGGACAGGAATGACAGGCAGATGTGTGTGTGTAGACATGCTTTTTGGGGGTCTTCGCCTGCTGTCCCCGGGGCATCTTAAACAGCCCATCTGTAAGCAGCCAATGTGTACAATAAACATTGCAAGAGATTAAAGTACTATCTCTTATAGTAGAATCCTTCTGAGCTGTTCCACTATACCGTGGCTCTAATATTTTGGTAAAAGTGCTCTCCAGAACATTTCTGTTTTGCCTGTTCTTTAAAATGACAGAAGGTGGGAGGGGAGGGGCTTCCTGAAACCTTCAGGCAAGGCGTTCAACAAGGTAGGAGCCACCATAGAGAATGCTTGTGAACGGGCAGTTGCTATTTGCAGAGGACGTGCTCTCCACGCAAGAGATTGTCATGTTGGTGCCGCTCAGGGCTTTTTTTGAGCTGGAACGCACAGGAACACAGTTCCGGCTGGCTTGGTGTCAGGGAGTGTGGCCTAATATGCAAATGACTTACTGCCAGGCCTTTTCTACAGAAAAGCCCTATGTGAAACAGTACAAAAATACAAAAATACAAAATATTGTGCACAAATACTCTTAACTGGTGTAAATAAAGTTCTATTATAATGAAATGAACAGCCTACAACAGTGGGCATACATTCATACAGTATAAATAGAAATAGAAAACAACAGTCTCAAAACAATATTCCAAGGAGGACCCCACACAGTCACAGAGTTTTCAAAATGAGTACAATGACTCAAAAATAAAGTTCCACAGGAGTCCCTCCGTTGTTTGTTGACTTCTGAAGGACAAATTCTAGCCTTCACGCAAACCCCGGATTTGATTGCGTTCCGCTGCTCCTGCAGCTTCCTCGTAAGTCAACTGAAAAATCCAGCCAAGTTCTTTCTCAAACGCCCATTTTGATATCTTAATTTGCAGCTTCTGCAAAATGGGCGTTTGAGAAAGAACTTGGCTGGATTTTTCAGTTGACTTACGAGGAAGCTGCAGGAGCAGCGGAACGCAATCAAATCCGGGGTTTGCGTGAAGGCTAGAATTTGTCCTTCAGAAGTCAACAAACAACGGAGGGACTCCTGTGGAACTTTATTTTTGAGTCATTGTACTCATTTTGAAAACTCTGTGACTGTGTGGGGTCCTCCTTGGAATATTGTTTTGAGACTGTTGTTTTCTATTTCTATTTATACTGTATGAATGTATGCCCACTGTTGTAGGCTGTTCATTTCATTATAATAGAACTTTATTTACACCAGTTAAGAGTATTTGTGCACAATATTTTGTATTTTTGTATTTTTGTATTTTTGTATTTCATATATTGTGCTGCCACTGTTCTTTTGCACTATGTGAAACAGTGGTGCTATCAGGGGGTGTGGCCTAATATGCTAATGAGTTCCTGCTGGGTTTTTTCTACCAAAAAAGCCCTGGTGCCACTTACATTCCATTTAGCCTTTTTTTTCATTCTCTGGTCCAAAACACCCTTCCTACCATTTATCAAACCTCTTGGCTGCATTTTATTTAATGCTCTTGGCTCTTGTGAGAATTCATTACTGTTCCAAGTTCAATTTTATTTATTACTCGGTATATTGCAGTAACTGCTTTAAAATTCACTTTGCCTGCGTTTATCCTCCACACAGTCGTAACTGCAGGTTACTTTTTTAAAATTAATGTGTTTTAAATTGCTTCAACTGTGCAATGGCATAATCATAAGAGAATGCCTAGTCCTACTCCTCTTATCAGGATAAACTGTTATAGTTTGGAGAAATTACATTTGAGGGGTGACATGACAGAGGTTTACAAAATTGTGCATGGCAGGGCTTTTTTTGAATAAGAACACACAGGAACGCAGTTCCAGCTGACTTGGTGTCAGGGGTATATGGCCTAATATGCAAATGAGTTCCTGTTGGGTGTCTTCTACAAAAAAAAGCCCTGTGCAAACCAATGGTGTAGTCAGGGGGTGTGGCCTAATATGAAAATTAGCTCTTGCTGAGCTTTTTCTACAAAAAACCCCTGGTCCATAGGATAGAGAAGGTAGAGAAATAAGTACTTTCCTCTCTTTCTCACAATACAAGAACTTGTGGCCACTCAATGAAATTAATGAGCAGTAGGCTTAGAACAGATAAAAGGAAGTACTTCTTCATCCAAAGAGTAATTAACATGTGGAATTCACTGCCACAGGAAATGGTGCCAGCTACCAGCATTGACAACCTCAAGAAGGGATTGGATAAACATATGGAACAGAGATCCATCAGTGGTTGTTAGCCACAAGGCATAGATGGAACACTATGGTCGTTTTCGCACTCACCTCCAGCCGGCGTGACCCCCCTCTTCACCGCGCAGGATCTGCGCGGATTTCGCACTAAATGCCGCGGAGCAGCCTTTTGCGCCAGAAACTCCCGTCGCAAAAGCCGCTCAAACGTAAATCGCCAAAAAACAGTTTGGCGTTTGAGCGGCTTTTGCGCCGGGAGTTTCCGGCGCAAAAGGCTGCTCCGCGGCATTTAGTGCGAAATCCGCACAGATCCTGCGCGGTGAAGAGGGGGGTCACGCCGGCTGGAGGTGAGTGCGAAAACAACCTTTGTCTGAGGCAGTGATAGTCTGTGTTCTTGGTGTTTGGGGCACAACAGTCGGAGGGCTTCTGACATTCTGGCCCCGCTGTATCTCCTGATAGCACTTGGTTTTTAGCCAAGTGTTAGACTGGATGGACCACTGGCCTGATACAACATAGCTTCTCTTATGTTCTTATGTTCTAATGACACAGCATCACCACAGGTGATCTCTTAAACAGAGAACCTTCCTTTCTTTTTCTTTCTTTCTTTCTTCCTCCCTCCCTCTCTCTTTCTTTCTTTTTTCCTTCCTTCCTTTTCTGTGGTATTTTAATAAAGTATTTTGTTTTCCATTCATTTAAAGCCCCGTGCACTGCCACATTCCTTCCAGTCTACCACTGTCATTCAGCTAACATTGGCAGCTCTTCAGCGAACTTTTCTTCTTTGCCAAGAATGGCATGGCACCATTTCAGCTACAAGTGTTTGCTCAACAGGTGTCCAACAGACTGCAAACAGATTGCTTGAGAAAATGGTTTCTGTCAGAATAGGCAAAAAGGGGACATTTCTCCTAAAAGATGGTTAGGGTAATATTTGCTCAAAATAATAAACCCAGATGCTTTATAAATCTCTACCAGAATTGTCTTCCATTCACCGTAGGCTAGAAACAGGCAGGCTTACGAATAAATGGAAAAGAGGGAGATGAAGGAGAGTTGTGTTATTTTTTGACTTTTCATTTTTCCAGTGGAAAAATGTATGGTGGGTAGATGGATTATCTCTGGTTTCACTTCAAAACGATGACTGAAATGCTTTTTAATATAACACATTATTAGATGTCTCAACTGACTGATCTCATCGACTTACATTGTGTAATCTGCCTTGACTCTCAGTGAGAAAGCCAGACTATAAATATATTAAAATTTTAAAAATCTTAAAATAGTACAGTTTAAGGCTTATAAATGTATTGCAAGTATTTCAATTTCCACTAAAATTTCCATTTTTCTTCTGTGAACAAGTCCCCCCATGGCTCTCAAAAAATTCAGAAATTTTACACCTCTAGTAAAGGTAGTCCCCTGTGCAAGCACCAAGTCGTTATTGACCCATGGGGTGACATCACATCACAATATTTTCTTGGCAGACTTTTTGTTATGGGGTGGTTTGCCATTGCCTTCCCCAGTCATCTACACTTTACCCCCAGCAGCTGGATACTCATTTTACCGACCTTGGAAGGATGGAAGACTGAGTCAACCATGAGCTGGCTACCTGAACCCAGCTTCCACCAGGATCAAACTCAGGTCATGAGCAGGGTTTGGACTACAGTACTGCAGCTTACCATACCTCTACACCTGCCTAATTCTGATCTCGATTTTATTTCCTTAATGGAATCTTATGGTACCCTTCTTTGGGACTGTTCATATGGCAGGGCTGGCATCAGCATACCATGGGTAAGGCAGATGCTGAGCCCAGGGATTTTGGTGGGGCCCACTGCTGCAACCTACCCTCCCCACACCTGCTCATCTTCCCTGCTGCCCAACTGCTTGCTCGTGTGAGCCTTCTCATGCTCTTGGTCACACATACTATTCGACATTGCAGGGGAAAGAGTATGTAGGTGGGCACACAATAGCAGCTGTGCTCCTGATTGCATGCACTGCCCAGAACCAGTGCTAGGAGGACTAGTGAGCAAGTGAGTGCAGGGAAGGATGCATATGTGGGCAGATGGATTGTGGGAAAGAAAGGGGAATGTGATTGGGAAACACAGCAGAAGTCAGAGGAGGGGAGGGGAATAGGGTTGCTAAGTTCTCCATGGCCATCAGCAGATTATGGAGGGTAGGGTTGCTAACTCCAGGCTGGGGAACTCCTGGAGATTTGGGGGTGAAGCCTAGGAAGGAAAGGGACCTCAGAGGGGTCCAATGCCATAGGGTCCACCCCAAAAAGCATCCATTCTGTTCAAGGAAACTGATCTCTGCATTCTCAAGGTGAACTGTAATTCCAGATCTCCAGGCCCCACCTGGAGGCTGGCATCCCTAGGAAGGAGGAACTTGGTTCTATTTATCCAGGGCTCATCAAAACTGCCACTTGGCAACAGCCAGGTCAGGGCTTTACCCGCAATAGGTCTAATCTTTTGGACTGGCCTGCTAGAGTGGGCATAGATGGTGCCTTCACTCACTACATTTAGGAAGATGTATCAGATAGTTAGCATTTGGTGAAAGGGGAACTGTTTCAGTGTATTTGGCTAAATTATTTTGAATTCTGAGTGGTTCTTTTTGTGTGTGTGTTTTTTCATTCTGTTTTATTTTAATTCTGTGTCTTTACTCTGCATATTTAAAAAACCTTGTTAATTGGACTGTTCAGTTCTGTGTCCTTGCAATCTGGTTTTGTATTGTTCACCTCCTTGAGTATGAGGAGATAAGGCAGGATATAAATGTTTTATATAAATAAATCTCTTATCTCATTCAGGTTGATTTCTTCTTAAAGGGAATGCAGTTGTTAGGCATCACAACAGAACAGATCTGTCTCAGACGCTTTGCAAAAGACCCAAAATAAGAAAACAAATCCTGTATAGTTACTGTTTATTCATACTATTTACAGAGTTTAGCCTTTCTTGGTGCAGATTTTTAAAATAATTGCAGGATATACACTAGGGTTGCCAATCCCCTGGTGGGGGCAGCAGATCATCCAGTTTGGATCGTCCAGTTTCAGGGTTATCAGAAAGGAGGGGCTGGGGAGGGAAATGTCTACTAGGCAGACTGATTCCCATAGGGTATAATGAAGAACTGATCCATGCGTATCTGGGGGTTTATTTTTTCCAAATTTTCAGCATATAATCCAATGCTTGTCCTCAAAACACCCCGCAAGTTTCAAAAAACTTGGACCAGGGGGTCCAATTCTATGAGCCCCAAAAGAAGGTTCCCCTATCCTTCATTATTTCCAATGAAGAGAAAGGCATTTAAAAGGTGCATGGTCCCTTTAAACATGATGGCCAGAACTCCCTTTAGAGATCAATCATGCTTGTCACACCCTTGCTCCTCGCTCCACCCCCAATGTCTTCTGGCTCCACCCCCAAATTTCCCAGATATTTTTTGAGTCAGCCCTGGCAATCCTAGTATACAGCCACACTCTATGTTGGTATTCCATATGTTCTGTTAATTACAAATGTTGTATACAAACCATAACATGTATTATTTGTACTCAAATGATAATCTATTAATTAGCTTTCACAATTCAGCTGATTAGCAAGATATATCTTAGGGCTTTAGTTCACAAAATGCAGCCTCTGATAATTACCTAAAGACTGTACACAGTATTGTTATTATAGAAACAGAAATGATGGCATGTATCCTCTAATGCAGGGGTGTCAAACATGTATGCTTGGGGGATCCTATCAGGCCTTCAAGCAAATGGCTGTCATCTGCTTCCTTCTCCCTATATCTTGTTTCCTTCTGCATCACAGCTTGCTTTGCCAGGCTTGCTCAATTGCAGAGGACATACAGAGCAAAACCTCTATTTTCTTCATTGGCTGAGGCTTCTCCCTTGGGGAGGGAGGGAAGGAGGCAAAGCTTGCTTTGCCAGGCTCTCTCAGTTGCACAGCAGAGCTACTGAGCCAAGCCTCTCTTCCTTCTATTGGCTGAGGCTCCTCCCTCTCCTGGTCCCCTGGGGAAGGAAGGAAAGAGCCAGAGCTTCCTTTGCCCAACTCCCTGGATCTCTTGGGAGAGATACAAAGAAAGCACCTTTAAGACCATGTGCTAATGTTTTAAGCATGTTTTAAAAAAAAAAAAATCTTTAACTTTCTTTGCGTCCTTAATAAGTCTGTATCTCCATACCTGGCATTGCATTTTATGACACACATGGCCTGGTCCAACAAGGTCTTATTTATGACAGATCTAGCACTCATACAAAACGAGTTCAACACCCCTGCTCTAATGTGATTTAGCAAAGAATGACCTATTACCTGGTCTTTAGAAACACTGGTGTGTGTGGTATTGATTCCTTAGCTTCATTTACATACCTCACTTTTCCTCCTGGGGCCTAGCTTCCAACTTCCTCCCCTTCTCCATTTTCTCTTCACAATAGGCCTGTGAGGAAAGTTAGGTTGAGAGTATGATGCTGGCCCTAGGACACCCAGCAAGCATCCATGGCACCAGAGTCTCTCATATCCTAGTTTGACACTGTAACTGCTACAACCACACTGGCTGTTTAATTATTAACTATTTGATTTTTGTATGTTATTAAAGGTTAAAAAAGGTAAAGGTAGTCCCCTGTGCAAGTGCCAAGTTGTTACTGACCCATGGGGTGACATCACATCATGACATTTTCTTGGCAGACTTTTTACGTGATGGTTTGCCATTGCCTTCCCCAATCATCTACACTTGACCCCCAGCAAGCTGGGTACTCATTTCATCGACCTCAAAAGGATGGAAGGCTGCGTCAATCTTGAGCCGGCTACCTGAACCCAGCTTCCGCCAGGATCAGACTCAGATTGTGAGCAGAGCTTGAACTGCAGTACTGCAGCTTACCACTCTGCACCATATCTCTTAGCTGCCTTGCGTTTTCTACTTGAACAGAAAGGTGGGATTTAAATAAAAACCTAACCACTGCAGGACCTTTTCCTTTCTCCTTGCCTGCCATCAGCCTCCCCTTTATTGCCACTGCAGTTGCTAGAATAATTGAGTCCCTGTAATACCATATATTCTAAATATGAATATAGAGTGATGCAATGCTACTGCCCTTTTCATTTAACATGCTTATACGACCTAAACAGTAGCATTTTATGAACCTTGTTAGCGGCTGGCGCTGTTTCCCATTAAGGTCAGCAGAAAACAAATGCTGAAACTTAATTTTCAGAACAAAAGATCTTAAGAACCAGAACAGTGTGTCTTAAAAATGGCTCTTAAATACATGCCTATAAATGCAAACAAAACAGAACATTTTTAAAGACTTGTGCTCCAAATAGCTTCCGGGGGAAATAGATTGAAGTCTGCCAAAGCAACAAATGAAAACACTGGTTTCCTTATTTTGTAATAACACTGATTGCTGTACAAATGAGCAAGCAGAGTATCTGAGAACTAAGAAAACCAGGGCTGCAACTATAAGACTGGGTACAGACAGGCAGCTCCGTGCACACTGGAGGCATCCCAAATCAGGCCACCCCAAAATGGAATGGACTAATCCTGGTCAGATGCTCCTGTGCAAGGCATCCGTATCTCTCACAGGGGATGCTTTGGCATGGTCAGATGGTAGGTTGTGCACCATCCCCTTAGTGCAGCTTAGATTTCCTTTTTTCCCTTACATTTTTATTAGACATGCACTCATGCGCTCAGTGGCAGTGATTTTTTTTTTAAGAATACCAATGAGTGCCTAGAGTGGATTGGTGGATTCACAGTGCCAGTTTGCCTTGCTTGCATGCTCCTGCATTCAGACTCCCAGAAAGACTCCTAGAATTTGATGCCACTTCCTGAGCGGTAGCTATTTGACCCATCTCAGAGACATGGAGGACGAGATGAGTGCGAGAGTGGGACAGGTAGCAGCTGTGCATGTCTGACCTTGCTTTTTAATCTGCCTGTGCCTATTTCAACTCAAACTGGCCATCTGAATTCAGCCTTAGAGTACTTTCCTGAGAATGAAGCCCACTGAATAAAATGGGACTTACTTTTAGTAGTAGCCCAGATAAGCTCATTAGAATATGGAAGCTACGGGTGGGCCATGGCCAGAACTTGGATGGGAGTCCATTGAGGAAGAGTGGGGTTGGTAGAAGGCAAATGACCTCTGCTCCTCTCTTGCTTGAAATGCCCCATGGATGGGATCATCATGAGTCCCTTGTAACTCAATGGTGCATTCTTCTTGTACTATCTTTTAATTGACCTGCTTAAGCTTTCTTACTATGTTTTATTAGCATACACTGGTAAAGATCTGGCAACCTCCAGGGCTTTTTTTGAGCAGGAATGCAGTTTTGGCTGGCTGGCTTGGCATCTGGGGTGTGGCCTAATATGTAAATGAGTTCCTGCTGGGCTTTTTCTACAAAAGAGGCCTCTGTGAAACAGTTGTGACATCAGAGGCTGTGGCCTAATATGCAAATGAGTTCCTGCTGGGTTTTTCTACAAAAAAAGCTCTGGCAACCTCTAATTGTTACAGTTAGTGTAGGGGGGCTATTAGCTCCAGGCTGAGAATCCAGAAGATCCCAGGCATATGTAGAAGAGTTGGGTTTTATACCTCACTTTTTTCTACCCTGAGGAGTCTCAAAGTGGCTTACCTTGTGAGTTCTAAGAGAACTGTGACTGGCCCAAGATCACTCAGCAGGCTTCATATGTATAAGTGGGGAATCAAACCCAGATCTCCAGATTAGAGGCCACCACTCTTAACCACTATACCACACTGCCATATGTAGACACATTATCTCAAGCAGCGAGGTTGCGAAATGCCCCTTTCCTAATTTCCAAGTCAAAAACAATACAATGTTATGCAGATCAATAATCTGACTCAATATAATATACCTTTATATGCTCAGTTTCACCTTATGAATCCACAGAGACATGGTAAGTGAGCTTAAATTGTGAGTGGCTAGAGGAACCAATCTGTACCATTATGTTGCCATTTAGCATTAATATGTGTGGACCTTGAGGATCCCTTGGTAACCAAAATGGTTTAAAGACTGTACACCATTTCTTTAATGTTCTGTACCAACTACCTCCTCTTCCATCCATTTCTGCACAATCACAGAACTTCAGTCATTCTGATTGAGACTAATCTTGAGTGATCATGTACATAACCTCCTTTATAGTTCTACTACTTATGGACTACAATTGTGATTTTAGAGACCATATTTTCAGAACACCTGGGCTTCCTTGGAAGCTCATCTGGAGAACCTCAGTGAGAAGATCATAGATGGGGGAAAAGGTTTTCTGAAAGACATCTTGCCTACTGCTACCAACTGTGTGTATCTTAGTACATGCCCCAGGGTCTTCTATAAAGCAATGTGGTTCTGCCACAGATATTGAAGGGTTCCTTTGCATATAGTTCAACATATGAAAAGTTCCCCAAATGTAGGAAGTTTGTGTATTGCAGGACGAACATAGAAATAACACAAAAAAGTAAAGGTAGTCCCCTGGGCAAGCACCAGTCATTTCCAACTCTGGGGTGACGTTGCTTTCACGTTTTCATGTCACACTTTTTATGGGGTGGTTTGCCATTGCCTTCCCCAGTAATCTACACTCTCCCCCCACCCCACAAGCCGGGTACTCATTTTACCAACCTCGGAAGGATGGAAGGCTGAGTCAACCATGAGCCAGCTACCTGAACCCAGCTTCCGCTGGGATCGAACTCAGGTCATGAGCAGAGTTTAGGACTGCAGTACTGCAGCTTTACCACTCTGTGCCATGGGGCTCTAGAAATAACACAATAAGCCCGCAAAACAAGAATCTAATGTCAAGAATGCCATACCAATGTTTTTAAGATTAAAAGCAAATTCATTATTTTTACTTTCTAGTTGAAACATGCATGAGAAATAGACTCACCAAGACCAGCCAGGAAGTCTAAAGCAGTTTGAGGAACTGAATCTGGATCTCTTCAGGTATAAACCACAGCCATAGCCACAAGGCCATCCATTTCTCCATCTAGGGGACAAAATGAGCAGAAAACAGTGTGTTACTCCAGTCTTTGGGTTTTCATAAGGAGTAATGTCTTGATTGGTCATTTCTGTTTGTTCTCCCATGAGGTGAGGCCTTTGTCCTGTCCTCAAAGGTGTCTGCCCACATATAAAGGAAAAACAAGATAAGGACAAGGCAATTCTTAGTAGGATTTACAAGACAATCCTAAATTGAATCGCACCAGACTTACAGAATTTACTTCAACAGATTTAGAGGGGTATAACTCCATTTAGGATCGCACTGTTAATCTTTCAAGCATTATAAAGTGTGGTTTAGTAAAACTAACTCCATCTTGTTCTTGCAGTCATCAGAACCAAGTGTTTATTTCAGAGGCTGCTGACGCAAATGTCATTGCACTGTTAGCAGTAAGGGTATATAATAATATTGCTTATATATTTATATCCTGCCTTTTCCCCCAATGATGACCTAAGGTGGCTTAGAAGAAGAAGAAGAGATTGGATTTATACCCTCCCCTGCACTCAGAGTGGCTTACACTCTCCTTTCCCTCCCCCCACCCCACCACAACAGACACCCTGTGAGGTAAGTGGAGCTGAGAGAGTTCTTTCGAGAACTGCTCTTGAGAGAACAGCTCTGAAAGAGCTTGTGACTGGGTCAAGGTTACACCAGCAAGCACATGTGGAGGAGTGGGGACTCAACCCCAGTTCTCTCAGATTAGAGTCCATGCTCCTAACCACCAAACTGGCTCTTATATACCGGTAGTTTTCCTCTCCTTCACTCTGTCCTCACAACAACCTGTAAAGTAGGTCAGGCTGAGAGTGTGTGACTGGCTTGAGTTTACTCAGCAAGCTTCCATGACAGAGTAGTCATTCCAATCTGGGCTTCTTAGATCCTAGTCAAACACTCTAACCACTACACCAGACTGGGTAACATAAGCTATTTTTGGCCTAGGTGGTGTAAAAATGTCTTAAATAAATAATCAGGTTTTGTTTCCTTTTAAAATCCTTTAGTGTTGTTATCATCATTATTCAACTTATTTGTTTCTGTTATTGTTTTATCGTGCCTCACTTCCTCCTCATTTTCCATACCACACCTTGAGTGATGTGTAGTAGGGTTCAGGGCAGAGAATTTCTCCCCCAGCCAGCAACCTCCCTGACAGAGGTTTGTCTTTTTGGTTTGTCCGGGGTGTAGCACCTTAATGCACCCCAGATGGAAACTATAGTCCAAAGATATGACCTGCATTTCCCAGTGCCACACCTACAGTGCATCAGAAAGAATACCAAGTGCAACAGAATATCTGCCCATTGCCCCTCTCCTGGTATGGCTGGCCCAGCCCAGCTGCAAAGGCAGCAACTCTAGCATGCAACTTAATAGTTTGGGGAACGGGAGGAAGAAATCCTTAACAGTCAGTAACATTGTCTCCTCTACACTTCCCCACTAACTTCCAAGAACTCTACGCTAAATAGCCAGGTACTAGAATACTGCCCCCCCCCCCAAAGGTAAAGGAAGTTACTGTAATGTAAATATAACATTATTGAGGAAGAAATTTGTTTCATTATTTGACTCAAATGCAGATCTTTGTTTACATGAAGTCACAGGACAATTTTAACCCTTTCTTAAGGTCTCTCTCAGGCCATTGGGTTGGATCCAACATGATTTTCTGCTTGGAGGAAAGGAGGAAGGGATCTCCTTAACACCCAAAAGGTTATGCTGGGGGTGGGGGTAATGGGATGAGAGTTGCAGCAAGGGATGGACATAGGTAAGAGTAAGTGAAAAAGGTGCTTGGATCCAACTCAGTTTTTACTCATATGAAATTCTGAATCCTAATTCTTTTCATTTATAGAAATTTAAATGTAATAGAAATTTAAATGTAATATTTCTGCTTCTTTTTTGTTATTCTGTTATTCGCCTTTTGTTTGGTTGTTCATTTTCTTTATGCCAAAGTCACTTTGAACCTCTAAAAACGCCAAGCTCCGGGGGCCTAAACCTGAATCTCTGCCATGATTTAGAATAATAATGTTCATTATAGTTTTTTTTTATTCATTCACTTTCTCAATCTGTTATATCATCAGTGTGCCTGTTTTAAATACACGTAACTAAGGCAGAGAGAAAGTTTTGCCTAAGGGTATACGAGGACTGAATTACTGAAAGTACATCTGACACATTTATAAACCTAATATTCTAGCTGAAGAGGAATATTTGTCAGCATGTAGGCCAAATCTGGATCCCGGACCTGAACTAGGGTTGCCCCCTTCCAAGTAGGATCTAGAGACTTCCTGGAATTTCTACTGATTTCCAGACTACAAAGATCAGTTCCCCTGGATAAAATGGCTGCTTTGGAATGTGGGCTATATAGTACTATATCCTGCTGAGTTTACTCCCCAAGTCCCCTCCCCCAAACCCTATACTCCCCAGGTTCCACCCCCAAATCTCAAGGAATTTTCCAACCAAGCGGGCAACCCTAAATTGACCACTTATAACCCCCCAGTGAATTTAATTAAGAGGTGGTTTTAAAAGTTTATCCATAGTTTGATTCATACCCGCCCCCATTTTTACATTTGTATGTTGTATCACTCTTGTGCTTTTTCTGTATGCTGCAGCAATGCCCACATATTCGTGTTCCATGATTGTGAACCACCAGAAAATGTCACTCTATTGCCTGATCATTTGCAAGGGGGTCAGTTAATTCAGCAAGATACATTTCAGACCACTCAACCACTGACTGCAATACAGAATGGACCCCAAGGTTACAGACACTGGCCACCTCTGCATGAACACCAAACTAATTCAATCTACAGGCTCCTGATTTAATAAGATTTAACATAGGACATAATTTTTAGAATCCAATCAGGGTAGGGTTGCCAAGTCCCCAGTTTCCTATAGCGGGGGACTTTCACGCACGCTTTGCATGCGTGCCTCACAATGACGTCACCCGGAAATGACATCATCAAAATGGCAGCGCCCGTGCGGAGCCGCTCTAGGCATTTTGGGGGAAATTCTGTATGGTTTCCCTGGACGCTCTAGCCAAATGGGAGGTAAAAACTCTATGGTGCCTATTGTACCATAGAGTTTTCCCTCGCAAATGGCGAGAGCATCTGGGAAAACCATTGCGTTTTCCTGGAAATGCCTAGAGCAGCCCCGCATGGGGCACCACCATTTTGATGATGTCATTTCCAGGTGACGTCATCATTCCAGTGATGTAGGGGGAGGTTCCCCCCACCGGTGGGTTGGGAACCTCCTGGGTGGGGAATTCCCCACCCGGACCAGGGGCTTGGCAGCCCTAAACCAGAGCTATCTTTGACAGGGCCAGCTCTAGACTGCCTGGCACCCAATGCAAGGCTAACTACTAGTGCCCCCCCCCCACTGATAACGTCACAGAGTCACATGGGGACACCCAATTCAGTGCCTCTGGAAGGCCAACATCCTAGGCAATTGCTTAGTTTGCCTAATGGCAGGGCCAGCCCTGATCTCTGAAAATCAGACAGGGTGGCGATCTGTCCTAGAAGAGGCACCATATGAAGCACTGCTTCTTTGCTCCTTACATTCTGTTGCACATGATGCAGACCCAAGCAGCAGTTGTGTTCAAGGGCTCTAACAGCATATACATATATATATCCTCAGTCCCTGTCACCTCACCTGACTGGATCCAGGTACATATGTATATGCAGTATGTAAGAGAAAGGTGTGTACCAATATTCCCTCTAAGCTGTGGTATCTTGTGAGGAAAAATTATTCTTTGTGAGTTACTGGCATTAAAAGTTGTGAGCCACTACATAAATTAACTTGCTCTGGGGTCATTTTTTTCCTGAGCTAAGACAAAAATGTGTGAACCAGGGGCTAAAAAACTGTTAGGTAGCTCACACTAACTCAGCTTAGAGGGAACACTGATGTGTATGTGTGTAAAGTGCCATCAAGTCACAGCCAGCTTATGGCAACCCCGTGGGGGTTTTCAAAGCAAGAGATGGCAGAGGTGGCTTGCCATTGCCTTGCTCTGCATAATGACCCTGGATTTTCTTAGTGGTCTTCCATTCAAGTACTAACCAGGGCCAACCCTTTATGGCTTCTGAGGTCTGATGAGATGAGGGTAGACTGGGTTATCCAGGTAAGGGCTAAGAGAAAGGAGGGGTTCTTATTTTATCCAAAAATAACAAAACTTGCTATCTTCAATCCTGAATCAGGTTAAAGAAAAATGATGACTTCCAATTGCTGAAAGCAGTTTGAGAAAGGAATTACTTCCTGTGGCAGAGGTGTCAACTCATTTGTTACAAAGGCCAGACTGACATAAGTGTCACTTTGTAGGGCTGTCCATGAGTGCCATAAAATGAATACCAGATAACGGAGATGTAAACTTTAAAAGGGACAGCAGCTAATAAACTCCAACTTGCTGTATCCTCACTGCAAGACCCCATGGGGTGGGAGGAGGGGTCTTGCAGTGAGGATACAGCAAGTTGGAGTTAACCTACAGCAAGTTGAAGAAAACCTACATAGAATGACTGGAGAACCAGTGGTGCAGTGCTGGGCAGATGCTCCCATGCTGTTTGACTTCTGAAGATGAGGCTGTTCTGTAGGGTTGCCAAGTTCCCTGTTTCCCGCAGCGGGAGACTTTGCACGCATGATGCAATGACATCACTCAGAAGTGACATCATCAAAATAGTGGTACATGCATGGGGCCACTGTGGCATCCAGGAAAACCAGAGTTTTCCTGGAAACACCTAGAGTGGCCCTGCGCGCGTGCACCACCATTTTGATGTAACTTCCAGGTAACATCATTGTGGCAACAACATAAGCGGAGGTTCCCCCTGCCGGCCCAATGTGGGCCAGCGGGTTGGGAACCTCCCGGGTGGGGGAACCTCCTCCCAGACTGTGGGCTTAGCAGCCCTACTGTTCTGCCATGTTGAAGCCACAACTGCAGTGACTCTGCCCACTTGCACTCCCAGCAATCTCATCTTCCCTTCCTTGTAACAGTTGCTCGCAAGCTGTATAAGAGCCCTGGATGGGCCAGTTCAGGCCCCCAGGCCTTATGTTTGACACCCCTAGGGTGGCCAGACCGTCCCGGTCTCCCGGGACATTCCCGGATCTGGCCACCCAATCCCGGATCCCGGGCTGCCTATACCGGGACCATTAAAGGTCCCGGTTTAGGCAGCCCAGGAGCCGGTGGGCCGCGGGCGCGGGCGGGGAAGGCGGGGAGTGAGGGAGGGAGCGTCCCTGCGCCTGCGCAGGGCCCCTGCGCACGCGCAGGGACGCTCCCACCCTCACTCCCCGCCTTCCCCGCCCGCGCGCGGGGCCCGGCGGCAGTGGTGGAGGCCTCTCCGTGGCCTCCGCTGGTCGCTGGAAGCCCTCCAGAGACTCTGGAGGGCCTCCAGCGACCAGCGGAGGCCGCAGAGAGGCCGCGGGGCACCCGGCGCTGGTCCCGGAAGGCCTTCCAGAGCCTCTGGAAGGCCTTCGGGGACCAGCGCCGGCCAGCGAAGGCTTCCCCGCGGCCTCCGCTGGTCCCTGGAGGCCCTCCAGAGTCTCTGGAGGGCCTCCAGGGACCAGCGGAGGCCGCGGGGAAGCCGCGGGGCACCCGGCGCTGGTCCCGGAAGGCCTTCCAGAGCCTCTGGAAGGCCTTCCGGGACCAGCGCCGGCCAGCGAAGGCTTCCCCGCGGCCTCCGCTGGTCCCTGGAGGCCCTCCAGAGTCTCTGGAGGGCCTCCAGGGACCAGCGGAGGCCGCGGGGAAGCCGCGGGGCACCCGGCGCTGGTCCCGGAAGGCCTTCCAGAGGCTCTGGAAGGCCTTCCGGGACCAGCACCGGCCAGCGAAGGCTTCCCCGCGGCCTCCGCTGGTCCCTGGAGGCCCTCCAGAGTCTCTGGAGGGCCTCCAGGGACCAGCGGAGGCCGCGGGGAAGCCGCGGGGCACCCGGCGCTGGTCCCGGAAGGCCTTCCAGAGCCTCTGGAAGGCCTTCCGGGACCAGCGCCGGCCAGCGAAGGCTTCCCCGCGGCCTCCGCTGGTCCCTGGAGGCCCTCCAGAGTCTCTGGAGGGCCTCCAGGGACCAGCGGAGGCCGCGGGGAAGCCGCGGGGCACCCGGCGCTGGTCCCGGAAGGCCTTCCAGAGCCTCTGGAAGGCCTTCGGGGACCAGCGCCGGCCAGCGAAGGCTTCCCCGCGGCCTCCGCTGGTCCCTGGAGGCCCTCCAGAGTCTCTGGAGGGCCTCCAGGGACCAGCGGAGGCCGCGGGGAAGCCGCGGAGCAGCCGGCGCTGGTCCCTGGAGGCCTCCAGAGGCCAGCCCCGGCAGCTCCCTCCCTCCCTCGCCGCGAGGCCGCCGCCGGAGGACTCCCCGCCGCCGCCGCCGCTGGATCCGCCGCCCTGGATTAAGGTAAGGGGGCCGAAAGCGGGGGGGGCGGGGGGCGGCCTTCCTTTCTTCCCTCCCTCCTCCCTTCCTTCCTTCCTTCCTTCCTTCCTTCCTTCCTTCCTTCCCTCACTCCCTTCCCTTCCTTCCTTCCCTCCCTCCCTCCTCCCTTTCTTCCTTTCTTCCTTCCTTCCCTCACTCCCTTCCCTTCCTTCCTTCCCTCCCTCCTCCCTCCCTTCCTTTCTTCCTTCCTTCCCTCCCTCCCTTGCCTTCCTTCCTTCCCTCCCTCCTCCCTTCCTTTCTTCCTTCCTTCCTTCCCTCCCTCCCCCCTTCCTTCCTTCCTTCCTTCCCTCCCTCCCCCTTCCTTCCTTCCTTCCTTCCCTCCCTCCCCCTTCCTTCCTTCCTTCCCTCCTTCCTTCCTTCCTTCCTTCCTTCCTTCCTTCCTTCCTTCCTTCCTTCCCTCCCTTCCTTCCTTCCTCCCTCCCTTCCCTCCCTTCCTTCCTTCCCTCCCTCCCTTCTTCCTTTCTTCCCTTCTTCCCTTTCTCCCTTCCTTCCTTCCTTCCCTCCCTCCCTCCTTATGTTGTTATGTGATGCAGAGTGTTGGACTGGATGGGCCACTGGCCTGATCCAACAGGGCTTCTCTTATGTTCTTATGTGACGCAGAGTGTTGGACTGGATGGGCCACTGGCCTGATCCAACAGGGCTTCTCTTATGTTCTTATGTGATGCAGAGTGTTGGACTGGATGGGCCACTGGCCTGATCCAACAGGGCTTCTCTTATGTTCTTATGTGACGCAGAGTGTTGGACTGGAGGGGCCACTGGCCTGATCCAACAGGGCTTCTCTTATGTTCTTATGTGATGCAGAGTGTTGGACTGGATGGGCCACTGGCCTGATCCAACAGGGCTTCTCTTATGTTGTTATGTGACGCAGAGTGTTGGACTGGATGGGCCACTGGCCTGATCCAACAGGGCTTCTCTTATGTTGTTATGTGATGCAGAGTGTTGGACTGGATGGGCCACTGGCCTGATCCAACAGGGCTTCTCTTATGTTCTTATGTGATGCAGAGTGTTGGACTGGATGGGCCACTGGCCTGATCCAACAGGGCTTCTCTTATGTTATTATGTGACGCAGAGTGTTGGACTGGAGGGGCCACTGGCCTGATCCAACAGGGCTTCTCTTATGTGACAATACTGACTTTGGTGGACCCAAGCACTGATTCAGTGTAAGGGAGCTTTGTGTTTGTGTCTTCTAGTGCAATTTTGTTCTCAGATCCTGTATTTACTTCATCAGTATATGGGATAAGGCACTTTCTCAACTGTGCTGCATAATGCAGCCTATTTATTTTGTCCTGTTGGCTCTGTTGGCTCTATCTGCGCCACCTTCATCACTTTCGGGGTGTGGATCCCCCAGTGGAGTGGTCTCCCGACTCCCTCCGCCGGCTGTTTCTGATAGCCCTGCGCCCCCTCTTTCATTTGATATGTGTCCCGTGCGGGTGCCACCCTCCCGCCGGGAGATGCCGCAAAATGAGCCCCCTTGAGGCTTATGGCGGCAGGGCTCGGGGGAAGCGAGCTAGACTGCTGTTCTTTTGAGGGGTTATAGAGTGTTTCGAGCCCGTCCCTGTGGCATCGGTCCCATCATTGTGGGGCCCAGGGGGCCGGCGCAGCGGCACGCTGAAGCAGCCTGTCGGTCACTTCCAGGTTCCTGTCCTGCATCTTGACCGGTGTTATTAGTGACAGGCTGCTTCGGCGTGCCGCTGCGCCGGCCCCCTTGGTCCCACAACGATGGGACCGATGCCACAGGGACGGTCTCGAAACACTCTATAACCCCTCAAAAGAACAGCAGTCTAGCTCGCTTCCCCCGAGCCCTGCCGCCATAAGCCTCAAGGGGGCTCATTTTGCGGCATCTCCCGGCGGGAGGGTGGCACCCGCACGGGACACATATCAAATGAAAGAGGGGGCGCAGGGCTATCAGAAACAGTCAGCAGAGGGAGTCGGGAGACCACCCCACTGGGGGATCCACACCCCGAAAGTGATGAAGGTGGCGCAGATAGAGCCAACAGAGCCAACAGGACAAAATAAATAGGCTGCATTATGCAGCACAGTTGAGAAAGTGCCTTATCCCATATACTGATGAAGTATATACAGGATTTGAGAACAAAATTGTTTCCGGCGGTGATATTTGGGGGATTTTTGGGGACGTCACAGGAAGTGCTGTGAAGTCACTTCCTGTTTCCGGCAGGTGACGCGGGGGAAATGATGTCACAGGAAGTGATGCCACTTCCTGTTTCCGGTGGTGGCATGACATCACCGGAAGTGACGTCACCGGAAGTGACGTCACTTCCTGTTTCCGGCGGCGCGCGCGCGCGCGCCCCCCCCCCCCCCCCCCCCCCAGTGTCCCTGGCTGGCCTTCAGACATTATGGTCACCCTAGACACCCCTGTCTTTTGTGTCACACTGTCACCTACAGTCAACCAGCAGCTTTTAAAAACACTATAGAAGCCTGCCAAACCTGTTTACCAAAGGTGAAACTGGGATGAGGATCCATACCATGAACAGCAATCTCTCTCACTACCTGAGTTTACTGAAATTGGTCTGCTGCCTATTAACCACACCAGCCTTTCAAGTCATAACAGTAAAGCTGATTTTAAACGATTTAAATGTTAAATTTAGTACTCACACAAATGCACTACGTCAATCAAGTTGTCTGAAACATGCCTTTGTGTGGATAGTTAAAATAGCATTTGTTCTGCTTCTGCCACTGAGATATGCCATATCCAGTTGCATGCAGATGGTGACGGTGTCATGTATCTGCTGTACATTTACATCAGATACAACATAAATAATACATACCTAATGCAAGAAAAGTATCTTTTTCATTCTATGGATGGTTACTTGAGACCGCACCACATGCATTATCTTATCTCAGCCTGAATTCAGCTCATCTGCCCAAACCCATCATCGAGGAGTGAATTAAATTTCCTTGGCAGTAATGTTATTATATGTGATGCCTGTTTATCTGGTTCTGGCTTTTCAGTCCCCTCTCTTAAATGTCTGGAGAATGTAAATGCAATACAATTTTCCACCTACTCAGATTCTTTCTAGTAACAATTGCAGTGGGTCAAACTATCTGAAAACAAAGCACTTGTTTTTTTGCTTCTTTTTCAAATCCCCTGGAAAAAACCTGTTCAAAGACACAAAGAAACTCTTTCACTGTCAGCATACATCATAACACAGTTTCTGCTGTTGTGATATAGTATTAAACACTGTATGGTACAATTATCATTGCTGAGGAAATGATACTGTTGCATTCACTTTCTGGAATTTACTACACATTTTCACAGCTTGAGTGGGTAGAGTTAAGAACAACACTCGAAATGCTGTCACATGACAAAGTTGATACCAACCTGGTTTCTAACAGAAACTTGAATGCCATGTTAACAATCTTTCAAAACAGTTCTGAAACTGCTTCAGCAAACTAATGATTCTATAACTTTATATACCAACAAGCAAGCATCTCAGGACAGTGACCCCTCCCTATTATCACAAATTAAAATGTTACTACAGCAACATTTAGGTTATACTTCCTTCAAAGATGTACAAAGCTTATGTTGTATTTGAGGAATAGCTTACTTAGAATGGAATGGATGGAGCTCTTATTATGTTCCCTTTCTCTGCAATTACCCTACCAGTAAGCCAGCAGGTTGAAACCAGTCTTTCTATTAGCAAAAAAGAGCGCCCCCCCCCCTCCTCCAAAGCCTATGCAGAAAATCATGGAATGTGCATATATAAAAGCCATGGAGACTGTCATAAGAAGGGGAATTTGGCAAGACTGAATGAAAAAACTGGTGGGATCCAATCCAGTATTTTAACATTTCAAGCAGTAAAAACATCATTAGCTCAGACAACCAGTACTGGAATCTTATAAAAGCCTATAAAAAGGGATAGTCTGTCTTAGCTTCATCACTTCTCCCCTCTCCTCAAGATTCCACACTGGCTGTGACCCTGAGCCACATGGGACAATACTCAGCCTCTTCATGGTGGTGAGAGAGGGAGAAATACTCCTTACATTCCCAAGCATCTGGATTGCCTGTGCTCCCTTCACATGCAACTGGTCTTGCTGAGGGGAATGTTTGGAGATAGTCTACCCAGAGCACAATCAGCTCAGACCAAGCAGTAGACTCCCAGTCAATTAATGGGTAAAATCAGCCACACAAAGTGAGTCTATGCACAGTGCATTTGATAATGGCCTTTTTTGTAGAAAAAGCCCAGCAGGAACTCACTTGCATGTTAGGCCATACCCCCTGACGCCAAGTCAGTCAGAACTGCATTCCTGCTCAAAAAACCCCCCTGGATTTGATAAATTTGAACATCATTGACAGGGCAAGTAGATGAGGGGGTAAGATGTGCTTGCATTTTTTCTATGCCAAGACTGTGTTCTAATAATTCCCCCCCACACACACACACTCACTTCCTACACATGCCTTGACTTGCCCTGTCATACTGCCCCGGCTCTATCACCTCAACCCATCCAGTATTTGTTTTTACATCCAAAATCAACAGCCCTATCTAATGCTACCTCACTCTTGTGTGGTAAATCTGTACTACTGCTCTCATTGGCCCATTTCCCAAATCATTTTGTTAACTGCTTCCCTCTGTTTCTTTTTAATTTCCATTTTGTTACACCAGATGCTGACTTTGGATAGTCACGCACTAAACATGAAGGCACATAGCCAGTCTTGTCTTCAGTATCAATTCCATCTGATCACAAGATTTCCAACACTCTCCCTATCCAAGATTAAACAATCTGGGTGCATTTCATCTAATTTAATGGAGGAGTGCAATTTTCATGTTAAGAGGTTACAAAGATCCAACAAGAAGGATCCCCACATAACCTTGTAACCTCCTGGACACTTTCTGTCCAGCATATTCTCCCACTCACAATCTTGCTCAAAACTTACACGACACACCAGAAACTTGTGCAAATCAATAATGCACTGTGTAATTCTGAATTCTCAAGCATTTGTGTATAGAAGCACTAAAGGTCCCACACGTCTTATCAAGGCTCATAATTCTCATACAAGAATTCTCACATATCTGTCTACAGTCTAGCATAGCTGAACTATCTGCTTGAATAATGCTGCTCGTGGAAAGTTCTCCTGGCATCTATGGGCTTCAAGTTCTTTCCCTTTGCTCCCAAACAGGGAAGAGCATAGGGAAAGGAATAAAGCCTAAAGGATACCACCTTATGGTCTGCCTTGGTATGGAAGTTAACAGCTGTAGAAAGGAAGACCTTCATGTTTGCATGAAGTAAAACTGTTGATTCTTTCTCAGATTCTGAAATCAAATATTGACACAACAGATCCTGAGATTGCTTCTGGTCCAGTAAAAGGACAGCTAAGGAGAGCCAGTTTGGTGTAGTGGTTAAGTGCATAGACTCTTATCTTGGAGAACTGGGTTCGATCCCCCACTGTGCCCTTTGCAGCTTCTGGAATGGCCTTGGATCAGTTACAGCTCTCACAGAGTTGCCTTTGAAAGGGCAGCTGCCATGAGAGCTCTCTCAACCCCACCCTCCTCACAGGGTATCTGTTGTGGGGGAGGAAGATAAAGGAGATGGTGAGTCACTCTGAGATCAGAGTGGAGGGCAGAATATAAACCCAATCTCTTCTTCTTCTACCATGCCCCTAGCTCTCTGTCTCCTGAATCCAATCGCAAAACTGCAGGGGGGAGGTTCTGTTCCACTATAAGGTATAACTTTTCAAAATCAGGGTAAAGATCTCCAGTCATCAGATCCCCTTTATAGAACATCAGTGGATTGCCCAATCAACCGTCATTCAACCCACCCATGACTATCAACCTAACAAAAGATTGTGTCACACCCAGCCACCATAATAGCATCCTTGTTCCATTGCTATAAGTGGCTGTTCTGCCTTAGCTCCTGGTTAAAACAAAACAGATTTTAACCATCCATCAGAAAATGTATGCATACACACACAAGATGATCCTGTTAAAGCAGGTGCAGCTTGCTTAAAAGGGCTCAATTACAGTGTAACACGTTTCTTGTATATTAAGGCCATGTTGAATAACAGCCTCCCATATGAATTGACTGTTTCTGTACAGCTCCACTGCTGTTATGCAGAGATGGTTCAGAAAACACAAGCTTGGCATAATGGTGCATTTCTCATGCCAACAGGAAAAAATAAAAATAAAAATTCCACTTTACACATTCTCCTGTGCCAAAGAGCTCTTTTTGATTGCACCCAGAAGATGCTCCACCTTAATTTTCCACAGTCTAGTATATTAGGCTGCTGAGCAATTCTTCAGAATAGTTTGTTTAACAAGACACTTGCTGGAAAAAATAATGAGGGGGGAAAGGTTGCAAACAAATTTAAAACAAGAAGGAAATGCAATATAGCTAGGCACAATGCTCACTGATAGTATCAATCAGCATCAAATTAGAAGTGCATATACATTTCACTGATACCTATAGGAATGGTTTGTTGGATTGAAAAAGATACAGAGTATATTGCAATTCAGAGTCCATATTGCATTCCAAATTAATGTTTTTGCATGCGAGCATAATGGCAAATATTTTTTCACCAACTTGACTTCACAGAAGGTGTACAATTAACTCCTGCCAAATAAGACATCTGCTATCCATGATTTGATTCAAGATGAGGCTACTAATCTGGCATGTGTTTCACTGAAAACTGGCTGGTTGATACTGAAGGATCACATTTGGCTGATGTAGCTCCATTCGGTATCCAGTTCATTGTCCTTCCAGAGTAAGGGGCTGAGGAAGGCAGTGGACGGTTCTGCAAAGTTGTCATCCAGTCTTCCCCACAATCAAGTATGCGTGCTGCTACTATCCATTCTACTTTTTTTACCTGAAGCAATGATGGTCAGTAGTGTCTCTCCTCCCCACTGGCCATTTGAGAGCTTGGTAAAAAGTGATGCTTTTCTCTCCCCACCACTTGTTCATTCTCTTGCACTCCCCTCCAAGAAGAAGAAGAAGAAAACGAGGAGGAGAACGAGGACAACAACGACAATGACAATGACGACAATGGTGAGGAGATTGAATTTATAACCCACACCTCACTTAGAGTCTCAGAACGGTGTACAATCTCTTTTCCCTTCCCCTCCCCATAGACAACCTGTGAGGTAGCTGGGGCTGGGAGAACTCTCCAAGAACTGCTCTTTCCAGAACAGCTTCTGACAGAGTTATGACTGACCAAAGGTCACTCCAGCAGGTGCATACGGAGGAGTGGGGAATCAAACCTTGCTCTCCCACATAAGAGTCCACTCACTTAACCACTACACCAAGTACAACTGTGATCTCCAGACCACAGAAATCTGTTTCCCTGGAGGAAATAGCAAATCCAGAGGATATTTAAAATGAGATTTGTCATAGTGATCACCAGGGGTTTTTTCTAGAAAAAGAGGAGCCAGAATTCTCAAGAGGGAAATGAAGAAGAAACACACAAGTTCCCCTCATAATCCTTAAGAATTTTTTGAGAATGTTGTTTCCATGAACAGGTTCTGGAACTCTGTTCCACTGCGTTCCCCCAGGGGAAAAAAAGTCCCGGTGATCACTTCTTTGAAGTTATCAGTCAGGAAATATGTCCTTTTTTGCTTTTCCAAATATGGTAACCCTAGTTTCTCCAGACCCTCAAAAGTCCCTCTCATTAAGTTTCTATTTCCTAGGCTGACCCTATGAACTTCCTTCTTGAAACTGATATCCACCTTGAGTCCCTGTTACCTGAAGGAAATGCTGCCTTATAAATGTTTTAAATTAAGACATGTTTTAAAATTCCTTTTCTCCCCAAAGATGGCAATGTTATGCTTTGAACATAACAGGAACCAAATACAAAATGGTAAAAACTGTTCCATTCGTCCACATAAGCAACAGGCTAAAAACTATTACTAGAAGAGCATTTCTATCCATCACTGTCTTATAAAGATGAGTTGGATAGAGCAAAATGTATGAACTGTTGTGAACGCCAAATTTAAAAACTTTATGTTGCCCTTTAAAAAGGTGAGCAATGGATAGTTCCTGGGGGGGACATTCCATGGACTTTGAAACTAAAGGAAATTTTCAGCCAGTTTTGGGCCAGACTAACAGAGAGTACTCAATTACAGGTACTCTGCATATGTCTTATTCTTTTGAATATATTCTTGTTGCATTTTGCTCTAATTCACCAGATATCCTATGGTACAAAACCAAGCAGACAAGCTGATCGTGGTGGTGGGATGTGCCATTGATTTGCAGCAGATTTATGGTCACCCTTATAGGGTTTTCAAGGCAAGAGACAAACAGAGGTGGTTTGCCATTGCCTGCCTCTGTGTAGCAACTCTGGCCTTGCTTGGTGGTCTTCCATCCAAATACTAATGAGGACTTCCCTGACCTGGATAGCCCAGAAAAGCCTGATCTCATCAGATCTCAGCAGTTAAGCAGGATTGACTGTGGTTAGTACTTGGATGGGAGACTGTATTTGAAACACCCAGCCATTTCATTTCATTTTCATTTTATTCTATTTATATCCCGCCCTCCCCACCGAGGCGGCTCAGGGCGGCTCACAACATAAAATTCTAACAATAAGATTAATGAATATTAAAATACATTAAATAGTTTACAGCAGTTAAAACAAGAAAACGATGTGCTATCAATGTGCTATCCTACAACCTTCCTTTGGGGTTTTTCAGGTACCGGTCAGTTATATGCCAACCAGAAGAGGGCTGTCTTATAAGCCCTGCAGAACTGCCCAAGGTCCTGCAGGGCCCTCACCTCTTCCGGTAGCTGGTTCCACCAGCAAGGGGCTGTAATCGAAAAGGCCCTGTCCCTGGTTGACTTCAGACAGGCCTCCTTCGGCCCGGGGATTGTTAGTAGATTTTGAGAACCAGATCTAAGCACTCACTGGGGAACATGTGGGGAGAGACGGTCCCTAAGGTAGGCAGGTCCTAGGCCATATAGGGCTTTAAAGGTAATAACCAGCACCTTGTACCAAATCCGGTATATTATTGGCAGCCAGTGCAGTCCCCGGAGCCCCGGCTGAATGTGCTCCCACCTGGGGAGACCTAATAACAGCCAGGCGCTAGCATTCTGCATTAGCTGCAACTTCCGGGTTTGGCACAGGGGCAGCCCCATGTAGAGGGCATTACAGTAGTCCAACCTTGAGGTGACCGTTGCATGGATCACTGTTGCCAGATTGTGTTCCAGGAAAGGGGCCAGCTGCCTTGCCCACCTAAGATGAAAGAATGTGGACTTAGCAGTGGCTGCTATTCGGGCCTCCATTGTCAGGGCAGGCTCCAATAGTACCCCCCAAACTCTTGACCCTGTGTGCCACCGTCAGAGGCACACCGTCAAAGGCTGGTAGGGGAATTTCCCTTCCCGGACCACGTCGACCCAAGCAAAGGACCTCTGTCTTCGCTGGGTTTAGTTTCAATCCACTCAGCCTGAGCCATCTAGCCATGGCTTGTAACACCAGGTCCAAATTTTCTGGGACACAGTCAGGCCAGCCATCCATGAGTAGATAGAGCTGGGTGTCATCAGCATATTGGTGACAACCCAACCCATACCTCCAGGCAATCTGGGCAAGGGGGCGCATGTAGATGTTGAACAACATCGGGGAAACCACCGCCCCCTGAGGCACCCCGCAATCAAGTGTGTGCCTCCGGGACAGTTCACCCCCAATTGCCACCCTTTGTCCCCGACCATCAAGGAAAGAGGAAAGCCATTGTAAAGCCAGCCCCTGAATCCCCACGTCGGCGAGACGGCAAGTCAGCAACCGATGGTCAACCGTATCGAACGCTGCCGATAGGTCTAACAACATCAGTACCGCCGAGCCACCTTGGTCCAGATGCCGAAGACGGAGGCAGGCTTATTCAGCCGGAAGACGGAGGCAGGCTTATTTGGCCACCTCCCTGAATATCCCCAAGGCCCCCAAGTAGGGGTCAATCACCAGAGGTCAACATGACTTCCAGGTATAGACACACATGCATTACACACATACACACAAATAAACCCCCCCCCACAAAAAATCCCAAAACTAAATACTAATGAGGGCCAACCATGTTGCTGAAATCCAATAGTACGACAAATATGATGGTAAAGATTGTGTTAAGCATTTTGTATATATTTATGAAATCTGTTAGCAGCACTGGGAGAGGAGATCCAAGTGCTCTATCCAAGGCACAACAGAAATCAATAAATAAATTTGTTACACTTAAAAAGAAACATTAGAAATGGTTGCCAAATGTTTCCCATCCAGGCAGTACTCAGGAGGAGATCTTGTGAAAGCAATGAGGCTACATAATTACCTTAAAGACAACCCTTGAAGACAATTTAGTCTATTACCAGGAACTAGGCTGAGTGCACATATTGCACTTATTCTGCATTTGTTCCATTCATTATCAATTAGTTTCCAGATTTGATCGAGGGTGCAAGGTATTACCTATAAAGTCCATCAGGCCTGTCCACCACAAGACCGTCTCTTCTAATATGCTCCTCTGAAACAGCTTCACTCATCTGAGTAAGGTCTTTTAAAGGCACTGTCTTGTAAGTGGGTAAGATCAACAGCTGCCTGTATGCAAGCATTCTGTGGAGGGGCCTGCAGAATGAGTTTAGGAAGGCTCCCACACACTATCATTCCACAGAAATGTGCAAAAAAGAAACTGTTTAGAAAGTATTAATGTTTGTGGAATGTTTCTAAATAGTTTTTATTGTATTTGTTATTCAGTTTTTAATTGTATTTGCTGTTTTTATTATATTGTTGGCTTTTTTAAAATGTTGTAATCCACCTTGAGTCACTGCAAGAAATACAACTATAAAAACAAATTTAAAAAGAAAAAAAAATTCCATGAGCTTGCTTAATGCCCCTCCTGGTGGGAGCAGGGGATCCCCCAATTTGGAGGCCCTCCCCCTGCTTCAGGGTCATCAGAAAGCGGGGTGGGGGGAGGGAAATGCCTATTGGGGACTCTATTATTCCCTATGAAGACCGATTCCCACAGGGTAGTATAATGGAGAATTGATCCGTGGGTACTGGGGGCTCTAGGGGCTGTTTTTGAGGCACCAAATTTTCAGCATAGCATCTGGTGCCTCTCCTCAAAACATCCTCCAAGTTTCAAAAAGATTGAACCAGGGGGTCCAATTCTATGAGCCCCCAAAGAAAGTGGCCTAGCCTTCATTATTTCCAATGGAGAAAAGGCATTTAAAAGGTGCCTGGTCCCTTTAAATGTGATGGCCAGAACTCCCTTTGAAGTTCAATTATCCTTGTCACAACCTTGCTCCTGGCTCCACCCCCAAAATCCCCAGATATTTCTTGAATTGGACTTGGCAACCCTATGCCCCTCCCAAAAAGGTCTGTACCTAACCTTGTGAAGAAGCCATGAACCTGACCGTAGCAGGCTGCAATCCTCTGCAGAATTACACCCTTCTCAGCTCATTTACTTCAAAAGTTGTAACATTCCTTACAATGGTATTATAACAGTGCAATCTGAAGAACATTTTCCTGGGAGTAAGTACCATTGAATAAACCTGAATAGCATGATTCTGGACTTGCTTAGGATGGCACTGTTAGTAAACCACACAGCTGTATAGTAGGAGTTAGGAAGTTCTTGTGGTAAAGGAATGCAAGATAATTATTTTAATATAGTACTGTCAATCATAGGTGCAATCTTAGGCACACTTATCACAGTGAACCCTAATTAAGCTACTGCTGAGTAAACATGCACAGGATCATGCTCCATGTCTGACTCTGAGTGAATTTATAGTCTTAAGATTCAAGATAAAATGCATGCACATTTTGAACTTATACTAATAGATGCAAACATTTCATGCAGAGTAAATATTTTGCATTATTTATACTGCATCGTTTATACAGTTCATCACATTGTATATCTTGCAATAAATTCTTGTATATGGAAGCTTTGGATGTTAGTAGTAATTTATCTTTGACAGCATGTGTTTGAATAGTTGCATAAACAAGACCTTTTACTTACTTCAAGGCAGGCTTAATGAGCAAGGCAACATACATGGTCACTAACAGACTGAGAACCTCATTATGAAATCCGCATTGTGTATTTGTTGCCAAGGAAACATAGTGGAGCACTGAAACAGAGATTTCTGTCTTGCTAAAGAATCCCCTCAATAATGTTGATTTACAAAAACAAAAAAAACAGCAACATGAATATCAACATTTAAGGACAAAGGTCAAGGAATTTATGGTAAAACAGTTGTTGCTTCAAGGTAGAGTTCTCCAGATAAACTCCAAACACATACATATATAGGTTAAGAAAACATACGGGGCATAAACTATTGGGTTGATGGTGTAGAAATTAAAGTCAGAATTCAGGCAAAGTTAAGCACTTTTAAAACCCCACTGAGAGAGAACTAGGCATATGCTTAGCTCCCCAGTCTAAATCAATGGGACTTCAAATTGCTTAACTTTGGCCAGACCCCATCCATACTATCCTCACAATACTTTATTTACTAAATTCAATTTTTCCCCACCTTTCCCAATTTACGTGGGGCTCATAGCATTCACAACAATTTAATCCAGTGTGATATAGTTGAACCCATTAAAATATGATATCTGAACATTCAGAAACAGTAAACATTTTAAGAAACAAGATGGCAATGTTAGCATTCAGTCACTGGGGGATGGAGGGTGCCAGGCAAATATAAAAACCATCAATGTCCTCAATGAAAGGCCTGGTAGAACAACTTTGCCTTACCTGCCCTGCGAAACTTTAACAGATCAGACAGGACATGGATGTCACTCACCAGAGAGTTCCACCAAGTTGGGGCCAGAGCAGAGAAGGCCAGTGGAGGCCAGCTGGATACCCTTTGGATGGGAACTATCAACCAGAAGGTTCTTATCTGCTGATCTTAATGCCCTTCAGGAGCCATACTGGGAAAAGCAGTCCTGAAGATACTTTAGACTGCATGGCACAAATTGCTAGAGATAATAAAGACAAAATCCTGTTGGAAATATGTATCTGTTCTGTATGTCCTTTGCAATGTTCTAAAGTTCCAGTCATTATAGGGTTAACACTGTGCCTGATTCCCTGTTGTCTGCATGACATGGGAAGAAGATACTGACTGCTGTCAATCAAGGTCTAGAAGCAGGAAAACCTGTTTTGATTGTTTGGTCAGTTAGTCAGGTGACTTCCTTTGTTCAGGCAGAGAGGTCAAGAACGAGGAGGAAGTAGCCTCCATTAAGTACATGATCTTCTAGTGTAAGCATGTAGTTCTATAGTGTTTGTTATTTTCACCTCCCAGTACCCTTTCCCTGTAGTAATAAATACGTTTTTGCTTTTTCATGTTACATGCCTCTTAATGATTATTTGATCCAGTGATCCATTGCACTGTTTGAGATAAAGAAACAGATTTTCAAACAGAATTCCCTAACAAATCCCACATGTGATGCATTGCAAAATTCAGGAAAGCTGAAATGTTACTATGAAATCATCCCTGTTGCATGATCATCAATAAATTCAGGAACATGATAACAAGCACATTTAAAATGGTCTGCTGTTCACACGTGTTAAGGCAAAATTAAAACCACCTTTCTGCTGCTGTTGTTGTTGTATTCCAACAACAGGAGAAGGAATGAAAATTGCTTTATGTGGCACAGAATTCAGATGATCTAGCTCTGTACAAAGGGGTGACCAGGGCTTTTTCTGTGCAGGAACACACAAGAATGCAGTTCATGCTGGCTTGGCATTAGAGGGTGTGGCCTAATATGCAAATGAGTTCCTGCTGGGCTTTTTCTAAAAAAAAGACCTGAGTGTGACTATGCTAGATTCTGTAATCATTTCACATTTTAATATGGAAAACATGCAAACAGGATGTAAGGGACTACACTGAGTTGCTATTCCTCCTCTGCCCTCAGCCCACATTTACAAGCAATAATAGATCCAGCAATGTCAGAACTTCCTCCTCCTCTTCCTCTGCATTCCTTTGTACCCCTTTACTTCCCGTGGTGGTATATTTATTTAGGTCACATAATCTTGGAGCTGCACAGTTGTCCTCATACAGTATTATGCACATCTGAGGAGTCAGGGCCAGCTCGCCCACTAGGCAAACTAGGCAGTTGCCTAGGACACTAGCAGGGTGGGGTACCAAATTCAGCCCTCCCCCCCTCCTCCTAGGCAAATGTTTAGTTCCCCCACCATACCTCCTCCTCCCTCCATTCCACACTTCAGGTCGATTTCAATGTCCAGAAGGGCAATCAAGCACCGCTCCCAGCTCTGTAAAGGCCCATTCCCTGCCGATCAGCTGATAGATGGGTAAAACCACACTGCTCGCTCACTCAGCGCCCAGGCAGGCCAGCAGCAGCTCGAACAAACTGCGTCCAGAAAGAGCACCATGGCTGCTCCCTCCTCCGCACTTCCTGGATGGGAAGGAAGTGCAGAGGAGGGAGCAGCCGTAGCGCCCTTTCCGGTCGTGGTTCGTTGGAGCTGCCGCTGACCTGCCCGGGCGCTGAATGAGCGAGCAGCACAGTTTTACCCGTCGGTCAGTTGCAGGGCCGGATTGGGAGGGCAGAGGGGGGTGCTTGCCCTGGGCGCCGACCGAGGGGAAGGTGCCAAATTGGGTATGGAGTTCATTTCATTCTATGGAACCGTAAGATAGAATGGCCCATAAGGGGGCACCATTTTTAATTTTGCCCCCCCCCTCAAAAACATGTAGATTCAGGGACTTCCGGGGGAGGAAAATGCCGAGCTGAGCTGCTTCTCATAACGGGAGCAGGCTGAAACTTCTAATCGGGGTAGTGGAAGGCAAATTAATGCCTATTGCCTACTTTTCTCAGTTAGAGATTAGTCCAAGATATGCACAGAAAACTTTAAGATTTACCTTGGCTAAAAGGGAGTCCGGGGGGGACTCCTTTGAGGCTTTGAGGGGTCTCCAGAGACGAGTTGCATATTCATCATCTGCAGAAGTTCTCAGAGTCATTTATTTGACATAAGCTCGACAGAATCCTAACCTTCTTGGACATTGCTAAACATCTAAAGCTACACAAGACCGGTGTGGATCTGGATAATTGGCAGAAAAGGTACAGATTACTATCTTTCATTCCAGGACTATTTACAGTTAAACAGAATAAACTCAGAAGGTGGGAAATGGAAATCTAGAAAGCTTGGAAGAAGAAGGGAGGAAGAGGTGAAATTTGGACTTTGTACATTTAAAGGACAGTGCTAAAAAGTGCGAAGGAATTTATTGTTTGGTCTACTTGTGGTTTTGAAAAAAGAGCACCATCGTCACAGACCTACAGCATATACAATCAACACAGGAAGTACGTCAAGTATTGTGAGATCTCTTTACCAGTGAAAATGAGATTTGGTGGCAAATAAAGCAGGAAGTAGCAGATGAAAAGCCTACTCTAGGACTATAATACTATAGAGAAACATCGGCAACCATTGCAAGGAGGTTAAAATTAAAATAATTTTTTTTAAGTGTTCGGGACATTAAAAATCGTTGGAAATAATTGAGGTGCTGATAAGAAGATAAATACTATTGGACATATTGTTTAAAATGGACCTTAGAAGCCTTTAAAAGAAAAGAGAAAAAAAAATTTTTAGAGAGAAGCAAAAAGTCACAACTGCCATTTTGAAGGATATAAAAGCTTTAAAAATTAATATCTTGGTCTGGGAAGCTCTGAGGACGGCAAAATAAGGCTTGTTGTAAAAAGCAAGCTCTAATCTTTTGAATCTAATAGTTAAATTTGAAATTGATGAGATCAAAATTTTCGGTGTTTTTAAATCTCAGAACACAAGCAAACCCATGCAAGGGCTACCTCATTGGAGAAAATGCAGGATCAATTAGAGGCAATGGAGGCTAGAATGATGAAAGGCATGAAAGAGATGATAACTGCATCTAAAAAAGAAATTATAGAAGAGATTAAAAAAGATATTGAAGATCTCAGAAATGAGACAGAGGAAACATCTAAGAAAGTGCAGGAGGTAGAAGGGAGAATGAAAGCACATGACTCCACCTTGTTGAAAATACAAGAAAAAGTGGCAATCCATGACTGCAAATTGATGGAGACTCAGATACGTCTGAGAGGAGTACCTGAAAAGGAAGATGGTGACTTGAAAGAATATATAATAAAAATAATTGCAGATTTTTTAGAGGAAGATCCTGAAGAGACTAAAAGTATGTATGATTATATGTATAGAGTGAACTCACTCTATGCAAAAAAAAAAAATTACCAAGAGATGTTGTAATAAGATATATGACAAAAGAAATGGTGGGAAAGATCATGAACAAAAATTTTGAAAAGACATTGATAGTGGGAGGCAGCAGAGTAATAATTATGGAGTTGCCAAGGCAAGTGATAAATGATAGAAGAACATATAAAAAACTGACAGAAAAATTACGGGACAATCAAATGAGGTACAGATGGATAATACCTGAAGGCTTGAGCTTTGAACTTCAGGGGAAAAGAACCACAATTACAAATGCACAGGAACTGTGTAGCTTTTATGAAGAACATAAAGAATTTGCACCATGATGGATTACAAATTATTGTCTTGGAATGTAAATGGACTAAATTCACCACAAAAAAGAAGGGCAAAGTTTCATTGGATTAAAAAGCAAAATTGTAATATAGTTTGTTTACAAGAAGTGCATATTAAACAAAAGGATTATAAATTTTTATGGAATAAACAATTGGGATTAGAATTTTATTCATTGGCTGAACAGAAAAAAAGGGGAGTGATTTTTTATATAAAACAAGAATTGGAGCCGAAATTAGTGTTAAAGATGGAAGATTTGTTGCAGTAGAAATTATATTAAATGCAAAAAAAACGTTGTTATTGGGACTGGATGCACCAAATGGTGCAAAGGATGCTTTTTAAAAAGACATTACACAACAATTTGATGAACTGATTTATGATCAAGTTTTGATAATGGGGGACTTTAATGGAACAATTAATAATACACTGGACAGGTCTGCGGGGGGAAATAATAATAAAAGAAAATTGCCAAAATCTTTTTTTGAATTGGTCATACAAGAACATTTGGAGGATATATGGAGGAAATTTAATCCTGAAGTGTGGAACTACACCTTTTTTCCAGCAAGATATAAAACTTTTTCCAGAATTGCATGTTGTGGGGCACTAAAGATTTAGGTCTTATAACAAGGAAAATAGAGATTTTCCTTGGATCATAACCCAATAATGTGGATTACAAAATTGTCTAAGAAGCTGAGAAGATGGAGATTGAATGAAAATTTACTACAGAATAAAGAAATAGTGACATACCTAGAAAATGAAATGAAAGCTTTCTTTCAAATGAATGATAAAGAAGATATAGAATTTCAGACAGTTTGGGATGCCTACAATGCAGTAATGAAAGGAATATTGATTATTTTGAATAATAAAGATAAGAGAGCAAAAGAAAAACAGTTGTTGGACATTCAAAATGAAATAAAGAAAAAGGAAGGGGAGTTGAGAAAAGGGCCAGGGAAAAATAAAATTTTAAGGGAAATTACAATATTACAAACTCAATTGAGACATTTGTTAAATAAAGAAGTGGAATGGAGTTTGAAAAGACTTAGTATTTACAAAAGATAAAAACAGAGCCCTTAACTGAAAATATGCGAAAAGTTTTGAATGATCCAATTGAAAAAATAAAAATTGAAGCAGCAATTAACGCAATGAAGAATGGAAAAGCACCTGGGCCTGATGGATATACAGCTAAATATTTTAAAACTTTTAAAGATGAGTTAATACCAAAATTGCAGAAGTTGATGAATATGATAAGAATAAAAGGGAAAGTACCTAACACATGGAAAGAAGCTGTTATTTCGTTGATACCTAAGGAAGATAGAGATGTCACGAACGTAAAAAATTATAGACCAATTTCGCTATTAAATAATGACTATAAAATATTTACAAGAATCTTGGCAGAACAGCTTAAACAACATTTGATAAACTTTATAAAGGAAGATCAAGCAGGGTTTCTTCCCAAAAGACAAATAAGAGACAATATTAGAACTGTTGTAAATATTGTAGAATATTATGAAAGACATCCAGAAAAAGAAGTAGCATTATTTGCAGATGCAGAGAAAGCATTTGATAATTTAAATTGGGACTTTATGTTTGCAGTAATGGAAAAAATGGAGCTGGTTGAAAACTTTATAAGAATGATAAAATCAATATATTCTGAACAAAGTGCAAGGTTGTGTATAAACGCAGATCTTACAGAAGATATGATAATTAGCAAAGGAACAAGACAAGGCTGTCCGCTTTCCCCACTGTTGTTTATAATGACTCTTGAAATATTATTGATGCAGATTCAAGACGATAAAGAAATAGAAGGATTAAGAATAAAAGGATTTACTTACAAATATAGAGCATTTGCAGATGATATAATGTTTATAAATGAAAATCCCATACAAGTTACACCTTTGTTGTTAGCCAAAATATAAGAATATGGGGAGTTAGCGGGACTTTGTATTAACAAAGAAAAATCAAAGTTTTTATGTAAAAATATGCAAATAAACAAGCAACAGGCCTTGCAGAGACTGACGGGCTGTGAAGTTACCTCCAAGGTAAAATATTTGAGTGTAGAGATAACAATGAAGAATATTGATTTGTTCAAAAATAATTATGAGAAGCTATATGAAAATGGATGAAGATATGTTAAAATGGAATAAACTTAATTTGTCATTGCTGGGCAGAATAGCTGCAATTAAAATGAATATTCTACAAAGAATAATGTATTTGTTTCAAACTATTCCTATTGTGAAAGATAGTAAACAATTTGATAAATGGAGAAGGAAAATCTCAGAATTTGTGTGGGCTGGGAAGAAACCAAGGATCAAAATGAAAAGTTTGACAGATGCAAAAGAGAGAGGTGGATTTCAATTACTGAATTTAATATTATATCAAGAAGCAGTTTGTTTAGTGTAGATAAAAAAATGGATAATGCTGTTAAATAAAAAAATCTTAGCACTGGAAGGTCATGGAAATAAATTTGGCTGGCACGCGTATTTGTATTATGGAAAAAAGAAGATGGACAGTCTTTTCTCTCACCATTATATAAGAAGTAATTTGTTAAATACATGGATGAAAGATAAGAAATATGGAGATGAGAGAAGACCGCTATGGATAGTTCCAGCTGAAGTAATAAAAATAACGGCTGAGATAGGTGAAGAAAAGTGGTTGTCATACAATCAATTATTAAAAATACAAAGTGGCAAAATAGAATTGAAAACTGCTGAACAATAAATATGATTGGTTTCAAATGCAACAAATAAAGAGTTTGGTGGATAATGATATTAAAACTGAAGGAATAAGAAAAGAACAAACAGAAATGGAAAAAGTTCTGCTTGGAGACAATGAAAAATTAATTTCAAAAATATATAAATTACCTTTAAAATGGTCTATGGAGGATGAAGTAGTGAAATCGCAAATGATTAAATGGGCAATTAATGTAAATAAAGAAATACAGATGGAAACTTGGGAATACTTGTGGAAGAATTCTATGAAGCTCTCGACATGTCATAGTATTAAAGAGAACTGTTTTAAAATGATGTATAGATGGTATATGACTCCTAAAAAATTGGCAAAGATGAACAATAAGATGCCAGGTAGATGTTGGAAATGTAAAAAGCATGAAGGTTCTTTCTACCATATGTGGTGGACTTGTGAAAGAGCAAAAATGTACTGGCAGATGATTCAACAAGAAATTTCTAAGATCTTGGGATATGAATTTAAGAAAATTGCAGAGACTTTTCTGTTGGGATTACAAATGGAAAAATTTCCAAAAGAAGATAGAACTGTAATTTGGTACTTGCTTTCAGCTGCTAGGACATTATATGTGCAGTTGTGGAAGCAAGAAAAAATACCAGAGGAATGGGACGGGATTGTAAAAGTTATGACGTGGAGTGAAATGGATAAATTAACAAGAATTTTAAGAGACTATGATGTAGAAGTTTTTAAGATGGAGTGGGAAAAGTTCAGAAGATATGTAGAAAAAGAGTGGAAAATAAAAGGACATTGGACAATTTTTGATAATGATTAAGGTTTAGAAAAAAAGGAGAATATTAATTTTTATTTTTATTAGTTAAGGGTACCTTTAAATATTAGTATTTTAAGTAAATAACACCGGCGGGGATCAAGTAACGGGGGGAGAGGCAGGTAGAAAGTAATATATGGGATACATAAAAATGGGATAGATAAAAGAAGTTATTAATGATGCAAGAAATATAATTTAATCTGTTACCATATGTTACCAAATAAAATTGTTTTAAAACTGAAAAAAACATGTAGATCCAGTCTTGGTCAGTAGATCAGCCGGGGAGGCACCTTCTGGACATTGAAATCAACCTGGTGTGGGGAGGGAGGAGGAGGCGCAGGGTGTGGCACCATGGGGGGGAGGCACGGGGGGGCACTGTGGAGGGGGGCGGCAGGTCACCCAGTCTGCCTAGGGTGCCATGCGACCTTGGGCCAGTGCTGTAAGGAGTCCAGATTCTACGGCTGCTGCTACACAGAACTTTTGCTCTGCTTCAGCATCCAAAGTGAACCAGTTTTTTAAAAGCATTCATATGACATCATTCCTTAACTCTCCATTTTCCAGGTTTCCCCCTGTTTTGCTCTGATCTTTCCCAAACCTGTTTTGATACACTATTTTTAGAAAGATCACAGTCAAAGCTTGTCTGCACCCCAGGTAGATAAGAAGATGCACAATTTAAAAGATCCCACCCACACTGGAACCATTTTGTTTGTTCAGTCACCATTTCCCCATTGTCACTGAAGGACTTAAGAAGGGTTAACAATTTATGATTGCTAGATTCTTACAACATTACAGTGCTAAAACAAACTATTGCCAGCTTTCATATTTTTAGGAAGCAACCCCAAAGACCTTTTTCCTTACTTATCTCTATGTGGGCTAGAAACATCCTTTAAAATGAAAGTTGGAAATTCAGAGGAACTAACAGTTCATGGCAGTGATTCATTATAATGCTACAACAATCCAGTAATTTTCAGATGTTTCTTAAGCTCTCCAGTGGGGCACTGGGAGGAAAAAGCAGAGGAAATAGCAGCTGATGGGGAAAAAAGGGCACACCAAATTGCTATGTAAATACTCTGCTGCCAATGCAAATCACTGTATTCACAGCAGCTATGGCAGGGAATGTGTGAACACAACCAATGGCAGCCTTGAAGCTCCTTAGTGCACACAGAGAAACACATGAAATAACATGCATGCAAAGCCATTGTTCAAACATCAGGTCATCTAGTTAACTCTGAATTAGAGGCCTTAAAAAGCCACAAAATGTCAAAAGCAGGAATAATCTGTTGGGTTCCCAGTCCCATACAAGAGTTACTTCACAGTCTACTTTTTACATGCCTAATTTTATATGCCTAATATGTTTGAAATGAAAATTTGAAAATGTAAAGTGTCAACATGACAATGCACACACCTGTTGAGGTCAAAACAGGATGGGCTACAACTCCTTGTTAAATACATGTTTGCTGTATACAAAATAATTCTCATAGTCTACATACTCTCAAACTGATGGTTCCTTTGTGATTTTTCAAAAAGATATATCAAGGAATCACACTACTGTAACTTTCCACTCAATTAAAATTCACTGCAGCATTACTCCTTTGAAGAATCCAATTAAAGTAACATCAAGAGGAATTTTGAAGCAAACTTTAATAAACTACATTTGATCACAATCACAAATGACATGGCAGAAAAGTCAAACGATTCTTCCAACCATATCTGATGTTACTTTCAAAGTCAATGTCATATTGATCATTTTGGAAAAGTAACACAGATATTGTTTTTGCTAATAGGCATGTTTGGCAAGTGCCTGGACACTGGTTCAGAAAATGTGTGTGAAACCAAAAGATATTATAACTTTAAATGAGGATTACTCACAGAGCTTTTTCTACAAAAAAAAGCCCAGCGGGGACTCATTTGCATATTAGGCCACACCCCCTGATGTCACTAGTGTTTTGCACAGTGTTTTGTAGAAAAAGGCCAGCGGGGACCCATTTGCATATTAGGCCACACCCCCTGACACCAAGCCAGCCGGAACTGCGTTCCTGTGCGTTCCCGCTTTTTTTAAAAAAGCCCTGGGGTTACTGCATATTATATTCTTCTACTTTCACCTTCGACTTCACAAAACCTGCTAGTAATCCCCGGGCCAAAGGAGGCCCGTCTGAAATCCACCAGGGATCGGGCCTTCTCGGTAACGGCGCCTTACTGGCGGAACCAGCTGCCGGAAGAGGTGAGGGCCCTGCGGGACCTAGGGCAGTTCCGCAGGGCCTGTAAGACAGTCCTCTTCCGGCTGGCCTACAACAACTAACTGACACTGAGAATTTCTGGATGGAGCTAGAATGCATTTGACAGACCGCTGGTTTTTATGTTCTATGTTTTATTAATTTATTGTTTTAACTGTTATTATGTAATTGTTTTTAAGCCAAACTTATGTAAGTTTATATGTTGTGAGCCGCCCTGAGCCACTTCGGTGGGAAGGGCGGGATATAAATTGAAATATAAATAAATCAATAAATCAATAAATAGACTTAGGTTCAGTTTTGCAACCTGAGAACTAACAAGAACAGACAACTATGGCCAAAAAGTAATCCAATTATCAACCATGCCAGACTTTAGTTTGCAGAACACAAGGCAGAAACCAAAAATGGACATGTAACAGCTAAACCAACATTTTAAGCTCTGAATGTTCATTTTGTCTACTTTAGTCTTTAGTGAAATTCAAAACTCTGCACATCTTAGAGATGGTTGTTGGTTTTATGAAAGATAACATCTCACCAATTCTGGAAAACAGGTGTGTACATTTGAACACATTATAAAATGTAAATGTAAGAACATTAAAAAAATTAAAGTCATATTGGCAAACACTATGCATTATCAACTCCAGAAGAGCTAACTATTCAAAGTTTATCTGACCTGATGTAACCTCAGATACAAGACACATTTAAATGTCTACATAATGGATATGAATAAGAATATTTCTATGTAGTTCTTATTTACTGATTTCAGTTAGATCTGTATCCCATCCTTCCTCCAATTTGCTCAGAGCAGCATGAACTCCCTCCTCCCGTTGTATAAATGCAATAGTCCTGCAAGGAAGGCTTGGATGTGAGCTTGTAAATAAAGATTCCATCCCTCTATTATTCCATGCTTATTTATTTATTTTACTTCATTTGCATCCTGCCTTTCTCCCCAATGGGGACCCAGAACAGCTGACATCAGTCTCCCCATCTCCATCTAATCCTCACCACAACAACCCTTTGAGATCAGTTAGGCTGAGCCTGGCCCAAGATCTAGCAAGCTTTCATGGTAGAATGAAGATTTGAACCTAGGTCTCCCAGATCATAGTCCAACACTCTACACACCACAATGACTGTGTGACCTGCAGAAACCTCATGGGGAATGAAGGTCTTTCCCTGCCTTCATGTTGTATTCCCTGAGTCCTCTCCAGTTCATAAAGAACATAAGTGAAGCCCTGTTGGGTCAGGCCAATGGCCCATTCAGTCCAACACTCTGTGTCACACAGTGGCCAAAAAAACCCAGGTGCCATCAGAAGGTCCATCAGAGAATGGAGAGAATGAAGTGAAGGGACTATCTTTGGAACAAGGGTGCAAATTACAAGACAAGGGGCATTCACCATTGGGAAGCTTAATGTCTGCTTTTCTAAGACTTGTGTTTTTAATACCAGCAGGGTAGAAGTATGATTGTTAAACAAACAGTTCAGTGAGTTGATGCACTTTCATATTATGTTTCACAGAACCCATGAATGCTAACCAAATATTATGGAATGCAGCATGCTTAAAGCCTACAAACATACACATTAAATAGGATCCTAGATCCAAGAAAAGCAACAGAACTAGTGCCAAGTTGCAAATAAGACTGGTCTTTTTTAAAAAATCAATATTTATATTCCCATTTTCCCATACAGTAAGTATCATGAAGTAGACAAAAAGATGCAATTTTATCTCCTATCCTCCATCTCCTCCAGTTCTCTAAGCAATTATAATGTTATGGTAAAATCAAGAGACTGTTGGTGAAAACAGATTCTTTGGCATGTAGTTTGCTGAAGGAGGTTTTTGAATAAATATTGAACAGCCAAATGACACACAATTATTACTGTGCATATGTTTGCCACTAATGCAGTAGTGGTTTAATAATTATTTGCTCACAGGTACCATGGAATTAAATTATATGCTATTTCTGTGGACAGAAATTGTTTGCATTTTTGGTTAAAAATGGTAAAGATAGTCCCCTGTGCAAGCACCAGTCATTTCCAACTCTGGGGTGACGTTGCATCATGACATTTTCACAGCAGACTTTTCATGGGGTGGTTTGCCATTGCCTTCCCCAGTCATCTACATTTCCCAGCAAGATTGGTCTCATTTTTGGTACCAAACAAATATTCAAATCATAAAAGCATTAACAGTGGACATATTGCCTTATTGTTCGAATTGGATAATTATGGTGAGATTGTAACAAGGCAATAAATATAGTCTGTTAATTGCTTTAATGGTCCTAAATGGTCCTAAAGCCTGGGTTAAACTGAGAACATATTTTTCTTAGAGGTGTTCCTGTCCACCTAATTTACTTTTTAATATGCCACATACATTATAAACATTCTAGCTTGCCAATACAAAAAAGAATACTTTAGAATATAGTGGAAGATGGGTTTAGCATATGCAATGAGATAAACAACCAATATCTCTTATTTAAGTTTGTCAGTACAAAAAAGACATTATTCTGATACACTATTCTAAACAAGAAATACATTGGAATACTGTGGATGTGTAGCTCTACTGGGTGAGAATGAGTTTGGCATATGTAATAAGAAACCAATATCCCTGTTCAGTCTCCAGGAGGTGTTTGTTCCAAGTTTCATAATAACTTGTCACTCAGCAGTTTCCCTCTCCATCCTGTTCTTGAAGGTCCATTGCAGTAAAACAACTACTTTGAGGTCACTTTGAATGTCCTAGAAGGCTGAAGTGTTCTCCTACAGCCTTCTCAGTTTTGTAATTCCTGATGTCAGATTTGTGTTCATTTATCCTTTGGTGTAGGGTTTGTCCTGTTTGCCCTGTGTAGAGAACTGAAGGGCACTGTTGGCATTAAATGTTTATCTCATTACATATGCTAAACCCATCTTGCGCTATATTCTAATGAAGGGGTGTCAAACATGCAGCCTGGGGGCCCATATCAGGCCCCCAAGCAACTGGTTGTCATCTGCTTCCTTCTTCCTCTCTCTTGCTTCCTTCTGCATAACAACTTGCTTTGCAAAGATTGCTCAATCGCACAGGCGCCACAGAGCAAAACCTCTGTTTTCTTCATTGGCTGAGACTCCTCCCTTGGGGAGGAAGGGGGAGGGAGGCAGAGCTTGTTTGCCAGGCTCTTTTAATTGCACAGCATAGATACTAAGCCAAGCCTCCTTTCTATTGGCTGAGGCTCCTCCCCTCCTGGTCCCCTGAGGAAGGAAGGAAGGAAGGAAGGAAGGAAGGAAGGAAGGAAGGAAGGAAGGAAGGAAGGAAGGAAGGAAGGAAGGAAGGAAGGAAGGAAGGAAGGAAGGAGCCAGAGCTTCCTTTGCCCAGTTCCTGGATCCCATGGGAGAAATACAAAGACAGCACCTCTAAGACTACCGAGTGCTAATGTTTTAAGCATGTTTTATTTTA